>NC_052057.2:80697352-81424852 GCF_903992535.2 Arvicola amphibius
ATTAACTAATTTTTGCTAGCAAAGCAGACATACGTGAATACAAAGTACATAAGTGGTAAAATGAGAAACGAACCAGAACAACAAAGCCCATGGCATTGATTCATAGGTGCTATTTTGTTTTGAGGGAATACACAAACAGAGGTGTATAAAGGTTTCTGAAACTAAATTTAAAAAAAAAAAAACACTGTTACAATTTCATGTATTCAAGTGGCTAGAATTTTCAATCTAAGTTTTGTGAAGAAACAATATATTTCAAGAAGGTGATTTCTACATCGATCTTTCATAAATCCTAATAGCATAACAGAGCAGTAAATCATAAGTCGGTGAAAGGATTTCTGAAGTGAGTTGAGATAATAAGTCTGAGGCATTTTGCTTTAAGATGATTTAGCTTCTAGAGGCTCACACTCAAATGTTTAGATGGATAGACGGTGACTATGTTGTAGGCTCTGCGTGAAATAGTAGATGCTGCCTGTCCGATGGGAATCAGAAAGCATGGGATCCTAGCTTCTTGATCACTGAGGTTTTACTGCAGTAATGGTGTTGGATATAATGAAAGGAATATGAGAAATCAAACATTCTCCCTCTTCAGAAAATTCAGATAAAATTCTTTTATAAAGAAAAGGTATTTATTCATTTTAACTTAGGACAGCTGTGACTGAGTGTATCGTTCAGACAGGTCTAGGTATAAGGTGTGGCACTGAGCAGAAGCTATAGGAATGTACCACATGTGACTTTCCTCTTAGAGAAAGAAGAACCATCATCAAGGAAGTAACAGAAAATTAACCTGAGAATACACACCGGCTTAAGATAATTGTCCTTAGCCGGGCGGTGGTGGCGCACGCCTTTAATCCCAGCACTCGGGAGGCAGAGGCAGGAGGATCTCTGTGAGTTCGAGGCCAGCCTGGTCTACAAGAGCTAGTTCCAGGACAGGCTCTAAAAAAGCTGCAGAGAAACCCTGTCTCGAAAAAACAAAAAAAAAAACAAAATAAGATAATTGTCCTTTGTTATTTTTAAAACAGTGACAGAGAGGAATTTCCTTTTCATTAGTATTTGTGGATGTGGTATTTTGCTATGAAGTTATGATGCAAATTTTAGAGGGATCTCTCCGGTGAAAGATCACATTCTCAAGCTCTCACTCTCTATCTACTCAAAGGAGCAAACAAGTCACTATACTGTTAGTTGTTGCTGACATTTGTTGAAAAATCTCACCGTTTCCGTTCTGTATATGTTCTCAATCTCAGTGAATTTTAACACATAAAATAATTACAGTTTTATCTTAATGTAATAAACCTGATACCTATAAGTAATAATTGAAATTCCAATAGGCCATGTAGCTACATGAAAATGAAAGCAATGCCTGCTTTGTAGGATACAAGTTTGAATATTGTGACCGTGTCTTTGACTTAAATCGCTGCCAGCCCATTTTCAGGAAGGGAATGAATTATGGATTGCTTACTTAGTCCTGTGAGAAAAAACTAGGGTTAGTTTTATATTATAATACTTTAATATTTGCACTGCTTCTTATAGGTATCATATTCGTAGGTATTTATAGTATCTGAAACTCTGAAATGTCCCTGGAGTAGGAATGGATGTTCTAAGAGCTTTTTTACGCTTCCTGTTGCTAAGGTAACCACATCCTTGATATCCATGTGTTCAACATGTCATTCTCATTTTGTGTCTGACTCTCGGAGATCCAGCTCTGGTGCATGGCATCAAAGAAACACAAAAAATAAAAACAGGACAAAAGAGAAAAGGGGTAGTTCCTTCTCTGAAATATTTGTCTCTAGTAGATTATTTTGATGTAGTGTTTAAGTTCTTAATTTGTTGAAACAAAATAGTACAAATTAATGAGAAATGAAGAACTAGTATATCCTAGTCTTCCATAGATAAATCCTAAACCTTATCAGGAAATAAAAGGAATCAAGTTTGTAAATGACAAATGGCATTCACACATGAAGGAAACACAAAAAGGAATTACATAAAAGGTGTGCAAACTGCTCAAAAAACAGCCAGAGAAAGGTTAGATTTTATCAATAAATAAACACACTATAAATACTCAGGACTGAGTAAGTTCAACAACTAAAGCTAAGTTCAACATGGGTACATCTTAGAGGAGACAAGTTAGTCTTGTGTGAAAATACGAACCGGTCTATATAGTTACCTATTAAAAGCACACAGTATTCTGGTCTGGTTCTTTCTGTAAATTCAATATGTTTAAGTTAATAAAATAGCAAATGTCATCATTTAAAATCTTTCATTTATATAATACACTAAAGAATTTAGAAAATTTTGCATGTGCCTTTGATTAAAAACAATGGCCTTTGATATCATATTTTAAATAAATTTATTGGCAAGAAATAGTTTGTACATGGTAATTGAAGGGACTTGATCAAGAAAATATTTCCCATGAATTTAAATCTAGGTTTCAATAATAAAGTAAAATTGTAAGATTTATCTCTGCCTAGAAATCCAGCAACTTCTTTTTGATACTTTCTTCAGTATAAATAGTGGTCCCATTTCTGCCTTTTTTTCTAATTCCCTATGTCTCCCACAATCCCCAGCACTTGATAGTTTCTAAGACACCTCCTAACAATATTAAGACAAACCTTAAATTGTTGAGCATAAAATTTCTTCAAGGTTACTTAGAAATGCTAATATATTGATAAGTGATGACAATATGAAACATACATAGAATACATCACAATACAATATAAATATTAAGTTACAATTTTTGCATTAGGAAAGCTATTTTTCAGTTTAATCTTCCATTTCTTTTTCATTTCAAAAGGAACTGAAGAGGTTTAGCTGATACGGTGGGTAAAAACACACATTATGAAAGCATTAGGGCCTGAATTCAAATACAAATATTGTATCTAATAAGCCAGGTATGATCCTGTACGCTTGACAATTTCTGGTAGTTTGAGTGAGAATGGTCCCCATTGTATATTTTAATACAGACCCCAATTGGTAGAAATATTTGGGAAGCATTAGGAGGTGTGGTCTTGTTGGAGGTATGTAACTGGGATGGCTTGGAGTTTTCCAAAGTCTACACCATTCCAACTGTTCTCTCTCTCTCATTTCTCTCTCTGTCTTGCAGTAGTGTCTCAAGATGTATAAGATGAATGCTCTCAGGTACTTCTCCAGTACCCTGCCTACCTGACTGCTACCATATTCTCCACCATGATGATTAAGAACTTTCTGAAGCTATAAGCCCCCAGTAAACTTTTTTCCTTCTGTTTCTTTCTTTCTTTTTTTCTGCTTTATTTTTGTCTGTTTGTTTTAAGTTGTCTTGGTCATGGTGTTGCTTCACAGCAATTAAAAAGTAACTAAGATAAAAGTCAACATAATCTAAATTGGGGTCTGGATGCGCACCAGAGGATCATTGGAGTTCAGTTAGAAGTTCTATCTCAAAGGACTAAGGCAGACGATTATAGAGCAGAATACCTGATGTTCTCACCTGACCTCCATACATGCATACCTAAACACACATGTATACAAATACTCTTTCACATTCACAATACCCACATGCACACACACACGCACACACACCCCCATACCACACCACATACCACACACATAAAACCTAAACTAAAAAGAGACTCGACATTTTCAGTCATACCAAATCTAATCTGAGTTATTAAAAAGGAAAAAAATTATAGAAGAAATACAGTTCTGTTGAGTAGATGTGAGTCTAATAAATAGTACATACAAAAGTATTTTTAATTAAAAAATAGTTTCATGACTTGGTTTTCAGTGGGCATAATTTTTTACTTTTAAATATCATTTCTTTTTTAAAGATTATGACATAACTATATTATTTCCCTTAGCTTTCTTCTCTCTAGATCCTCCATATATCCTCCTTGCATTCTTTCAAATTTATTACCTATTTTCATTAATTATGGATGCATGCATATATGCATGTACATATATTCCAAAATACATATATACAACCTGATAATTCTGTTTAATATTTCTTATAAGTATGCTTTGATGCAAGAGAGCTTTAGCAGTTAGTGTTGACATTAAAAGTGAGGCTGGTGAGTTGATGAATTTTGATGAAATTGAAGGAAATAAGATGAGTTACATCTCAGATAGCTGTCTAGTCCCGTGCAACCATCTCACTCTATTTTTAAAACCAAAATATGATTTTTTGTAAACTTTTAAAACACACTTTGCCAGATAGTGGTGGGGCATGCCTTTAATCCCAGCACTTGGGAGGCATTGGCAGACAGATATCTATGAGTTTGAAGCCAGTCTGGTCTACAGAGCGAGATTCAGGACAGCTAAGTCTACACAGAGAAACCCTGTCTCGAAAAAAGAAAACAGAAAAAAAACCCAAACAAACAAAATCACACTTTATATTGGAATAGATAATTGTTAAGAAAGTCACACTTAATCATTTGTTTTTTTTTTCTGTCACAAGAAGATCCAGTTTTACATGTGTTAAGTTAAAAAGCCTGATAGAAATAAATAAACAGAGCACTTCTGACTCTTAACAGCATTGATAAAGATAGGTAGGATTCACCTCTTATCCAAAAATGATTAAAAATTGAGAATCTATGTATATACACTCATATAAAAATTAACCTGCAAAGTGATGTGATTATGACTTTTTACAGGTATATCATAATATTTTTCTTTTCCATTCATTATTAGCAAAATAATTTCAATATCATCTATGAAAGTAGAGTACAGAAGAAATCATGATGAGAAACAATAGACATTCAGTACAGATATAACTAAAGTTTGCTGAAAATGGCAGCCCATTTCTAACTAAAAGCAAGGTGAAATAGAACAGAAAACTAGATAAAGAAAAAAAGTACATTTACTCAGTGAAGTATTACTTAGCTATTATAAAAAAAAGTATCATAAAATTTGCAGGCTAGTAGATGGAACTAGAAAACAAAAATATCCTGAGCATAGTATCCCAGACACAGAAGGATAAATATGGAATGTATTCGCTTATATGAGAAAATTAGTTGTGAAATAAACGATAACCAAGCTGCAATCTATAGAACAACAAATGGTAGGTACGGAGTAAGGGACTAGAAGAAACAGGGAGAACTCACTAGGAAAGAAAAATAGAATAGATAGTTATGGTTGGAGAGGGGGATGGAATGGGAGGAAAGAGTAGAGATAGCGAGGAGGAAGGAGTTGTGGAAGGGAACGCAGGAAGAGACAGCTAAAATAAAGGGGCATTTTGAGGGATAGTAGAGAAACTTACTACAGTAAAAAAAAGTTCTTAAAATAATATATATATATATATACATGCATACATACATACATACATACATACATACATACATACATACATGAAGGCTGTCTAAATGACATCACAAAATTATGGGGGAGATGGAACCTCACTGGCCATCTCTTGTCACCAAACAAAGCTTCCAGTTCCAGAACTAGGTTACATCTAATTGCGTTCTTGGCCAAAAGGGGCCCATAAGAATCCCCAAACCACCCAGGCTGCTGACATGGCAACAGGTTGCTCTCCACAAAACTGACAGCAACACTCATTGCTGAAGATAACACCTAAACAACTCATTGAACATAGAGGTGTGGATCTGGTGCCTTCTTCTCTATGGTTCGGTGACTTTGATCCAGGAATGTACTCTCAACACTTCCAAAGAGAAACAAACAAATAAAAAATACTATAAACAACTGTAAAACCTTTATCGACTGCCTGTAAGATATTAGGGCATTGCCCCAATGTTAGTGCAATGATGAGCAAAGCTTATGGTAGGAACCAATCAAAAACTGATTTTGTTTAAGGCTCTCTACATGAGATGGAACCCATACCCAAAACTGCTTAGGTGACCAAAAACCTGAGATTGGATAGCCCATGGAAATAAGTGAACCAAAATGGGATCCAAAAAGACAGTACAAGCAGTAGGGATAAGTCCTGGTGCCACTACCAGTGGCCCCTCAGTCTGCCCCAACCATACAACTGTCACCCACAATCAGAGGGACTAGTTTGGAGCTATGCTGGTTCCTTCCTTGTCTGGCTGGAGTTGTTGAGCTTCCATTTGCTCAGGTAAACTGTTTCAGTGGTTGTACCCATCACAGTCTTGATATCTTTCTTCATAATCTTCCTCCTCCCACTCTTCAACTGTACTTTGGGAGCTCAGTCCAGTGCTCCTATGCGGACCTCTGCTTCTGTTTCCATCCGTTGCTGGATGAAGGTTCTATGGTAATATTTAAGATCAGTCTGACTGCAGAGCAAGGCCAGCCAGTTCAGAAACTCTCCTATTGCTTAGGATCTTAACTGGGCCCATCCTTGTGGATTCCTGGATATTTCTCTGGTCCCAAGTTTTTTGCTAACCCCATAATGGCTACCTCAATCAAGATATCTCTTTTCTTGCTCTTATCTCTCTCTTTCTTCCATCTCGACTGTTCCATTCCCTCAAGTTCTCCTCACCATCCCTTTCTCCCCTCCTCTTCCCCTTCTGCCCTCTTCACACTCCGCCATCCCCATGAACCCAATTTTGTCAGGCGATCTTGTCTATTTTCCCTTTAGAGGTGGATCTATGTATATTTTTCTTAGAGTTCTCCTTGTTACTTAGCTTCTCTAGAATCATGAACTATAAGCTCAATATTCTTTGCTTTATAGCTAGTATCCACTTATGAGTGAGAACATACCATGTTCATTTTTCTGGCTCTGGGTTATTTCACTAAGAATGTTTTTTTTCTAGTTCCATCCATTTGCACGCAAATTTCAAGATGTCATTGTTTTTTTGCTGAGTAGTATTTCAATGTGTAAATGTGCCACATTTTCTTTGTTCATTCTTTGGTTGAGAGGCATCTAGGTTTCCAGTTTCCGGCTATTACAAATAATTTTGCTATGAACATAATTTAACAGATGCCCTTGAGGTATGATTGAGCATCTTCTGGGTATAGGCCTAATAGTGGTATTGCTGAGTCTTGAGGTAGGTTGATGCCCAATTTTCTGAGAAACTGCCTTAATGATTTCCAGAGTGGTTGTGTAAGTTTGCATTCCCACTAGCAATGGGGAGTGTTCCCCTTACTGGACATCCTCTCCAGCATAGGTTATCATTGATATTTTTTATCTTAGCCATTCTGACACCTGGATAATGGTATCTCAGAATCACTTTGATGTGCACTTCCCTGACAGCTAAGGAAGTTGAACATTTCCTTAAGTGTCTTTTGGCCATTTAATATTGTTCTGTTGAGAATTCTAAGTTTAGATCTGTAACCCATTTTTTAAAATTGGATTATTTTGAGTTTTGATGTCTAATTTCTTGAGTTCTTTATCTGATCTTGGAGATAAGTGTTCTGTCTGATGTGGGGTTGGTGAAGTTCTTTTCCCATTCAGTAGGCTGCCTTTTTGTCTCATTGATGGTGTCCTTTGCTTTACAGAAGCTTATCAGTTTCAGGAGGTCCCATTTATTTATTGTTGCTCTTAGTGTCTGTGCTGCTGAAGTTATATTTAGAAAGTAGTCTCCTGTGCCCATGTATTGAAGGCTGCTTTCCAATTTCCCTTCTATCAGGTTCACTGTGGTCAGATTTGTATTGAGGTCTTTAATCCATTTGGACTTGAGTTTTGTGCATGGAGATAGATACAGATATATTTTCATTCTTCTACATGTTGGCATCCAGTTATGCCAGCACCTTTTGTTGCAAATGTTTTCTTTTTCACATTGTATAATTTTAACTTCTTTTCAAAAATTAGGTATTCATCGGTATATGGATTAACATCCAGGTTTTCAATTCAGTTTCATTGGTCAATCTGTCTGTTTTTACGCCAATACCAAGCAGGTTTCATTGCTGTGGTTCTATAATAGACCTTGATGTCAGGGATGGTGATGCCACCAGAAGTTCCTTTATTGTATAAGATTGTTTTGGCTATCCTGGGTTTTTTGTTTTTCCATATGAAGTTGATTATTTTTCTTTCAAGGTCTGTGAAGAACTGTGTTGGGATTTTGATGGGGATTACATTGAATCCATAGATTGCTTTTGGTAGGATTGCCATTTTTATTATTTTGATCCTACCTATCCAAGAGCATGGGAGATATTTTCATTTTCTAGTATCTTCTGCAATTTCTTTCTTCAAAGACTTAATGTTCCTGTCAAACAGGTCTCTCACTTCTTTGGTTAGTGTTAGCCCAAGATAGTTTATGTTATTTGTGGCTATTGTGAAAGGTGATGTTTCTCTGATTTCTTTCTCAGCTTATTTATCATTTGTATATAGGAGGGCTACTGATTTTTTTTTAGTTGATCTTGTATCCTGCCCATCACAGAAGGTATTTATCAGCTGTAGGAGTTTCCTAGTAGAGACTGTGGAGTCGCATATGTATACTATCATATCATTTGCAAATAACGAAAGTTTGACCTCTTCCTTTCCAATTTAAAACCCCTTGATCTCCTGTGGTTGTCTTATTGCTCTAGCCAGAACTTCAAGTACTATATTGAAAAGATATGGAAAGAGTGGGCAGCCTTGCCTTGTTCTTGATTTAAGTGGAATCATTTTGAGTTTTTCTCCATTTAATTTGATGTTGACTATCGGCTTGCTCTGTATTATTTTTATTATGTTTAGATGTTCTTTTTATCCCTGATCTCTCTAAGACTTTTATCATGAAGGGCTGTTAGATTTTGTCGAATGCTTTTTCAGCAACTATTCAGATGATCATAGGGTTTTTATTTCAGTTTATTTATGGTGGATTACATTTATAGATTTTCATATGTTGAACCATCCCTACATCTCTGGAATAAAAATGAGTTAATCATGGTGGATAATTTTTTTATGTTCTCTTGGATTCAGTTTGCCAGTATTTTATTGAGTATTTTTGCATCTATGCTCATGAGTGAGACTGGTCTGTAATGCTTTTATTTTGGTTGAGTCTTTGTGTGGTTTTGGTATCAGGAAAAATGTAGCCTCATAAAAAGAGTTTGGCAATGTTCCTTCTGTTTCTATTATGTGGAACACTTTGAGGAATATAGGTATTAGCTCTTCTTTGAAGTTCTGGTAGAATTCTGCACTGAAACAATCGAGCCCTGAGCTCTTTTTGGTTGTAAAGCTTTTGATGACTGCTTCTATTTCCTCGCAGAGTCCAGACAAAGAGAAGGAGGAATGATAATATAAACAGAGGTGTCAAGACCATGATGGGGATACCAATCAGAAACAGCTGACCTGACCTAGTGGGAGTTCAATGAATCCAGAATGATAGTGGGGGTACCTACATAGGCCCAAACTATGATTATGATTATGATTATGATTGATTATGATTATGATTATGATTATGGGTGACAGTCATGTGGCTGGGGAAGTCTGCAGGACCATTGGCAGTGGGACCAGGATTTACCCTAGTGCTTGAACTGACTTTTTAGAGTCCATTCTTTTTTGAAGAATACCTTGCTGAACATAGATTTATGAGGGAGGGCCTTCATCCTGCATCAAAGTGATGTGCCAGACTTTGTTGACTCCCCATGGGATGCACTACCTTCTCTGAGGAGTGGATAGGGGGTGGGATGGGTGAAAGGTATGGGTAGCACGAGAAGGGGAGAGAGAGGGGACTATAATTAGTATGTAAAATGAGAAAGGATTTTTTAAAAAAATAAATTAAAAATGGTCATACTAAAAGTAAGAACGTTCTTATAGAGCTTGCTTGCTTTATGAGAAAAGCTAGCAATTAGGGCAAGAAACTGCTCTTGCCTTGACTGCTGACAGTGTGTGGGTCAAAATGGACCAGCAGAACACATAGAAAAGTGACTGCTAAACTTTGTCAAGACAAGGAAGAAGCCCTTCAAAAATTCCTTAAATTTCCAAAAGACACTTAAAGAATTGTTCAACATTCTTAGCTACCAGGGAAATGCAAAAAAAGACTGTATATTCTGTCTTACACTTGTGAGAGTGGCTAAGATCAAAAACGTAAGTGACAGCTCATGCGAGAGAGGATGTGGAGCAAGGGGAACACTCCTCCACTGCTAGTGGAAGTGAAAACTTGAATATTGATTTTGAAAAATCAATATGGAGGTTTCTCAGAAAATTGGGAATCAATCTACCTCAAGACCCAACTATACAAATCTTCATCATATACCCTAAGGATGTTGGATGTTCAATCATACCAAAAGGACACTTGCTCACTTCTGTTCATAACACCATTATTCATAATGGCCAGAACCTGGAAACAACCTAGATGTCCATCAACTTAAGAATGGAAGAAGAAAATGCAGTACATTTACACAATAGAGTATTACTCAGCTGTTAAAATCAATGACGCCAGTAAAATTGAACAAATGAACAGAACTAGAAAAAGTCACCCCGAGTAAGATAACCCATGCCCATAAGGATAAACATGGTATTTACTCACTAATAAGTGTATATTAGAAATAATGTATAGGAAAACCATGCTACAATCCATGGCCCCAGAGAAGCTAGGAAAAAAATGACCCCCAAATAGGACACATGGATTTTCCTGGAAAGGGGAAATCGAATATATCTCCAGGGTAAACTGGGGGTAGGTGGGGGTGGGAACAATACAGACTGGATGAGAACAGGAAAATATGTGCAACGTTCTCTTGAACAAATCATCTAATCCTATTTCCTTTCTTATTAACACATACTTAACATAATTAAGAATGCTACTACTTCATAGCCAGAAATAGTTGTTTTGTAGCAGAAGAAAAATAACTTTCTCAATAAAACAGACTCAGAAATAAATGCTCTATTGTCAAAATATCATCATTCATTTTAGATTTCAATCACAATATAAAGAGAATTTTTCCAATTGCCTCCCCTATACCATTATCAATAGGCCCTGCGTTTTTTGAACTAACATGTTCTAACTCCTTTTTTGACAACTAACATTTCTGCAGCAGTACAAGGGATATTTAAATAGATTAATTCCATAAATAAAGAGTTTAGGAAAATGTAATGGGGAAACATTACATATATACTTGAAGTAACTATATACTGTATTTTTTTTTTTTTTTTTTTGGTTTTTCGAGACAGGGTTTCTCTGTGGCTTTGGAGCCTGTCCTGGAACTAGCTCTTGTAGACCAGGCTGGTCTCGAACTCACAGAGATCCGCCTGCCTCTGCCTCCCGAGTGCTGGGATTAAAGGCGTGCGCCACCACCACCCGGCTTCTATATACTGTATTTTAAGAAAGACCAGAAACTATGGTGATGTATTTTATAAATGAGTTAGTACAACATTAAGTCTAACTTGACCTGATATGTGAATGTTAAAGAAAAAAATTAATATTCCATTTACATTTTACTTATTACTTTTGTCAAGATAAATCTAAAAATAATAATTTCTCTGTCTTCACATAAGTCTTTCAAATATTAGAGTTCATTAATATTGTTTCTGATTTGTATCATCTAACAGAGCATGAGATACTTAAATAAAAATAAGTATTACTTACAGCCGTACACACGACTTCCGATACTTCTGTACTTCACAGTGAATTGCTCATTCACCTGAGTGTTTACCTGTGTCAGAGTGCTCAACATTATCATATTTAATTGACTAGTTCAACAAGATAATATCCCAGGGCACACATCATCCTGTGAAATCATTCAATGCATTAGGCTCATGATAAATAAGGTAACAGTTAAATGTGGCACAAGGGAGTTAGAGGAAATCACACAAGAGTAGGAAAGAATGGGAGATAGGCAAATTTGAGATAAAAGAAAAATAGGCAAAAAAAAAAGAAAGGTGGGTGGATATCTGGGAAAAAATTCTGAATTTTATAGCACCAGTCTTTAGGGGTTTGGGGGGGGGGTAAACTTTATTCTTTGATTTTTATTTAGTATGTGATATTTTACTCTTTATAGTACACATAAATTCTTCCCATACTTCTAATTTATATTTTTGACAAAGACATAGAAAGCTTTCATTAAGTGAATGTCTTTAAGTCTCTTCTGCCAGAACTGGATTTAGTAAAATTAATGAGAATTATTTGGAGCGGGGTTTCCAAGTTAGCCTAATGATTTATTGGTCTCCAAAGATCTCTGTGGATGGTAATCTTCATGCGGCGTTTTAAAGCATGTGGGCCTCTAGGTAAGGTACAGACCCTTGTAGACCCTATGATTGCTACTTTATTTGCATGAGTTATTACGAGCTTTTCTCAGTTGATTTAGAGGGCCTGATTCTTCTGATGTCCGACCTTCCCTTTGGGGCCCACACTCCTTCTGCCTCCTCTTCTGTGGGGTTCCTTGAGCTCTGAGTGGAGGGATTTGATGGAGGTAGCTAATCTTATTTAGAGTTATGCAATCCAAAGTCTCTCTCTCTCTCTCTCTCTCTCTCTCTCTCTCTCTCTCTCTCTCTCTCTCTGTGTGTGTGTGTGTGTGTGTGTGTGTGTGTGTGTGTGTGTGTAATGTCCAGTTGTTGGTCTCTGTATTTGTTCCCATCTGCTGTAAGAGTAACTTTCTCTGATGATGCCTCAGCTATGGATCTATAGGTATAACAATATCATTAGATGCCATTTTATTGTGTTTCTTTTTTTTTCTTTTTTGATCAATAGCATTTGGTTTTGCTCTAGGCCTCTGGGCTCTCTTGTCTCTGGTTCTTGACTACCCAAGCAGTGTCAGGTAATACATCAAGCAGAATAGGCCCTAATTTACTCCACATTGTTGGTTATTGTCACAATCTTTGTGCCACCATTACCCTAGCATGTCTTACAGATAGGACAAAGAGCAGTTTAATTTTGGGGGGTTGGATTGGGGACAAATGATAGATAAAAGGTTTTGTGGTTGGGTTGGTGTTTATGTTTCTGTTTTGTTAGCCTGAAAGCTACCAAAGCCACAAGAACATGGGGGTGAATTTTCGCCATAGGCACCAGCTCATTCTCTCTATGTTCAAAGCCTTGTGTCTTTGTTAATGATGCCTTGCTGTCATTTTGTGAACAGCAAACCATAATTGTCTTGCCAACAGCCTGGGTTGTTTGGACATTTCCATTGAACCTCTTTGGGTAACAACTCAATGGGATGTAACCTAGTCCTGGTACTGGGATCTTCCAATTGGTGACAAAATATGGCCAGTTGGACTCTTTCTTCCTCACTATTTGCAGACTTCATTAAGATTACCTCCATATATTTTAGGACATTTCTACTTCAATAGATTATCTTACCACCACTCAGAATTCCCCTTGATTCTGTTTCTTCTCAACATTTCTTCCTTCAACTCCATCTCCCTTCTACTCCCTCTCTAGCTGGTCCTCTCAATCCCACTCCATTTTCCCAGCCAAGTTCATTCATAAATATCTATTCTGCTTTCCCTTCCTAGGAAGATCTGTGTGTTTTCTCCTAGTGCCTTCCTTCTGAGTTTTCTGATTTAAGCTTGGTTATCATTTATTTAATGGCTAATATCCATATTATGTGACTCTACACCTTATTTATTTTCTGGGTCTGGGTTACTTCACTCAAGATGTTTTTTTTTTTCCTAGTTCCATCCATTTGCATGTGAATTTCATCATGACTTCTTATTTTTTTTAATTTGTATTTTACTTCTATTGGTTCTTTGTGGCAGTCAGGTTTATCTCACTGTATCCTCTCATCTGCCCTCTGCCCTAGAAACTTCTCCTCCACCAAATCAGAACCAGATTTAAAAGTAAATCCCATAACCAATCAAAATAAGCAAACAGAACAAAAACAAAAAAAATCAGCATCTTGTTGTGGAAGCTGTGGTGTGGCCATGAGTCACACAGATCACCCTTTAGTCCATTCATCTTTACTTGCAAGTGTTCATTGCCACGAGTCATTGGTTTCGCTCAAGGCCTGGTTCCTGCAATACCACTGAAAATGGACTCCCACTGCGGCTCCGCTTAGATATCTTGTTGCTGTCCTGTGTTGTGGAATCCCTGCTGTTTTAGGTCTGAAGTTTCATCCCCTTGCACAAGCTCCAGCAGTTCATAGATTCAGTTGATGCTGGGGTTAGCCAACTCATAGCTCTGGTTGGTCAACTCGCTAGATTTCCCTCATCGTCACTACCCAGGCAAGCTCTCCAGCTCTGCCTCAGCTAGCTCACCCAGTGGAGCCTACAGCAGGAACCGGGCCAGTTCTCCTGCTTTCGGACCCTCAGATCTCATCCACCTCACTCATATCACCGGGGCCAGTGCCACTGCTTTGTCCAGGCAAGGTGCAGGGCCCTCTCTCCCAATGGCTATTGTCCAAGGGGGTGTCAGCTCTCCTGTGCTCATGCCCTCTGAGATGGCTCATCTGCCCCATTCCCACAACAGAATCGACTCCAGTGTGCTGCCCAGGAATGGTGCAGGGCCCATTCTTCTGTGCGCAGCTGGTGAGGGGCAGGGCTAGTTATCTCACTCTCTTGACCCCGGGGGCAGCTCTCTCACCTGCCACGGGTAACAAGGGCTGGAAAGGAAGGACATCATTATCTCACCCATGTCCCCACATGACAAGGGGGATGCAGGGTCAACTCTGTTGCTCTCATGCCCGCAAGGCTGGCTCACCTATGTCCCAGACAACAGGGTCAGCTCTAGTTAATGTGCTGCCCAGAGACTACTTTCTCATGCACTGTAGCCAGTGAGCATTAGCGTGAACTCTACCACTCTTGTGACTCCATGGCCAGCTCTCTCACCTATTGCAGGTGGTAATGGGTGAGGGGGGAGGATGTCTACCACTACATGGTAGACAAGGGGGTGGTGTCAGCTCACCTGCTTTTATGCTCTCTGGGTTGCCTTATCTGCATCCTCTCCCCAGGGTTCGCTATAGTGTGCATCCTAGGTGAGGTGCACATCTATGGTGAAGGGTGGGGCCATCTTTGCCACATATGGAGGCAAATTCTTCACTGAGGGGTAGGCCCAGCTTACCTGCTTTATGGTTCAAGGTTCAGAACAGACCCCATTCACCCAAATGGCCTTTAGTGACAACAGGAGCATCAACTCAGATTCTGGCTATTGGCCTCTGCAGTAATCCTGGTTTAGATTACACCATGGTCCCAGATGATAGCACAGGCCACTCAGATCAGGATGTCCTTGGCAATGGCATAGCCCTTGGACACCCTCATGGCCACAGATGCCAGCCCAGACCACAGATGCTTGCATGGAACCCAGTGGTGACCAGTCACAGACATCAACACAGGCTCCCTTGGCTGCTCCAGAGTCCCAGATCAAGATCTGACCCTTGGTCATAGCCAAGGCCCAGACTGCTCCCTGGACTTAGGTGGCCAGCTAGCATTCACATCAGCTCTTTCTTCACCACCCTCCCCTCTTCAGATATGCCCTTCTCCCCAATCTGGAAACCATTGTGCTTCCTCCTCTCTCCCACCTCCCCACTTCATATTTTCACCACAATGGTGCCCAACAACACAGCAGCAGGTCTCTTGGTTGGCTCACAGTTGGCACTTGGTGAGTACTGCCCGCCCAGCCACAAGGGATGATGTGGTGCTGTTGCCTTTCCTCTCTCCTGTGCCCAAGCCTACAGACCTTGGGCAGTACTTGGTATGATGGCCTCTGGAATGGGAGGATCCTGAGAAATCTCCTGGACTTAATACAACTCAAGCCAAATTTTATCCTTTTCAGGGATTAAATGCATATCTCTGCTACATTTTTAACTTCATGTGTTTGAACTTAATTTCCCAGAAATGGTAAACAAAGGATGATAACAATGCTTTATGAGAGGGATTTCTTTGGGATCAAAATGGAGAATAATGCTAATTGACAAGAAGGCAAAGAGGTATTCTGCATAAAAAATACATAGCAGGATGATATGTGATAGATGAGCTTTTGTTATTCACATTTTCAAATGTTAAACACTAATTTCGGCTACTACTGTATGAAGAGCTACAGTCAGTCAATAGCTGCCGAGAGAAGCAGATCAGTGTTCTACAGGGATGAGTCACCTGAAAGGTCATCTAATCCCAAGGGGTCAGTACTAAACATATACACATTTACATGTGAGTAACACTAAGTGGGAATGGTAGACTATATATGGTAATTTATATAATATATACATGTATACATGCATGTGAGTCTATATATGTATATAAATAAACACATATGTATAGTGTGTGTATGTGTATGTGTGTGTGTGTGTGTGTGTGTGTGTGTGTGAGATGTAGCAATAATAACTAAGGAAGAGCTTATGGATTTGATAAGGAGTGAGGTGACCAGAAAAGTTGAATGAAGGAGAGGGAGGGGTGAAAAAATGTAAATACTTAAATATAAAATACTTAAAAATTGTAAAAAATTTGTTATTTAATTTTTAAATAAAAATCTCTTCAGAATAGATAAATAAGACAAGGAACAATGATGCAAAGAAATTCTTTGCTATTTAACTAATTCCAGTGCAGTGTGCAACTCTGCTTCAGATATCTATGGAATTTACCTTAGACTTAGGAGAATTTTTTTTCATTACAGCTATAAAATATTACATAAATGTGTATTGCTTTAAAAAAAAAAACTCCTAAAGACGGCCGGGCGGTGGTGGCGCACGCCTTTAATCCCAGCACTCGGGAGGCAGAGGCAGGTGGATCTCTGTGAGTTCGAGACCAGCCTGGTCTACAAGAGCTAGTTCCAGGACAGGCTCCAAAGCCACAGAGAAACCCTGTCTCGACAAAAAAAAAAAAAAAAAAAAACCTCCTAAACACTTTTAAATATTATATAAAATAGCTTATAATTATGGAAATAACCATTATGAAATAATTTTATTACTGGATGATCTGTCTGAGGGATTTTTAAAATGTATTGATAAAATGTATTAAATAATATTCTTATACTTGTGTCCAGAAGCTTAAACCTAGACAAAATCAACAAGAGTCATGATTAAGCTTATTACTTATATGAAATTTAAATACAATGTCACTTTTTAAGCATTTTGCATTAACAAATATGTTAATTTTTGAACCAAACAAAAAGTGTGTAGTTTTCTTAAAGGGCATATAAAATTGCACATTCATTGCAATCAGATGAGAATCTCAGTTGAAAATTGTGAGGCTAAAGGATGTGGTACAGACCTGAAACACCTGGCTACAGCTTTCGATAAAATCTTGGATGTAAGACATTTGATTCAAAGGGTTTAAGATCACATCGCACAATAGATGTTCCATTTCCTTTGAATATGTGCTTCTGTTTTTAGTACATGTCATCGGACGTGGTTTTGCTTCATTCTAAAACAATCAAGAAAATATTTTTTGTTACAATGAGTAGTTTGCCACACAAAATTATTTATTGAGGCTTTAAAGCAGACTACCCTCAGTGTGCTGGAAATTCAACTATAGTGAACAGAGCAGTCTTGGTGAGTTTTTCTGTGATTGTATCTCATATATAAATATATCTAATCAATTTGGACTCACAGTTCCCTAATGCATTATTTATTAAGCAACCTCTGACAAATTATTTAGGTTAAAGTAATATTATACCAACTTTTTATAAAATTCATAAGCAGAATGGAATTTCTAGCTTAAAATATAAATGAAGTCAGTAGAACTCACAGCTTTTTAATATGTATGAAACACATGATCATGACTCACATTGAACAGGATGTTACGAATATAAATATATAACTTGCAGGAAGTATCTAAGATTACCCAAGTAGTGGTACGGCAGATTCTTAAAATAATTTACAGCATTATGCTACTTAAGAGGACTCTGAGAATTTCAATAAAACAAGGACTTTATTTGAAAAAAGGAAAAATGTTCAGTTAATCAAAGTCATTGTTGAAAAGTTTAATGTATTGGCTGAGGAGAGTCATGCATGGATAGCACTGGGGTTAGGACAGCTTGACCATCGATGTGTTGTTTGAGATAGCTCAAAATCACCTTGGATTAGGAGATAACAGGAAGCACCTTGTATTTTGAATATTGTCTACATTGCTCTTGTACAAGGTACTCCATTACCCATTGGAGAACACTCCTTTGGGGGGATGTGAGAAAGATTCATGGTATCTGAGAATCTTAGAGCTGAAAGGAAACCCGAGATGAGGAGAGAGAGAGAGAGAGAGAGAGAGAGAGAGAGAGAGAGAGAGAGAGAGAGAGAGAGAGAGAGGCAAACAGAGACACGCCTCAGAGAGAAAAGGACTCCCTTCTGTTAATTTGAAAATGATTCATATCACTTTCCTATTGTTTTTGTCTACAAGATCAAGCCAACTAGTTAATAAGCAACCTGTAGAGAGCCTGTCAAATCTGGCCTCTTATGTGTGCTACTGTGCTGTTGAAACCCTTTTCTTTAGAGAGTGACTTTTTGTGAATACAATTTGTCCCACAACTTTAGAACTAAAAGATTCTGTTTCATTTAGCTCCTTCTGTTGATACAAAAACAAAATTTTATTATTGAATACCTCAAATGCATAATAATTATAAATGGGATTTTCTTGTTTTAACAACTTTTAATAGAATGTAGTCCCTAAGGAATTCTAAATATGGTAGCCTTCACTGATCTACAAGTATTATTTTTCTGATTATTATTACAGAATCTCAAAAATGAAAACAGGTAAAATTTCATGGGATTTATAAACATAAAAAGTAATAAAATTAGTAATAGCTCATAAGCTACTCATGCAATATTCTGTTATGTAATTTAAGTTTTGGACGGCAGGACTACATCCTCTGAGTGACAGTCTGTATTTGTATTGATAGAAAACACATTTTGCAACCTGATAAACATAAAGTTAATTTCCAATAAAAATGGTGATTTTAACATGTGTGTATTTATTGATATGTGAAATGTATATTTATGATTTCTTATTTGTGTTTTCCCTTGTATTATGAACCTTGCCTTTAGGACCAATGTATTTATGCATTGACATTCACGTAGATGACATTCTATTCCAAGTGTCAGGAAACCTTATGCTGTCTCTCTGTATAACACACAACAGTCTCTGTATGTCCAGGCTTGGATCACATCCAACAGTTTTTTAGCAAAATGTGGATGAGACTAAATTACTCATAGGATCACCTTAATACCAATCTTTATATTTTTCTATTTCTTCCACCTAACATCAAGTATATCCTTTATAATGCCCCAAGGCTCAAAACGCTGAACTGATTTTGGATTCTGAGCTTTGATTTTGATGTCCATATTAATCAGGATGCTAAGTCATCTTGTTATCATCCTAGCAGACTTCCTAGAACATAGCTCCCTGACTCTCCGAGGGACAGAAGCGTTCTTAGATGTGCTTCCTTGTTTCTTGCTAGGGTTACCGTAATTCATTATATTCTAGCCTACCTGTCATCTTTATTCTTAGCTGCCTACACGAGCAGATTTGGCTAATATGTGAAGACGCAGAAAACTAGACTATCTGATCATATTAATTCAGCACAGACACAGTTCTGTTCACCTCTGCAAAAGCAGTAGATTGTGTTAAAGCCTTTATTCCCTATAAACATGATCGGCTCTCGAGCTACAGTCAAGTGATCTTTTCTCCCTAATTGCTGTTTTTCTTTAGGAAAAATGGCAAGCAGTGAAACATTAGTTTTTCAAAGGCAAACTAAATTCATAAAAACACATAATTGTTATGATCCTTAAAGGTTGAACAATTAACATTTTACAAATTGATTCCCAATTTGTGAACTTGGAAGAAGGCTTATTATACAAAAAGAAAGTTGTTTAAAAATCACACACTATTTTGTAATGCAAATAACTACTCTTGTGTTTATTTAATATGAGTACTAGCAGTAGGGTATTAGGGCTAATAACGCAAAGCACACCTGCAATGTGCTATTAAAGAAAGAAAAGAAAAGAACACTTTTTGAGTCTAGATTCTGAGCTCTGCTGATTCACTTAGTAGCTGCCAATACAGGAAGAGATTAAACAATTTACTCAATGAAATCGATTAAAATAAGCAATAAAATCCCCCATCTATTTTATCTCATGGGTGATATATTTGTACACTTACTATTCTGGATTCATCTCACCTTAATTTTTGTTTAATGTTGTGTCATATTTACCAGTTTAGGTTGTTTCCTCTGAAAAACAAGTTCTCATGTAGCCCAGACTGCCCTTGAGTTGCTATGTAATAAAGCCTGGCCTTGAACCTCTTCACACCAGGTGCTAGGCTCACAGGAATACAGCACAACACACAGCCTGAATTGTTAGCTCCAAAGGCAGCTTTGATTGGCAGAAAAGTTTTATCAGCAGTCAGACACCTTTGTAAGACCCTTTCCTGAGATCTGGGAGGTGAAAATGGATTTTGACCAAGAACAAATCCTCATTGAAGAGAATCTGCCTAGTATATAGACTCACTATTTACTCTTTAGTTTCTGGAAACACACACACACACACACACACACACACACACACACAGCTGTAACTGTTCGTATAACATTTAAAAAGAAATCAAGAATTGGTAATACTAGCTTAATTTTAATGAATAAAAGTACTACATAAAGATTACAGAAAAAAAGTGAACTTGAGCTCTTTTCTAGACAATAGCAGTTCATAAGAATAAGAAAACAAATAAAATCTTACAAGCTATTTATAAAAGAAACCTTCAACTCAAAAGCAAATAAAAGTATTTTTCCGTACGTGAGAGAATATGCTGCCAAATAATATCAAATTTTAGATGCTAAACACTAGAAAAGCTCAGAAAAATGAAAAATGTACATTTTATACTTTTGATAATTTCTATACACATGTATAATGTGTCACATGTTTTAATCAAATACATTTCCCAGTCCCTTGCCTGAACTCTCTCCCATCCCAATTCCCCTCCCAATTCCTGTGTTTATTTTTAAAATCACTTAGTTCACTTTATACTGCCTATATGCACATGCCTTTAGGACCAATAAAACAGGGGTGGCATGTAAGGAAGCATCGCTGAAAGAAATCTGACTCTCTTCCCAGAAGTCGTCAATATTCACCTCAGCTAAGGACTTCTGGAGGCCCTCCCCTTTTCTCGTTTGGGATACTTGGTTGCTTTATCTTGTGCAAGTCTTATACATTTATAAACATAAAATAAAATAAATAACTCTTTTAAAATAACATAGAGAAAGTCTCCAAATTAAATAATAAAGTAAAAGGACTAATGGGGCAGAAATTGGTTTTTACGACAGAAAATAGTATATTAAGATATAGAAAATATTTAGTATTTAATAAAAATAACACTTTAATAAAAAATCAAAGACACAAAAGACAAGAACTATGGTAGAAATACAAAAATGGTAAAGCCTTCTATGAAACTGGATCTGATACATAACACAAAATAAAACAAAGCAAACTAAAATACAAAATTTTATTATCATATTGGCAAGACCTAATAAATTACATTGGAAAGGCATTAGATCTACTAATTACATTTGAAAAGTTATGGTACATCA
The DNA here is from genome assembly GCF_903992535.2 of Arvicola amphibius. Classification (NCBI taxonomy): domain Eukaryota; kingdom Metazoa; phylum Chordata; class Mammalia; order Rodentia; family Cricetidae; genus Arvicola; species Arvicola amphibius. The sequence goes on from NC_052057.2 coordinate 80,718,589, forward strand.
ACAATACAGCATTATAATATAAGGGAAGATGTCTTTAAAAATAGACAGGTAGATTTGTAACTGTATAAATGTATGGGAATGTGCATATATAGATATGTACCCAGTGTCAATACATGAACATATATCTATACATTGCTTGCTCTCTGTGATCCATTTCTGATATAGAGAATGAAAATACAACAGGAGAAAGAATACTGAAAAAATGCAGAAAGAAGGGTCATGTGGTGGTCAATACAGATTATTAACTTGTCAGGCAATTATTAATTGCCCTGGAAGCAAATAGTTTGGATTGTCAATGAGACATCAGTTTCTATATTAAGTTAACTAAGGTAGCACAGCCAACCTTAAATGTGGGCAGTACCACCCCATGGGTTATGATCCTAGTGAAGAAAGTGAGCTGAGTATCAGCAACTCTCTCTGCTTTGTGATTTTGTGAATAGAAACCTCATGTCTTCCTTGCCATGACTATAACCCGACACTGCTTTTTAATATCATTTCTACAACAATATATTGGCAGGGTATAGAACAACAGAAAGGTAATCAAAATAACATGACTGAATTAAAACCTTCATTTCAGAACTATTTTCATACTGCTCACATGAAAGAACAAGCAAAGGAAACAAAAGACCAAATTCTGTTCTATCACAACTTATTTCTTACATAAGATGCGCTTTGAAATATTTAAAAGAGGACTCTATGGCGTGAACGGGCTCTGTGTGGGCCTTGTCAGCTTGGTTGCTCACCTTCACGGACCTGGGGGGAGTTGGGAGGACCTTGGACTTCCCATAGTGTAGGGAACCCTGATGGCTCCTTGGCCTGGAGAGGGAGGGAGTGTGGGTGTGGGTGTGGGTGGAGGGGAGGGGAGGGAAGGGGGATGAGGAGGGGAGGAGTTGGAAATTTTTAATAAAAAAATGAGAAAAAAAAGAAAAAAAAGAGGAAAACAAATCCTTCCCCATGAAGCCTAAACATTAATTCATGCTGTCAAGAACCCACATCCAAAAGGACTTAATAAAATTGCCTTCTTAACGATCTGGTATTCCTGAAACTAATATAGGTACAATTATCTTCTTTATTAATTATATACGCTTTTGCTTTTTGTGTTTCTCTTGTGAAATCGAGAGTCACTTTATAGTCCGGTGTATTCAGTGACCACTGCTGCTCCTTCTGAAGTGAGAAATCCTCCACATCAGCCTTATTCTCAAACGCATCCTGGCTAAAATGTCAATACAAACCTCCATTATTTACTCCTCAGCTCCATAAATTTTAAACTTAACTTCTGACCTGACAGTTACAGTTGCTGAAGTTGCATGTGACAGAAACTCAACTAAAGTAGAATTTTATAGTACATGACATGTTTTACTGAGTATAAAGTTAAAAACAGCCTTGCACCTCAGGAAAAAAATGAGACAGAACATATCAACAGGAGCCAGCAACCCTCCCTACTTATGGTAGAGACTCTATGTAATTTTATTTCATCCTGTGTTGTTGCTCTACACCTTCCCTGGTCTACAACCAGCTCATGATGTAACACGCAAGTTCCTGATAATCCAGATGCCTCAGAGGAGTGCAGCTCTTCAACTTAAAGATATTCAGAATTCTTTAATGCTCAGGTATGCCCTATAGCAGTGATGTGGCTGATACTGGTGCTGCAGTATAGATAACACAGGCAGACAAGATAGAGACTAAGAAAATGTGCGGCTGGATAATGCAAATAGTGAATTCATTAATGCCTACCATGATGTTTCTGTATTTCTTTTTGGGTGCAACAGAAGTAGAGTTCTTAAATTATAAGTCTTCTCAAGATAAATGTTTTAATTTCTATAAATATTATTGGTCATGGAGAGTTTCCTCATTCTTCCTCCAAGGACAATTATTCTGGACCATACCTGTTAACTCTCTCTTCCCCTGCATGTGATAAAACCAAAGACAAATACGGATGAGCAGTGATGTCAGAGTGTCATACTCCCTTTCAAGCTCCATAGCATCCCTGGTAGCTTCTCATTGCTGAAACATTTGCTAGGCCTTTGCTTTATCTACTTGTCTCATATCTGTGAACCAATACTATGAAAAGGACAATTTCAGTGAGTAGGGGCTTATTTTGACTCCCAGTTTAGAGTCCATCATAGTGGGGAAGTCAAGGCAAGAGGAAACAGGTGGTCACGTGATGAGAACACTGACATTACAACGGGCACTCTCAGCATGGTACACATTAAGCACTCTCAGTATGGTACACACTGAATATTCTCAGGAAAGTACACACTGAGGGCTTGGTTACAGACTCTGATTATAGTTGTGCCATGTGATATGATCGTGGCCAGAGGTTTTCATGCTCCTGGACCTATAATCCTATCTATTAAAAGGGCCTTAATATATCTACTTCAGAGCATTTGAAACATGATATTGTGTATCTGTAATGTGACAAGAAGCATCTCTTTTTCAGTAAACATTGATTTCTGCTATTGACCACCCACCCGTGTTCCACTCTCAAAGACGGGAGCATCAGTGTGGCTGTGGGATGACAGCCATGACCACATTTACCGTGGGCAAGCTAACCACCATTTCACATTCAGAAACTATTTCTGCTACCCCAACAGTTGCTGAGAGTCATATTAGCTGCACATTGATACATATTAGCACCTCAAACATTAAAAGCATCTGCAAGATTGAAGGATGGATTTTAACTAATACGCTACAACTGAAATTAAATAACTTACAAATTGGAAATTTGAAGTGACAGAAATTAGGACAAAAATTTTAGTGTCGTAATCTAAAGTGAGGATCTGCTACAGTGGGAGAAGGATAAGCAAATCATTTATTTTCTGTAGGGCCCGGGTCTGCCCTTGTTCCTGGGGCTCATCTTGAGGACGGTTTCTGGTCAGATGACTAAGCAACCTGTTTGTTCCTGTGCTCCCTCTGCCCCTCCTGGTGATTAGCTGTAGGGCATTGTTGACTCTATTGTTGGTATGGTAATTTCCCACCCGCCTGGGTGGAATTCCTTGGGCAGCAGTGGGATGTATAAGATTTTCCCCAAGGTTAAATAAACGGCATTCGGCTGATCTCCTTTCGAATGACCCAGGTCTCTTTGTGTGTTCTTTCAATCTCCAGGCCCTTGTCCGACTCGCGTAAGGTACAGTGGCGCGTGAACTGTACCGAGGGGGTAACACAGAATCGGGTGTTACAATTTTATTAGTTTTCGAGCTCTCTGAATAATATAACTAGAGCTATATTATTTTTATTTGAAAAATAAAATTTATTCATATTTGAAATAACAAGTGAAAAAAACTACAGTTCCAAAGGGTATTCATTACAGTAACTATTACAGGGAATAGAGACCTAAATGTCTTTTACAAAAAGAAAGATACTGTTCTACCGGTATATTTCACAAATGTATTTCTAAACACCTTTGGAAAATGATAATATGAGCTTATAATCTTGAAATAACATGTGATTATGTTTAAAAAAGCTATGGGTCTGTATGATCAAAGTATAAAGTTAAAGAATACACGGTGAGTACAAGTCTGAGAAAAAAAACTATTTGAAAGTGTGTTTATCAAATATATGGAATTTAAGAATATTTTATATTATATTAAATTATAATTTAATATAATATAAAATATATAATTTAATATATTTATATTAAATTATAAAATATATTAAATTATATATTTTATATTTTCATCATAGTCATTTTGAATATTGCCTTAACATTTTTAAATGTTTCTAATACTTATAAGCCAAAATATATAAAACTATTATCAATTTTAGAAGAAAAAAACAAACAGCGTTAGCCTTTGGCCTTGATCTACCATCAGCCTCCAGAAGCCTGTCTTTCTAACATCGTCCAGTTAACCTGACTGCTGTTTCAACCTCTGCGTTCCTCTACAGCCATGACCTTGTCTTAATGAGTTTGCCTACGGGCTCATCCTAGGTCTCACTGCTTCTAAGCTTAAATGTTCTACCAAATATTTACAGCCTGACTTTGTGCTTCTGCCTCTACCTTCTGACCACACCGCAGACTTCTTCCTTCTTGACCCCGCCCCAGACATGTTCTGCAGCAAAGTGACCTGGCAACCGGTTTCACCATGCTTGACTGCAAGCTCGCTGCTTTAAAAATTTTTACCATTACTTCTTACTAATATCAGATAAATCCTACATTTATCTTTTGAATAAACTAGATTAAATATATTTCTTCATATCATAGTCCTAAAATCGATTTTCAAAGTGTTGTTTAAGATTTTGTATAAAGATCTCAAGAAACAATATTGTGGTAAACAGATTTGCTCGCTCCTGTATAAAAACAGGCTTTCCCTCCCTGTTACCTTTGTAATGCTTGCAGAAGATGTGTTTATATAAGATTTATATGGGGCTGGAGAGATGGCTCAGCGGTTAAGAGCATGGCTTGCTATTCCAAAGGTTCTGAGTTCAATTCCCAGCAACCACATGGTGGCTCACAACCATCTGTAATGAGGTCTGGTGCCCTCTTCTGGCTTGCAGGCATATATTGTATACATAATAAATAAATAAATATTTAAAAAAAAAAGATTTATACGCTGTCACGGTATTTCAAATTAAATGATATTCCTAAGGATTAATAAATTTTATTTGTAAAAGTTACTGATAATGAAATGTACATCTCATGGACATTTACTAAAATACAGCATAATACTGATAACTCTGACTTCTCTTTCCTTTTTAAGGCCCCGAGTCTGCCCATGTGTCCCTTGCAATGACAAAAGACCTCTCATCATCGTCTCCCTTTGTCCCTACTGGGTCAAGATAACGAAATGCTTTCAAGAGAAATGTTTTCTGAGAATCCTTGGTCTGGGGATGCATACCAGCCCATATCTAAAATGCCTGTATAAAGGGAGAGATGAATGGCTTTAACTCTGAATCATCCTTATAAGCAAGGAAGTTACTCTTTACTTCCAAACAAGGCCTTAGTCAGTTTAAGACTACTTGAATAGCAGCATGTACTTTATGCAGTTTTGAAGACATTACAGTCATCTAAGAGGGAATCGAAATGAGTGAGTGTCTCACATGATGGAATGGAAAGTAACATAAGTTTGCATTTAAATTCTAGTCAAAATGAACAAAATCAGAAAGCTTGATAGTGCACTGTTGCAGATGCACCAGGAGGAAGAGGGGAGATGCAGAGTCCTGGTTCCCTTTACACAGCTCATTTTACTAAAACCTCTGGACAAAGGGCTCTTTTCACATTTTAAGGAAAATAACAGTTATCAGCTAAAAACAAACACAGAATTTTTATTTCAGGTTCTTAGAAGAAAAAAAAAAAAAACCTATGACCTTCCTAAGTACTGGAATTCTGTAGCTACATAAAAATATTTCTTGCTTTGTCATTTTGATCACATTTTCTTGTTAATTGAAGTTTCAATTATTTGGCTTGCCAAATCAATCAACAAACATGAGGTCTGTGGTGGATTCTATCATAAGCTAGCAGAGGGTCGAATTTCTCTGGCAAACACACCTCAGGAGGCCTTCCTTCCTTTGGAAAGAATGATCATTCCATCAGTGCCCATTGTCTGCAAGTGCTGTAATAAATTAACACATTACCTTTTACTAATCTCTAAAATATCTCCAAATCAGGAATTATATTACCCTTAACAATCAAGGCCCATAGAATATGTTTAGACAAAGAGAACTTAACTATTTGTGTTAAGGGACTGGCTCAAATCAGTGTGGGAGATGTTATGTCATTAATAGGAGAAGTGGAAGAACAGAAATTTATATATGGTTTTTGCTTTACAGTCTTCAGGCAAATATTACTTTTCCAGGGTAGTTTAGTTTTCTGTTTTTATGGCTATGAACCAACTGACAAGTCCACCATCCCCATTACCAATGTTAGTTTCATTTACTTAAAGTTGTATTATTATAAATGTTAGGCTCATTTACAAGTCATTGCTTTAACAGTATTGAGACAAGATTTTACCAAACACATGATTACCAGAGCCTAGCCAAGCTGACATGTATAATGAATTATCGTACTATCCTTTCTGCTGGCTTGCTTTGGGTCACAAAAGTAACTGACAGATCCCTGTGGGCTATCTTATCAATACACCAGAAGCTAAGACCAATACTACCTTAACCCAGTTTAGGTTGTCCTATTAATCAGTTAGCCCAGAAAAAACAACATTTAGTATCGTTTTTGAGTAGTTTGAAGGCAACTTTATTTTCCATCGGAATGGCGTTTCTTTAGAAGATCTTTGTTCATGTTGCTACAGAATGTAACCAAACATGCATGACTTTTAATATGTAAGTCATATGTAAGGTAAGAATTAAGAAACTAAATGACTTGCCCAGTTAGTTTTTATGACAGAATCCCACTCTAGGTCAGTACCCTATGTCCCTAAAAGTCTATAATTAACTTTCAGGCTCTAGTCTTTAAAGTGGTATCTACCAGTGGAAAGATACTATACTCGCCTTCAGCAAGCCAAAACTTTAGTGAATAGAGTTAGACTGAAAACAATCAAACGGGCAAAACTCCAGGGCCAGATGATGGGAAACACTTATTGAAAAACTGTTTGTAGTGATTTTCTGCGCACCATGCCCCATTTACGCTCTATGCACCGCCATACCGTTCGCCAACCTGGCAAGGGGCTGGAGACTGAAACACACAAACACACAGAGACAGAGAGAGACAGAGATAGAGACAGGAGTCATCCTTGAAGTCAGAATGCCCCCAAAATGCCCCCTTTATTGTGTTCAGGGGCAGCTTATATAGGGATAGCCACGCCCCAGCCAAACGCACCAGAAACCACTCCCCTGCCATTAGGAACTCTTAGAGGGTCTCCGTGCTCAGAGCAGCTGTAGGCACTCAGATCATGGGAAAACAAGTTGTTTCCAAGAAATTCAGGATCTGGGGGTTCACTGCTCTCAACGGTGATTGAAGGTAGGAAAAGTGATGCAGGGTACTTACAGCATGAGATTAGGTGGCCGTGTTTTCACTGAGTGACACATGATCAAGGTCAGAAAATAATAAATTGTAGAAGGAGTAGCAGGCCGCTTCCCACCACCCAACTTCCGGCCGCTTATACCCCGAAATAATTACACGGAAACTGTATTCATTTAAACACTGCCTGGCCCATTATCTCCAGTCCCTTATTGGCTAACTATCATATATTGATCTAACCCATTTCTAATATCTGTATTGCCACTTGACTGTGGCTTACCAGCATGAGTCTAACCACCATCCGTCTTGGGTAGGAGTAGCATGGTTTCTGCCTGACTCTGCTTCTTTCTCCCAGCATTTCTTTCTGTCTACGCCACCTACCTAATTTTCTGACCTATCAGGCCAAGCAGTTTTCTTTATTAATTAACCAATGAAAGCAACAGATAGATAAAGACACACCTACATCAATAAATGAATGAACCTTGCAAAAATAATTAGAAGGAATTGCTTGCACATTCTTAGTTAGAGTGTCTTAGTTAGGGTTTCTATCCCTGCAATGAAACACCATGAGCAAAAGGCAAGTTGAGCAGGAAAGAATTTCTTTGACTTATACCTCCATATCATTGTTCAGCATCAAAGGCAACAGGAACTCAAACAGAGCAGAAATGGGGAGGTGGAGTACAGGAAGGGTGCTGTTTCCTGGCTTGATACCCTACTTTCTTATAGAACCCAGGACCACCAGTCCAGGGATGGCACCACACACGATGGTGGGCCCTCTTCTACCAATCACTAACATGTTCTACAGGCTTACCTGCAGCCTGATCGAATGGAGGCATTTTTTTTTCATTGAGGTTCCCGCCTCTCAGATGACTTTAGCTTATGTCAAGCTGATGTAAAGTTATCCAGCACACAGAGTACCCCTGGAATAGAAGCTGCCCATGTGTTTGAGAACTGTAGTAAAAGCTTTATAGGCCTGTTCTAAATTAATCTAAGCTAACCGATTATTGTTCACATTTTCAGAAACTTTTGCTATAAAATTCTACTTCTCAATATATTTAAATAAAACTCAAATACGGTCTATCTCAGGAAAAAAAAATATATATATAAAACCTTTTATCATCATTTTCCACTGAGACATATGTATTATATCAGAACCTCTTTGATGTCACCATACAAAAATATTCTTCATTTATCAAATGTGCTTCAAATTAACTGAACTGATTGGCAACTAAGCAAATAAAGCATTAATTTGACTTAGGTTTCTGTAAGTCATTCCTATTCTAGAGAATAATGTAAGCCTGCCAGTGGTTTATTTAAGATGTATTAAGATTTCTAAAATAAAAAAAAACACTGCAAAACTTCCCTTTTATAATGCAAAGTAAATTTACACAAAAAATTTGCAATATGAAAATATATATGACTGTATCTATAGGATCAGAGTGTCTTGATTTTCAGGTTGGGTATAAAATTACTAATCAATATCATTTCTATCCTATTTTATGGGATTTATTATATGATGATCGTGTATATACAGCCTATGTTTAAGGTTATCACAGTATTTTAAAAAATAGTAATGGACGGTCCTATAGTCCTATTCTTTCAAGGTAAATTGAGTCTAGATAGTATGCTTTCCCAACGAAATCTGTGGTTGTTACAAAAAAGAAAGTGTAGTTGTCACAAAAATACTTCAGCTGTAACAAAGTGCTTGCTAGCCTGTATCTGATATGTATCCTCATTGCTCCTTGAAGGAATGGTCAATTTTCCCCGCACATAGAAGCACCTTTCCTATATATCTTATTTACTAGCGTTTCCTCCTAAGAATCTGTAACGAATGTATTCTCTGCTTTAATGTTTTTAGTTCAGGGTCCAAACTCTGCATTGGGAAACTGGGACATCAATGACAAAAGCCAGTGAACTTCTTGCACGGAAACATTCTTTCAAAGAGGCGCTTTAAAAGTACCTTAAAAAATATCTGATTTTTTTTTTGAAAGTATACTTTAAGATAGTTCTAAATTTCCAGAAGTAACTATGGAGGAGTTAGCTGCTTCCAGCACAATAATAATAAGCAGCAAAAAGAAACTTTTAAAAATCCTATTGGTCCTGCAGCCTCCTGCCAGAGTCCCACACAATAGCAGATACTTAGAACCAGAATGGCTCCAGCGGAGCAACACTAATGCATTTGACACAGCGCCCACCCTGGCTTTATGCAGAGGAGCCTGCACTTATCCCTTTGTAAATGGGAGACTCTTTTAACCAGGAATCCCAGGATGAAACAGAACCATTTTCCTCACGGCAAAACAAATCCTTCTCCAGTGAATTTTGTTATTGTTTATTGTTACACTGTTTTATCAGCACTAAACTGTATGAAAGCTTCAATTAGTTCTTGATGAATGATCCCATAAAAGCATGTAGTTTCATTTCCCCTGCCACCAGATATTTCACTGAGTGTTATTAAATGAAATATAATTGGGATAAGATTCAGGAACTTAAAGAGGCTGTAGTGCTCTCAGTTCAGCCTGAAATGGTTAGTCATCAGTGCGGCTCAATCACATCCGATGCAGTGTACATACAAATTTCCATTGCCTGAGCCTGGGAAGATCACTGAACCGCCACACACACACTCCAATGCCCGTCGAGAAGATGGAGGCGGTGGGTGAGGTGCTAAGTTCAGTGCCAGGTCAAATAATTGTTCTCTCCACACAGGACCAAAGAGCATCTCTATCCATCACACTACACAACAGTTTGCGTCTACATTGTGTGCCACATAGAACCAGTTTTCTCTTCCATCAGGAGCAGAGACCATTTCTTGTATCTCCTCATTATAAGAACTAATTTTTACCAATTCGTGAACAAAAGGCCAGTCTCTGTCTGCCGGCCTTGTTGCTAATAATAAGTAGAATGTGGTGTTTCTTAAAGGAAATGGCTAGCCTGGGTATTTTTTTAAAAAATAAATAAATTTCTTCTTTCTTACAGTCTCCAATGTTAATGATCTTTGAGAAGAGAATAAAGACAGAAATGACAGAGTTATGCTCACATAGCCTGCTTTAGTGAGTGGATGGAAGAGAGGAGAACTGGATTTCAGACATCTAGCCTGACTTCTTCATTGAGTAATTTGTGCTGACATTGTGGGCTCCCTGTTTTGAGCACTTTGAACTCAAGTAAACAGAACAAAGATCTTTCCCCTCAGACAAGGTCTAGAGCAATCTCAGTCATTCATTACCTACATGTTGTGCAGAAGTTTAGGAAGTGTTTTCTGTGGATAATTTTTGTTTGTTTGTTTGTTTCTTCCTTCCTTCCTTTTATTCTTTCCTTCTTTTATTCTCTTTCTTCCTCTCTCTCTCTCTCTCTCTCTCTCTCTCTCTCTCTGTCTCTGTCTCCCTCTCTCTCTCTCTCTCTCTCTCTCTCTCTCTCTCTCTCTCTCTCTCTCTCTCATTCTCTCTTTCTTTTTCCTTTCTACCTCAACAGGACCACCATCAAAAAAATAAATAAAAATGAATAGTTCAAAAACTTCAGATATTTCCGTTTAGCATGTATTTCATGAGACAGGAGAAAACAACAGGTCACTTTGATAAACCCACATGAAGACACAGACTCTCCAGAAAGCAGTTGCAGTTTCTCCTCCGGTGTGATGGTTCTTGGTTGGGATGGCACACGTTCACAGTCCGAAAACCCGGCTCACTGAAACAGTCTTTGACAGGCTGTGCTAGTATGTTAGGGATGGCTGGAAAACTGGAAATTCGGCTGTGGGCATTTGACATTTATTTTATGAAGAGATTGGACTAAATTGTCAGGGAAAACAACTGACAACATTTCCTGCCAATTAAAGAAGTTTCATGGTAACTTAAGATTTTTTTATTCAGGTACAATTGTTGTTGACATAAATAAATATGATTGTTTGTTATTCCAAAAATCTGGATAACTCAGTGAAACAATGTTTCCCAAATGATCAGTATAGCATATAATGTCAGAAATTTAATCGTACATGGATTTTAAGTACACAAAAATTGCTGGGCATGGCAAATGCATGACAGTAGTACAAGCACTGGGAAGCTGTAGCAGGAGAGTCTTGAATTTAAGGATAGCCTAGACTATGCAGCAAGAGAAAAATATATGAAAGAAACCAGAACACCTCTCCAACTCTCCCTCCCTTTCTCTCTCTCTCCGTCTATTCCTCTCTCCCCCACCTCTCTCTCCCTTTATTCCCCCCCAAAAAATAATTAAATAAGTAAAAAATTAAGTAAATAAATACATAGATAAATAGACAAAATAACCATCAGTCTAGTGGATTATAAGAAAGTATGAATATTTTATTGCTATGATATAAAATATTATAATGTAAGCTGAAGAACAATTATTAGGCTTTTGTGCAGTAATTTGTACAAAAAAAAAGCTATACAGAAGGCATAGGGCCTACATGGGTTCAAGTAGATGGGGTCACAGCTGAGAGGGAGAAATAAATTTGGTTTCTATCCTTCACCAAGAAGATATCTCCAACTGATAGCCACTAAAATAAAAGCCTTTTTCTAATTGAAATCTCACTGATTATTTAAGTACACATCAGGGTAAGTCCCATGTCTATTAGGTGTTGGCCAAAAAAAACAATGAACTCAAAGGTATTTTTGATCAAATTGTTTAATTTAAATATTTTTTGTCTTATTGGTATTTTGTTTATATATTTTGGTTTCTGTTTTTTATGTTTTTTGAGAGTATGTGTATGTTTATTGTTTGTATTTGTCCATTTCTTTTTTGTCTGTTTGTTTGATTCTTTTTAAAGTGAAAGGGCAGCCTCAGAGGCACATGGTGTTGGGGAGGTGGGTGAGATCTGAGAGGAGTTGGGGGAGGGGAAAGCATGATTGGAATATAGTATATGGAAAATCTCTTTTCAATAAAACAAACAAACCAACAAAAATCCCAGTAGCTACATTGTCTGTAATGACAATTGTCGTGTGAGGCTGAGGCTCAAGTCTTTCAATCATAAAGCATTGCAGCATTCACGGTGAATTCACACATAAAAGAATTGACCATTAGCGATTATTTTTAGATATTAAAAGATCTCAAAAGCACTAAACATTCTATTCCTTTGTTAGTTATTTTTTAATAAAATATAGAATCCATTTTAACCCGCAAGAGCTTTATTACTGTTATCCTCAAATATGTTTTCTTAAAATGTTTGATTTTTTTTCTGCTGCAATTTTATATACAAATAATATACCCCCCCCCCCCAAAAAAAACCCACAGGCTTAAAATCCACCAAACAAAAGAAACGAGACCAGAATTGAGAAGTGGAGCACCAAGACTTCGTGTTTGATGATTATGCATCATTCCTGACACTGAAAGAAATGCAATCTTAATGGGGGGGGGTGTTGTTTTTGAACAGAAAACCAAGATATTCTAGTCTGGTTATTTAACATCCACGGGACTTACAGCACCTTTATTGATTGATTGATTGATTGATTAATTAATTAATCTTAAGTTCTTAATAAAACTAGAAAGACTCAACAGTAAAACACATCTCCCAGTTTACATTTGTGGCATATGATCGAAAAGGAAAGACATAGTACTTTCATTTAAGATGAGAAATTTAAAGTTCAGAAACATGTAGGTTTTGACAGTGACAGTGAACTAACACAGGGGATCCTGTGTAGTAGAAATAAGTGTCCCAGATAATTATTCTAAATGTTGTAACTATTATTTTCTTCAGTCATTGAGGCAGAGTAGTTTTTTAACTTTTCTTGGAGCAAAAAATAAAATAAAATAACAATTCACTTATGATTCCTGATTCTTACATGATTTTATGAAATATTTTTTATTTTTCAGGACATGCATTTTTGACAATTCTGTTAAGCTACATTTATTGTTAAAGTATCAGTCAAAATTATGATGTATACATTATCATAGCTTTAGTGCTTATGCATTAATAAAAACATAATCAGGTATATGTCTCGTGGATGCCCTGGGACCTAGAGGTAATGTGCATACAAATAAGATACACTATCTTCTTAAACATGTTGGCTTAATTTAATGCAATTATGTTCTCAAGCCCAGGACAATTTATAATGGAACAGCAGCTCCAATCTACAGCAGTGGCCATAAACTACGCCTCTTTACTCTGTAGTATCCACAAGGAAGAAAATCTGATGCTTAACCTCAGTTTCCATTGTAGCCACTGTGGTGATATCAAGGTTGTACTTCTCACAGAAAGCATTCCTTACTTACAAATATTATCTGGAAGGTGTTGAAAATTCAGAAAGTCTTTTTGCTCAAAGTTGTAGAACAGAAAGCTGATGGCATATGACTTTTGGTGAGTAGGTTGCCTTTTGCAGAATGGTTTCAACTGATTATAAAGAAGATGGGAAGTAGCAGGTAGGGAACAAGAAAGTCAGTCATTCCCCATACTTTGTAACCACCATGCCCACTGCAGGATTAAAATCTACTGTGCTTTCCAAATTCCAGGCAGGACTTACATATGGCGATCAGAGGATAAATTCAGGCATCAGTCTACGACGTCTACCTTGTTGGAGTAGTCTCCTTGTTTGCCTCTGAGTATACCAGCATAGCTAGGCCTCAAGTTGCCATCAAATTCTCCTGTCTCTACCTCCCATCTAGCCATAGAAGCACTAAGATTTTACAGATATAAATAGATTTAATACAACCAACTTCTGATACTCATAATTTTAAAATTAATACCTTCTGAATAAACTATCCAAAAAACTTAAGAAATAGAACATCATAGGAAGGAGTTTCAGTTATACCGTGACCAATTTCTAGAGTATATATACATATATATGGATAATTTAAAAGAAAAAATAAAGACATCCATATTTTAACTTAATATCCATATATTTCAGTAGTTTCTCTTAGACACTCGATTAATATGGATTTACCACACTAGTTTCATCTAATTTCACAAGTTATTGAAATTTGGGCTTCAGACAAAAAGTATTTGTTGTCTGGTAGTACAGAAATCTGAAGTAGAAAATAATGTCAAGCACATAACTGATAACATCGATAGCTGTGGTAATGATGGATGAGCACTCGTCACTTTTCACAGAACGTCACACAATGTTGCTATCAAGGAAATGAATCAGATGAACATTTTCCCTAAGTAGAAGAGTTAATCAAGATGACTAACGTTTTTGCCAAAGAATGTGTTCTTCTTCCTGCTATGCATCTATGCTAAATCATACATAATACGGACCGAGTCAGTTGGATAATGAAATTATCCTTATAGTTCTGTACACCATTTTTAATTACTTCTTCCAGATCTTCGCTTTAAATTAAGGAATATAAATACTAAGCTTTTGATGCCTATTTTTATATTAAGGCTTTTGAAACTGATAATTAGATTTTCTAACATTTTGCTATAAGTTAAAATAGTATGAACTAAATGCAGACACTCCAAAATAAAATTGGACCTGAAGATAGGTTTTCTTGATTTGATCTATAGAAGCTATAAAATCTTAATACAAATATCAGCATGTTATTTATACATACTTAGCAAATTTATTGCACTGTTTCTGTGGTAAGGAAAAGCATCTGGAATAACCAATATGGTACTGAAGTAGAAACACAAAGAAACTTAAAAATTTTAACTTTAAAGCGTACAATGAAGCATCTATAATCCTATAACATATAATGGGGAATGTGTAGATGTATAGATCACATAAGAGATGAGGGAAATATATTTTCCAAAAGCATATAACATACACCCATAGGAAATATACAGATACCCTTAAAAATTCAGTAGTGAGAAAAAAAAGCTTGATTAGAGGAGTTATAAAGAAGCCAGACACACAGCTGAAAAGGTGATATTCAAGGGTTGAGAATGGTGCTCAGAAGTGAAGCACTTGTCACTGGTCAGGTATGTGCTGGGTTGTAGCCCCGGTCTCCGAAAAGGACCAAAACCTGTCATCATAGGAATGCCAATTAAGGCAAAACTGAGATTTTTTGTAACATACCCATTACTATGGCCAGCACTTAGAAAATGAAATCTACCAAATATCAACAATAAAAGAGAGAAGAGAAGATTTTATCTATTGCTGATTGGAAAGCAAAAGGCACAGTCACTTTGCAACATAGTCTGAAATTTGTTTCAATACTTAAGCATATCATCACCTTGTGAGTCACTGATCATTACCCAAGAAGCTTAAAAGTTGTAAATGAACAAGAGAAACTGGACACGAAATTCATAGCATTTTTATTCACAATAGAAAAGAAAACAAACAGCCTTAAGTAGGCCATTAAATAAAAACTACTGCTATTTATCTGGACAGTGGGATTTTTCTTTGTGCTAAAATATATGAGCTGCAAAGCTATGGAAATGCATAGAAGAACCTTAGCTGTATAAGACTAAGTGAATAATCCAATATGAAAATTCCACATACTTCTTCAATTAAACTAATTAACAAATTAGAAGCAAAAACAAAACAAACAAGCAACAAAAGAAACATCTTTGTAGATCATGAAAGATTCATATTTGCCAGGGGACTGGATGGTAACAGTTATGGCAGGTAGAACAAAGGACTTTATACAGGTCATTCCCCCCCCCCCCAAAAAAAACCCAATAGAACACACACCATAGGTTTAAGGTGAAAAACATGTGTCGGTGAAGGGTCATCAATTTTAAGAAATGTACCATTCTCCTAGAGGAGACAGATAATGAGGAAGATTATGCATTTGTAGAGACAGTGGTATAAAAAGAAATCTCTCTATTTCTCCTAAATTTTGCTAGGATTCTAAAACTGCTCTAAAAAATACAGTCTATCAAAAAGTAGATTATATGCCATCTGCATAACACGTTAAAATTAAAATCTAAGGACTGGGTCCTAGAAGCAGTGTTTGTGAAGCTTCGGGAGTTTTCCTTCAGAATTCTTAGAATGCTGTTGGGCTCCTACTTTAAAGGGCTTCATTTTGCTAAGGGGTGGCATGTTTCCTACTTTGAAGATCTGACGTGTTTAATGGTCCTGGCTTTGAAGCAATGTGTGTCTGTGGGATTCCCTCATGAGCAGGCTTCCTGTTCAGGGAGAAACTGATCCTCTGTTGAAGTTATTTACGAGATTATAGTTTCAACCCTGGAGACAGTCTAATCCCTGATATGGTTATCATCTTTTTGAAAATATTAATATGTTTGGAAAAGGTTCTACTTCTGAAGAAATTCTTCTTGCCAGAGGAGACTATCTTTAAATTTTTAGTGGCTTGTTGTTTTCAAGAATATTATATAATATAGAATGACTTCACAGGGAAAACATTAAAGTAAGAGTTAATGTATTTTAATTATTATCTCCTTATAGAATTCTGTGGAAATTATAATAAAAGCAGCATTTTGTAAATATGTGAATAGAAGTATGTACCAAATGTTTTTACTTATTAAATAAAACTAAAATATAAACTAGTTTGTATGACTTACAATTATACATATATATGTCAATTTTCATGTACTGACAGTTAAAATTCATAAAAGATACTACACAAAAAATAATGAACATTAGGTCTTTGTATTTTTCTATGGATGAGGACAATAAACTTCTTATAAAACGCCTCATGTTTTCATGTATATCCAAGGCTTCATTAATTGAATTGTCCCTAATGGTGGATGTATTTAATATGTGAATAAAGAGAGTTGAAAGAAATGTAAGCATTATAATTACATGTATTTCAATTGTTTTTCCACAGGAGAAAGAACAATGGAAAGAGGAAGGAACAATCAAGGAGGTCTCACATATTTTTTTCCATCTTGAAGAACATGAAACAGAAAGAGGAAATGGTTATGTGCTGGATCTAGTTCTTCTAAAGGTGGGCACCTAAACCCAAGCCTATTTAAGTATGCTTCTTTTTCTTTATTTTTTTAATTCCCACACATTTTTCTTTAAGAGATAGACTAGTTTGAAACACTTTAATGAAAAATACTTTAAGACTCACCTTAGGTACAGTTATATTTAAAATTTATGAAATCTCAAGAAAGCTGAGAAGTAAAATGTTCTATCAGTCCATGGCTTCTTGTAGATGAACATGCTTTGCATTCAGTCTGTTTCTTCTGCTCACTTTCCACATGCCTGCTAAGTAGCATTCTGAACACACTTCACCTCCATCTGCCACTGTTCAGTTGACTCCCTCTCTCTCCTTTTATGATTGTTTTTACTGAGATATATCTCTTTCTCTGCTCCCCTGCCTT
Organism: Arvicola amphibius; assembly: GCF_903992535.2. Classification (NCBI taxonomy): domain Eukaryota; kingdom Metazoa; phylum Chordata; class Mammalia; order Rodentia; family Cricetidae; genus Arvicola; species Arvicola amphibius. The sequence continues at coordinate 80,735,667 of NC_052057.2, forward strand.
CCTCTCCCCTCCTCTTCTACCCTCATCCATGGTTCTCATGGTCCCAATTTATTCAAGTGATCTTGTATTTTTCTATGCCCCATGTAGTTTCGATCCATATATGGCTTTCTTAGGGTCCTCATTATTGCCTAGGTTCTCTGGGATTGTGAATTGTAGGCTGGTTTTTCTTTGCTTTATATCTAAAAGCCACTTATAAGTAAATACATATGATATTTGTCTTTTTAGGTCTGGGTTACCTCACTCAATATGATGTTTTCTAGATCCATCCATTTTCCTGCAAATTTTAAGGTGTCATTTTTTTTCTGCTGTGTAGTAATTGATTGTGTAAATGTACCACATTTTCCTTATCCATTCTTCGGTCAAGTGGCATTTAGGTTGTTTTCAGGTTCTGACTATGACAAACAATGCTGCTATGAATATAGCTGAGCACTGTCCTTGTGGTACCACTGAGCATCCTTAGGGTATATACCCAAAAGTAATATTGCTGGAACTTGAGGTAGATTGTTTCCTGATTTTCTGAGAAATCGCCATACTGATGTCCAAAGGGGCTGTACCAGTTTGCACTCACATTAGCAATGGAGAAGTATTCATTCCCTTTATCCACATCCTCTCCAGCATAAGTTGTCATCAGTGTTTTTGTTCTTGGCCATTTTGACAGGTGTAAGATGGAATCTCAGAGTTGTTTTGATTTGTATTTGTCTGATGGCTAAGGATGTTGAACATTTTTAAGTGTCTTTCATCCATTTAAGATTCCTCTGTTGAGAGTTCTGTTTAGGTCTGTACCCCATTTTTTATTGGATTATTTGTTCTTTTGTTGACCAATTTCTTGATTTCCTTGTATATTTTGGAGATCAGCCCAATATGAGGTTGGTGAAGATCTTTTCCCATTCTGTAGACTGCTGTTTTGTATTATTGACTGTGTCCTTTGCAACAGAGAACCTTTTCAGTTTCAGAATGTCTCATTCATTAATTGTTTCTTTCAGTGTCTGTGCTACTGGGGATATATTTAAGAAGTGGTCTCTTGTGCCAATGCGTTCAAGTGTACCTCCCTCTTTCTCTTCTATTAGGTTTAGTGTGGTTGGATCTATGTTGAGGTGTTTGATACATTCGGACCTGAGTTTTGTGCATGGCAATACTCATGGAAAAGCAAAAAATCCAGGATATCCAAAACAATCCTGTACAATAAAGGAAATCTGGAGACTTCACAATCCCTGACTTCAAAATTTACTACAGAGCTACAGTACTGAACAGCCTGGTATTGGCAAGGAAACAGACAGGAGGACAAATGGAACCAAATCAAAGACCCAGATATCAATCCACACACCTATGAACACCTGTTATTTGACAAAGAAGCAAAATATATAAAATGCTAAAAAGAAAGGATATTCAACAAATGCTGCTGGCATGGATATAAACATGTAGAAGAATCAAAATAGATCTGTTTCCTCTCTTAAAAGAACCAAATTCAACCCCAGCTTTAAATACCAAACCACATTCTCTTTGAAGCTACCCATGAAATCAGAGCCTATGTAACCTCTGCATTTACACAAGTTCAACAGTAAATAGTCTCTTATATCACACTGGCAAGATACATTGAGTCTCATCACAAGGCTCAGATGTTTAAGTGCCTTCAAGGAATAATTGAAATATTTTATAAAGCTTTGAATCTTCTAAATGTCTGAAATTAATAATTTTTCTGTGTTAGTAAATTACTTACATCATTTTTAGAGAATTTAGTACTATGTAGTTTTAGAATTATTTATTTTACTTTTAATATAAAAACAAATTCCATATATCAATAATAATTCAACCACGAAAGGGTATCACTGCTTTTATATAAAACTGTACTGCATAAAATATTATTTTACATAAAACTTAAATATGTGAAAATAGGAGATGTTTAGCAACTACAAATGTACTATTATTATAAAAGTTATATTTATGTTATTTTTAACACTTACTTATTTTTTAAACTTCTGCATAAAACCAGAAGAAACCATTTGCAGAAAATATCAAGCACTAACTCAATTACTTATAGGGTTTTGCATATTGTTTATCATTAAACACAGAGAATCTTGGTTTATGTAATGTTTTGGGTAAGTTAAACAAATTTAATAGTGACATTTAAATGGTATGCTGCTCCTCCAAGATAATTGAATATTTCAGTTAATCATTGTCTTGCCAGTTTTAAGAAAGTTTTGCTTAATGAGGTAAGCTTCACTTTTTCTTTTAAAAGAATGTTCATGTTGTTGTTATTACATTCCAACAAATGGTTATCTTGGATTTCTAATACCTATCACTAGATATTAGAATGTGAATAACTATTTCACTGTGTATGTATTTGCTACTTTAATAAATAATCCATGTAGTTGAATCTACTTTTGATCTTTATTTGCCTAAATATGATTATGCTGACAGATATCCTTTTCCTAGCCAATGGTTTTAATTCTGTGACTGTGTACAAATTCAGAAATCACAACTTTCCTTCATTTGGATTAGTAGCAAATTTTTAAGAAATTCATGTAAAATTATGACTTAATAATAAATAAAAGCATTTCAAATCTGTACAGTGGAGTATTGTGATAGAACTTGGTGTTTAAGCTGATTTTATAAAATGTCTTCCACAATTATTTACTATTTTAAGTTACCAGTTTAATAAAAATATAAACTGAAGTTCTAATAGAAAAAATGGCCTCCATAGAAAAATTGCCTTATTAACAATAACTATGTAGTAAGTAGACCATAATTGCCCAATAAATGCACACATGCATACACACAAAACACGTGTATATAATGCATTGAAAGAAGACTGTAAATGACTATAAACTAATTTTGTTCACAATTCTCTTTCTTAATGACATTAAAATTTAGGGATAAAATTAAATTTTACTAGTAAAAATGAGATAATTATAAAATACAGGGAAAGTATTATGTTATTCTTACACTACCTTCTAAAATTACTTTAAGCATTGAATTCTGTTTTTCCTTTTTAATCATTATTATTATACTCTCATATATTACATCTGAAATCTGACTTCCTACTCCTCTCCCCCAGATCTATGCCCCCACCATCTCCTCTCAGAAATGAGCAGACCTCCCAGAGACAGCAACCCAACACTTATTGTTGCACTAATATACAACAATCAGTCCAGACATATGGCATCATATCAATGCTGGATGAGGCAACCCAACAGGAGGAAAAGGATTGCAGAACATGGCTACTTTAAGAAAGGGTAAATCCCCTCCTCGAAAAGATCAAAGATTTTAGAAGAATTGGCCTTGAAAGACTGGAAGAGCCAGAGGTGGTGGATAACTACAAGAAAGCAGTGTTTCTGAACACAGCAGGTTACTTGCACAGATGAACTCACAACAATTGCAATACCATGAGCAAAGCATGTATAAGGTCAAACCAAACAAACTCCCTGAATGGTGAATGGAGAGTGGGCACCAAATTTTACCACCAGCTGGGGAACTGTAAGTATCAGATAGCAACCGAGAAAGTGATTGCTAGGATTTTTTTTTTTTTTTGTAATTATGTGTCCCATCATAAGTTGGCCAATCATAAGTTAAGAATGGAGCAAGTCCCATTCTTAAGAGTAAGTGGGCAAACACACACATACACACACACACACACACACACACACACACAAAGATGATGATGAAGAAGAAGAAGAAGAAGAAGAAGAAGAAGAAGAAGAAGAAGAAGAAGAAGAAGAAGAAGAAGAAGAAGAAGAAGAAGAAGAAGAAGAAAAAGAAGAAGAAGAGGAGGAGGAGGAGGAGGAGGAGGACGAGGACGAGGACGAGGACGAGGACAAAGAAGAGGAAAAGAGAGAAAGAGAAAAAGGAAGAGAGAGACAGAGAGGAAGTGAAGGAGGTAGCATACTAGAACATGGGTGGTTAGGAAGGTGAGCAAAATTTGGAGGGTATATATCTCATCTTCCCACCTTAAAAAAGTACAAAGATGATTTCTCATATTTCATAGATTTATGGACTTCGAGATGAATATGGCATGAGACTCTACACACTCAAATATCAACTCACATAAACTTATTTCACAAAATCAAGGTCTTTCCTGCCCTCTAGACAGACTTGCTGCTTCAGTTCTTCAATTCATTTCTCCACTCTCTTTCAGTGCCATGATTTCGATTTCAGTACACTCTAGATTTGAATTTCAAGTCATCTTGTAAATAAATATGTAGCTTATAACACTAAAAATTACTACATTTGTATCCCAAATTAATTTGGTAAATGTTCTATTAATATTATATAATATAACTTTCCCCAATCTTAATTTTCTTAAAATATCTCACCCTTAAAATGTATTGTGAGAATTTTTGGCAGGTTCTTAAACTTTGATTTTTTATTATATCTATTATTTATATTCTTTCCCTCCCGCAAATCCTTTTAGATTCCCTCCTGCTCTGTACCCACTGAATTTTAAGTTCTTTCTCAAAAAAACAAAAACCCAAATGAACAATAATCTCACCAAAACCAAAAAAAAAAAAACAAAATAAAACCAAGCCCCTTCAAAAACCTTCCAAATTATAACCAAATGAAAACACACACACACGCACACGCACACGCACACATACACATACACACAGCATCCACTATAAATTGGTCAACTATTTCTGAACATGAGGACTGTCCTGGAGTGATTGATATATACAATCTCTCTTGGAGAAAACTGATTGTCCCTCTCTAATCAAGTATAAGTAAAAGTTTATTTGTTAACCTTTACCCTAGTGGCAATATTTTCATTAATTCACTAACTTTCTCGATTTTATTAAGTATAATAAAAAATATGAAAGATAAAACAAAAGTTGTAACTTGAGATTTGGACAAAACAAACCAACAGAAGAAAAAGAGCCCAAGAGAAGGCACAATAATCAGAGACCAATTTGTTCATTCACTCAGGAATCCTGTTGTGAGAAGTTTGACTTCATACTTTTTTAGCCTTGAAGTATAATCATTTTTATATGTTTTTGTAGTTGGTTGTGTTTACTCTTTTCTTTTAGGGGCCTGCCACCCAGCTCCCAAATAAATACACAGTCTTATTCTTTCTTATGAATGCCTGCCATAGCTTGGTTTGTTTCTTGTCAGCTCCTCAAAATTGTGTTGCTTGTTTCAAGTATTTTGAATTGTTGAGATATTTGAGGAAAAGAAATTAACAGATTTTGAGAATGCTTGATATGTTCTAGAGTGCATAAATTCACACCTGGCTGCTTTACGGTGTCTGAAACAGTTCTGCCCAAAGAATCCTTACTTTTAGTGACACTGGAAGTTTTCTATAAACATGAATATGTATGCATATATATATATATATATATATATGCATGCATTAGTTTATTCTTCTGTTCATTTGTTCATATTAGTTTAAGTGAAGTAATATTACATAATGAACTCATATTACATAAAATCAACATTTAGCTTATTCTGAAATCAGTTTTCTTTTAAGTAGTAGAGTTAGCTTTATGCATGCAATGGGAAAACACTCTCACATTGTAGAGAGTTTAATGACACCTCAGTGAAAACCCTTAAGTAAAGGGCTGTATATAAAGAACTAAGCATCTAACAGATTTCAAGTAAATTAGACACCGTTTGTTTTCGCAGGGGAAAATTCTCCAACTATAATAATGTAATTATCAGTATCAATAGTTACTAAGGCTAATTTGTTCTGTTTCAGGCTTGAAAACTATGCCAAGAAAATAGAGTGAATATATATGTATATATACTCTACCTTTATTAATGGATACCATGGATATCTTTTTGCTCTGTCTGCTTGGTTAGCTTTGTTTCAAAAGTGATACAGATCTTATGCTGCATGGCAAATCCAGAAATAGTCCATGTTCCTTTAAATTCAGGCAATGCATCATTTTCTATTACTCTATGTCAACCCAGTCTTTGACTGCAAAGCATAAATTATGTGGATATGGACCAGAAGCTGAACCAGTCCCAAGAAATGTATGATTTGAAGATCCAAGTAAAATATTCTATTAAAAAAAGTGTTTTAAGTTAAATCGTAAATAATATAGAGTGCTTATGAAAGACACTGCCTCCAGTTTGTTTAAAAATCAGCAATACTTTTCTAGGAAAAAATCACATACTATTTAAAGATTCTCTGAGAATTGTATCTTGACTACAGACACTTGTCAGTTCTGGATTTTAGATAGAAGTTACCTATCAAAAAATTAGTTTTGCTTTATTCAAATATTTGTCATGGAAAAATAAATAATGCAACAGAGTCTCTTCCGATCATCTATGTCTTACTAAACAACCATTAAAACAGAGATCTAAGAATAGTTTTCAAGACTAAGATATCATATTAGTTTTAAAAAATCAATACCATTCTAGTTAGACCTTAGGGAAGGGTAATGGAAACAAAATAATGACAAAGTTAGGTTAGTGCATCAGTATTATTTTAATTATCACTAATTAATATTTATTCTACACTGATGCACTATTTATTGCAGAGAACCTCAAGATTTTAAGTTAAACTAAGTTATAATAAAACAGTATACAAAACTTTTTTTTAAAATACTGGAAGAATAATTTTCAAGAGTAAATGGCAATTTAGAAAACATCACAACACTAAAATTTTCTGAAACATCTAGAACTCTATAGAAAATTGTAATCCAATTGAGTCTGTTAGTATGCTCTAAGTCAAACTGAAGAAAAACAAGAAAATTTTAAGTGCAAGTTACCAAGGAAATGAGGGAAACTAAAAATTCAGTAAAGTTTTATAAAATTTCTTGCACAATTGTTTATTCATGGAATTTTACATAAGCCATTTTTGAGGATGCATCTACCCTAATCATACCCTAAAATTGCCATTGCAACTTTGATGGGACAAAAATACCAGAGATATGATGGCAAGAACAAAAAGCGGAGGAACTAAAAGGGCCACCAGATCTTAGTAATACAGGTTTGTAAAATGGCAGGGAGTCATCAAGTTATATACTCATTCATCTTTAATTAAATATCATTCATTAGCTGTGGATAAGGAATGTTATTTAGCAGCTAAAATGCTGAGTTACATAGCAACTTAGAGCAAAATGAAAACTGGGGGCCTCTGCATAAATTCACTTGACTATCCTCACATATTTTTGACGCAGTGGGAAAGGCTAATAAAATTTTACAACCAACACAATGATGTATAAAACCTCGCATGGACCCTTCATTTGCAAAGCGCTCTCAACCTTGTGCTCACTGCAGCACTCACCTGGACTGACTGTAATTTCAAAACCAGTCATATACCAATCAGAAACGTGCCTTCACATAAAAGCTCACGGTGCCTTCTACCATTTGCATTCATTTTTGATTCTAAGTACTGCATCAGCTCTTGCTTATATTGACTCTTAGTATTTTGTTGCTTGCCAAGTTCTGCTTCCCATTGATTTTTGGGTTATATAGGAGTGGACTCAAGTAAGGGTTGAAAATTAGATAGCAACATGACTGCTCTCAATATGTTAGAATGTTCATAGACGATTTGTTTCCCCTAGACTGAAGAATAGATAAGGATAATGTGTTACATTTACACAATGGAGTATTACACAGCAGAAAAAAATAATGACATCTTGAGATTTGCAGACAGATAGATGGAGTTAGAAAATGTCATATTGAGTGAAGTAACCCATACCCAGAAAGACAATTATCATATGTACTCACTCATAATTGTTTTTTAAACATAAAACAAAGAAAATCAGCCTACAAATCACAATCCCAGAACCTAGACAACAATGAGGACCATAAGAGAGACATACGTGATCTAATCTACATGGGAAGTAGAAAAAGACAAGATCTCCTGAGTAAACTGGGAGCATTGGGACCATGTGGAGGAGAAGGAACGAAAGGGAGAGAGAAAAATGTAGAGCTCAATAAAATCAATATATAAAAAAAATTTGTTTCCAAACCGAGTATCCTTTAGCTTAACGCTTGCACCCTATCTGTCTTCACTTAGAGTGCTACATTTGCCATAATGGTGTACAAGACATCTATACACACAGGGAAACACACACACACACACACACACACACACACATAACCTTGTATTTTCATGTTTTGGTACAATTTCTTACATTCCTTTCAGTAGTTCTCAGAGTATTTTTTCCAATGTTTTAACCATTTTTCAAAAATAAAATCTATTTCTTCTTTTCTTTAATTTGACCAAAGATTTTAAAGGAAGTTTTAGTTATTAATAATTGCTTGGACTTTGGCATCATTTCATTTTGGCTTGTAAAGAAACTAGGGTCCCTGTCACATTGCTCTCTCATATGACCGTCATGCGCTCCACCAACACAGGACTCATAGATTATAGTTGGGTTTCACATAGTGACTAAGCTAGAAACAGAAAGGGTTGACTCTGGGGATCTTATTAATAATTGCTTGGACTTTGGCATCATTTCATTTTGGCTTGTAAAGAAACTAGGGTCCCTGTCACATTGCTCTCTCATATGACCGTCATGCGCTCCACCAACACAGGACTCATAGATTATAGTTGGGTTTCACATAGTGACTAAGCTAGAAACAGAAAGGGTTGACTCTGGGGATCTATTTTATCTCTTCCCATGTTGTTTCAGATCTCAGTTGGCTATGCTATACAACTTTTTCTATCTCTTATGCTTTGCTTCAATTCTGGTTATTCAATTTCCTCTTTCCATTGAAGCTCAAGTGTTGGACAGTAGCAGCTCTAGTTGTCTTGTGGTGCTGTGGTGGTATGTTGTATTTTTTTTTGTTTGTTTTTTCAACACCATGCATTCCTTTGTGAATGATTCTTTGTGAATAACAATTTAATATGTCCATAAAGATGTGCTGCCAGTTTCAGGTGACTCTTACTTGTTAAAGGTTTGTGGTCATCAACATAATGGTGCCCCCATTTACTATTACATTTGTTACTCACTGCTTTCTCTTAATTTTAAATAGTTTCCCTTTCCATTTCTTGTATCTTTTTCATTTTTTGTTTGCTTTTGTGTTTTGTTTGTTTGCTTTTGTTTTTGTTTTAAATATTGATCCCTAGGTGTGGCATTTGCTTTTTAGATGTAGCCTTTGGGACTCAACTTCACAACTCTGCATTTTGTTTGGTTGTGGTTTTCTAAGTTCTCTATTTCAAAGAGAAATTCCCATGATGAAGAATGAGGACTATATTTATCTGTGATATAAAGACAAATATTTAGACTGTAGTTTGGAATTATGGTGGCTTATCACAGTGACAAACGTAAGTTTTCCTTCAAAATACATGATATCACTAACCTAAATAATTAGTTAGGTTTCTAATACAAGGTATGATTTTCTTCTTGTTATGCAGGGTTTTTTTTTAGATTTTTTTTCATGTTTTTTATTAAAAATTTCCATCTTCTCCCCTCCTCCCCTTTCCCTCCCCTCCCTTCCACCCATACCCCCACTCCCTCCCTCTCCAGGCCAAAGAGCAGTCAGGGTTCCCTACACTATGGGAAGTCCAAGGTTCTCCCAACTCCCCCCAGGTCCAGGAAGGTGAGCATCCAAACTGACAAGGCTCACACAGAGCCCGTCCATGCCGTAGAATCAAACCCCATCGCCATTGTCCTTGGCTTCTCAGTCAGCCTCCACCATCAGCCACATTCAAAGAGTCCGATTTGATCACATGTTCCATCATTCCCATTCCAACTGGTCTTGGTGATCTCCTGTTAGATCTGTCCCACCGTCTCAGTGGGTGAACGCACCCCTCACGGTCCTGACTTTCTTGCTCACGTTCTCCCTCCTTCTGCTCCTCATCAGGACCTTGGGAGCTCAGTCCAGTGCTCCAATGTGGGGCTCTGTCTCTATCTCCATCCATCACCAGATAAAGGTTCTATGGTAATATGGAAGATAATCATCAGTGTGGCTATAGGATAAGGCCAGTTCAGGCACCCTTTCCTCTGCTGCCCAATAAACAAACTGGGGATATCTCCTTAGACACCTGGGAACCTGTCTAGAGTCCAGACTCTTGCCAACCCTAAAATGGCTCCCGTAATTAAGATATATACTTCCCTGCTCCGCCAACCACCCCTCCTCCATCCCAACCAATCCATTCCCTCAAGCTCTCCCCATCCTCTCCTTCTCCCTTCTCTCCCTGCATCTCCCCTTATCCCCACCTCACCCCACCCCCGTGCTCGCAACCAAACTTGCTGATTACTGACAAGATTACTTGTGCTACTATTGTACTCTTAGGGTTATTCTCCCACTCTGCTCATAGTTGCCGTTCACTGGAGTCATGGTTGGATAGTACAGTTGATTACGTCTCTCTTTTGCAAGCTTGAATTGTGTCTGAAGGTGTCATGAAAGGTAGTCCTCAGGGAGGAGACTTTTATTTAAATTCCACTTCAAGGCTCTCTGTGTACTGTGCCTGACGTACATGGTATCTTCAGCAATGTTGCAGAAGAGGCGATGGAAAGATTCTAAGAGCCAGAGGGTAAGAGTTTGCTGGGAGATTGTGTCGCCTAGTACTGTTAGAATCTACACCAGTAACATGTCACCAACATGATTCCCTAAGCCCAGCTGAAAAAAGGACAATAGCAGACAAGCTAAAGTGGCTAAAACTAGGGACATCAAGAGATTTAAACCCTCCACAAAGAACTACAGGCAACCAAAAAATGCTGTGCATTGGATAAAGATTCTTTCCAAAGAAAAAGTATATCAACTTTTCTAACTGGCTAAGAAAACACACATACAAATAACATTATACAGACTGAGTAGGTTGTATTTAGGAATATATATGTATATATGGAGCATATATGAATGAAACAATAATTAACAAAAATGGTCATGAATTTGAAAGAGAACAAAGAGGAATATATGAAAGTTTTTGAAGGGAAGAAAGTGAAAAAATAATTAAATTATAATCATAAAAATAATTTTAGCAATATAAGTGAAAAGAAAAAATTATGAGATATTTGATGAAAACATCTTTAAATCATTTCATATAATATTTTAATATATTAAATTAAGTGCTTAAACTGAGACTAACTAATTACACAATCTGGCTATTACATGCATTAAATACTATAAAACAATGCCTCATGGGGTATTTTTTATAGTTTGCTTGATCCTACAATAATAAATAATAGACTGGTTCTATGACATTCTTCTATTGCCTCTTGCCATTGTATCTCTCTCTTCCTACTGTTGCCTTATTCAACTAATTTACAGAGCACCATAAATTGTGACCTATTGTAGAGGACATTGAGCTAAACACCACTAATGATGTATACAATTTTATGTCATCTGTGTTCCTTTAAAAGAGTCTTTTTTATGTTTCTCCATATATATTTTGAATGTGTTAATTTTTGTTTGGAAAGCATAGAAGTAAATCTTGACTGAACATCTAGAATTCTCCTGACAACAGTGTGATTTACCCTGAGAAATAGCACTGTGACCTTAGCAACTGGATTTTAGTTTGGGGCATACTATCTTTGAATTTATTATTTTTCAGAAAGCAAAAAAGAGTGGTATTTTATAAACATGGAAATTATCTGTAGTTATAAATAGAATTGGTCACATGTCATTTTCAGTGTTCATGAGAAACTAATTTTTCAAAAAGTCTCCAATGAAATTAAGTTTGAAGACTTTTTTATGATCCATTCATTATCAATTGCAAATAATGCCATAAGTTTCAGTATAATAGGTCATTGGTTCTGTTATTTATATTATAACCTAACAATAAATTTAGTTGAATTTAAAATTGAAATCAATAACATAAATGATTTTCTACTGGTTTCAAGTAAATTTATTCTTTCCTGTTTTTTTCAATTTTATTTTTTAATATTTATTTGTTTATTTTACATCCCAACCACAGTTTTCCCTCCCTCTTCTCCTCCCAGTCCCCCCATCACCTTCTGTCACCACCACTCCCCATCCACTCCTTTAATCCTCTCCATACCCTCCCCCAGGTATCAACAAAACATGGCATGCAGTAAGACTAAGCACCTCCCCTTATATTAAGACTGGGCAAGGAAACCCAGTGTGAGGAACAGGGTCCCCAAAGCCTGCAAAAGAGTCAGACAGTCCCTGCTCCCACTGTTAGAAGTCCTACAAGAAGACAAAGCTACACAACTGTCACGTATATGCACATTGCATAGTTCAGTCCCATGCAAGCTCTCCAGATGTAGGTTCAGGCTCTGTGAGTAGCTTTGAACCCAGATTTGTTCATTCTTTGGGTTTCCTAGTGTTGTTCTTGACCCCCCTTGCTCCTACAATCCTTTCTCCCTCTCTTCCACACCTTTCCCAGAGTTCTGCCTAATGTGTGGCCCTGGGTCTTTGCATCTATTTCCACTAGCTTCTGGGTGAAACCTCACTAATGAATACTGGGATGGGCACCAATGTTTTCTAGATGTATATTTATAAAGAACCTGCGATATATGAACACATAGGCATAACAGTAGTAGGTAATATGATCCTGGGAATATAGTAAATCTTGATTTATAGTTGAACCAAATATTAAGGTACAATATATAATTTTAAATGAATAGTGACATTATATTGTCACTTTTTATTTTGACCCAATAATGCATTATGTCCTTATATTTAAATTTATAGGTTTTTAAATACTATAAGAAATTTAATGAGAATCATAGATGATCACAGATACTTTAGTAAACCTTTTGCATTGATAATGGGAAGCAATGGGATTCCTGTATTTACTGAAAGGTCACTGTGCACTTGTCACAGGTAATAACAGCAGGCTATTAGTAATATATTCTACCATTTATTAGTAGAACAACCAATATTTCTAAGTTTCTGGTTGCTCAGTGGTTAGTAATATATTATATTAATTATATTATTTTATATATTCTGCAAGGAATAAATGGATATATGCAGATTCTGGCTGCATGGGTTGGTATTCAGAAAACCATTCATTATATCTATTATATATGATCCTAAAATATCATAGAATATACTGTTTTTCTAAACATATTTTGAGATTGATACAATGTGATTAGTTTTCAAATTATAATTCAGATACAATATACAGAATATTTAACTTATTTTAGTGTCTCCTCGAGCAGAAATCCACTTTTGATTGCTAAGAAACATCATGGTGCTGCCGTCAACTCATGTGTACTTAGACACTGTCAATTGTTTCATATTTTTTTGTAATTCAGGTTTCTGCATTAAAGGATGTATAAAAATTAAATAAAATAATATTTACACATTAATTTTGACTAGGAACTAGCACGGCAAACCTTGGGAAGAGGGAAGAAGATGAAAAGCAGCATTTTTTATAAGAAAATGATGACATTGATTAAACAGACTGTTCCCACTCTCAGATTGCCAGTCAGATTAAAGATCAACGAACAACAGGATTTGCATTTTTCGGCATTCCTGGGTCACCTCCTGAAGCTCGTTCTGTCTCGCTCACTGCTTAATGTACTGTGCACTCTCCAAACACTGCCATTTCTCATCATATGAATTATGTTAGTTTGTATCATCATCTTAAAGACATGGTAAAACATCACCCATATTTTCCTGTAAAATGGGGGGAAAGAACCCCTTCAAAACTGCGCCTTTGCTAAGCTGATCACCAGTGCCATCTCTAACAACTGCAAATCCATCCATGTTAGTTGAGGATTTGTCTCCTGTGGCTTTTTTTTTTCTCCTTTGTCGAATTTGCAGGTTATTCTGCATAAGTTTTCACCTTGACTCTGCACTCTACATGACACAGGTAAGAAAGCAGATAGCCAAGTGCAACATCCTTCCTTCGGAGAGAACACGCAGTGCAAATTCATGCTGTGAGGCTCTGCACAGCTCCTTGAGCCGATGAACAGGTGTGAAAAATGTGTCAGCAATCTGCAAAGCATATTTTACACCGCCTACTATTCTATTATTTAGCTAACAATGAAATTGTCTACCCCAAAAGAAGCATTTTTATGATACTGAATTTTTGAAAGAGGAAAGATTTAACTCTGAGAATTTCTGTCTAAAAAGCTCCATTAAAAAGCACAAGGTAAATAATTAAAAAGTCAAAATCAAAATCCCAATAATAGCCACATAATTCATGCATTAAAAAAATCTGCTTTTTCTTGCTTGCCTCAAAAAGAAATATTTCTTACAACAGCTGAAAGGAGGAGAATCCAGATCCTGAATATTTAATAGAAAATAAAATGATATTTATTTTTAAGTGCATTCTATATTCAACACAACTGCATACTCACAACAAATCTATGGCGTTGCCCTGACACAGTTACTGCAAAGGTTTTTCCTTGCTGTCCCTAGGGCCCAATTGATTTATCTGCCAGAAGCCTAAAGCCCCAAAATAAGATAGCTTTGAGTTTACAGAGGTCATTTTTCATTGTCTAAATAAAAATTTCTAAACAAAAATCTCTCATCCTGTTAACCGCAGGGTCCTTATCTCCCTAGAGGCTCCAGCAACCTGAAAGAAGCCATTTCAATTCTTTCATGAAGAAAGATAAAAGCAAGTTTTCGATTAGAAAGCCCAGCAAAACCTTCTTATTAAATGGTGGGAACAGTAATGAGTTGGAAAGGCAAAGCTGTTCCAGAATGGGGCGGGGGTTGGGAAATAAGGAAATTATTATGCATGAGACAAACAGTGTTCAGGAACCGGAAGACAATCACAGACAGTGGTATTTGAGGAAGCAAAAAGAAGTTTATGCATCTTGTAACCCTGCACACTTACTCCTACCCAAGTCCTCGATAAACTGCTTAGCTTGATCAGGCATATTTTCTTAATTGTGTGTGTCTACACTATCAACCAAGTACATGTCACAATAATTATGAATTCAGACTCATCTTTGATCTGTCATCTTTCAAAATGCTTACACAGCACAGGCAGAGGGAGAACGTGGTGTGCTATTCCAGCTTTCAAATAATAGATTTTGTGAGACTAAGCTAAAAGGAAAATTATCATAAATGACTTCGTAGACTAAGTTTTTTTTTTTTTTTAAAAAAAAAAGGGTAAACATACATACCAATGAAGATGGCTGAGGTAATATAACAGAACTGAAGAAGAAATCTAAACAGCCCACGTTCTGGTTCTGCTCCTAACAGTCCTAAGAAACAGAAACTGATGCAGGGGGATGGGAAACATCTTTAATTCAATGAGATCAAATTCTTAGATTTCTTCTTTCAGTTTTTCTTATTAGAGGTTTTTCATGTTAGTTTTTTATGTTTTTGTTAATTTCACACTGAGTGAAACCCTTGAGACAAATGAATACTCTGGCACATCCCATAATACTCCAGCCTCCTTATTTGCCTCCTTGTAGTCTAAGGGCGTATCTATCACCTTGTATTCCTCTCTGTCTGGGTACATGTGCTGAAAGAATTTGAAGGTTCTCTTTGTTCTTCACTTCATCAAAAACATGTTTTCTTCCTCCTTTCAGATAATATGAAATAATAGTCAAAAGTCCTAATTGTATAACTATGATTAATTATAATTATAATAAAGGGTTTCTCTGTGTATCCCTGGATGTCCTGGAACACACTCTGTAGATGAGGCTGGCCTCAAACTCAGAGATGAGCCTGCCTCTAACTCCATCATTTTGGGGTTACAAGAATTAAAAATATTCAACAACAGCACCCAGCTAGTGAACTATTTTCCCAAGGTATGGTATCATATCAATTGATACAGAAGTTAGTGTATCTTAAGGGAATATTTATATTTTTAATACTTTTTCTACACATAAATTCATTCTGGTAGATTCATATGGAGGATGTCTTCCTAAAAACAGCAGAGCTGTGAGAATACAAAATAAGATATGCTTGGGGGAGAGAAGGAAGGAAGGGAGGGAGAGAGAGAAAAAAGGAGAGAGAGAACAAAGAGAAGAAAGAAAGAACACCTATTTTGAACATTTTAGGCCAAAATAAGATTGAAAGTTTTCTACAGGGTAAAATGTACATATTTCACCATCAGTTTATATATTGCAAGGGACTCAACACTGACTCATGAGCAAACATATGCTTATGAGACCACATTTGAGAAAATTGTAAAATTTTTCTATTTAATGACAAATCTTCATTATGTGTCTGAAATACTGCTTACAAATTGAACATATGACTGTGTTATAGACATAGGGATCTTATCTCAATAATAAATACCAAATATTTACTCTATGATACTCTATAGAGTGTAAAACAACAATTTCCCAGTCTTATGTACTCATTGTCTTTGAGATATCTCATTTAATTTTTAGAAATTTGATATTCGTATATTTTGATCACATTCATTCCCATTTCTAACTCTTCTCACGTCACCCTCATACCACACCTAACTAAATTTCTAACCCTTCTCAGATATAACTCCCATACCACACCCACCTAAATTTTTGTTCTCAAGTTTAAAAATGTACAATGAGTTCAATTTCTGCTGCTTGTATATTCATATGCATGTGGTTATCCTCCCCAGGGGACCCACCACAAAACAAAACAAAACAAAACAAAAATCTAATCTTCTCTCTCCAAGCACCTATACTTATCAATTGCTCCTTGGCTAGTGGTATGACTTTGAGCCCACCCTCTGGGTCTATGAAGAGATTTTTGTCTAGTTTATTTCAACCAGATCCTATGTTCATTATAATTCAACCTGGGGCCAATGGCTTTTGGAGATGAATTCAGACTGCTCCTTCACCTGTAAGTGAAAAATTCTGCTAGAAATCCAAATGCCTGACTAGAAAGCATTGATGTATGACTTCCACAGGCCTCACATAAGTGATTCCACTGAGTTGGATATTGACATATCTGTGTCATTCTGTAGAACTATGCACTCAGCACTTCACAAACTTCCCATAAACAAAATGGCAGCTTATACAGCAAGATTACAGGAGATATTATGCCATGCCTCGGTGCTTCTTTAGTTTTGGAAATTTGCTACTAGGTATATAATGCTTTAGTCCCCAGACATGTCTTAATTAAGTTCAGGTACATTTTCACTATTATGTTATTTCCATTTTTTAACTATTTTTGACAATATTGTAGTGGGTTTATTACCTATATTTATGTATAATTGTGCAAATATTATTGCAGAAATCTTATATAAATATACACATAGAAAGTGTTATTTACAAAGTATAATCCCTCAAAAATCTTAAGGTTATGTGGAGCAAGTTTTAGTACTTATCTTTGTTGGAAGTAAATTTTAGATAAGTGATTTTTATCTATTTAATTTTCAACTTTTTGGTTAAATAATTATACCATTTTAAACATTTTAGTAAATTTTATGTGACTCAAATAAATAAGGAATGTTTAAAATGAAGAAATTCACATTACAGAAAGTCTTAAGGATAATGGGGAGGAACACCTGATTATATATATATATATATATATATATATATATATATATATATATATATATATAACCTTGTGTAGCATAGACATCTAAATCATAAGGAGACATCTGGAACGAGCTGCCAAATGGGTGTTGGAACTTCTCAGCAAAGTGAGGAGAGACAAAGTTTTCTTTTCCCATCATTCTGTTTTTTCCATAAACTATTATTGTTGACTGAGGTTTTTGTCCTGCCCAGTCCTGAAGCTGTTCAGTCCCAAAGAAATATACAGAGGCCTACATTAATTATAAACTGGTTGGCCTATTAGCTCAGGCTTCTTACTAGCTAACTCTTACATCTTACATAAACCCATAATTATTTTCTGTGTTAGCCGTGTGGCTTGGTACCTTTTATTAGTGAGGAATTCTCATCTAGATTCCTGTGTCTGAGTGACGAACCTTTCTTCTTCCCAGATTGTCCTATTCTGGTCACCCTGTCTATTCCTCCTGCCTGACTACTGGCCAGTCAGTGTTTTATTAAACCAATACTAGTGACAAATCTTTACAGGGTACAAGATCATTGCCTCACAGTACTCTGCCCCCCCTTTTTTTTTTCTAAACAAGAACTCTGAATCTAATTTCCTTTGTTTAATTTTTTTCCTGACCATTATCCATAACAATTTGTAACCACACTTTAAACAAAGTTAAACATCCATAAAACATTGGGGGGGGGGCAATATGGGCATAGTTCCCCAGGCTGCTTCCTGCTGATTGGGGACATTGATAATCTTATGGTGACATTAAAAAAACAGGACTGACTGGAATATTCTGTGAGGTTTGATCATCTCAGCTAGCAGTCATGAGGCTATTCTGGATGTAGAACTCAGAGAAAACTCCAACAGAGGTCCTCTGAAATGTTGAATCATCTGTGAGATCTGCTCCTATTGGAGATTTTTCAGGGGTCTTACTTGGTCAAACTTGATTTTTCTTAAGCCAGAATGAATCCACAGCCTCACATAATGGTATGGGAAGTCAATCTGTATATGTGTAGTTTTTATTGGTTAATGAATAAAGCTACTTTTGGTCAATGGCTTAACAGGGTAAAGCGGAGGGGGGGGGGCGGATGTCCAGTGGCCAGGAACAAATGAGCAGCCTCCACCTATATACTATTGTTATTTTGCTACACTTCTCACCTTCATGCTTATTGGCACTGAACTGTAAAACTGGTTAACCCTCTTTCTGACTGAAAAAGCACGGGATAAAATCGGACTCCCTGAACATGGCGGACAATGAGGGCTGCTGAGAAGCCAAGGACAATGGCAGTGGATTTTGATCCTACTACACATACTGGCTTTGGGGGGGGGGGGCTAACCTGCTTGGATGCTCACCTTCCTAGACCTGGATGGAGGGGGGAGGAACTTGAACTTCCCAAAGGGCAGGGAACCCTTACTGCTCTTCGGGCATGAGAGGGAGGGGGAGTGGAGAGGGAAGGGAGAGGTAAATGGGAGGCGTGGAGGAGGCAGAAATTTTTAATAATATAAAAATAAATAAAAAAGAATAAATTATATATTCCTACAATAAAAAAAAACTGGTTAACCCTCTTTCAAAGGAATAACACTATATTCAAAGATAAGATGTAGGAAAAAAGAACAGAATCAATCATTCCTGTGTCAGAAAGAGAGAAAAAAAACACATTGTCCCAACAGATTATTTTTCTCATGTTTTATTAGCTAAAATAAGAACACATGGTATCTATTTTATGTTAAAGGAATCTGAAAAATAAAACAGGAGCTTTCATAGTGAGAGAATGGTGCAGATGTAAAGTTATCTACAGCCATATCCCTTTGTGAATATTGCATTCCATAATACCAACCTACCAGGCAAGATACTCCCACTGTTACAACAGTGGCACAGTGTTATAGAGGCAACGATCACTCTCTGATTCAATTCAAGCCCTGTTCCACAGGAGAAAATACATATCAGGTACTGTAAACCTGCTCAAAAACATCCAGCTAAGGAAAAAAATTATAGCACCTAGGTGAAACTTACTACTGTTCTTTAACTTAATTATCATAGCAACAAAATTCCTTCTAAATATGTATGTTTATACCATAAAGCCTTAATTAAAAAAAACTCTTTTGCATGTAAAGGAAGAAATTTCATGGCTTTACATGGTAATGATCATTTGTCACATTGGAAACAAGTGACAGCTGATGGCTTATCAATAAAGAACTTATACTGCCACCCCTTTTAAGGTTCAATAGACATTACAAAAGAGGGGAAAGAAAGAGCAAAAGAGCCATAAGATACAAAGAAGTGGTGTAGAATGACATTTTATGGACAACTGCCATTCTGAGCTCATGAAGTCACAGTTACCTGAACTAGGTATCAATAGTAAAGTGGATAAGAAAGGAGCTCATGGGATCCACCATGCTGAACTATAAGCTACTGATAGATTCTGGGAGAGAAGCAATTATCTTGAGATATGTACCAACTGTTAAGTGTACCAGGCTTAGTAGATAGTAAGCCACAAAACACAAAAATATGAATGCATTTGCAAGAAGGATGGAAGGTTCACAGGAGGAGTGAGAGTAAAATAAGAGAGAGTGGGAATGAGGAAAATTAGAATGCATAATGTATGTGAGCAACATTGTCAAAGAACAAATTTAATTTTTGATAAAGAAAACTGGTACTATGAGCATCTCAATTTTATGTGTAAAATAATGAAAGAAAAAGAAAAGAAAGGGAAGGGAAAAGATTAAGAAAAATTCGTAAGAAGTGTTTAGGGACTATTTTGTCAGGATATTGTTGAGTTGAATGCAAGTAAGGTTTGCCGGATCCCAAAGCCTTCTTTATTACTTACTTAACCAATAAATCAGCTAATTAAGTAATCAATCACATTTACAGAGAGCAGCATTTCATTAAATGTCATCTTATGCCCCACGCATGGTTTAAGGAAAAGCAAGAAATCAAAGTAAAACAAATACAATGGTATGGATCTATTTAAAGTAAATGTCTTAAGAAATTCAACTTAATTTGACATTTGTAGCTACAATAGCATAACAAACCCTCCTCTCTAAAACATTGCTGAAATCAGCAGGCTCTTAGTCTCTAAAAAAAGAAGTTTTCTTATTTTACCACACCAAAAAACACAAAGATTAGGGACTGAAGTCAGCCTCATGCACGTTAGGCAAGTACTCTACTACTGAGACACATTTTCAACTCATGAAAAATATATGTATTTTTCATATATTTGTACTCTTCTTTAGGTTTATGCCATCAACTATATCTTATGGGCTCCATATACAGTCAGGAATTTCTGCCTTTGTCAACAAAATATGAATGCATTTTTATAAAAAGTTAAAAATAAAAGTGTGTTTTATATCATCTTAATAAGAAAACAACTGTCCTTCAACCTCTGTAATGGCTTTAACATAAAGAAGAAATATGTAATTTCTAGCCTTATACCAGTCATATAGATGAAGAGATAACATAAACAAAGATAAACCACCTATGAAGAAACAAAGTACTGAGTTCAAATTATATTGATTTTCTGGTTACCAAATGCCCTAGTCTTGAGTACCATATACACATTGCACACTACTAATTAGTTCACACGTGGCAATAATCTCACTGTATACCATAATCAAGGCAATGTAGTACACCATCATCTGTTCATCATGCTTTCTTTCAGAATCCCTTCTTATTTTGAAAGATCTGAGCTAAATTCCTTAAATGAATATATTTGCCCAGAAATTATGACTCTAATCATTAGAAGATTTTGTAACTCTCAAATCAGGTAAATAGAACATATGCAAATGTCCATAATATAAAACTGTTCATATATATATATATATATATATTATATATATATAATCAGTTCTATCTGTCGCTGTTTCCTCTGAATTATTCTAAATAACCATTCTGCAGCTGCAATTCTAATATTCAGATTATTTTAGTACAAAGAAGACTGTTTGATTTTTGCTAGGAATTAGGTATTGTCCATTCTTCACTATCCATTTATAAGGCAAAAAGATTTGTAATTCTTTAGGTTTTGATATAGAATCCAATGTAATCATATCTAAACATATTTGACAAAACAACAACATTGGAAAATTCCCAGAGATGTGGATTAATGGTTTGCTACAATCCTTATGGACTGGGAAACCTAGATGTTCTTTTATTCTCTGTCTCTAATGCAATCTCTGTTTCCTGTATTTATGGCTACTTTTAAAAACTTAGTAAGTTCTTAGCTGTTTTCTTATAGCTAGTAGTTATTTGTCAACCTGTTGTCATCAGTTTTCACATTCAAAAACATACACACACACACACACACACACACACACACAGTTCAGTTATGTTCAACTCACTCATGTGCATCTGGTCCTAATTTAGGTAACCTTAATTTTTTTCTTTAAAGGCTTGTATACATATGTATACAACATATGATATTGAATATGTGACATCTTCTGCTTTATGACTCTACATACAGCTTCTGCAAATACATCTAAGAAGACTTTCTCGTCATAGAAAGTGCCTAGGTTGAAAATTATAATTACCTTTCAGAATGCTTATGAGTGCTTTATAGGAAAGCTGTGGTTTCATTAGATACTTATGATGTTGCTAAAGTTTTAATAATACCTTTCTCAGGAATTTTAATTTACTTTATCATTTGTTTTCTATTCTGCTCTCAGTTAAAAACTACTAAAGTGTTAACAAGAGAACTGGTAAGAATATTATAGGGAGAATAATACAACCTTCATCTTCAAGGAGCTTACAATCTTGTGAGCAAGGTACTGAGAAATATACAATGGAATCCAGTATTTGGTCTTTTCAAGAACTGAAAAGTCTGTAGCATGTGGGTGTTGATCAGACTGGAACCTTTCAGGAAAGGCACCCTTGAGTGTGGAGGTGTTAGGTGGCTCATGTAAGGTGAGCATTATATTTATTTCATCATTAAAATCTGAATAGATCACATAGTCTAATAGAGAGCTCTACAAAGAAGATTGGGTTATACTACTGAATGTGGATAAGGAAGTGTGAACAAAGGCTAGCTGAAGCTCTTCTATATTCAATAATTGCCACAGATTGAAGAGCTTGGTATTTGGAGATTCTGTGTTCACATCTCATCATGAATTTCTTTTAAATCGTTCCTTTAAGCCTTACATACAATTGTCTTTCCTAATGTTCTTATATAATGTCCTCCTTGTTCATTAATGTGCTTGTTTGTCAACTCCTACCAAATTCATTTCGTCTTCTCTTCGAGAGAACAAAGAATAAACAGAATCAAACAATTTGTTTCCTCCCACGAAGCAATACTAAAGCCTTGTATAACAAATCATATGCTTATGCATTTTACAAAGTATTCTGAAAGAAGAAAGGCAGATAGCCAGTCTTGTTATATGAGATTAGATTGTTAATGCATTTAATTTACCTGATGATTTTAACCTTTCAGGATAAAAATCTATTTTAATAGCTACATATAAAATAATATCACTGATATGTAGACTACATAGAACACAGTCATTTTAAGGGACATAGATGATTATTTTCTAAGTGTTGCAGTAAAACATAAAGAGGAAGGAATAAGAGAGCATACACATACATGCAGCCACACACACACATGCACACAGATACACACAAAAAAACCTATGCAAAGAATCACTTTTGTCTTTTAGAATATGCTGCTAAACTTATTTGGTTGCTAAAACATATTTATTAAAACAAATCTTGAAACAATGTCATGGAGATTTTTAAAAACTCCTGTTTATAGACTTCCATGTGGAAAGTATAATGCCTCTGTTAGAGACCATTATGCCCTGGAACACATATTTTTTCCTGGTATTTCTTTTATTAGGCCTCATTCCTCATTCCTCTAGTGTTTCTATCTTAATACAAGGAAACAAAATTTTAAGCCTAGAAAGATTTTTACAGTAAAACAAGCTATTGATAGGTGCAATTTAGATTCCTACAGCTCCTATATGCCCAGTCCATTAATATTTGGTAAGGTACAAGCTGTTTGAACGCTGCAAGCACATTTTTCCATATTACAAGCTCCTATGTAGCAGTCACTAAAACTTTAATTTCTTTTACTCAAGCCACAGAACCTCAGGTATTTCATTAGCTATACATGATAAGGAAATAATAATACAAACTCTAATTTTTATGGATTGTTTACACAAAAAACATTCATTTTAAGAGTGATATCTATTTCTCTCATCACTGTACTATCTATCTCATGTGTCGCAGAGACCATGCGTGAACTACGGATAGTTATTCCTATTACTGTTATTCTTCAGCCAAGCTCCTTAGCTTTCTAAAATTTGCCCTCAATTCTGTTTTGAACTTTCTTTGTCTAGTTATAGTCTCTCATATCCTTACGTGCTTACATAAACATAGCCTATACCCAATCTCTAGAGATTGTGTAGAGAACCATTGGAGCCTTCACACGGCTCCTTGTTTAGGCTTCAAGAATCATCATCTTCATTGACCTCTTTTTTTTTTTTCTTTCTCATGGTTTATTTTTTTTTTTATATTTAAAAATTTCCATCTCCTTCCCTCCTCCTCCCCCTCCCTCCGCTCCTCCTCCCCCTTCCCGCCCCTCCTTCTCCCCCTTCCCTCCCCTTCCCTCCACCCATACCTCCTCTCCCTCCCTCTCAAGGCCAAGGAGCCATCAGGGTTCCCCACTCTATGCTAAGTCCAAGGTCCTCCCAACTCCCCCCAGGTCCAGGAAGGTGATCGACCAAGCTGAGAAGGCTCCCACAGAGCCCGTCCATGCAGAAGAATCAGAGCCCAGCGCCAATGTCCTTTGCTTCTCAGTCAGCCCCCGCTGTTGGCCACATTCAGAGAGACGGGTTTGGTCGCATAGAACCTCCACCTGACGATAGATGAAGAAAATGACAGAGCCCCACATTGGAGCACCGGCCTGAGCTCCCAAGGTCCTGATGAGGAGCAGAAGGAGGGAGAACATGAGAAAGAAAGTCAGGACCGTGAGGGAACCTCCAGCTGGCGACAGATGGGGAAGGTGACTGAGCCCCACATTGGAGCACTGGACTGAGCTCCCAAGGTCCTGATGAGGAGCAGAAGGAGCGAGAACATGAGGGAGAAAGTCAGGAACGTGAGGGGTGCGTTCACTCATGGAGACGGTGGGACAGAACTAAAGGGAGATCACCAACTTCATTGACCTCTTATTTGAATCTGAAGGGATGTAGTAATATACTCATATAATTTTCCTCTCTATTTATGTTAAAAATGAGAAGTTTCTAGCCAAGCAATGGTGACACACACCTTTATTCCCAGCGCTAGGGAGGCAGAAACAAGTGGATCCCTATGAGTTCGAGACCTGCCTAGAAAAAAAAAATCAAGAAACATTATTTCTTAGTTTCTCAGATTAGACTTCCTAACCCAATAATTTAAGGCATAATCCTATTCTATTAATATCCATTATTCAACATTAGTTCACTTTTAGTTAAGGTTCTCTCTGCAGAACTTTCCTCTGGTTCTGCACAACTTGTACATAGTACTTAGAGTAGCTGAGCAGGAACTGACATGGAAGCCTACTTTCTGCAAGAACTGGCTCTCATGGTATCTAAAGGTGCTCTGCAGTCTGCTGAAGGAGAAAAGAAACTATTAGTTCTATTCAGAGGTAAAGCCTTCAATCTTCAACAATGACCAGCATTGCAATCTATCACCAATGGTGACGTAGTGTGGCTTACATCTCACTGGCCGGCAATGACACTTAGTTGGAGTTAAGGCATATTCACTAGGAGAGAATTCCTTCCTGTTACTGTAAATCTAGTCAACTCTCTTTGTCTGATGAGGGCATAGCCACCAGAAGAGAACATACTGTCACTCTCCTATTGGAATATACCTTCTAACTCCAGTCTAGAAACTTGTCTTTGCACCCTTAAATATTTTTACCTTTCACTACACTTCAGAAATAATTATTTCTGAAGCATATGGAACCTATTATGGAAATCCAATGCAGAGAGACACAAAGTATGAGGTACCCAAGCCCAGTTGATATATCTAGTATGTAATCCCTAAACCTAGGGCTCAGGGAACATCATGGAAGAAAGAGTAGAAGATTTTAAGAAGGAAAGAAAGAAATACCTGCTGTAGCATAGTGCCTTCTGTATCTGATAGGGCAAGTTGTACCAATTGAATCTCAAAAATATGGTCATATAGCAAGCCCTGTATAATGACAACACCAGTTGACACGTAAATGTAGATGGGGAAAAAAATCTCAGAGAACCCCATCCCTAGACAAAGAACTAAAGGCAATTAATGGCAGAGAGAGGGAAAAATCAACCTCCTCCAGGGATGAGTCCCTTGATATGCAATCTAATCATAAGCGGTCAGCCTTAAATACACACACACACACACACACACACAACACTAGACTTAACAGACTGTATTAATATTATACGTTATTTACATATAGTAACAATTTTTAAAAAAGAAGAGGTCATGAATTTAAAAGGAAGGACATGGGAAGATTGATGGGAGGGACAAAGGATGCAAATAAAGTAGGCATATAGGAAATTATCAAAAAATGCAAAAAGATTCAGTATAGGTAAAGAATAATAAAGAATATGAAATAATAATTGTCTCAGAAGTCTGTCTACGTGCTCACTGTGACATTCAGACTCAACACAGACAGAAAGCAGGGCATTTGCCTTGAAAACTGTGAAATAGAGCTTTTAACTCCAAACATCCCGAAACCTGAGTGACAAGGCTTAGCCATCGACCTTGTGACTTGAAAGTGTGTTTGTTTCCAGTTAAATGCTTTCCAGCACCCAGGCCACTTCCCAAGCCAATGAAGCTGCATGTGTGCAACCATCCACCTGCAGAATGGCAGGTGGAAAATTATTCAGGTGGAGGAATCCAATTGGTGACCTTTAAAATAATGATTCATTACCTTAAAACACTTCTATTATGTCAGCATGAGTACGTCCATTGAAATTAATATATTTAAATCAAAAACAGTAGGTCTTATTTAACCTATCTTTAACCAGAAAGTATGTTTTAAAATAATTTGTTGGAGGTTTTTTATCTTTCCTTTCTCTTCTCCCTTCTTCTTTCTCTTCTTTTCCTACATCCCCACTGTTTTAATCCTTTTTCTTTCTTACTTAGACATTCTCCATTACTTATAGTAATGGAATACCTAAGAGTAGAAGTTCCCAATCAGGAAATATTTCAAGCAGAAGAGCATTCAACTTGCAACCTGACATATATATTAACTGCTTCATGAAAGCACATGCATTTTGAAATGAGAAATACGTATGTGTATGTGTGTGTGTGTTCACACACCTACATATATAGCATCTTCCAAGATTCTAGACCCTTAATAAAAAATCAATTCCTTGCAATCTTCTTCACAACTCAGTTCTGTTCCACCCTATATCCTAAGGTCAGCATCATGGAATGTATTATATGCTCAGCTCAAAAGAGCTCAGTTTTGCCCTTAATATTGACAGGAGAGCTTGCCCAGAAAGAAAAGATGTCTGGAAAATTTGATAGCATACATGTGAACACATAGGATGTGTTGGGTGAACCATCAACAACCAAGTCTCAAATACTATCATAGTTCTGAATGCAGAACCAATGTGTAAGGTAGGTAGCTATCTGAGAGAATGTATGACTGGGCTAAAGCTATATTTATGAGGACATGTTTGTGATTTTCAAAGCAAAATTTTGTGAGCAGTTTTTATTATATTCTGAGCTATGTAACTTTTTACGGCATACACATTTATAAATAAAAGCAAGAGAGCCTCTAAATCACTGACTTAGGCTGAAATGATGCCTCTAGGGCTTGGGATTATAAAAAAATAAAAGGAGAGCGAGAAGGGATCATAAGGCAATATCCTACAGGAAGCAAATTGATACCTGGGATTACAGTAGCAATTCCTTTCTGGCATTCACAAAGAAACATATTTTAGATAAACAAATAGGCAGAACATTTTGGATCTCTGTAAACAGATCTGAAAAGTCAGGAAAGAGTTGCTCCCTATGTGGATGCAAATGACATCATTCATAACCTTTTGAGCAACTGGTGCATTCTGAAGAGCTGTAATTTGCAGGTGCAATACTAAAGCTGAACTCTTCACTCTGTTTTACTTTATAGTACTATTAATGGAGCCCAAGAAATAAAACTTATGCATACATTTTTGTGAATTTTTCTTTAATCCCAGAATCTCATCTGTACCACTTACATATTAGTGGTGTAGATATAAATATATATATATGGATTTGAAGATAACAATATGTGCTGATATTCCCATATCAATTCTTTATTGCTAATGCCAAGATTGCTGTATTTCTAATGCTTAAACAAGCATAAGAAGTTGTTCACGCAGAAGATAGTCTAAACCAAAGCCATTTTCTATATTTTAGTCCACTATTCAACAAGTCTCAGCATACAAAGTGCCAAGGGAGGGCTTTAGAGGAGTAAGAAAACAATATTGAGATCCATAAGGCATTTAAACAATAGGAGAGAGTCATGCAGCATAGATACTGATGTAACCGAAGAATGTTTAATGTGCACTAGAAAGCAATGCAGGCCACAGGTCTGCAAAAGAGGCTGAGAGAAACCCAAGACAATGAGGGAGGTTTAGTGGAAAAATATCACTTGAACTACACCCTGAATTATAGAGCAAATTTTGACGGGGACAATGTTGCTGAGCTCTACTGAAAGTATCTGCTTTTTAGGTGGACTTACATTTGCTCCTGTAAAATAACTTGAAAAAACAAAATTAAATTCTAAAGAAATAAAGAGAAGCATTTCACTTTAGTAATTATAAATACTATGAGCAAAGTATGAATAAAAAATAAAACTCTCTAGTGGTTACTCTATCTGAAGCTCAGGACTAGAGGCAAGAGGATTGAAAAGCTGTACTGACATCTTCTGGAAAATTCCATGGTATGTCCAGGGACAACTATAGTTTCAGATAGAAATAAAGAGACTCTATGGCTTTACACTGACTCATTATTTTAAAATATATAAAAATAAAGAGCATTATTTACAAGTTATATTTGTTTGTTTTTACCCCTCTTTTAATGCTTATCACATTTAACAACAAAAAGCATTTTATTTTATTTTATTTGAATACGCATACATCAAGTTGCTTCATAGGATATAAATTGGTTGTGCAGGTTTGATAAAGTACATAAATTACTCTCTTTTATTCATACCATTCCCTTTCATTATTCATAGTTATGCTCACTGAAGAGAACAAATAAATTACAGGACGACACTACAAACCTCTGTTGGAAATATTACGTGTTCATATACGCTAATCCCTTTCAAGGGGTGAAGGCATTGCTGGCAGCTCCTCATGCCCTGAGTGTCTACAGTGTACTTCAGGTCACTTGTGGGCATGTGTATAAACAAATGCGACTAGAGATGAAAGCAGGCACTTAGGAAGCTTCAGAATAACACGGGACCAGAGTTTGATACAGGAATATTATGAGCAAAAATTATCACCAACTTAGAAATTGTTATAAAGTTATTATTAAAACCACTTTCCATCAACTAAACATGTTAATAACTTCTGGGTTTGAAGGCATTATTTGGGTCAGCACTGACATATTTTGCATTCTCCAAGATAGAAATCAAATACCAATGAGTGCAAGCTATCTGACTATAGTCCTTTGCATAAGCAATGTAAAAATATTCAGTACCAACAGGAAAAAATGCATTTGTATACTCAGTTTGAATAGAATTAGTGAATCAGGACCGTGCAAACTAAACTTAGGTGTGAAGGAAACACATTTAGAAAGAAAAGAAGCAAGATGAGCAGGGGTGGAAGGAGGAGGGAGGAAGGGGAGCTGGGGGAGAACCAAGCAAATAGCCTCTTTTTACATTGAGATGGTTTTGAGAATAATAATGTGCTAGTTTCTTTCCTTTTTTTTCCTAATCCAAGTAGCTATTGAAGATTGTAATGATTTCAGTCTAAAAAGCAGTGCTGGAAAAGCCTCTTCGGAGATTGCCAACTCCCACTGTGCAGAAACACTGTGTCCCTTCGAGCTGGTGTAATGGAGACAAACAAAAGAAACACTTCAAGAAAGGGGGAGGGAAGAGAGGGAGGGAGAAAGAGCACAAGGGTTGTGCTTCCCAGAGAAACAGCAAGAGCTTTCCTCCCAGACCAAAAGCAAGCATCGCTATTCCTAAGTTTGAGACTAAGATAAGTTAAATAAAGGCTCAACCATATAAGGAATATATAACATATGCTATTGTCAGTACAAATAACAATTTGTGATTATCAATTATGTTCTAGCCCCATCTACAATGAAACCAATTCCCTGCCATAAAATAGCCAATTGATTTCATACTTTGAGTCACCTATGTGAGCTCATATGAAAGGTTATAAATTAGGGAAACATGCTACACTATTGCCGTCCCTATTAACTTCCCTTTGTTTTACAAAATGAATGCTTTAACAATTAATATATGTAATCTACACATCCTAATTAAGGTGATACTCCCTAGTCCCTCCAGTTCCCATAAAGATTTAAGCACTGCTTAGTATTTCCAGGGTCTATTATAAGGTCAATAATAATTACTGTTTTCTTGCTTTCAATGTTCTTAATACGGGGCATTGTAAAATGGTAAAAGTACTTCATGTACTCCCCAGGAAAACACAAACAAGAAGAGAGAAAGCACATTTAAGTTTGTTTTAATTTTTTAGTACTTTAGTATCATTTTGTCTAGCTTTAAGCCTATAAAATGGAAAGGATTAAATCTGACTGATTTTCTTATTTCCAAGCATGAAACTGATGATTCTTTGATAATTGCCTATATAGGCAATATTTATATATTTATAAATAATAAATAATGCCTGTATATTAATATGTTTGGTTTTTGAATCAGTTTATAATTTTTAATATTTCCTATCTTGCTGTAAGCTTTATCTGTAGTTTCCTTCAAGTAATGCTAGATTTCAAATCCTAAAGTATAAAAGGTGTCTGTTTTTACAGTCAGCAACTCAGATGATGATAAAAGGTATATTCAATCCTGCTGATTGGAGAAACTCACAGATATCCAGAAAGACAAAAATTTAGGCAGCAAGATGGGGAAACACAGTAGCCAAAATCACCACACTGCCTGTGCTGACAAACCCAGAACAATGACATATTTTATCTAAGAATCTTTGTTTTGCTTTTTATGAGACATGATATCTATTATGCTAGCATGTTATCACCGTTCACAAAGCTTAATTTTGAAATTCATCCATTTGTAAAACTTTCAAAGATTATCACACACAAATATTTTTTCAGATGAACCCAAAATTTAATTAATTTAAACTTTGTTGAATAATTCACTTAAAAAACACTTGTTTACAATTTGATACCTGGATAGCTAAAAAAAATAGCTGGCAAGCTGAGAGATGGTAAGGACTTGAAAGATGTATTAGCAGCAAACAGATACATTGTGATCTATAATAACATTTAAATGTTTCATTTCTGTCCTTTGTTTTAATTGTGCTTGATTAGTAGCAGGGTATTACATATAACACAACAATAGCAATCATAGCACAATGACTAATACAGTGTATTTACTATGTCGTGCATGCATTATTACAGGAACTTTACATACACTGACATTTAATTTTCACAACAATTTAGCAAATGTATTTTATTACTTTGATTATATAAGTGAATATTTAAATAACTTGCCTAGGAAAAGATGCAGTTTAAGAATGTATAATTGATCCTGGTTTGAACATAACAATTCTAATATTGCTAATTCAATATTTTTATTGCCTAAAGGTATATTTGTATATGCTCAAAATTCCACTGAATTTTATTCAGTATTTACTGGGCAATAATAAATGCATATATCTATTAAGATTCTATACCTACATATAATTCCTTGTTATATTACAATATACCTATTAGAGGAGAGATAATAATTATAACACATAATTTCATCATCTATAGCACAAAAGTTTGGAATAGAAACAAAGGCTAACTTCAAGAACAGGGGTAGAAATAGTAAACAACCTCACCCTATACAAAACAATGGATTTTAGCCACTTCCTTTTCTATCTCTTTGACAATATGAATGGGGTTACAAGTAATTATGGTTTGATTGTTCTAAAGGACTTCTTGTTTTTAAAAATAAAAACACAAAGGAGTGTTTGCCAATAAATGGATTATGAGGTACGAGTATTATTTTACTTTTCTTACAAAAAATAACTGGATATTTTTGTAACACAGGTGTCTAAGAGAATATCTGATTATGAAGGCTAAGAAGACACTCTAGGTAGCTTACTAACTCACTGTGGGATGCTAGCTAAGAAAGAGTCTGTATAAGTCACTGAGCTAACAATCGGAAATTCGAGATCATAAGGCTACATGGTAGGGACTCTCACCTCACCTTTGAGCAAATTTTCCACAGCCTTTCAAACATGGAACTGAGCATATTTTATGCTCAGCTTAGAAACAGTGGAAGTAAATAAATAATTTTGGGCCTTCAATGTGCACAGTGCAAAAATGCAGTCTCACAACCTAGTTTATTAGTGAGTGACAGAAATTAATAGTTTAGAGTTAACAGCAACAGCAACAATAACCACTGGGGTACCGTACAAGTTATCCAAGAAACAAAGCTAAGACTCCAAGGTGGAACAGAGACCAAGAGAGTGCATTCAGAGCCTCCCCAGTAGAAACATTTTGTGTCTGGGTCTTGCAGAAAGCTTTGTCTTCAAGCCAAAAAGAGAACAGAGAGAAAAATATGCAGATATGAACAACATTTCTTGCCAGAAGAAAAGTAAAAGAATCCAATCAATTTCAGTTGTGTAGAAAGCAGCTACGAGAAACTACTTACAAACTCCAGCAGAGCAGAAGGGTTCTCATCCATTTCCAGCAAGTTTAGAAATCCCACATGGGACTCTTTTCATTCATCTACTAAAGAGTATGAATTTGGGGCAGTCATGGCAAAAATCATCCAGCAAAGTTTTTAACCCCTCAGCCCTCCTTCATTTAGTTACAGTATCTTCATCCCATTTTGCCTGCCCCGCTGTTTGGAGTTCTGTTAGAGGGAGTGCTTGTGGCTTTAAAAATGCAAAATGGTTGCCAGAAGAAACAGTTTTGCCATGAAGCAAATGTTCATACTCTGCAATGCTAATTTATGTCCTCTCCTATAGCTATACAGGTTGCTACGTGCAATGAATTAAATATTAATAGAAATTATGTAATGAGGTTACTATGGGATTGTTACAAAACCAAACTGAACACAGGTATAACCTCTATGTGGTGACGTTCTACTATTTTGAAAATTTCAAATGTAAACAAAATGAAAATATTCAGAAAATTCAAATGATTGTAAACCTTGCTATGCATAAAATCATACTTCTTACCCTGGTTATGGTGTACATGAGTGTGTGCTCTGCTGAAATAAAACCAAGCAGCCTCAATATGTGACAAGTAGGCATCAATTTTTACATCCTGTATACCAATAGGGAGGTTGGTCTATTTCAGCACCAGCAAGAAACTGTTTCCGACATCCACAATGCGAATGCAAATATATTTTATAATCTGAAATCTGAAACAAACCTGGAGATAGTGGAAACACTTATTCCTTTAGAAAATGATTGTTTCAGCTCTTAAAGAAATTCAAATAAATGTAATAAGTATTCTGGTTATGAGCTATTCAGGGGAAATTTCCCCCAACAGTAACATGCAGTCTTGTGAATGAACCAAAAAACATGATTTAAAATTTTTGTACATGGTTTTGTTCCTACGTCTGTGCTTCTTTCTAAGAGAGCTGCTGTACTCGATTGAACGATATTTTACGTGGCTCCCGACAATAGAGGAGGCTCTATCAGCCAAGAGGGGCAATGAGCTGCCTTTCTGGGATTCTATGTGGGAAATCACCTTGATACTGTCTACTACTGATTTCTTTCCTGCCGACACCTCTGAGGCTCTGAAAGTTGTCTTGCTCACATCCTCTGCTACTAGTGTCAAAGCACACGCTGTCTTCACATGCCAAGAGAGAAGCAAAACTTTATTTTAATGCCCGAAAGACTTAGCTCCTGTCAAGGATATTCAGCTAACACTCAGTTTGTCTATGGCAACTTGAAGATGTTGTCTTAGAGAGGGGGGCTACCAGGGATAGGGTGAAGAGAAAAGGCTTTTCTGATGAAGCCTTGTACATTCCATACCCCAAAGGCAAGTCATGAAAGAAAGGGGCCAGTTAACTGTTATTCACAAGATCCAAGCTTGTTCTGGAGGAGACACGGGTAACCTGAATAATAAGATCCTTAGAGCTCACTAACAAAGGAAATCTTTTTAAAGAATGAAAAGTTTCTTTCCAAAACTTCCTCCCATGAAAATAATTGTCACCAAGTATTATTTCTTATTTAGCGTCTGCCAGTTATGGCTAATAAATATCATAGTAAGAAAAACAATATCATCAGCATTTATTGTAAGCTTTGATCTTCCATAACATAATAAGCAAATTAAATATCACATTTAAACATAGTCATTCCTAAGTGTGTGTGCCACATCATACCAATATGTACTGAATAAGCATATACTATTCCTAGGTATTTATATAAAACTATCCAAACCTTTTAGCAAAGAATTGTTATCTGGCTAAATGGTATACAGAAAACAACCTATCCTACTGAGGAACACCAAAACAACAACAACCACCACCAAACCAACTATACTCCTACAGGACGTTTATCAGGTCCCATGCTGCCCCAGGCTCCCTGGTGATTCTGATGGCCCTATTTATGCCATTCTAAAGTTCATCCAAGAACACAGTGAAGAACACAAACTTAGTTCATTGAGTCCTTTTTTTCTTTCCTTAGACTATTTTTAAAAACTGCATATTTTACACAATAAATCCTAATTCAGTCGATACTAGTTCATTCAAATAGCATCTGAATTTTAAAATTGGCTCCTTTTCAGACAATTAGTCAGGGTGCCAATTTCCCAGTCAAATAAAATCATTTTCCCATTAACATTTTTGGTTACATAATCTGCTATACAAATATAATACTATTTAAACTCAATGTGCAAATTAAGTCCCTAGAATATCTCAGTTGCTAATTTGGTCAGATAACTCCAAGCATACATTTTCCTGTCATTTAAATTGGAGATTTGTCTGGTGGCTGATTGCTTTCCAAGGGTGAGAATGTGGCTGAAGAGCCCAGTACATGTCTCCGATTTTCCACACTTGACACACATGGAAGCAAGCTTTGGGCTGGGACTCTCTCCTCTGTCTGCAGAGCATATTGTACTTGCAGCCCTTCCTTTCCTCCTTGGAGGCTGCCAGACACACTTGCCCAAAAAGAGTCGCTCAGTCTTTCATTTTTGTGCATGGAAGTTTGGCCTGTCTGACGTTGTTTGCACAGCCATGCCACATTGTTAGAAGTTGTGATTCAATGTGTCCTCCAAGCCTTTCTTTTGCCAGGCCTGCCTCCTCCACCTCCTCACAATGCCCCACTTCAGCTCCCTGCTGAGCAGCTGACTCAGGGCCTCGTGGTGAA
This sequence comes from Arvicola amphibius, assembly GCF_903992535.2. Lineage (NCBI taxonomy): Eukaryota > Metazoa > Chordata > Mammalia > Rodentia > Cricetidae > Arvicola > Arvicola amphibius. The sequence goes on from NC_052057.2 coordinate 80,770,392, forward strand.
TCATCCCCCCAACTCTGCCTTGGTTCCCATGCTTGCTGCTGTGCTGATCTTTGCCTCGCCATGACAAACCCAGCTGGGGTAACTTTTAGAAATTCCGCTTTCACATTTATGTCACATATGTCTTGCAGGTGATGTAGGAAGCTGCCTGCGACATCTGTGACAGACCCAGATCTCTCAACCATATGGAAGGTTGGACAGTACTAAACATTTGATTGGATCCAGAGTTTGGTGCCACATTTGACTGCCAACCTCCCAAAAGGCACGCGGGCCATCCTGAGTGGCTTTCCATCTCTTTGTTTCTCAAACTTGCAATGCAGGCTAGTTTTATTTCCAGTAACATCAGTAATATACAAGACCATCAAGGAAGAGGATGAGGCATTCCAATGCCACATTAACAGCAATAAAACTTCTGGTTATTCCAACTGGGGCACTGCTCTCAAACAAATGAATGTAAACTCTTTAAGTCTGTTATACTGTTACTTAAATTATGGTTATTACTTCTACTTCATGGAATTAGTACAACTTAACAAAAGATCATTTATGTAAATAATGTAGTAATACAAAATACACCTGAGCGCTCATAAGTATTAGCTTTTGAATTAAACATGACAAAACTGGGTTCTTCGGGTATAAGAGTAGACCTGTGTTTTGCAAAAGTGTACATTTATTTGATGTGTTCTCATGTAATACCTTGCCTTACCATAGTTGTTATTCAATCTATTTTAGAAAATATACAAATATAAGTCTCCAAATCTTCTTACAGTCCCGAGACCAAAAGATATATTTTAGAGTTTCTTAACTTCTTCCCCAAAGTAGTATTAGTGCTCTACAAGGGTGATCTGCAGTGTGCTCTTGAATCTCCAAATTGAACAAGAGTTCTTGAAGACATTTATATGTCTGCCCAACGCTACCCTTTCCCGCGTATATCCAACATTCTTTTAGTTTTGAAAACTATAGTCTAAATTGATAGTCTAGACCTTCACTCAGTTTCATGCATTTGAACTGGGTTGAATAATTAAGCCATTATCCCTAGTTCTGTTTCCCAAACTGACTCGTTAATGGACTATCAACCCTTATATTATCATCAACTAGAAGAGTAAGGAATCTCACCGGCACTTGGTCTCCATGGGATGAATTCTTTTACACCTCTACGTTTCTCTGAGGGACTTTTTTGGTAGAGTTTTTACTGCTTTCTTAGTAATCTTTTCATAATTAATAAAGCACTATCCTTCATATAACTGGTATCTGCATAGTTGGGGTGTATGAGTAGATTCTATATTTACATGCTTGGTTTGTAAATGTTGAAAACAGTTTATTATTTCCCTAGCATTTGCTTTCTAGCATGAAAGCATCCTCCATTCACTCTGTCATTATTTGTGATGTGTTATCATGAGAAGCCCTCTTCAGTTTAAAGTTACAGATAATTTATGAACTTTCTTTCATAGAAAGAAAAACATTTTTGTTGTGAAAAAACACTGCAAAAGAAAGCGTAATTAACTTTTATTGCTTTTTTTCTTTTTCATACTGCATTTTTTCAAAGACAATGATATTATTCTTGTCTTAAATTTTCTTCTCTGGGCCCACTTTTCTTAACTTTTATGGAGTCATGGTGTGGAATATTCTATTGCTGTTGCTCTCACAGATACATTGCTCATTTAAATGCACGCTGGTCATAAACTCTCGATTGCACCTTCATTTGATGATGCTCCTTGGCTTTGCACAACACATAGAATTGCACACTGATCAACTCTCACATTTTTCTCACTGTGGCTTTTTAAAATGACAAATTAATGTTCTCATTCTGCTTTTAATCATCTTTTATTTTTCAGCTGCACTCATCTTCAGAGTTCTTACATGCATAAATTATACCTACATTTCTCTGTATTTCTAGAAATATACTTGGTGGACTTGTGACTTGAGTATGTCTGCCTAGGCACTTTTCACACTATTCTAACCTGTAGGAAACAAATTCTCAGATGATTCCTATCACTTCTACTTTATGAGTTCTTAAACAAAATAGTAGAATTTATCACACTTCATCTTTATGAGTGATTAGGAATTAGGTAACACATCAATAGATTTCAGATTCCTAAAGTAGAGTGGATTTCATCATTTACTCTGCTGTTAGTTCTGTATTAATATCTATATAGAATCACTCAATGTTTATCTTTCTTCTAACAAAATTTGAAGTAAATGTTCATAGTTGACTCATTTGCATTTTATCACAATTTATCATCTAATAAATCTCATTGACACCAATATCCTAAATATGTTTTTTAGTAATTTAGTCTAAGGTATAAAATATGATTGATGGGGAGATACTTGTATATATGAAAATTCACACACATAATTTCATGCATATATACATATATTTGTAAAAATTATATTGATGTATGCAAGATATGTGTGCATGCATGCCTAAATATTGGTGACTGTTTTTTAATTTTTTCCTTAGAATTATTGAGTATCATTTTGATGGTTTTAGATTTTATACTAGGTAACTGTATAGCTAGTTAATTTTGGTATTCATTATTCTATCATTCTATATACATTTTATATATGTATATGGCATGTATATTATACATATAGTATTATGAACATTACATATGATACAAATTGTATAGTGTATATAATATATTAAAAAGAATAGCATCCAGTTTTGAAGTTCATTATTAGATTTATCTTGTAAACATCTATTTTACTCAGATCTACTACAAAGCATAATCTCCCTAATGTTTTAAGGCAAATTATCTGTAATTGCAATAGGCAGCAGCATAATAATGATAGATTTTTTTCTTTCTTTGTAGATTACTTATTTGTGAATACAATGGCCCTATATTAGAGAGAGGGAAAGAGACCTCACTGATGCCCTAAATGCCTTCGGTTTCCTTCTCAAGGCAAACACAATTATGATCTTTCTATCAGATTCATTCTATCATTCAACATCTACTTCCTGAATCCCACGAAGTTATAGCAATTTTCCTATCTCAAAAGGCAGGTGAGTTTGCCATAATTGGAAGAACCTGATCAACGGGCTATATGATCATGTCCAAAATTCATAGTCACCTATGGGAAGGTGACAGCAAGACTGCCAGACTGGGCTTGAGGTGACCAGATCCTGTTACTTTCTATCTTATCCTCCAACTCAAGAATATTCAAGAATTCCTTGAAGCTAATATAAAGATTAAAAGACCAAAATAATGTGATTCACACTTTCTACTTGTTTTTAGCAAGACAGGGAGGGCTCTGCAAAGCCCAGGCAGATTCTCAGCCAGACTGCTACTGCAATGTGTGCAACCAGGACCCCAAGGTCTTACTCTGAGTTTTTTGGGGGGCACTGCAGACCACAACACTTCAGTACTTTCATACATATTCCCAATGAATGGATGCATTTTGATTGTGTTCTAATCTGAAATTTACTTGTCTGGCACTTGAACTTGGTCAGGTCTAGTCTACCATTCTGCCTTTTATCTCCTAGTTGTCTCACCTGTCTTTATTTATTCCTCGTTTCTTTTGTTTCAACATTTTCTGATTTTTAAGCATTTTTGAATAACTGTTATAATAGTTTGTCTATAGTGATATTTCCAATGATACCATATAATTTTTGAATATCTTCTCATTTTTCTGTATGTTATCTAGTATATTTTGTATGTTCATACAAAGGCCCTTTCAATTTTCCTTTGGAAGTGCAATTACTTTTCACAGATTTTAGGGAAAACAGTTTCTTTCCTTCACCTAAACATTTTCTGTCCCCAAGTTTCATTGTTGCTGAACATCAGTCAAAATTCTTTGCCTCATATGAATTTTGCCATTGAAGCTTTCTAGTCAATTTATAGTTATGTAGATGTTCTAGGTTTTCCGATCTTTTAATTTTCCATGTTTCGGTTTGCTTATAGAGTTACTGAATGTTAAGCCCCTTGACTTGAGGGCTTAGAACCAACTGAGCAGCAAGTGTTCTTCACTGCTGCTCATCTCCTCAGCCCTGAAAATTTATTTTATGTAAAATGTTAATCAAAAATAATGTAAAATTGCACATCTTTAATATTTTACCTTTATCTTTTGGCTATTTCAGGAATTTTGGTCATTTTCCAACATTCATGACAGTTCTTAAAAATTGGATTTTATAGAAAAAGCAGAAAGACTTTAAAAGTTTCTTAATGAAAGCCTAGTGTGATAGTGTATGTCTAATCACAGTGGAAAAATTGAAATTTCAAGGTCATCCTTGGCCACATAGTGAGTTCAAGGTCAGTTTTGTTTACATGAAACTCAGTCTCAAAATTTTTAAAATTAAGAAACAAAGGCTCTGGGTAGTAGAGATGGTCAGTTGTTGAGCATTTGTTGCTTTCATGGAGAACTGAGTTTTATTCCCCAGCACTGACAAGATGACACACAGCCATCCATAACTTCAGTTTTAGGTGAAATGATATATTCCTTTGGTCTGCATCAGCACCAGAAACCCACGTGATGCACAGACTTACATGTGAATGAAACACACGTGAAAGCTCTGGATAATTTCCCGATCTTGTCTTCCATCAGGAAATGTGAATAATGGAATCTTATTAGAAATTGAAATATCTTGGGACTGCATTTCAAATGTTGTGAGAGCTGGCCACCCTCTGATTTCCTCTTACTACCGGAACTTAGATAGTTGTATGTAGTTCTTAATCATAAATCTAGGTAACTGTATACCTCAGTATTTGTTTGTTTTCCAGTCCCTAGCCTCCTTACTGGTATGTCATCGGCATTGTGAAACTGAAAAAGAGTGGTGGAAAATACAATTTAAAAAATATAACAAAACTGGTAATTATTCTCCTTGGCTTTGTGACTGAAGCTACAAATCTATAAATCCCTCCAGTGAAATACCACTGAGTGCCAATCTAGCCTCAGGAAGTTTTCCTTTTTCCTAAGAACTTTGCTCCAAAACCTGCTTCCTTTCAATGTCAGCAGACATCTCCTTTTGCATTTTATCCAACTTTTTAAAAAAATTCTTCATATTAAGCTTTTCTGATAACAGATTTTGTATCATTCAGAAAGTATTCAGTGCATCTTTCTTTGATACTACAGTTGTAGGAGACGGTAGATGATAGATAGATAGATAGATAGATAGATAGATAGATAGATAGATAGATAGATGATAGATAGATAGATGATAGATAGATAGATGATAGATAGATAGATAGATAGATAGATAGATAGATGATAGATAGATGATAGATAGATAGATAGATAGATAGATAGATAGATAGATAGATAGATAGATGATAGATAGATAGATGATAGATAGATAGATAGATGATAGATAGATAGATAGATGATAGATAGATGATAGATAGATAGATGATAGATAGACAGACAGACAGACAGACAGACAGACAGACAGACAGATGATAGATAGATAGATAGATAGATGATAGATGATAGATAGATGATGATAGATAGATAGACAGACAGACAGACAGACAGATGATTGATAGATAGATAGATAGATAGATAGATAAATAGATAGATGATAGATGGATAGATGGATGGATAGATAGATAGATAGATAGATAGATAGATGATAGATGATTCGAGGAACGCAAGAAGTCACTTTATCATCTTTAGTGGTAGGACTGACAGTCAACTGTCAATATTTATCAATGTTTTCAATTATGTTTCTTCTACCATCTCATCCTCCTACAAAATAAAATGGAACCCATACAACTCTACAGACATACATGCATTACTCGATAACTTTTCTCACCATAAGATCATTATTTATACTATGTCCAGCTATGTTCTTGAACAGTTTTTCCTTTCCTGGCCTTAATCTGCTATGATCCAAGTTTAATCAACCATTCTTAAACAAATATATTCTCAGTGTTCTATATAACACTGAAGACAGAAACAAATGTCATCATGTTTTCTCCCCCAACTACACTATGAATTCCTTGTCAGCACAAACTGTACCTCTTTTTAACAAAGATTTCATTTACTGATATAAGTTCATTACTATGAACATATAAAACCTGATACAAGTGCATTTGGCCATCAGCAAACCTCAAAAATAACAGAGTTACTTTTAGTTGACTAGGCAAAATGAGTTCTTTGTTTTGTTCTGATTTCCAAAACATAATCAGAATACAACACAGGTATTAAATTATCATATAGATACCTCTCCATCTGTCTGTTCATGTATGTACATCTGTATGTATATATATATGTATGTATGCATGCATGTATCTATCTATCTATCATCTATCATCTTCCAACTCTAACAACTGTAGTCTAAAAGAGGATCACAGATTCACTGAATTTTTTTGAATGATGATAGTAGATTTGTTGTCATAAATATTTTGTGTGCCTTATATACCAAGACACAAACTTCAGTATTTCCCATGCCAAGAAGAAATTCATTACCAGGGTATTGCAAACTATTGTGGAAAATACATGGAAAATCATTCAAGATTTAAATTCAAGGTATTATATTATAAACAATAATATAACAGGATAACCATCTTCTTGGAAGCAAAACTTTAAATATAATTACATTTGTTGATGTAAAATTTCTTGTTTTTATCACTTTGAGTTTTCTCTGGGAAATGTTCTATTCTCTGCTACATTGTCACTCTCACCTAACAGATCCATTGGTAAAGGAAGGATCTTCTCTTTGAAGGATTACCACACCGTATCATACTGTCTTCAACAATGGAAACAAAATGAAGATTTTTTTTTTTGCCATCAGGTAACTCATTTATCAGTGGTTTCACTTCTTATCCTTGGAATCCTTTCGCTTGTCAAAAGTTATATAATTTTGGTAGAAACTATTGGTTTCTACCAAGTCTGAGAAGTGATAGCAACAAAGATTAATTATTATTCCTGTGCATTTTCAAGTATTGAAATTCACGTGCATACGCACACACACACACACACACACACACACACACACTCCTAAGCGACTAATTGGCAATAGTTAACAAACAAGCAAGTACACACATAGAAAGGAGAAGGTTGCACCATTCTTTCCTCATATGCAAATCCTGGTTGTGCAATTCCTACTGCCTCACTTAACATTCAGAATGTTAAAATGCTCTGGATCCACCCCAATTTTCTCTCATAAAAACTCAAAGAAATATGCACTATTTAGAAGTCATATCAGTCTTTAGATATTAGTAAATGTATTCACACTGTTTTTTATAATCAAAATAGCAGAAATAAAATATGAAAACACCTGCACAAAATATTGTTCAGTTCAACTAAAAAGAGAAGGGGAAGGCGAGGGGGGGTAAATATGGCACAGTGGGAGAACAGAGCTTCGGGTAAAGAAAGCAAAGCTGTGTGACAGATGGAAAGGTCTCAATGGATGAATGGTACTACTACAAATAAGTAGCAGGCAGCCAGAGGGAATCAAATAATGATTATGGAAGAAAAATGAGGGTTAAAAAAGATGAAAAGACTGTTTTGACTCAAGCTAAAGATTTTATGTTAATAAAATTCCTTATTTTAAAATATATATTTAATTAGAACCCCATAAGAGGTAGAGAATAATTCACGTCAAATAGAGCAGACAGCTGACAAGTGAACCGGTGTGGACAATATAAAAAGCTCAACATGTCCTTGGAGAGGAAGGAATGCATTCCACAATTTGTAGTGGCATGCCCCCAAACCCGAACAGATTACTTTCTGACGATCAATATCTGTAACCACCAGAGGCCTGTTAGAGAGTTTTTTAAAAAATCAGCTTCAAAGAGACGTGGTCCCCAGCTTACATTTTATTTTTGCCAGTGGGTGCTGAGGTAAGAGTTTTGGACAAGGCTCATTTTTCTTCTCTTTATAAGGTTGTGTATTGAATATGAAGCACCCTAGCATGTTCTGACTCCAGCAGGCTAGTTGGATCCTGTTTATAGAAACTGTAAAACAGGGCTAGTCTCCTGACAAGCACAGAGCCAGGCAAAACACACACACACACACACACACACACACACACACACACACACACTGATCAGCGCTCGTTGGACTGAACTGGGTTTCCGGTAGCAGGCGCTCAGTCTGCAATCAGATTTCTCAATGCCCAGCGGAAAAGGAATGTGCTATTTGGCAGGTTGCTTGTAACCTTAGGACCTTTTAGCTTTTTCTTTATTTTTAATATGCTCAAATATTAGTGAATGAAAGAACTGTTTCTCTTTAACATCTTTCTTCCCATCATGAAATAATTTAAAATCTATTTCTAACAATGAAGCAAATTAAAAAGCAAGCAACAACAAAACACAAGATTTCCCTATGCTTCACCAACTGCACAATATGTACTAAAAACGTAAAACAACTGTTGCCATGGTGTGCTCTACAGCACTGAAGTCCAAGGCATAGGATCTTACTTTCTACATGCACAATTTTATATGAACTTAGCTTCCAGATTTCTCAGCATATATGAATCAGATGATCCCAAAAGCTGTGACCCTCTAGTTGAGGATTCTTTTCTGAAACTCGGCCTAAGGTCTCATTCAACTTCATTAGAATCATTTCCTTTCGGCTAAAATAAATTTTCTAAGTATTGTGAATAAAAAAAAATCCTGAGAAGGAATAGGATGTTTCTTCTACATCTGTAACTTAAGATTTCTAACCTTCCTGTCTAACTGAATCTGGAGACCACCACCACATCCATGTCCAGAGAGCCACGGGACCTGGCTGCCTCCACTCCTCCAGCCCTCAGGTTACAGATGTCACTATCCCAGCCGTGCACATGGATGCTGTCGCCGCAGCTTCAGGTTCTCACACGGGCACATCAACCACTTTAACGTCTCCTGAGCCCCTTCCACTGCCTCATGTAACAAATTACACCGCAAAGTTTTGTTAACATAGAAAAGTTTACAATTATTCAAAGTGATAAACGATAACATAAGAAAGCACTATTTTTCAGAGTCTGGTTCGGGAAGTCCTAAGCTGTCCCCAGACATTTTGAAAGAATCCATTTGGAGAATTAAATAACAGTAAGATTTTCCTTTGCACATTGATTGCATAATAGAATTGGAGAAAAAACTGAAGCATGTAAAATGTCATCACTCTAATAGAAAACGAAAGGGTGCTTGGATAGTTTTCATTTAAAAAACTCATTTTCGATTTTCAATACAAATAAATACTGCTGGATAGAATTCATATTGGAGAATGCTTTATGAAATATACAATTAATTGAGAGTTGTAAGGAGTTCAGAATCAAAAAGATGGGATGTGCATGTCTTTAATCTCAGCACTCTGGAGGCAGAGACAGGCAGATTTCTATGAAGTCGTGTGCAATCTGGTCTACAGAATGAGTTCCAGGACAGCCAGGGTTACACAAGGAAAACCTATCTAAAAAGAAAAAGAAAACGAAAAGATCACTTTTAAGAAACATGTTTGGATAGGATGCCAAGCAAAGTCTGAAAGTTCTGCTTTCAAAGGCTCCTCAAAATGTTTTATAACTTTTGGATTAGTGATTCAGCACATTCTACACAGGAATTTCAATGTATAAGAACAAACAAGTTTCTTGCATTAAGTACTTCCATTATGAGAATTAATTATGTCATTGTTGAGTATAAAATAGTATTGGTATAGGCAAAGAAAAACACAGTAAAGTTAAAGTTCCATTTGCCAATTTTCTTTTAATATCAAATACTGTGCCAGTGATCTAAGTGTATATGCACTAGACAGTCTGTTAACACTCACTGAGAATTAAGCTTTTAATTATACATATATGTATGTGTACATGTATTCTTTTAAAAATAACAATGTACTTAAAAGTTGAAAGGAAATATGTTTTATCAGTCCTTTTGGGAATTATATCTATTGGTTGATAATGTGGTTTTTTTTCTCTTTTGTTTGTATGCGGTGTGTGTAGGTGTGTATAGGTTAGGAGTGAACATCAGTACCTTTCTTCAGAAACTTCCATGTTATTTTTTTTTTGGTTGTTTTGTTTGGTTTTGTTTTGCTGATGGAGTTTGCTGATTCTACTAGAGGAGCTGACTGTTTTAAGGATATTAGAACATATTTAACGACAGGGATGAGAATTAAAGAAGACAGAGACGGGGGGATAACTCTCACTATGTGGGCAGGCACATGAAAGAAGATTATTTTATGTCAAGAGCAACTAAAATAATCAGATTTTACATAAGAATATAGTGTTAGAAAGTTTAGTTTCAGAAAAATTACTCCAGCAACGTTGGAGAACAATTATGAGGGGGAAACAGGGTGGGCAAAGATATCTATTAGAAAACATGATAATAATGACTGCAGCTGAAATAAGCAGGGACATCATCATTACATTTTGGAATGTAGAATTAATATGATTTATGCAAGGGAGTTAAAGTAAGAGAATTTTAAAAGGCAAGCCCACTTGTGGTTGTGGCCAATGAGAAGTAATACAGGATGCAGAAAATATACAAGATACACGAAAACTAATATTTTTCTGTAATGATTCCAAAATGCCTTATGAAAGCAGACATTTGAAGGGAACCTTGAGGTCTGGAATAAAGGTGGAAATGTGAGTTTGTCTGGAATGAAAATAGATACATAAGAAGTAGAAGTTTTATTTTTAAAGAGAATGATGTTAAGAAACATGCTCACTGCTGTCAGTATGTGGTGACCTAGAGATTTATTCATCAATTCAAGGACTAAAGAGCGGGCATTAGCCTGTTAATTTAGTAGAGGCTACATGTAAATTATTGGTTACAGATTTGGCATGACTGGCTGTTTTTATCTTTCCCTGTTGGTTGAGAATTTTTAAAGTTTCTGTTACCTTAAGAAAATTGTGTAAAGTGAGTCATCAATTCTTCACAAGGTGGACACTCTCTCTGGAAGTTGGGTGTCTAAATTGAAGATTAAAAATTGTTTTTGGAGAAAAAAAAGAAGTAAAAGTTTTTGAAAGACCGATAGGAAGGTGAATGTGCAGTAAGAATTTAGAAGGGCTCAGTGCAGAGCTGAAGATGCACTAGTATGACTGTTGATACCATCTCCTTATTTCATTTTAAAATGATTTCTTATTCATGATTTTTTTACCTGAATGTATGTATGTGCACTGTATAAGTGTCTGATGCCCAAAGACTGGCACCAGCCCCCTGTAATCAGAGTTACGAACTGTTGGGACTAGAGAGGAGGGATCTGAGAATCAAACTTGGGTCAACCTAAAACGTAGCTAGTACTCCTAAGTACTGAGCCATATTTCCAGCTCTCATTTTTAAAAATTTTACACACCTATATAATTTTTCTAAATTGAAAATTGACTGATGCGCAGTCAGTTAATATCAGATGTTTAATAACGGGTCTATTCCTCTGACATGTTTATATGTGTGCCTCCTATAGCCAAACATGACTTAGAGTAATATAGGACACTTCACAGGAAATGGCTGCTTGCTTCTAGGACATTCATATAATAGCCAAACTTACACCTAAGTGTTTTCTATGTATCATCTTAAATGGCTGCACAGTATTATTTCTGTCCCCAACATAAATGAATATAGGCAGAAACTGCTTGTTTGTTTTCTGACTGCTCAGACCTGAATAATCACACAGAAACTATGTTAATTACAACACTGTTTGGCCAATGACTCAGGCATATTTCTACCTAGCTCTTACATTTTGAATTAACCCATTTCTATTCATCTATGTATTGGCACAAGGTTGTGGCTTACTGGTAAGGATCCATTGTCTGTCACCTTCAGCAGCTACATGGCATCTCTTTGACTCTACCTATTCTCTCTCTCTCTCTCTCTCTCTCTCTCTCTCTATATATATATATATATATATATATATATATATCCAGATTCCCTGCCTTGCTTTGCTCTGCCAAGCCATTGGCTCAAACCGCTTTATTCATTTACCAATAAAAAGCAACACATATACAGAAGGACATATTTATTTGAATATTTCCACTTAAGAAGTAGTGAAACATGGGAAAGGAAACTAAGGTAGAAGTGTGGAAAATGCATGTATCCAGAGGAGTAGAAGCTCAGATTTTTTAAAGAAGCATTTAAAAGTTAGAATATCTGCAATGAGTTGGAGGCTGAAGCATTTCCATATTTCCCATCTGTGACGAAACTACAGTGCCCAATTGTACTCTGAAAAGAACTTCCCTGGAAAGCCTGGTTTCAAAGCTCCTACCATATTGACAACAACCTGGTCATATGGCTCCCATGCCTAAATTTGCTCTTTCCACTCCCCTCAGTAATCCCAATAGTACTTGATCCTATATAGTATTTCCTAAATTGCTGGCTAATTGCAGGACCCACCCATAGCATACAGTGAAAATTACCAGAAAGTAATCAGTTTATGTTCATTTAAAAGCATGTATTTTGTGATGGAAAAATTAGATATTGTGAGAGAGATTTTGTTTAGCACTATTTCTTAATTTTATATTTGATGTAGAAAATGAATAAGCTATTATGACCTCTCTCAGTGAAGTTAGTCTCTGTTTATTGCATTAAAGTATCTTGACAATAATCTAGTAACCTTGATAGCTAAAGATGGCAGTTCGTAATTAGGTAATATGTATAATTTCCAAATCAGTAAGACATAATTCTAGTTCAGATATTTTATATTCAACAAAACTGCAATTTCAACAAAATAAAGAAGTAAATGCTGAGGCACCAAACGCATATGAACTGTTATACCAGCCCTTTCTTGTACTCCAAGATATAGCACATTGCAAATGACTATTATTAACAAGCATATATGCCTTAAAAGCCATCATATTAAAGAAATAATTGTTACAAAACAGAATATAAAGTGTTAACATATAAACAATAACTTATGAACAGAAGCAAAACAAAATAATAAAATAAATAATCCCATACTTTTTATTTTTCTTTAGAGGTTGGGATGAACTATGGTGAATGGGTGTGCTTTAAACTTATAGAATGGGGAAGGGGTAGTACACACCTCTAATTACAACACATGAGAGGCAGAGGCAAACAGATCTCTGTGAGTCCAAGGACAGCCTGGTCTACATAGTGAGTGCCATGCCAGATTGCAGTCACATTATTACACTTTTTCAAAACTAACTAAATAAGTAAATAGACATAAAGGATTATTAGGATATGCTGGTAGAAATCTATGAAAGCAAAAAAAAAACAAGAATAGGAAAGTTAGAGATGAAAGACAAAAGAAAGGGAAAGGGGAAATTGAAAGGTCAGAATTCAGGACAAACATCGAATAGGACATTTGAAGATGACAATTTCTTTCATGTAGAGAAGAAATAACTCATAAAAAATATCAAACAACACTTGCTTATATATTTATCATGTGTACATCTAAAATAAATGTGACAGAAATATTTCAAAATAAAATATTCATCTTGACAAAGGCAGTAGGAATTATCAATGGAAGTCAGAACTGTTTCAGACAGAAACCATACGTTGAACCCAATGGTTTTCTGGCTTGAAGTGTTGAGAGCAAGAAAAATGGCAGGTAAAGTTAGGAAGGAACAGAGACAGAAGGATCATATTATACTACAATGGAACTAAGGATGGCTGCACAGACTGTAGAGGAATAGCAATCCTCCAGTCCTTGATGATCACTCTCCAAATTAGCCTCCTATGAAAAAGGAGTGAATCTGAGTGGGAATGACATTCCTGGTACTCACTATAACCATGTCTGTGACCTGAAGTAACAACAGAAAAAATATTGGTTCTTACTTATGTTTGATTGTAAACTGTGTTTTAAATACATGAGTCAATCCATATTTTAAATATAAATTTATTAATTACTTTATAATTATAAATTAAATTATAAATAAAAATAATAGAAGAAAGCATATGACTAAAAAGAATGGGGGAAGCTCTAAATAGTAAGGAGGAGAAGGTAAATACAGAAGGAGAAGAGAGGATTAAATAATAGATAGGATATCTAAAAAGTCGTAAGTATTCATACATTAATTATCTCCTAAAATTCTTACGATGCATGTAAGTTTACATATAAATATACTAGTGATATTTCATTTATACTTTAATAAATAAATCTTACCTGGAGATCAGAGAGCAAAATAGCTCTCCTGGTCAGCCTTACAGACCAGGCAGTAGTGACACATACCTTTAATCCCAGTAGACACACGAGTTTGCCATAGAAACCAGGCATTAGTGACACATGCCTTTAATCCCAGCACTAGAGAGGAATATAGGATGAGAGGAGACAGCTCTCACACACAGTCTCATTCTGACATTCCTGGAGGTAGGATAACTACTTCAGAATGAGGTAGAGGTAAGAGCCAGTGGCTGGCTGCTTTGCTTTTCTGGTATTCAGGTTAAACCCCAATATCTGTCTTTTATTAATTATGCTACATTTGGCATACAATATTGGACTCTAACCCATGACCCTGAGATCAAGAGTCTCATGTTCTACCGACTGAGCTAGCCAGGCAATACTGTGTGAGAATTCTCTTGCACACTGTAAAGATTTGTCACTTGTATTAGTTTAATAAAATGGTGATTGGCCACTATCCAGGCCGGAAGTATAGGTGGCACAGCAAGACTAGGAGAATTCTGTGAAGAAGAAAGGCAGAGACACAGTCACCAGTCAGATGTAGAGGAAGCAAGACCAGAATGCCTCACTAAGAAATGGTACCAATCCATATGGTTAAACATAGATAAGAATTTTGTGTTAATTTAAGTTGTTAGAGCTAGTTAATACTAAGCCTAGGATAATAGGCCAAACAGTTTATAATTAATGTTATCTTCTGTGTATTTCTTTGGGACTGAACAACTGTGTTACCAAGCAGGACAGGAACTTCTGTCTACAAATATACATACATAATGTAAATAAAACTTTCTCGTCTTACTGGCAAGACTCCTTCATTATTACAGGACTCATCAAAAGTCAAAAACTACCTAACACCAGGCATGAGAATCCCTCTTTGAAATGTTGGTCAGAGTTGTCCAATGAGAAGATGCAAACATTACAGGCTATTGTTACTGTCTTCAATTGACCCCCAGAGGCAGAAGGTAAATCAATATTGTCAAAGACACCATGTACTTGAGTTTTAGGAACACGAATCCCTTTTCACTGACTTCTAGCTTCCATAATATATGCATGTGCAGTGAAAGCCTCCACAAAAAGCAACCAACAGTCCTACTCTATGATGTCTATGAACTACAATAATGACCAGAATGACAGAATACCAATAAGAGTATAGTAGTTACATGAATGCCTTAGGCAGCAACCAGCAGCTCACTAAATGGACTTAAGGCCCACTCAAGAAGAAGGAAATCATGCCTGGTACTGGAAATAAAGCCAATTAAATAGGACTAGTGAAGTTATGGATCTTGAAGAAGAACTTATAATCACACTCCATTAAACCAGCATAATCTTTAATTAAATTCTGAATATTTGTCTAATATTCTATTATATCCTAAATTATATTTAGGAGCACAAATGTATGTACATATATACATATAATAGCAATTAATTTTAAAAAGAGACCATGAAATTGAGAGAGAACAAGGAAGAGTAAATGAGCAGATTTGGAGAAAGGAAAGGGAAGAAATAAGTGATGTAATTATATATAGTCTCAAAAATACTGATACATGAGTTAGCTTGTTGGAGTCCCTTCACTATGGTGGGATGCCATGCTCAGTCTTAATGAAGGGGGGAGGGACTTGTTCCTGCCCATACATAGTGTGCCAGACTTTGCAGATTCCCTGTGGGAGCCCTGACCTGGTGGGAGCAGTGGGTAGGGCAGTTCGCTGGGGGGAGAAATGAGGAGGCAGGAGGATGGGTGGAGGAAGAACTGTTGGTGAAATATAAAATGAAAATAAGTAAATAAATATTTTTAAAAGATGTAATTTTAAAAGAGCAATGCTTGTTTATTTTTCAATTGTATTTATTTTGAATTCAATTTAAAATAAAAAAGAAATGCCATATTTATTCAAATTAGAGTAAGGATTTTTATTTTTATTTTTTATTATTTTGTTGTGGTTTTTGTTTTGTTTTGTTTCCAGAAGCAGAATTATTATTTATTTAGAAAAAAATGAGTGTGGTATCCTCATGTAAGTGGAATTGTGCACAAAGGTTTTGTGGCCTTTAAGGTTTATAGGACAGAAAGGGGGAAACGTTGGAGACAGAAAATTCCATCTGTAGATCAGTTCCCATGCAATCTGTCAGTACTGATACCAGTATCTTTGGTATGTGGATCTCTTTTATCAGTTGAGTCAAATTTCTATCCAGAGCTTCTCAATCCACCTGAGGCTTTTAGGTTATTTCAGATCCAGAGTACAGCTAAAAGGTCAGGATGTATTCTCTCACTGAACTTCCTGTGGAAGGTGAATGATTGAGGTAGGAGGGTAGTTAGATTCTGTCCCCAGGACCTCAAGGCTCAGAATGGGCCCAGTTGGTATAGGTGGTAATTGAAAAGCTTTGACTTGGTCAGTTTCTGTGAATTGTGGGCTTGCTCTCATGTGCTCCTAGGGTAACTTCTGAGTAATAATCCTTAGGGGGCTGAAAGCGAAGGATTTAAAGAGTGAAACTGAAAGATATCCCAAAAGGTAGAGGGAGAGGGAGAAGTGTGGAAGTGGGAGCTGCAAAATAGAGCCCATGAAAAGAGGAGAGGGTCCATGTTTGTATGTAAGTGGAAGGAAGAGATGGTAATGAACAAGTGGCCTCCACTTACAAAATGGTGCACCAGTGTGGGGCAAGAATGTCCACGTAAAGTCTAAGAAAGCTTAAAAAACAAAAGGCTTATAGACTCTCAAAAACGAGAGCCAAGCACAACTTCTTGGTAACAGCATTTTTTAAAATAAGCTCTGTCTGCTGGCCGTGAGCAGAGCTGCCACGGATCCTTTTACAGAAGGCTTACTGACTCAGCGTAAGAAACAGTGGCTTCTGGGTTCACACTGCTAGCATGAATTCTGACTCTTCCAGGAGGCCAAGCACTTCAATGGGGTTTGTGAGCAGCATGCTACTAGTTGCTTAATGGTGACATAGACCTGCTGCTACCCTGGAGCTGGGGCTGAGTGCATGAATCTCAGAGGCTGCAAACATATCTCTGCCATGTTGGACTGAGCACAGCCAACAGACAAGGTGGCAGAGTTGGTCCAAGCCCCGCCCACTTAGCATTTACAAAATAAAGCATTCCTGGTCAGAAAATAATTACAGATATGCAATAAAGACAGATTAAGATGAAAAAGAGTTCTGTTAATGTGTCACAGTGTTTGATAAAGTGTTTGATAAATGTACATAAGATTGGAAGAGAGAAGAAAAGAATATAGAGTTATAAAAAAGTATATTGTTTTAAAAAATAAAAGTAAAATCTTTAACGAGACAGAGTAAGGACAGTTGTAGTTTAAATGAATAAAGAAAAAGCCACAATAAAATGGAATATACACAGAGAGTCTGGACTATGTATATTATTGTATTTTCTTTGAAATTTTTGACTGTGAATGAACTAAGTACAGAGAGACATTTCATTGTACTGGCTGCTAAGTTAAACTAACATATATACTTTAAAGTTATCTTGATTTTAAAATTTGGGTATCAGGATATGTTGCTTTGGAAAACAGGTTCTGCTTTGGTTTCCACAGAAGATGAGAACCTGTGGATTACTTCCAGGCTAATATGGTTTGATCAACCAAGACCCCCTGCAAGGTCTCCATGAACGCCAGAATTTCTTTGCCCAACAAAAGGAAGGAAGCAGTTTAGAGAGAACTATGCCCAAATTTTTAAAATGATTGTTTATAAATGTTTGTTTACATTTAAATAGGGATATGAAATAGAGATGAGTATTTTGAATTTGTGTGGATCTTGGTTTATTGATATGAATTTTTTAAAATATATTTTTATTAAGCTCTACATTTTTCTTTCCTACCCTCTTTACCTTTATCCTCTACTTCAAGGTCCCCATGTTCCCAATTTACTCAGGAAATCTTGTCTTTTTCTACTTCCCATGTAAATTAGATCCATGTATTTCTCTCTTACAGTCCTCATTGTTTTCTAGGTTCCCTGGGATTGTGATTTGTAGGCTGGTTTTCTTTGCTTTATGTTTAAAAACCAATTTGAGTGAGTAAATATAAAAATTGTCTTTTTGGGTCTGGGTTACCTCACTCAAAATGATGAGTATTTTGCATTTGTATGGATCTTGGTTTATTGATACAAATTTAAGGTCAGTTCTGTTATAAGTATATTTCTGCTCTTGATTACGGTATTGTGTTTGTGCAGCTCATTTAAAAATGTAATATAATTAAGAAATATAGGTTAATACATAGTCATCTATAATGGTCAAGTGTGTAGTCATGTTAGGTTTTCTATATATACAGAAATATATTTCAGATGGATAGGTATTCTTCAACCCTTTCAAAGACTAACAGAATATGGCATTTAAAATGTTTAAGAACTTAGGACTTTTCATGACAATGAGACACATCTGTTGGAGGCAGCACCAATTACTTCAAGAGGAAGATGGGAATTGAAGAGGCTCTGTATGAAGTTTGTCAGCTATTTGGGCAAGAAACAGCTCTTGCCTAGAATTCTTGATGTTATGCTGAATGAACTGGACATGCAGAATCCACAGAAAAATGAACTTGCCTAAAGGTGTGACAGTCCTATGGTGTTCATGCTTCATCAGAGAAATGCCAGACATTTTCCAGGACACAGAAGAAAGCAACTGATGAACTTTGCCAATACAATACATAAGAGATCTTCAAATTTCTTGCTTCATGGCAAAGTCTGCCAGACACTATGAGCCTGTAGGCTAAATATGGATGCCCCATGGTACAGAAGAACTTTGGGTGACTGTTCAGGTATATATATATATATATATATATATATATATATATATATATATATATGTCAATTCTAGAGTTTTAGAAGTTGCTTACAATGCACTTCCTGTTAACTTAGGTCATATTATATCCTCCTGGGATCTTTGATGGTGTTAAAGCATAGATAATTATAATATAGTTTTCCACAGTTATGATAAAAGATAAAATAGATATGAATATTGTAGCTATAAGTCTTGCTTTATAACTATTTTGTTATATGTAATATTGCTATGTTAAAGTTAAAACCTTTCTTTTTAATTAGACAGAAGAGTGGAGGTGATGTGAGATGCCCCTCTGTAACTGCAAATACCATTGGTTAATAAAGAAGTTGCTATTGCAGTACAGAAAAGAACAAGGCAGGAATTCCAAGCAGATAGAGGAGGAGAAAGTAGGACCAGTCAAAGAGAAGCCATGTTGCCACTGCTGGAGATAGACACTGGACACAGACAGAACTTTACCTTTAGGCCACATCTACATGGCCATTAATACACAGATTAATAAGATGTAAAAGCTAGCTAGAAATAAGCTTAAGCTATTGGGCAAACAGTATTGCAATAGATATAGTTTTGTATGATTATTTCAGGTCTGGGTGGCCAGGAAATGAATGAGCAGCACCCGCCTATAATTCATCTTGGGTGTTTTTTGAGCATTTCTTTTAATTACATTATTTTTTATACACACATGTATTATACACTGAACATATTTCCTGTTATACTCATACTCTTTTCTTTCCTATTTGTCACCTTTGTTCCTCTCAACAGCTCCACTTTTACTTCCATTGCACACAGCCTACATGTTGTTATGCAATGGAATAACATCTAGAAACAGCAAATGGGAGAAAACGTAATGATGTTTGTCTTTTAGGAGACTGCATCTCTTACCAGGCCTGGGATTTGTTGTTTAAGCTAAGCTGACAAGACAGTGATATCCAAACATCTGTCTGTCTCAGACTTTACAGTGTGCATATGGAGGTCAGAGAATGTCAGTATCTTTCCCTATCTCATTTCTACCTTAGTAATGTTATTTTTTTAAACAATGTATCTCACTGAACCTTGAGCACTCTGTTAAAGCTAGACAAGCTAGACATCATACCCTGTGATCCATGTATCTCCACCTCAACTCTGACTTTATAAACATGAGATGCACTGCTGGCTTTTTAGATAGGGATTGTGGATGCAAACTCAGGTCTTCAGGCTTACACTGAAGGCAAATACCCCCAGAGCTATCTCTAGAGCCAGTTATCTTCTCTACCTCTTACCAACTTTTCTTTTAATCTCAAGGCTTTCAATTGGTTGTTTGAGAGGCCAGCCAAGCTATATAAGAGAAGGAAATCTATTTTGCCCATATGAATGTTAATTTTATCTATAAATACTTTCTCAGCACATTTAGACCACTGATATACAAATGGTAAATAAACAGAAAAAAGTGTTCTCTGTCATGTTACTAAATAAATGTGAATTCAAACGATTATAAATGTCATAGCCATCTACCAGAACAACTAAATCCAGAACACCTACCACACCAAAAGCTAGTGAGAGTGACAACCAGAAAGTTTATTCATTGGCTGAATACAGATTAGTAGTCACTGTGAATAAAATGCTTGGCAGTCTATACATAACTGAACTCACACTTAACATATGGTCCAGCAATGGCATTCCTTTGCATTTACTCAAAGAAGTTGAAAACGCAAATCTACCACACAAAACATGCAGATATCAGCTTGATTCAGAATGCCAAAACTTGGAGTAAAACCAAGATAGCCATCTATAGATAGATAAAATATAGTATACCCAGATAATGAAAACTTATTAACAACTAACACAACATGATTTATTAAACCGTGAAAACACATGGAGAAGAATTTGTCTATGGCTAAGTGAGAGATGCCAATCTGGAAAGCCTGCATAGCATTTAAGTCTGTTATTCTGACACAGCAAACAGATCAGCAGTTGCCAGGAGTTGGGGAGGGAGGAATGGCTACAGAGAACATAGAGGAATTTTAGTAAAATGGGATAGTTTAGTGAAGCTAATCTGAATGATACTGCACAGCAGATACATGTCCTTGAGGTACGCATCAGGCACTCTCCCCGAAGAGCATATGTTGAATCTTAGTCCATGGAGGGAAAACTGATCATTAAAGTTCTGCCTTTTGCATTGATTAATCAATTATTGGATGAATCAATTATTGGATTCCTCATTGAGGACATCATTGGGTGGTGATGTAAAAGTTCAAAGGTGAGGTCTGTTGAATGAAGCGAATTTCTAGAGGTGTTACTTCAAGGTTCTAACTTGTGTCCTACCCTTTCTGCTGATTCGCTCTCATTTTCTAAAATAACAAACCTTTGACACACTCTTCCCTCACTTTTATATTCAGCCTATCTCAGGCCAAAAGAATAACCTACCTTGAACTGAAATTTGCATATCTATGAACAAAAATAAATCTTTCTTTCCCTTAAGTTGTTTTTCTTTCAGGTTTTTACAACAGCGATAGAGCCTTATAAATTATCAAGATACAGGTGTGCAATGCTCAGAGTGAACTTTATATAAATTATAAATTTTAGTTGCCAATGAAGTATCTGATTACTTTGAAAGTAGAATACTCTGTATGCATGTGTATGAGTAAGTGATTTTTAAGTCTCTACATTCTGTTCAGTTTAGGAGTAGGACCTAAATAGAGTTATATCAAGATTTTTAAGGTGAAATAAACTTATGGCCTACAAGGCAGTAAGCATGATAGAACAGCATACTAAGTCAAAACAGATGATAGCAAATAGGAAGCTCAATAAGCAAGGTAGCCCAGAGAAAGGAGAGAGCATGCAGGACTGACTTTGGCATGATAAAATAAGATGAAATCTCCATGGATAGACAAGTGATGTTAGAGTGAATGAAAGAAATGAAACTTGTGTTAGGTTTTAACTTCACTAAGAATTTCACTATTTTTTACAGAAAAGTAATCAAAGCCATATTAAAAAACACACGCACACAAAAAAAGCCAATTCAATGGTTGTCATTGTATGACACTTTCTGTAATACTTCATAGACAAGTGTTTCCTTAAGCCTTTTCACAGTTTGGTATGATAAAATTTAACTTACTTATTTCACTTTACCATCCGGGTATTAGAAAACTAGTCTCTACTTTTCATTGAAGATACTCAAAGTTTGTTTTCAGTTTCTTACCTAGGCTGAATAACATGTAACCCTGCATAGAACTCTTAGAAAACAGAAGAAAACAAAAATAATCTAAATAAATTATATTCATAACATCTATGTAAAATAAAGAACAAATGGTTAGAGAATTTATAGATGTAAAAGATGCTTGTTTTGCTTGCAGACATGATCTTCCTTATTTCTCAGCATATGATAGTCTACAATGAATTTCTGAATAATATTGTAATATTTTCTAAGACAACTATTGGAATCCAATTGCAAGAAGTTGATCCTGACTTTACTCAGTACCATCCCTTTCATTTACCTATCCTGGAATGTAATTTGTCATTAGATTTTGACACCAACTACTGGTCTTCATTTCCCTCGGTGTTTCTTACTTTCTTGCTTTAGTACTAGCAAGAAAACATTACATTTCCATGAAAAATGCTAGTTATATAAGGCATTTTTCTTCATCTTAGAGGTAGTATTTTTTTCATGAAGTACACATAAATTTGTTTTAAGCATTTAAGAATATTCTGAGGAAAGTTAATTTGTCCTTTCCAATCTTCGGTAGCTGAATAACCCTTAGTAAACCTTACCAAACACTTTAATGTATCTGAAGATATGACCAAACAGGTGACCTCTTTTTTTCTTCTGCTAATGTTTAACCATATTAACTGATTCCTTAGTACAAATAAACATGCGTTTCTGAGAGCCATTAGTTGGAATAAAATGCAGAGCTTGAAGTCAAACCCCTGTTTTCCCTCAGTGATTCTTTTGTAGGCACAGCCTATGTATCTGAGCCTTGAAAATAAAAAAAAATCTAAAATTCATTTAGTTTTATAAAAAATTTTATGTGAGTGATATTCCTTCTGCATGGAGGAAGCATTGGATGGGAGAGAGATATTGAAGGTGATCTGGAAAAGTAACTATATGCTGTTTATAAACTAAGATTTATATTTCAAAATCTTGTTAGATCTATATAAGAAAATAAAATTGTCCTAATATTAGATAACTAATTAATTAAATAGTAGAAATAATGCCACTCTGATATATTTTTTATAAAATGTGTATTTTTATTGAATCTTTCGATAGTTCATATCATTGGGTAGTACCACAATCCCATTCATTTCCAAGTCCTTCCATAACTACCCTCTCTACCCTTATATCCTCCCTTGAAAAGTTAACTAAAAATAGACAGACAGACAGACAGACACATAGATACATAGATACATAGATAGATATACACATAGATAAAACAAAAACATCTTGTTGATCCCTGTGGGCAATGACTTGATTCTCTATTAATTGCAGCATTCTGCACATGTACCATTCCACTGTCCTTCCCACTTCTCATACATATTCATAATTGAAGTGGCACTGAAAACTGTAGTATATCATACAATATATCCTTCTAAGTGTGTCTTTTTGGAAGTCTTACGTTTCATTTCTAAAATATTTTGTCCATTTTGTAACTCACAATTTAAATCTTATACTACAATGTGAATTTCAGGTTCTAACATCAATTGTAAACATAATAGATACTTCTATGTTTATTCCATTTAATATTCTCTGCCAAGACTACAGGCTATTCATATATTCTATCTTTTTGTCTATTAGGCATGCACCAAAATATTTGATTTGGGATGCCATTTAAAGTAGGTCTCAAAACTTCTTCCTGTTACTTGGTGAAACTTGAAAAATAAGAATAACTAAAATCTGAGAAGTACATTTAGGTTTTAAGCTTACAATATTTATATCATTGACCTGCCCACGTATACTTGTGTTCCTTTTTGAGAAAATCTGTTTACTGAGTATATTCCATGTTTTATAGAGGAATAAGGTCAGAATGTTCCATGCTAAGAAACATGTGATCTTTCTTACAGACAGTTTGTTTTTCATTATATCTTCCTTTATCCTACTTAGAGGATATTAATTCTTCCTTCTGGAATGCTGGGCCTCCTTCAATATCTAAGAAAGACATGCTAATGACTTTTGCTATAGAATATTTCTTTTACACATTGATTAAAAGAGTAAGACATGTTGGGTGGTGGTGGCACACACCTTTTATCTCAGCACTCAGGAGACAGAGACAGGTGGGTTTCTGTGAGTTCGAGGCCAGTCAGGTCTACAAGAGCTAGTTCCCAGACAGGCTCCAAAGCTACACAGAATACCTGTCTTAAAAAACAAAACAACAACAAAGAGTAAGAAATGTTATGTCACAAGTGCAGTATAAAAGACACTGTCATCAGATTCTATAATGCACACACTGAACAAAATCTCTTACTTTAAAACAACAAAACCAGAAGTAATAAAATTATGTAAGAGTGTAAAAGCTCTCAGACCACCACCTAGCTTTCCTCCGAGTAATGCTAGCCCTAACACAAGGGTCCCAGGTATAATTCTGTTAAGTAGCTCTATATCTTGACATTAAAACCATTTCTCCTCTATGTTGAGCTTTAATATCCTCTCAAATACATTAATGTGTCTGCAGAACAGACTCTCACAGACTTCTGACTTTGAATATTTCCATTTTAATAACAGCTGCAGCTCTTCACTCTGAGCAATATATACGCCTTACTGTCAGAGGCTTATGACAAACAGAAGAAAAGGGCTCGTCATCTAGTGTAAGGTTGTTTGCTTTAGGATACAATCCACAGGAAAATTAAAAGGGAACATCATTTACATTTGGTTTCTTATCCTTTTGTGTTCATTCCTCAACAATTCCATGTGAATATGCTTAGTCTCTGTATAACCTATTAAATCCTTCCCTTTGAGAAGGACTACCCAGAATGCCATGCTTAAAGAATGATGACATCTTTCTTCAGCTGCAGAAAAGCAACCTAGAACCAGGAGTTATTTAGTTTTCATCATGTGGGCTCTACTTTTAAGTAGCCTCAGAGCTCGGTGACATGGAATACTACTTCCCGGGAATAGCAGTGTAAAAAACAAGGTTGATTACAGTGGCAACATTACTTCTGGGATTTTAAGCTGCTGATCACTCCTGCAAACTATGTCATGTATCCTAAACTTTTTAAATGTTAACCTAAGGCAACAGTAGGTTTAAAGTTAGGGGAGAAAGATAACATATATTCAAATAATAACTTAGACTATCTAAGAACAGGATAGAAAAATTATAATGAAATGATGGACACATTTTTATATATTGTCCTTATTACTTACTCATGAGTGTCAGACAATCTCATATTGCAATTAAAAACAAACCTGTGAATTATTGTCTTAGGATTTCTATTACTATAAAAGACAGCATGACCATAGCAGCTCTTATAAAGGAAAGCATTTCACTGTGTGGCTTACATTTCAGAAGTTCAATCTATTATCATTGATGTGGGATTCCCCTATGTATTCTGTGAATGTCATTAGTGGATAAAGAAACTGCCTTGGCCTGTTGATAGGGCAGAACTTAGTTAGGTGGGGGAAACTAAGCTGAATGCTGAGAGAAAGGAGGTGGAGTCAGAGAAAAGCCAGGCAACCCTGCCGGAGCCAGATGAAATCTCACCTGGTAAGCCACAGCCATGTGGTGATACACAGATTGCTAAAAATGGGTCAAATTAAGATGTAAGAGTTTGCCAATAAGAAGCTAGAGCTAATGGGTCAAGCAGTGATTTAAATAATATAATTTCTGTGTGATTAGTTTGAGGCTGAGTAGCCAGGAACCAACCAACAAGCAGCCTTCTGACCATGGAAAGAACATGGTAGCATGCAGGCAGACATGGTACAAGAGAGGGAGTTGAGAGTTCTACATCTTGTACAGGCAACAGGAAGTGAACGGAGACACTGGGTGATAGCTTGAGCATATATGAGACCTCAAAGCCTACTTCTGCAGGGACATGCTTCCTTTGACAAGGTCATATATACACCTCCTAACAGTGCCACTCCCTATGAGCTTTGAGGGGGCAATTATAATCAAAGTACCACAGTTATTAAAGAAAGTAGCACACTGTTCACTTTTAGTGAATCTTTGTTCACTTAAACTAATAATGAAATACCAGGAAAGGTGCATAGCTTTATTAATGGAGGTTTCTGTCCCACCTGGTCCTGCAATAAACACATAGAAACTGTATTATTTGCAATACTGTTTGGCCAATAGTTTAAGTGCATTTCTAGCTAGTTCTTATATCCTAAACTAGCCCATTTCTATTAATCTGTGTATCACGATGTGGCTGTGTCTTACTGGCTAAAGTTCTGTCTGGTGTCTGGCATCTGTCTCTGACAGAGCTACATGGCTTTTCTCTGACTCTGCCTACTCTTTACACTGTTAAGCTATTGGCTGAAAGAAGCTTCTTTATTAACCAATGGCAATAAAACATATTCACAGCATATATTATCTCCCACATCATACTTTTAAATCCCAGCCCATGGAAGCAGAGGCAGGCAGATCATGGTGAGTATGAGGCCAATCTGGTCTACAAAGTGAGTTCCAGGCCATTTAGGGCTACAGAGTGGGACCCTGTTCAAAAAAAACTTAATCAATCAATCCACAAGGTAAAATTACCAATAAATATACAGAAACTAAAATTATATATTCTGAAGTGTTACATTACTATGACCACCAAACATATGAATATTGCTCAAAACAGTAGGGTTAGACTCTTGTGATGTGGGATGACCATCTGTATGCTGTGAATAGGTTTTGTTACCATACGTTAATAAAGAAGTTGCTTTGGCCTACAGCAATGTAGAATATAGCTAGATGGGAAATCCAAGCAGAGAGACAAAGAAAAAGAAGGCAGAGTTGGGGAGACACCAGTATGCACTGGAGAAATAATATGCTAGAGCATTACCGGCAAGTCATGGGGCATATGGTGATACAGAGATTATTAGAAATGGGTTAATCTATATGTAGAGCTGGCCAGTTAGAAGCTTGAGCCATTGACCAAACAATCATAATTAATATTAAGCTTCTGAGAGACAGATGGGAGAGAAACTGGTCCAGTGGGCCATCTCGAGACACAGAGAAGTCTCCAGGTATGGCTCTGCCTCGGTGTGTTACTGACTTGATAGCAAAGACCCATCAGAATCCTCAGCTCCCAGTCACCACTCTGATTCAAAAGCTCGTACATAATTTGTTTAGTTCATCACACAGGAAAAAAAAAAAACGTTCTGGTAACTTATCAATTAGCTTTAATTACCATGCATTTTTGCATAATTGAGTAACTTTTTAAGTATTAGTTAAAATCTTTTTTTTTAATAAATCTAAATCACCTTAAAAACAAACATCCTAAACATTGCTCTGCCTTTCAGTTGTTTGTTTTCCTCCATCTTGTCTCATAGCAGTAATTCTGGATCAGAGATTGAAGCAGTTTAAGCTTTCTATCCCCAGGACATCTTGGCTGTGTGCCTATCACTAATCCTCTGTTCTGGTCTTCCTTGTCCCAACCATTTCTGGTTCTATAACTTCTCAATGTCCAACAAATCTGTATTTTTTAAGACTATATGTCATTCCTGGGTTTCTTTCTTCTAGCTGCTTTATACAACTCTTGCTTCTCCAATGAAATTCAAATAATCTAAGATGACATACTGAATGAAGAATGGAAGAATTAGGATGTCTACTTCCTTTTACTCTCTTTTTATTAGTTCTTTGAGAGCTTCATACAGTTTATTTATTTTATATCTATCTATTTCTTGGATCCACCTTCCCAAGTTTGTAGGATTTTTGCATGCTTGTTCATTTGTTTTTCTTGCCTTCGGGCCAAGTTTTATTACCCAACTGTTATTGATATGTGGTCTTTGACTGGAGCATGGTTGCCTTCCCATGGACTACATCCTTAGAGAAAACTGCCTCTATCTATCCCAGAAATGAGGAGGAGGAGGAGGGAATAGGAGGAGGGGAGGAGGAGGACAGGAAGGAGGATAGAGGAGGTAGGGAGGGGAAAGAGAAGGAGGATGGAAGAAGCAGAGAGGAGGAGACTTCTTCTTCTTTTATCCTTCTTCTTCTCTCCTTCTCCTTCTACGTCTCCTCCTCTCCTCCTCCTCCCTCCTCCTCCGCCTCCTCCTCCCTCATCCTCCTCCTCCTCCTCCTCCTCCTCCTCCCACGGAATCACGAATACGCCCATCCTAATCCTCCTCCGCCTCCTCAGTAAGAAATAAAATAATAAGAATAATACTAACCCCCTATCTCTACTGCTGAAGGCAGAATTGAACATTGCATGATTGCATGCTTAATAACTGACTAAACTGGCCAGACAGGTCTACTGGTACAATAGTGGCAAGAAAATCATGGAGTAACCAAATGCATTCTGCTTTAAGTTTTGGTCCCCAGGATGATACCTATACCTGGTACCAATACTGAACCAGGAATCTAAGGCTAGATATGTCATAAGTTCTGGAAGAGAAATGACAACTTTTATGTTGCTAAATGCATATTGTATTAAACAATCTCCTAATGGGTTATCATTATTCCCATTCCTCCACACATCTCTCTGTCCATATCTGAAAAGTATCTATTTGCAGCATATTGTGATGAATACAGAGACCCAGAGCTGATCACTGTTCAGAAATGAAGGATTATAGAATTCTCAGCCCTAAATGGAGTATATATATCACACCTCTTGTCAAGGCTCAATGATCATTGTGGAAGAAGGGAAAGGAAAAGTGTAAGATCTGGAAGCAGTTGGTGACTACAAGAAAACATTATCTTCTGGACCAGAAAGGCAGTTTCACACAGGCACTTAAAGTGATTTTAACAGCCCATACATGATCTGCCAGATCTAAGCCAGATAAACACTTGCTTTTATATTTTATTAGTTCTTTGAAAATTACATACAATATTTTTATTATATTCATTCCCTCCCTCAACTCCTACAAAATTTACCATATAGCCTCTTTTTATTTCTTTAAACTCATCAATTCTAATTTGTACTGCCCATATATTCTTGGATGTGAGATCTAGCACTGAAATGTGGTTGACTTAATAGGGGCTATACTCTTAAACAAAACCAACGTTTCCTATATGAACAGCTATCAGTTGCCATTAGCATCTCTGTTAGGAGTGATATTCCATGTTCTCCTCTCCTCTCCATTCCAAGATTTGGTCTGGCTTAAATTTCACAGATCTTGTATATATGGAAACCACTGTTATGAGTTCATATCCCATACTATGAAATTCATATAATACAAACTTCACAAAATTTATACAAAAGTAGAAAACAAACAAAAATGTTTCAGGGAGAAACCTGAAGTGTCTTCCTGAAGTGAATTTTTCTAAACAGCTCAGCAGAGTTCTTTCTGTACAATAGGCTATAGTTGTTTAATTTTAAGTATTTGTCCAAGTAATTAGACAGAAGCTCTTGAAGGAGAAAAGACATATTTATATTTCCATACTTTTGGCATAGCCTAAATGCTGCCATGCACATAGTAGGTACCCAATATCATCCACTTAATTAAGCAAATAATTGAATTCATGAATATCAGTGTTCTAACATCCTCTATGTTACAATGCAATTTGTGTTTTCTTTAAACTACTTCTATTTTTAACTACAGTATGTAGTTGGTAAAGGATTTTACAACTCTCTAAATTAGCCCTTGGTGATTACCCCTACTGTGTAATTTACCACTATTTTATTAAAGCAAGATTAAAGATAATACTTCATTGGAAGAAGCAACAGCGGCATTAACCTCTATTTACCTTGACATAATAAAGCTTTAATAAAACATGGGCAAATAACATTGAGGGGGATAATTATTCTAACATAAAATTTAAAGGGAACTTCATTTCTTATTCTACATGTTTAGTGCTTTAAGATTAGTGTCATTAATGCCTTTTTCTCATTTATAGAGGATACATAAAAATATTTAACCCTCTCCAATTTGTTTTCTTATTAAATAATTCTGAATTTATATTCATGTTAATAAACATAAGAGGATATTTTTAAAATGCAACAGTTCTGCAGAATAAATAGAATAGAAAATCAAAGCAGAGAGAGTATTGTAGAAAAGATTTTACTTCAAGCCAAAAAAAATGTCATCCTTGTCTAAATTTTTGAGTGTTGAATCAAGAATGTTCTTGTTTGTTTTATATCCTCTGGCTTTATTACATCAGACAAGTTTCAAAGGGGCCAAGCACACAGGATTGAAAAATAACACAGCTGCATTTTGCAATGGAGTGTTCTGCCTTGGCTTTGTTTTGTTGTTCATGTAATACTTTTCAATAAACAAAGATGTCAATCAACTCTCTTTTCAGCACATCACATTTCAGATTTAAACCACTTCAGACACATCAGTGCCCCAAGCTCACATTTAACAGATAAAAATTCAGCTTTCTGTCAAGAAAGAATGCAGTATTGATTGTAGATGGTGTTAGGCAAGCATCTGGTAGAACAATATTACCTTCATAGCCACACATAGTCTCCTATAGAGGAATAACATAGATTGCATTGTGCTCATCATAATTTTTTCTAATGTTCATCATTGATTAATATCCATTTCTAACTGCATTCTTGAGAAGGACTTCTAGATGCAGCCAATTGTGAGGGTGGCAAAGGGGGGTTAGGAACACATGATAGCAATCATAGAAACTTTGATCACTTGATTTGATTCTAGTGCTTTGTGAATTAGCATAATTTAAACATGCTTCATTAAAAATCATGATGGTACAGGTCCTTCAGTTTAATGATCCAAGTACATATCACGTGAGCTGAGTGTTAAGTAAGAATACCAACACAGTTGGTGATGGCTATAAGGAACATAGATTTTACCTCGAAGATATGATAAAGTAAAATGTATGTGATATTTTATATGCTTTATATATTTTATATATACATTGTATGTGATATGTTATATGCTTGTATTACCTTCACATCTCTGATAGTCTGTAAGGATGACTGAAGATTAGATACCACATCACTTTTAAGCTACTGAAAGATTGGTATACAATTTCTCTACATTTCAGACAAAATAATTTGAATTTTCAATGTCAAATCTAGATTTGACCTTTGCGGTTTGGCTGAAGGAAAAATTTGACTGTTCTTTGAGTGTTTCAGCTATTAAAGGAAGTTCTTTCAAGTTAATTAAAGAAAACACCAAGTGATGCTAATAGTATTAGTAAGATTATTTTCATTGACACTTTTTTAAAAAATCATGACTTAATGGTGATATCCACTTAATTTATACTGCACACTACAGAAGAAAAAGTAAAGACAGAATGTGCGATGCTCCATTATTTGAGCTATTTTTTTACACCAAGTATTGACTTAGACACAGCCATTATTGCTTGTGTGTTTTAAATACTAGATATAGCTAGGGTAAGTTTTAAGTTAAATTAATTTTCTATTAAATAATCTATATTATGGGGGTGCAAAACTCCTAATGTCCTCTGATTTTATATGATGCTCTTAAGACCCGGATTAAATTTAAAAAATGGATTGTTATTCTTCACATTATCATTTTTGCTTTTGAAATTTTATGTGGCATCATCAGGAAAACATTTTAAAGAGTTTACAATAACTTTAAGACAGATTAAATTTTGGAGTCGAATGTATTTTCTAAATGTATTTTTATTTCAAGCTACAGTTATATTGCTAAATATATTAAGTGCTACACAGTTAAAACTCAGACTCTTATTGATGAACTTTTACAACCAAGAAAACAGCCATTCATTTCAGAAATCTCAAATTGGTCATTTCTCACTGCAAATACATACATAGCTCAGCATTAGCTACTTGGCCAAACTTCATATTTACCAATAACTTTGTATCTAGGTGTTGACATTAAGCAAGGGCCTACATCTCCAAGTAATTTAGTAATTTTCAAGTTGAAAAATGAAGGACAATTTTTCTATTTTTATTATATAATACATTCTGTAAAATATATGAAACTATTTCAGGTACTTTTTCATTCACAGAAGTAAAAATGACCAAAAAAGATGGGTCAGGTGATATGATGTACAGGAAAATAACTAAACTTATAGTTCTAGTCAAAAAAGAAATTCTTACATTGTGCAACAAAATACAGAGCACACTTGGAGCCCAAACCAGGACATTAGTAATTGGACATGGTCTCCTGGCTCTCGTGCCATCTTTCAGCAGGGCTACCGTCATCTGCCTCCACAATTCTCATCCAAGAAGGTCAGGTTACATACCCCACATTATAAATATAGCTGTGAACCACAACAATATAAACTAAATCTTTTACAACATAAGTCTAGGAAAAGAAATTAGCAAATTATTTTCAGAACTAATAGAAGTTAATCAATTGATTGGAAAAGTTTAAGACATTAAGTTCATTAAAATTAAAGCTCATCTTTCATTTGTCTTTATTTAAAGTAGATATAAAAACAGGCTTGACTTACATTTGATTTTTAAACAAGCATTTTCAGTTGAATGATGCCCATTCCATCTTCACCATTTATTCCAAAATTCTAAGAAAATTTAAACATGATCCAGTTAGGAATTTATATCTTAGCAAATTTGGAATGAGGAGTGTGGGCAAGCTATGATGAGAATGTCTGCAGATAAATCATTCTTTATCTCTGACATGTCAGGGATTGCAATCTTTTTATTTTAAATAGAGACTGTTTAAAGATTTTTAAATTGGGTAGTATGGTGTTAATATTGTTCCATAGAAAAAATATCATATAAGAAAAATGCAAGCAAGGTAAGACCAATACACTAATAAGCTGTATAGCTTAGGGAAAGTCTTCTGAATGTGGTGTGAATAGCGAATATATGCATTTTGTGTGTTTCTTGTGTTTCTTTGACTCTTTTTCTTTTGTTTGTTTGTTTGTCCTATCCTGATTTGTCTGTCTTTATTTTATCTTACTATTATTCTTTAGATGTTAGTTTATTATCTAACAAGAAACAGAAATGATGTGGATTCATTTGGAAAGGAGGTCAGGAGGACCTTGAAGGAGTTGGGATAGAGGCAACTATAAGCAGAATATACTGTATTTAAATGTTCAATAAAAATAGAAAAAAATAAATCAGTCAGGAAAAATCAATGTAATATTACAAAAACTGAATGATATTCATAGATACTTTATTAGGGGTAGACACCATTCTAAACACCTAATCTACATTATCTTATTTGTTCGTCACAACTATTTTATGAGGAATAGATTAACATTACCTCCATTTAATAATTAGTATACTATACGCTGCAAAATGAATTAAAAGTCACATGCCTAGTAAGAGACAGTAATGGTACTCCAAGAAGAGTGTCTGCCTGCAAGTTGGAAAAGCTGGCCCTGAGGACAGAATGATGGGAGGGCTGCCCCTGCCTGGCAAGACCCTCCATAGGAGGGAGAGCAGATCCTGAGGTCAAAAGAACTAGAGAGATAGTCCTGCCCCTCAACTGCTTCACTTGGGACAGTGGCCCATAAGCCACAGGTTGGCAACACAGTAGAGCTGGCCCTGAGGTCATGGAAAGGAGTGGTCCCTTTTTTGCTTTTTGATACAAGGGGTGAACTTGCTAGGGCAATACAGGAGTGCTCACTCGTGGTGAGTAAAAGGGAGAGCATACAGGCT
This sequence comes from Arvicola amphibius, assembly GCF_903992535.2. Lineage (NCBI taxonomy): Eukaryota > Metazoa > Chordata > Mammalia > Rodentia > Cricetidae > Arvicola > Arvicola amphibius. Next base: position 80,803,774 of record NC_052057.2, read on the forward strand.
GACCAACCCTGCAACTACCCAGACCAGAAAAAGGGTTATGTGTTATCCCACAATATCCACCTTTCACCCCATCTGTGAACTACCAGAACACATTACATGAAAGGATTGGTCCTGCAAACCCAAAGCAACAAGATTTCCAGAAGAAGAAGGAGGAGGAGGAGGAGGAGAAGGAGAAGGAGGCGGAGGCGGAGGCGGAGGCGGAGGCGGAGGCGGAGGCGGAGGAGGAGGAGGAAGAAGAACTACAACAGGCTAACCAAGAGGAGTTCCAATGAGGTTCCATGAGGGCCCAGCATCAATAGTGTAGCTGAAACCAGAGGCCTTGAACCAGACCAATGACTCTTTGCAATGAACACACACAAGTAAAGATATAGATATAGCGTTTACTGTGTGACTCACTGTTGCACTACAGCTTCCATGACAAGATTAATTTTTTTCCTTGAAGTTTATTTATTATGTTTTAGGAGGGAGGTTGGAAGGGCAGAGTTTGCATACGAAGGGACAGGGAAAGGAACAGGAGGCAGATGCATGATGTGAAAAACACAAAGATGAAATCCAAAGAAGGAAAAAAGAATTCCTGCCTGCCTCTAAAGCCCTTGTCTTAATTATCATTTAAAAATGATTCCTAGCTTATGTGATATGTATGAACCTATGGTATCTCCAAGCAAAATGGGACCAAGCAAAATGGGAATATGCTAAATAGATCGTCAGCAATATTTCTCAACCTTAGTGTAAAGAGACAAGCTTCCAGACCCTGCCCAGGGTTCCAAAAGAAACATGCTTCTCAGAAGGGAAGACAAGGAAAAATCTCTATGATAATTTCACTCACTCAACCTGAGGGTCGTTTTCTTTATTTCTTCTATAATTCTAAGTCTCTTGTCCTAATTGTCTATAATTCCTTAGCTCTAATTATCTTTTGCAACTCTGATTTTCATCTTCATTCTTTATCCTCCTATATTCCTTACTCTCTCATTCTTTATTCTCCTCCATCCATATTTCTCCTACATTTTTTCTTCTGCCACTACAAATTCTAAAGCATATATGTATATATGTGTATATCCATTCATTAGCAACTTGCTAGCAATAAAAATCTACAAAGCTAATTCTCGGGGAAATAGGCATTCTTTGAAGATATGTAGCAAAACTTATCAGCTAATTTGTAGTCGACCACTGCTACAGTTATGAGGGTTCCAGCTACCTCTTAAAGGGACCGCTAAAGATTACAAATGAAGGAAACCAACCATTGAGAGATCTAAGAAAAAGGCAAAGAATATGTACACTCCTTACATTTCTTAAGTGTGATTAATAATATCTAGACACGGTTAATCAGTTAATAGCCTTTTTTGATCCCCTGAATCTCAGGCCCTAAACATAAGCAGTTAGTTTTCTGAATCTATAATCTTTCATCAAAAACTGGTACATAGTGTTAATTGCTATTTTGAACCAGAGCAGGGAGCTGATGGTGAGGGAAGTTTAGGGCAACATAGGTGCTATTGATTACCTCAAGGACTATGATATAACAAGACCAGACACCTGCAATATTGCCCTAGTTCACTGTAAATCCTCTGAAGGGCTTAGATCCTACAAAGCCAGGCAACTGTAATTTTGTAAGTAAAATCTGTGAAAGTTCCTTTTGTGATCTGTCCAGAAAGACACGTCTGGCCAATTGTTCTGTCACTAAGTTCAATGATAGAGAACAAGCTTCTGAGTTTCTCACCATATTGTGGAGAACATAGAATACAAATAAGTCATCTTCCTGACCATTCACAAATATATGTGCCCATAGATTGGGATGGAATAATGAGATTAAATACACACATTACATGAAAATGCATGGCAATGGGGAGATGTAATAGCTGCTATTGCACATATGAAATTACAGGTGAAAACAACAGTTTTCAGACTCAGTAGCCCTGAAGTTTCTTCCTGCCAAGGTTCCTTCACAGAGAACCATTTCTCAGGTGGGTAGACATCTGAATTATAAATTGCTTCAAGTTGTAATTGTGTCATGTCCCACGCTAGCACATGACAATTGCTCCTGACAGCTTAGCACTACTTCCGCTGAGAGACTTGATTTAACTTGTCTTCTGGAAGATTGCCTGGTGGGTTGTAACCTATTCTGCATCTCCCTGGTCTCTGTGCATTAGATCCTAATGGCATAAATTTTCATCCCTTATCTTCTTGCATCAAATTTGTTCTTACCTGAAACAACCAGTTTATAAAAGCAAACAAACACACTAACAACAAAACAAACATTTGTTCTGGGTTGCGATTTCTGGTGTTGAGTTTGAGTTCCTTATATTTCGATATGGTGAGACCCTGTAAAGAGCAGAATTCGTGAGATTGGCATTCAAGAGAAATTTGACTGGAAATGTAGACCTAGAAAATTACCAAACAGCAGTAATTGTGTGAGATATTCATATCTACTGTGGAACCAAGACAAAGTCCAATCCTGCTATCCTAATAATTCCCGAAGTGAAAAGAGAAACCTTCAAACTAGTATGGGAAAATAGAAGAAAGAAAAAAATCAAGGGAAGGAAGAAACTTCAATATCAGATTTCAGAAAGATTTCAAGTGAACAGAATGAATGCCACCTGTTAAAGCTCCTAGTTAATGTACTAGGACTACTTACTGGAGGAAGCATTCAAAATTTCTTCCTTGAAATTGTGGGGTTTTTTTTGTTTTCTCATTAAATTATTTCCCAGAAGTTTTGTCTGCTTTACAACCAGTTTTAACTTGTCACATTTTGAAGCCATCAAGAACAATCAGCACCACCACTAAGGTGGCCCCTTAGGCAGTGTTGCAGGCTGGATTCAGAACTAGCATAGTGTCACCATATCCTCTTAAAAAAATCACTTCTCCTGTCATGGGATCCATATTTAACTCAATGCCAATGAAAACTGATACACAGTATCATATATTGGTTATCCTGGGTAACCACTTCCTGTTCAAACAAGGAAGCAGCAAGGTAAATCCACACAGGCCGATAAAGAAACTTACATAGAATCACAAAAACATCTCTAGAATGGCAGAGCTTGAAGACAAAGATGCCGTCTTGCCCTTCGTAAATAGGATTCAAATACATGAGTCTACCTGGGATCTGTCCTTCCAACAAACTGAAAAACAAATGCATGCAGAAACAGTCCTGTGACAAGAAACTCTGAGATGGAATGCGGGGAAACCATGAGGAAGGTTTCCAGCAGAGAGAAAAATCTACCCATGCTTCTTTAAAACTGAGGACAACGCAGCCAGAGCTGTGCTTCAGACATGAGCACATAAGTGAACGATGAACACCACCCACAAGGAAGTCAGAGCGAGGCTGGCCTGTGTGTTATGAGTCACTATCTCATAGCTGAGCATAACAAGCAGTCTCAGTGTCTTCAGACCAAAATCCAGCCAAAGCTGTATCATAGAACTTAGGGTACCCATGCGCTCATAAACGTATCATAGCTCCAGGACAGGCTCCAAAGCCACAGAGAAACCCTGTCTCGAAAAACCAAAAAAAAAAAAAACCAAAAAAAAAAAAAAGTATCGTAGCACCCCATAACGAGCTATTAATACACAGGTGACAGGTTTTTTTTCTCTTGCTACATATACATTGTAATGCAGTATTTGTTTATGGAAATTATCCTTAAGGTGTTGTGTGGGCATGGCAGCATTCTGATACAAATGCAAAATGATAGCACGAAGAGACGTCATTTTGAAGATGTTCAGATATAGTCTGGACCTATACTGGGCAAACATGGATGTGGGCTACCAACCTTTGTACATGTATTTTTTTTAACTGGAATGCTGCTGTGCCTGTGCACAACACCCATTTATCTATTGTTCCTGGCTGCTTCCGCACTGACACAGCAGAGGTGAGTATATGCGATAGTGAAAAGGAAACATATGGATAAGCTTTTATTTAGAAGTTTTAAATTTAATTATTTCTATTTCTTGTTTGAGTGTTTGGCCTGCATGTATATGGCTGCACGTGCATGCTGCCTGGTGACCTTGGAGGCCAGAAGAGAGCACTGGATCCCCTGATGTAGAAGTTAGCTCAATTCGGGAAATAAGCAGGCTAGCTTAAAGATAAACAATTATATTTTTAATTGTTATAAGGGGAAACTCACGCTACAAGAATGGAAAGTCCATGTTCATTGCCATTGTCCTTGGTTTCTCAGTCCTCCTCCACCGTCAGCCACATTCAGAGTCCGGTTTGGTCCCCTGTTCCATCAGTCCCATTCCAACTGAACTCTACAGCATGGACGGGCTCACTGTGAGCCTTGTCAGTTTGGTTGCTCACCTTCCTGGACTTAGGGGGAGCTGGGAGGACATTGGACTTAACATAGTGAAGGGAACCCTGATGGCTCTTTGTCTTTGGAGAGGGGTGGAGTGGGGGTATGGGTGGAAGGGAGGGGAGGGAAGGGGTAGGAGGAGGGAAGGAGATGGAAATTTTTAATAAAAAAATGAGGAAAAAAAAAAGAATGGAAAGTCCAAGTTCTGCTGTGTCCCACAGGAATCACCCAGAGTGAGTGAGCACCTGGTCCGTCCCAGTTTTTCTCCCGGGCTCCAGGTAGCCTCGCCTTAACTATGTTCCACTTCTTAAAGATGATTGGTTAACAAAGCTTCCCCATCACCCTGACACTGAAATTAGAGACAGAAGTGAGCCACAACGTGGGTGTTGGGAACTGAGCCCAGGTCATGTGCAAAAGCACCGAGGACTTTTAACTGTTAAGCTAGTTTCAGAGGAGTGTCGCCAGACCTCTAGACACCTTCGGGTGACTTAGACACTTAGACAACTCAGTTAGAGAGGACAGAGTTACTACATTTTTAAATGAATTTTATTGTATTTGTATTTCATTGTGAAAGCATGTTCACAGGTGTCCCTGTTATGAAGGGGGATGTGTAAACATGAAGGGTAAAGAACAGCTTGCAGAAGTTAGTTCTTTCTTTCAACCCATGAGTTCCAGGGATTGACCTCAAGTAATTAGGATTAGACTGGAATGCTTTTACCCACCGGGCCACCTTACTGTCACCATTTTTTTTTTTTTTAAAGAACATGAATGTGTGGCGGAGAACAGACAAAACCACAGATGGAGACAGACAGATGGAGAAGAAGGACTGTGGGAGACAGGTTGCAGAAGATTGTTCTCTAGAATTCCATATAGGTTCCAGAGGTGGAACTTAATTTATTAACTTTGACAGCAAGATTGTCTATTCCCTTAGTCATCTCTCCAGCCCAAGTTTCTGTGTGTTTAGGTCAGATTTTTAAACCTAATTTATAATGAAATTACTGTTTCTTTAGAATTATGTTTAACCTGTAATACATAAGAGAGAAAACAGAATGATCTATTTAAGGATGTATTAATGTAAGGTTGAATGAATGTAAGTAAATAAGAAATGGGCCCTTAGGTTGAAGATACCTTAAGAAAGGTGGGGTTGTATAACGTATGTGGTCTAAATACATAAGGGAGTATTTGGGGTATGGAGAGTCAGAGAGGAAGAAAAAGAGGGCTAACCAAAACTAAAGATGTATGAAACAGTCATATGAAAGCCAGCCAATATGCAAGATAACTTAAATTATATGTTAGAGAAAGAGAAAGGAGGAGAAAGAGAGAGTGCCAGAAAGATGAAATCCTACACATCTGGGAAGAGTTGATTACAGATGCCCTAAGTTACTTACCAAACACTTCAGTGTCAAGTGTGAGATACCCCAGCTTAAGCTCTTGGCCAGGAAGGAAACAGAGGCCGCTAAGCAGTAAATACTCTTGCCACTCTTCTTGATTACCCACCAGAACTAGTTAATAAATCTCTAAAGTCACCACACAACCTGATCACAAGATGAAGAGAAAATAAGCTAGAATTGAGCGAAAACTTTCTTTTTTTAATATTAAAAGAATGTTTTATTAACATAAAATGTTGCCCTTTTGAAGATTACACAGGACAATAGTAAATCAACTAAGACTTATTATGTAGTTGTGTGCAGTATATGTTACAGGAACTCCCCAGTAATTTTAACAGTGTTGCCTATGGTGACAGTTCAAGATTCTATACAGGAAAAATAATATTGATGTTCAACCATGTATATGCATTCATGCTGATTGCAAGGAAGTAATGACTGCTCTAAAACCTTGCAATTACATAATCGTAAATTAATTATCAGATCTTTCAATTCCTATGAAATTCCAAATAGTAACTCAGAGAAAATGACTTTTACAGTAACAGCATTAAACCTTCCTAGGCATTTTGATGTGTCATGGATCTCAGATTAATAATCACATTTATTCACATTTATATAGGTTTTTTTTTTTTTAGAAAAAAGAATGAGTTTATTTTAGCTTAGAGTTTCAGCGGGAGAGAGTCTATAATGGCAAGGATGGCATGACAGTAGGAACGGGATGTAGACATTGCCCAAAATTGTGTTCTTGCTTTTTCCTTCCTGAGGAGCGAAAACTTTCTTAAATGTTAGTTTAGCTTTTACATTGTCAGAGGTGTTATAAAGGCTGCTCCCCATGTGGAGAAAGGGGAAAAGATCACGCCCAACTAGCTGTTAATGCTATACTTCACCTTACCAACCTACAAGGTAATATGTGCCTACTGGCAAAAAAAAAAAAAAAAAAAAAAAAAAAACAACAAAAAAAAAACTAACCAAATAAACAAAATGTCTGGGAAAAGGCAATTGTAGCTCTTTGACTGGATTTGCAGTTCAAACCATCAGAGAACATTCATATGCAGTAATGTAAACTTGAATAAACAACAATAGCAACAAAACAAACATAAAACAACAAATTAACAAATGACAAAATGTCTGAAGTCTTAGGCCCTAGAAGCATACTTGCTACTGTTGTTTGAGTGAAATGACACACAGCCAAGCTACCTTCTAAATATTTGTGTTTAAACACATAGACAAATACTACTTCTGGCCTCAATCAGAGAAATTTCTCGTTGCAATGAAGAGCAGTAAATACAGAAAGGTACGGCTGCTAAAGAGGCTGACAGTAAGTGGTGCTTGACAACTCAGCCATAGCATCTCACTTCCTCTGACGCTTGGATATTATTTTGGAAGACAGTACAAAGAAGGTAAGAGGGAACATAGGGAGAAGGGTTGAGAAATGCTGCATCTGGGCATGGCCCAGTCAGTGCAGTGATGGTTTCACAACAGTGGTGGCTGACTGCAGTGTGTCTATGCAGGACTAGGCCTATAACAGTCGATATTAAATCTTACTGGTCTTTACCTCTCTCTGCCAAACACTGACTGTTTTCTGTTGTTGTTCTGGGTGAGGAAGTCATTGTTCCCAGTCATATGCAAACTTTAGAGTTCACCAGCCTCCAAAAAAATAGAGCTAGTTCAAAATCCATGGTCACACACAGGATCTTGGTTAAATTCAGTGGGTCTCAAAAGGACTTACTAAATGGGACTCCCTTTGCCTAAAAACTAAAGCTAAACAATTGACTTCCTAAAGCTAAAATGTCTTCAGTACAGATAAGGAAATAGTTAGGCAAGTAAGAGTCACAAAGAGTGGGAAAGAATCGTTGCAGGCTTTATATCTGATGGTATATTATCCAGTATAGAAAGAAGTCGAAAAATAGAGAGTGAAGAAGTAGAACAAACTAATTTAAAAAACAGGCTATGGACCCGAACAGAGAGTTGTCAAAAGAAGAAATAAAACTTCTGATAAATACCTTCAAAATGGCTCATCATCCTTAGCAATTAGAGAAATGTAAATTAAATCAGCTCTGAAACGTCATCTTATCACAATCAGAAAGTCTAAGATCAATAAAACATTTTTTTTTTCATGGTTTATTTTTTTTTTATATTTAAAAATTTCCATCTCCTTCCCTCCTCCTCCCCCTCCCTCCCCTCCTTCTCCCCTTTCTCTCCCCTCCTTCTCCCCCTTCCCTCCCCTCCCCTCCACCCATACCTCCCCTCCCTCCCTCTCAAGGCCAAGGAGCCATCAGGGTTCCCCACTCTATGCTAAGACCAAGGTCCTCCCAACTCCCCCCAGGTCCAGGAAGGTGATCGACCAAGCTGAGAAGGCTCCCACAGAGCCCGTCCATGAAGAACAATCAGAGCCCAGAGCCATTGTCCTTTGCTTCTCAGTCAGCCCCCGCTGTTGGCCACACTCAGAGAGACGGGTTTGGTCACATGATCCATCAGTCCCATTCCAACTGGAGTTGGTGATCTCCCATTAGTTCTGTCCCACCGTCTCCATGAGTGAACGCACCCCTCTCGTTCCTGACTTTCTCCCTCATGTTCTCGCTCCTTCTGCTCCTCATCGGGACCTTGGGAGCTCAGTCCAGTGCTCCAATGTGGGGCTCAGTCACCTTCCCCATAAACATAAGTTGATGATAAGATCAATTTAGAAGTTAATACGTGTTTAAAACTGAATAGTCGTGAGCAGTTGAAGCAGAACTTTCTAACTTAGGTGAGAAAGCTAAGACTGTAGTCTTGGCAAGTATGCCGCAGACAAAGGAAGTTTGAAAAGTAGTTAACTAAGCATTTACTCAAGTAAGAAAAAAAAAAAAGGAAAGAAAGAAAGGAGGGAAATGAAAAAATCTAAGAGCGAAGTCCAGTGCAGAAAAACTACTAGATAATAGAAAGTATCCCCGAAGCTCCAAGTTGTCTTTCTTTTTCCTTGGGCAACAACAAATACCCTTAATTTCCATAAATATGAGATTTCCTTGTTTACTTTTTACTATTTTTACTATTTGTATTTTCTAATAGACTACCATATAATGTGGACTACTTGTCACAAATTCTTTGGATTTTGTTGTGATTTGTTCATGGCCAACTATCATGTCTACTTTCAGAAGCATTCTGTGTGCACTTCTTGTAAAGAATGTGTATCCAGTCTGTTGGGCATGTCACCAGACCTGGAGTATTAATTGTATTCTTCAAACTTTTAACTACTTTAAGCCGGGTGGTGGTGGCGCACGCCTTTAATCCCAGCACTCGGGAGGCAGAGGCAGGCGGATCTCTGAGTTCGAGGCCAGCCTGGTCTACAAGAGCTAGTTCCAGGACAGGCTCTAGAAACTACAGGGAAAGCCTGTCTCGAAAAACAAAAACAAAAACAAAAACAACAAAAAAAAAAAACTTTTAACTATTTATTGACTCGTTATACATTTGCTTTGTAAGTAGGATGTATAGACAAAAATGTCCATTTGTGTTTTTCAATGTGTTTTCTTTTCATAGCTATTATATAGCTCCAGAATGTCTTTCTATATATTTCAAAGTCATGATCTGAGGAATACATGAACTGTTGATTTGGGGTTGTCCTCTTCGTGTGTAATGCATGTCCTGATTTTTTTTATAATAAACATGTTTAGAAAGGATCAACAAAGTAACAGATAACAAATGCTAGGTATATTGGACAGTACAAAAATTATTTACTTTTGGGGGGACAACAAACGTGTGACATGAAGCCATTCTGAAAATCAGTGTGAAGAGTTCTCAAAAACTAAAAATAAATTTACCACATAGTCTAGCTAAGCCACTCTGGCATATTCCAAAAGAACTCTACATCCTACTTCACAGACACTCGTTCAGCAAGGTCCGTTCCTGCTCTGTTCCTACTATCTAGGAAATGGAAACAACTTAAATGTCCTTCAATTAACAAATGGATAATGAAAATACAATTCTTTCACACAGTGGAATATTATCCTGCTGTAAGGAAATATGAAATTATGATGTTTTATGTAAATAAATGGAACTAGAAAATATGTGTTGAGTGAGGTAACCAGGACCCAGAAAGACAAATGCAACAAATTTCTCCCATCTGTGGCCCTCAGCTCCAAACCTTCAGATGAGAATATATAACCCGTAGTCATCAGAGAAATGAAGAGAGTAAAAAGGGATTGTGTAAGGATAACTACAGAAATGGTATCAGTAAGACACGAGAGATAGGAAGAAAAAATAGAACCATCAAAGGGAGGGTCTTTAATTGGGGATGGAGAGAGAGGGTGATACACAACGAAGAGGGAGAGTGTATAAAAAACACTAAAGTTGTTTGAAATATGGGTTCATTTTATTTTATACTCACCTAGAATTATATATAATACATATAGCTATAGATGAGAGAGGGATGAAAGAAGTGAGGGAGGGAGGGAGGGAGGGAGGGAGGAAGGGAGGGAGGGAGGGAGGGGTGGAGGAAGGAATGGAGAGAGGGAAGGAAGAAGAAAATGAATGGAGATATACCACCAGGAGCGATACTGTTCTAAAGCAGCAGACTATCTAACAAAATCTCCAGTGCCACACATAAGAAAGAAACTTCCTTTAATGCTATTGTTTAAGAGGGTCAAAAAGACTCCCAAAACCGATATAAGCTATTGCTGTTGCCCATGGTTGTCTCCTATAAGCTGTAGAAGCCCTATAACTGAAACACCATACACTTCTGATATTAAACACCAAGGATTTAAACTAGATATGTTAAAATCTGTTCTGTACCTGAGAGTCAGCTTTCATAGTACCAGAAGGGAATGTTCAAACTTCCAATGGAAACAAGCAAGCAATATTCATACTCAGCTATGATACCTAGGAACCCTAACAATGACCACCAGGGGAAGACTTCTCTAAAGTTTCAATAGAGGCACTTATATCTCGGCAGTAACCAGCAGCTTTCTAATTGAACTAAAGGTTTATTGAGGAGGAGGGAAATCGTGGTAGCATAAGCAGTTCTGTTGGCTGGTAAGATCACGGATTTACAAGAGAACACATCACCACCATTTACCTAAACCATTACAACTCACAAATGTGTTCTAAAGATTATATTACTGTTATATTACAGTTAGCATTCATCCCTCATCCAAGAAGCTTCTTTTTTGCATCAGATGGAGTTTCACACAACTCTTAAATTGACATGCAACTAATCTAGGAAGTTAGAAGAGCTATTTTTTGTTTAATAAGTCTACTTATTAAACTTCTTTTCACTGAGCACTTACTATGTGTTCTTAAACATATTATATTTAGCCATTTAATCTTTAAAATAAAACTACTTCCACAGAAATCTGAACCTGCATTCTAAGGCCTAGTGGCCCATGTGCATGTCTACTGGTCTGTTTTATAGTGAAGAGTATTAGGACTCAGACAGCAGGTTGCTTTGGAAGATCGAATCCTTACAAAGTGTCGAATCTAATCTATAATTTCTAGCTTCAGAACTTAGCAGCTAATGCACAGTAGCTCTATTTTGAAATCTTCAAATTTAGGACTAGCATTTAACATGTGTTGTGCAATAAGGAGAAGAGGAAGTATGCTCTAGGTAGTTACATTTTGTACATAATTGAGGAAAATAATGTTTTACTCCCTGTTTCACCTGAGCAGATTCAGTGTGTAAATAAAACATTAAGATGAAGAAAATGATCCAAGTGCTTTGCTGCTGATGCAGTACTCTGGGTTCTGGAAGGCAGGCTGTGTACATCAGGATGGGGAACAGACTGACAAGGAATGTGTGCACACAGACCCCTTAGCTCACCATTACTCTCATTGCTTACTTTGGTCACAGACATTTAGTCCACTAGCAAATTTGTGAGTAATTTCTCCCAATAATATATGTCTTCAGATGTTTTTCAGCAAGATGTTATACACAAAATCCTGAATAGGAGATTAATATCATGTTCTTGCTTTGATTTCATACTCCCCTCCCCCCAAAAACTCAGTCAGTTGATAGATGAAAAGCAACTGTTTCGTTCTTTGATTCCGTTTTACAAGGATTCAGAGAAGCTACCAGGATTTAAAGTCTCCCTTTGAAGTGAGAAGATTGGTTTTAGTCTTCCACTAGTGAATTTTCTTAAGTCACTAAGTGCTAATTCTCTTTCCTCCCATGATATTTGCATACTGCTATTGGATAAAGTTTTCCTGCAGAGAAGAACACTTGTTTTCTCAACCCAGTGACAGAAAAAAGAAATTTCTTCCATATACAGCCAGGTGAAGCAATGCTTTTAACTGGGGTCATTTCCAGAGGATAAATAAAGGGTTAAAAGCAACCATGCCACTGCAGAAGAAAAATCTCTACCCAGAATCGCAACTATCCACACAGTCTCAGAGAGGAGTGCATCCTCGAGTACTTTTGCCTCTTCGTTTCGGAATGATAATGAGCCCAATATTATACAGTTTTCCTGCATATCTTCAGAGCTGCCGAGAGTTTACGAAGGCAATGGCATGGCAGGCTCAGGAGACTTCACTGACAGCAATCACCTTATGGAGACTTACCAAATGCTTCCCTGTACATTGGGTGAAGAAGCAAAAGTGAAATTGATGATAAGATCAAACATATTCATCTGAATTTATTGAAGAATAAAGGCCTTTTCAGCTGCAGAGCCCACTGATGGGGTGCTTTGCTCCTGTGGCTGTTATTGTTGTTGCTGTTGTTGTAGCTGTTATATTTACTTTGTGTGATTGCAAGATAAAATGGGCTTTCCCTTTAGAAAGTTGCTCATGGTTTCATAACTTAGAGAAAACAAATCACCACCATTATTTCCTTTTTATACATTCTGAGTGTGGACGGAGAAATTCTTTGAAGATACATGGCTCCCATGAAGAACGAGCAGAGTGACCCAACCTTGACCTGTTAGCTCTTCAACTTTCTCATGGTGATAACTTTCCATTTTTCAATTTCTATTTTTTGAGATGACATCACTGCTTTCTTTCTTTCACAGTAAATGCTTAGTGGAACTTCTGATCCCTGCATACAATATGTAAGTCCATTTTGATCTGACCTTCATCTCATCCAGAACTACTCCTGTCACCCCAGGGGTTCTTTTCTAAAACTGACACTGTAGCAACTATTTTTTCTTCTGCTTGGCACCTCTGCCCAGCCCTGACTGATTCCTCTGCCTCAGAACCTCTGTGTTCCTACACCATGTTGCTGTAACAAATCATTTCTGCAAGCTAATTTGTATTAATTTCTTACTATGTCTCAACTGCTATCCAGTATGCATAGAATATTTATTCTTCTAAATAATTATTCTTCTAAATAATATTCTTCTAAATAAATATAAATATTTAGATAATTCATATTATTATCTCCATTTATAGACTTAGTAACTTTAAATACCTTCCTCAAGGTGCCACAAATAAGAAATATAACATAAATGTTATTTAAACCCAGGTCTGATTCATTCTAGGTCCCTTGCTCCGACCAGATTTCTAAGTGTCACATTGCAATGAGATGCTGGCTGCACTACAGTGTTCTAATATACAGAGTCCCTATATCACAGTAGGAATACATCCCCCAGAGAAAATAGTATAAGCTAAAATCATTACATCAGAAATGTTGCTGAATATCATTATCTAGAAACATGAGTCAGTATTATGCCACTCATGTTCAACATGAGGAACATAAAAATTCAAAATCTGAGTTACATTTTCTTCCTCTGAATGAGTATTGTATTCATACCATGATAAAGTTGACATTCTTGAAAAAATTAACTACTGTAAGGTAGGAATTTATAGTCATTCCTTATCAATTCCTGCTTTTTTCTAAGAGACTAGTAATATCCGTGTAATAAGAGCATCCTGGAAAATGCTATTACCAAGTTTGGAAGCTGTGACTTCCACTGCGCAGTATGTTCTGTTAACATTCATCCTCTCTTCTAATTTGTGTTCTCCCTCTCCTCGCCCATTTCCTTCTCCCAAAAGCCTATCTTTAAGTTGCTGATTTTCCATGGCTCCTAATAGATTAACGATGCCATTTCTGTGCCCTCCCTTTTACATATTTTCCGTATTCTAGTATGAAGTCTTTCTGATTTAGGGGTATCCATTCATGCATTACAGCTGTGTGTGCTCTTGCATCTTGTCACAGGCCTAAGTTTGCTTCCCTTCCTTTGTGTCACCGCTATCATTTGCATACCACTTTCCTTGATGTAGAAAATAGCAGTTGGAGGTGAGCCATCCTGCTGTTTCCTCTCTGCTAGTAAATTTGTCCAGCTTCCTCGGGAGCAAGCCTAAGCTTTTTATGCGACTTCTACATGTGAGGGGAAAAAAGACTATTTCATTTGTAGTTATTGTTTTCAGGCTTTGTAGCCTCTATTTGGAGCCTTTCTGATCCCATTGCTTCAGTTTCTAACCACCTAACTTATCCAAAGAAATTAATTAAGTCATTAATTTGGATCCATGTCTTACACCAGTCTTGTTAGAAACATAAGAATGGTCGTTTCCAGACCCAACCAAAAGCCTAGAGGTACAAATGACTAGTGACTATTCAGCTTTAACTTTATCTATGCAAACCTTGTCCTAGAAGCACCTATAGCGATATGCCTACAAATTAATTTACTATGGTTTTAATGCCTTAGGCTTGATTCTTGGATTACCATTTCACACCAGAATTTATTTACCAATGTAAACATGCACATCTCAGAGTCCTTTCTTTATCAGGAAAGAGAGCAGCAAACCAATCTATATGGTTCCCATTGGTCTTAAAATCAGAACACATCAGGAGTGCCTTGTTAGATGAATTTATCAGCAGGGAAGCCTGCAGCTCATCAGCTTTCTGTTCCTCAAAAGTAGGCACTTACTGCAGTCAAGAGGAATTCTTCCTAAGCATTTCTGGTCATGGGGATGTTTTCATTACTTTCAAAAATGTCAGAATAAGACAAAAGAAAAGTTATCATATTTATTTTCCTTTCTAACATTTCATTTGAATTAAAGGCTCTTCTTAGACCTTGATCTTTTTAGTTAATAAGTGAAAGTTACATGCTCTCCTAAAATTAAAGCTAATAGTTTTGCTCATTTATCAAGTGAATAATTATACAAACAATCTACAGTAGGTTACATACAATTGTAGGGTAGGTATTCAGACCTCAAGGAGAAGACATCGAAGCTAATCTTACTGGAGCATATTGAGGATTTTGGATGAGTGACTAGAGGAAGCAGGGGTGTCTTCCTGGAAGTGTTCCAGAAGCCTTCACAGCAGCATATCATAGAAGAAGACAGACAGTCATGGAAATTGGCATCTAATATATTCACGAACTTATTTTAACTCTCAACAAATTTAAGTCTTTGCCATCTTCTTTTTCTATAGCCATCCTTTCCCCTATTTTGTAGATAAGGTTGTCTCACAGCTTAAGTAACCTGACCACTTTTGTGAGTGAAAGAGGAGTTGATGCTCAAAATAAGTTGAACTTATTCCCAAGTCTTTATGTATTCTCTTAGATTGTGTCATCATTTAGACATCAATTGAACTGTGAAAAGATACAATTGGGTGATTTTTCAATATTTATTTTAATTGTAATTGTATGTGTGGGGTTGATATGTGACATGAGGGTAGGAATACCTGGTGGCCAGAAGAGGGTGTCAGATTCCCTGAAGATGATGTGAGCAGCCGGAAATGAGTGCTAGGAATTAAACTTTGATCCTCTGCAAGCCTGTTTCTAACTATTGATACATCAGGCCATCCTCTAACTGGAAGATTCTTTAATATTAGAAATATTAAAAATAGATTTTTTCTCTCATACTATACACAGCAACCACTGTTTCCCCTTCGTCCACTCGTCCTACATTCCCTCTCTCCCAGATCTACTCTCCCGTCATTTCCCTTCAGAAAGGAGAAGGCCTCCAAAAGATAATGACCAATTAATACAAAATAAGAAACAATAAGACAAGGTAAAATCCCTCCTATTGAGGCTGACCAAGGCAACTCAATAAAAGAGAGAGTCTCAAGAGCTGTCAAAAGAATCAGAGACACAGGCATTCCCACGGTTAGGATTCCCACAAGAATAGAAAGGGAACAGCCACAACATATACACAGATGGCCTGGTGCAGACCTATACAGGCTCCATTCTTGCCACTTCAGTTTCTAGCCCAATGAGCCCTGCTTAGTTGATTTGGTGGAAAACATTCTTTGGTGTGTCCTTCAAAGGAATTTTCTGACATTAAGAGAGGAGGAAATTCCACCTAAAGTGAACAAAAAAATTTTTTTTTAAAAAAAGTACATGCAAAATATTATGGAAATGTTTTTTAGCTAAACTTGAATTATCATGAAATTATCCATAAAGATATAATCATGGAAATGTATTATGGATATTAACACTATATGTTAAGACCTCTCCATCAATTCCCTTGTCCATTGGAAACTTTTTAAGGAGAGAGTGCTTTATCTTGATACAGTATTTTAAAAGGAAGAAAGTCCATTGCCACACAAAAGCTAGGCTGTCACAGAATACGGCAGTTGGTGAGGATGTATCAGAAGACAGGAAACACATAGAGAGGGGGGGAGGGAAGGGAGAGGGAGAGAGAGAGATAAAGACTTATGCCTGGTGCTTAAAGAAGTCAGAAGGGATGTCAGACCCCCCTGGACTATAGATAAGGTCATTTGTGAGTTGTAATGTGGATACTGAGAAACAAACCTAGGTCCACTGGCAGAATATGCTTCTAACTACTTTTAAAATTGTTTTTATTGAGCTATATATTTTTCTTCACCCCTCCCTTTCAAAGCCCTCTCCTTCTACCCGCTCCTATGATCCCTGTGCTCCCAATTTACTCAGGTGATCTTGTCTTATTCTACTTCCTATGTACATTAGATCCACATATATCTCTCTTAGGGTCCTCATTGTTGTCTAGCTTCTCTGGGACTGTGAATTGTAGGCTGGCTTTCTTTGCTTTATGTCTAAAAACCACTTATAAGTGAGTAGATATTATATTTGTCTTTCTGGGTCTGGGTTACCTCACTCAATATGATGTTTTCTAGATCTATCCATTTGCCTGAAAATTTCAAGATGTCAATATTTTTTTCTGCTGTATAGTACTTCATTGTGTAAATGTATCACATTTTCATTATCCATTCTTCGATCAAAGGGCATTTAGGCTGTTTTCAGGTTCTGGCTATGACAAAAAGTGCTTTTTTGAACATAGTTGTACACATGTCCTTATGGTATGATTCAGCATCCTTTGGGTATATACCCAAAGTGGTATTGCTGGGTCATGAGGTAAGTTGTTTCCTAATTTTCTGAGAAATACCCATACTGAAATCCAAAGGGGCTGTACCAGTTTGAACTCCCACAAGCAATGGAAGAGTGTTACCTTTACCCCACATCCGCTCCAGCATAAGTTATAATCAGTATTTTTGATCATGGCCATTCTTACAGGTGTAAGAATTTCTCTGATGGTTAAGGTTGTTGAGCATTTTCTTAAGTATCTTTCAACCATTTTAGATTCCTCTGTTGAGAGTTCTCTGTTTGAGTCTGTTTAAGTACCATTTTTATTAGATTATTTATTCTTTTGATGACCAATTCTTGAGTTCTTTGTATATTTTGGAGATCAGATCTCTGTCTGATATGGGGTTGGTGAAGATCTTTTCCCATTCTGTAAGCTATCATTTTGTCTTGTTGACCATGTCCTTTGCTATACAGAAGCTTCTCAGGTCCAGGAGGTCTCATTTATTGTTTCTCTGAGTCTCTGTACTACTGGGGTTATATTTAGGAATTGATCTCTTGTTCAAAAGCGTTCAAGTGTACTTATTCCCACTTTCTCTTTTATAGCTTCAGTGTAGTTGGTTTTATGTTGAGGTCGTTGATCCATTTGGACTTGGGGTTACTGCATGGCTATAGATATGGATCTATTTTCATTTTTCTACATACTGCTCTCCAGTTATGCAGCACCATTTGTTGAATATGTTTTTTTTTTCATTTTGTATATTTTGCTTCTTTGTCTAATACCAGGTGTTCATAGGTGTATGGATTGATATCTGGGTCTTCAATTCGTTTCCATTGGTCCTCCTGTCTGCTTTTATGCCAATACCTGGCTGTTTTCAGTATTGTATCTCTATAGTAAAATTTGAAGTCTGATATAGGAGTGTTTCTATCTATCTGCTGTTTCAATGGTTAATTAATAAAGAAACTGCTTGGCCTGATAGGTTAGAACATAGGTGGGTGGAGTAGAAAGAACAGAATGCTGGGAAGAAGGGAAGTGAGGCAACCGCCATGAAGCAGTCTCCATGACTCTCCTCTCCGAGATGGATGCAGACTAGAATCCTCCTAGAAATTTCGTTATTGTACAGGATTGTTTTGACTATCTTCGGCTTTTGTTTTTCCATTTGAAGTTGAGTATTGTTCTTTTGAGGTCTGTAAAGAATTTTGCTGGAATTTTGATGGTTATTGCATTGAATCTGTATATTGTTTTTGGTAAGATTGTCATTTTTACTATGTTAATTGTACCTGCCTAAGGAAACTTTTAAAATATATCTATGGTCCTACTGCTCTCAAAGAACCAAACAAAATAAAATGATGGCAGTTGTGCCAGAGATTTTCTAAAATCTGAATACAAATTAATTTCTTTACAATGTTCTTGATTCAGATAGAAATATTACTCCCAGAGAAATATTAATCCCATTTGTGTTTTTATTTTATTTATTGTTGGTGTATGTGCATGTGTGAACACACATGTGCATATGTCTACATGTTAACATGCATGTGCACCTAAGCCACAACAATCATGTGATGTCAAAATCAACCTAACATGTTATCTCTCTAATTCATAATATATACCCAAGTAATAGAAATTAAGTCATTAGATTCGGTATCAAAATTTTTTACAGGCCGGGCGGTGGTGGCGCACGCCTTTAATCCCAGCACTCGGGAGGCAGAGGCAGGCGGATCTCTGTGAGTTCGAGACCAGCCTGGACTACAAGAGCTAGTTCCAGGACAGGCTCCAAAGCCACAGAGAAACCCTGTCTCGAAAAACCAAAAAAATAAAAATTAAAAAAAAAAATTTTACAAAACAAAGTTGTCTTGCCAGGTATAATCCTATCATTTTAAAGATGTGGTGTAGCTCAGAGACAGAGTGCTTGCCTGACACACACCCACAAGGTCTTGAGCCCAATCTCTAACACCTACACAAAAGAGAAAAATAACATGAAAAAAATAAAATCAATCATAAACCTAGAAGGGATGCTACTTGTGATTAAATACAGTTAATATAAACTTAGCCCCTGTACAGTACTGATTTCTTTCTTTCTTTTTTTATTTTTATTTTTTGATCCTCACAAGAAGCATCTTAAGATGCAAATGGTTATTCGTATAAGAGGAGAACTAAAATGTTATGCATGTCTGAATTTGGAATGCTATCACATATCAACGCTACTATGGCTTACTGTCATTTCATCATCCATGAGAGCTCATTTGAATAGCAAAACCCACTGATTCTCTCATTGCTTCATTTTCTTCTCTCCTTAGAGTTTTGGGATTTTTTAAGTTTTTTGTTTTTGCTCATTTTGGCTTTGAAACAAGGTTTCTCTGTGTAACAGTCCTATCCTAGAACTAACTATTGTAGACCATGCTGGCCTCAAACTTGTTTCAATTTAAGATATTAATATTTAAGATATTTTATTTTTATTTTTTGGTATGTGCATATGTTTGCATCTGTGTGTAGGTTTGTTCAAATGCTTGTGGTGGAGAAAGGCCACTTGTTCGTTCCCAGCTACTCAGCCCTGAAATAATCACACAGAAATTATATTAATTAAATTACTGATTGGCTTATTAGTTCTAGATTCTTATTGGCTAGCTCTTACATATTAATTTAACCCATCTCCCTTAATCTGTATATCACCACGTAGTTGTGGCTTACTGACTAAAGTTCTGGCATCTGTCTCCAGCAGGGATACATGGCTTCTCTCTTACTCTGCCTTCTTTCTCCAGCATCAGTTTAGCTTTCTCCACCTAGCTCTGTTCTACCCTATTGAGCCAAACCAGTTTTCTTTATTCATTAATGGTACTCACAGCATACAAAGGGGAATTCCACATCACCTCCCCTTTTCTGTTTAAATAAAAAGGGAAGGCTTTAATTTAGTAAAATTACACACAATAAAACAGGTATCAAGCAAGAATTACAGTTATAATATTTATATCTACTTTATCTTTTATTATAACTAAGGAAAACTATATTATCACGATCTACTCTTGAACTCCATCACCCCAGAAGGATATAATAATATCTAAGTAAACAGGAAGTGCATTGAAAGAAACTTTCAAAACTCTAGAATTGACAGACACATCTCACTTCCTTGACAGTCACCCAAAGTTCTTTTGTACCATGGGGGCATTCATCTTTAGCCAACAGCCCATAATATCCAATAGACTTTTCCATGAAGCAAGAAATTTCAATGAAAATTCCACCTATATTGGCAGTTTGTCAGTCACTTTCTTCAGAGTCCAGTAGTATATCTAGCAGACTCTTCTATGAAGCAGGAACCCTGAAAGACAGTCTCCCCTTTAGGCAAGTTCAGCAGTCATTTCTCTGTGTGTCTTGCATATCCAGTTCATCAAGCACTCCAGGCAAGAGCAGTTTCTTGTCCAAATAGCTAACCAACTCCCTAAGGAGCCTCCTTGATGCCCATCTTCCTCTTGAAGTAATTGGTACTGCCAGGAGCAGATGAGTCTCACTGTCATGAAAAGTCCTAAATTCTTAAAACATTTTAAATGACATATTCTGTAGTCTTTGAAAGGTTTGAAGAGTGCCTATCCATCTGAAATACATCTCTGTACAACTAGAAAATTTAAGTAATGTGACTACAAGGTTGACTATTATAGATGATTATCTATTAACCAATATTTCTTAATTATACATTACATTTTAAATGAGCTGCACAAACACGATACCTTAATTAAGAGCAGAAATATAAATATAAAATTGGTCTTTTTTTGGTTTTTCGAGACATGGTTTCCCCATAGTTTCTAGAGCCTGTCCTGGAACTAGCTCTTGTAGACTAGGCTGGCCTCGAACTCAGAGATCTGCCTGCCTCTGCCTCCCAAGTACTGGGATTAAAGGCATGTGCCACCACTGCCCAGCTAAAATTGGTCTTAAATATATATCAATAAACCAAGATCCATACCAATGCAAATCTCTATATTATATCCTTTTTATAATGTGAACAAACATTTATAAATAATATTTGGGAATATAGACATAGTTTACGTGGATTTATTCAACCATGTTGGCACCAATTTTTTGTAAGGAGGCCAGCTTGTTGGTTCCTGACTGCTCAGCCCCCAAATAATCACACAGAAACTATATTATTTAAATCACTGCTTGGCCCATTAGCTGTAGCTTTTTATTGGCTAACTCTTACATATTAATTTAATTCATTTATAGTAATCGTTGTATCTCCACATGGCTGTGGCTTACCAGGTAAAGTTCCATCAGGCTCTGGTGGGGCTACCTGACTTTTCTCTGACTCTGCCTCCTTTCTCCCAGCATTTAGTTTAGTTTTCCCTGCCTACCTAAATTTTGCCCTATCAACAGGCCAAGGCAATTTTCTTTATTCACCAATGGTATTCACAGCATACAGAGGGGAATCCCACATCACTGCTGCACTGCTCATAAAGGCCATAAGGGGACACTGGACCCTATAGAACTAGAATTATAGTTGTGAGTTGCTCCGTATGGGTACTGGGAACTGATCTCAGGTCCTCTGAAAGACTTACAGGTACTCTTAACTGCTGAGTCATCTCTATAGATTCTGGAGTTTTGTTTTATCTAATAGATTATTAGGATAAAAGTAAATGCTAGGGCAAAATCAGAAAGGTTAGAAACACTGGATAAGAATTAGGAGGTTTGCAGATGCATATGAAATAGCCAAGTTAACTATATAAGAGTAATAACAGGGCTTGGGATAAAAGCAACAAAGCCAGTCCTGGCAGGTTCTAATGAGCTCCCACGGAACACCTCTCTTAGTAGCATAGGCAAAATACAGCATTGCCCTTTCCCCTAGAAAAATTTGAGTTTGTGATATTTACACCTGTACCATAGCTTTGCACTCAGTACTCTTAATTACATCAGAATGAAATGTGGAAAGTCTGTAAGAAGGTCTCTGCCTATTCCAGAATGGAAACCATCCTAACTGCCCCAGAAGATGCTAAGGGGATGGGAACTAATTAACCAAGGCTTAAGATTCTGGAGACTGTGCCTTGCCATTGCTGGACAGCTGGGTATGGACCCCACTCTGGGGAACACTTTGCTTTTGCTTACTTACTTGCTAAAAATTATCTGGAACTACATGTTCACTCTACTTCTGCTCTGTAATACATCTTCTTATCAGTGCAAGAATGGAGACTAGTACCCCAGTTGGAATCCAAGGGAATGCAAGAGAAGATACCACTCATCTATAGGATAACTATCAGTTATAATTACATACACTAGCTGAAAATGTAACCAATCTCACAGCAATGCACTTGAGCAATTCAAAAAAATGCTTTAAAAAATAAATACATGCCATCAGAATTCAATAGTATAGGGTCTACAAGGAAGTTAATATACTTCTACAAATAATAACTGCAAACTAAGGGATTGGGAGAACAAACAAGAGAGATAAAACGTATTAGTTTATGACCCTGAAAAGTAAACAAGGTATATTTATTTTCAAGTATTTGAAACATACTATGGAACAGGCATGTAATTTCATGATTTGTGGGTGCTGTGTCCTGGGGTAATCACAGTTATATGTGTGCAGTAGAGGAACTAAAATTCTAATAGAAAATTGAATATCTTTCTGGATAGAGAACTAAAAGGAATGTGGGGTAATGTGAGACATTAGAGTCTAGTGAGAAATCCATGTGCATCTGTTTAAGGTGTAACAAGGATTTATTAAGACATAAAAAAGTGGAAAAATACACTAATGAATATGGAGTATGGTACATCCAGTTGTAGGGGCATTGGAATGCTGGGGACAAGCATTCCACAAGCTGCTTCACACTGCCTGATCTGGTTTTCACCACCCAAGAGAGCAAATGCCCTCTACTTCCTTTTAAGAGGTCACATCAGCAGGAAAGAAGCACCACATGCCCCAGGCCAGATAACCCAAGGTCATGAGCAGAACAAACACCCACTACACTACAGAGTAAAGTTGCCTCCAAAAACCAGTGATCAATTTTTTGTCCATCACAATAGGCAGAGTTTGAAGATTGAGTCCAATCAAATTAGTTCCCTTTAAGAACACCAGAGCACTTTTCAAAGAATAGAAAATAATGAAAAGAATCCAAGGCATAATAAGCCAATTATATATGGTTACTCTATTTTTTATGGTTTATTTTTTTATATTTAAAAATTTCCATCTCCTTCCCTTCTTCTTCCCCTTCCCTCCTCTCCCCTCCACCCATATGCCCCTCCCTCCCTTTCCAGGCCAAGGAGCCATCGGGGTTCCCTACTCTATGTTAAGACCAAGGTCCTCCCAACTCCCCCCAGGTCCAGGAAGGTGATCAACCAAGCTGAGAAGACTCCCACAGAGCCCGTCCATGCAGAAGAATGAGATAGATAAAAAGCAGCAAAATGTATATCATCATTATCCATATAAGAGATACAGGTTCAGTCTTTATGGATGCCCAAGTTGTGTGGATTCTTCAAAAGCATATTTAAAGAGAAGGAAAATAAAACGTGTTAAGGGAGAACGCTACATTTTCCAATATTATATTTCAATCACTATGCTAAAATAAATACTGAAGTGTTGAGTTATTTACAGGCAAAGAAATATAATGCCAAAAGACACTTAATATGTCATTAGGAGAATGATGGCTAACTGATAATTTTTTTTCAACAAGAGTTGGTTATGAACAACATGTGAGTGCCACTTATGGTACATTTATGGTATCTTACCAGGTTAGTCATTGTCTGGGTTCATGCGTGTTACATCCAGGTAGGACTCTTTACTGTCTAATTGCTTTCCTCCTTTGGCAATTTGCATGGAATTTTCTGGAACCCATGGAAGCTATACCTCAGTAAACAGGTTTTGGATCAGATCAAGCTCAAGTCATGTAAGTCATATATTGTAAGTTTGTGTTTTCTTTTTTTGTGTTTTTTTTCAAGACAGGGTTTCCCTGTAGTTTCTAGAGCCTGTCCTGGAACTAGCTCTTGTAGACCAGGCTGGCCTCGAACTCAGAGATCTGCCTGCCTCTGCCTCCCGAGTGCTGGGATTAAAGGCGTGCACAACCACCGCCCGGCAAGTTTGTGTTTTCTTCAGTAATAGGGGAACACACTCAATCCTTGAGAATCAATCAAAGGCTATATCAACAATGTATATTATTTTTAGAGTCACTAAGACTACTGTGAACAGCATTTCAAGAGCAGCTGTTTTTATGCTTGCTATTAAGATATTGATTGATTAGTCTGTGGTTCTTGTCAGGAACACTGGCAGCCCAAATGACATAACTTTCATACACATCCCCCAACCCACCCTTGCACACACACAAATCTATATATCCTCATGCACTTATATGTATTGTGCAGACTTAGGTAAATATAAAATAATACAACTCCTTGAGGACTTATCAAGTAACCTCGGTGTTATTTGTCTCAAAACCCTCCCTCTCTGTCTGTATTGGTCTCACTCCATCCTACCAATTGGAGCTTCCTCCTCCTTTTTTGTTTCCCATTTCATATCTCCTGTATCCTGCTATATCTCTCCTAACTCAGCCCCTATGTATATATAATTTGAAGGTATTTTATCAATACCTATGCCAAGAAAAAATATGGAGGCAGCAAAAAAGTTTCTGTATGGCAAAAAAACTATCATCAAAGCACACAAGCAGCCCATATAATGAAGCAAGAGCCTTACCATCAATATTTAACAAAGGAAGCTAATATCTATTATTTACAATGGACTACTGAAATTAAATACCAAGAAAATAGAAATGCCAATAAAAAGGTCTAATAAAATAATTAGACCATCTTCTAAAGAAGAAACTCTTGTAATCAATAACTGTTTTTTAAGTCTTCAATATTCTTAGTCACAGAGGAATGTGAATTGAAATTGTTTGAGATGCCACCTCACTCTGACCAGAATGGCTATCACTAAAAAATTTGATTAAAAAAATATTGGAGAAACTGATAGGAAAGAGAAACACTTATTTACTGGGGGTGTAAATACAAATTAATATAGCAATCATGGAAGTCAGTCTGGTGGATCCTCAAAAAATTTTAAACTAGTACTACTATAGTACATAGCTATTCCGTGCCTGAATATATGGTAAAAAAATACTCCAGCTCTTACCACAGAGATACTTTATACATCCATGTTTTTTGCTGTTCTGTTTATTATAGCAAGTTAATAGAAACAACCTGGAAGTTAATCAGCAGACAAACAGATGAAGGAAAGGTGATATGTATTTTTAAATGGTATTTTTATTCACCTGTAAGAAAATGCTATCATGGAATTTGTAGGAAAATGGATGGACCTGAGAAGAAACGTGATACTCAGCAGGCTGACTCAAGCTCAAAAGGAAAAGAAGGAACAAAACAACTCATGCTTTCTCTTACATAAAACCCTGTATCACTGAGATAGGGAAGTAGACACAAAGTCCTTCCCTAACCAAGTAGCTATTTGCAATGATAGCTGCTAGGAAAAGGGAAAAAATCTGTTTTCTCCAATGGAGTGTCACTGGGTCTATCAAAACCACTCCAGACAGGCCCTATGACCAGGAGCACTTGGCCAACACAAAACAGGCTCCTATTTATTTGTTTGTTTGTTCCTTATACACCCTTTATTTTATTGTAGCAGTTTTTTTCTTATTGGGTTTTTATATTGATTGATGCTTGTATTTGCTTTTGTTTTTGTTTTTGGAGAGTTGTTGTGCGAGACAGAAAGAACATGAAGTTGGTTGGGTTAGAAGATTGGAAGATTTGGAGGAATTGAGTGAGGGGAAAGGATATGTTAGGATGCATTGTATGAAAAACATTTTAAATTAAAAATCCTAGCTGATATGTATATATGTGTGTGTGTATACACATATATATGTATATGTACATATACACAGGTGTAAGTATAGCATAAAATTTACAAAGTTGGGGCCAGAGAGATGGCTCGGTGGTTAATCACTTTAGTGCTCTCTTTGAGCCCCCTGGTTTAGCTCCCACCACCTACATCAGGTGTCCCAAACTGTTTCTAGAAACCCTCTTCTGTTCTTCTTGAGTGCCTGCATACAATGGTGCACATGCAAACACTCAACCCCCCTACACACACACACACACACACACACACACACACACACACACACACAAAGGAGTAAAACAAGTCTTTAAAATTTAAAGATGATGACATCAGGTGATGAGTTTTTTTTTTTTCTACCTTCACATCTATTTTACTGTTCTTTTTGTTTTGTTTTTCTTTTCTCCCCCCAAGTGTGTGTGTGTGTGTGTGTTGGAAAGGTGAATAAAATTGATAGTGAAAGTGAAAAATCCTAAGTGAAGCTCCATTGCTTCGTAATGGTCATGCTACAATTAACTGAGATGTTTAGAGGTTGAGACTAGGTTAGTGCTTTAGGGGTTTCCATAACCTAACTGAAGCTTCTTTCTATTTGTCAATTACTCAGAATTAAACAATTGTATTAAAATACAGAAAGAAAAATGTCTCATGTTTTCTCTCACATGCAGAGAGATGTTACTTATGAACTTTTAGATACCTATGTTTTAACTGGAATACCCATAGAATTCACAAAATTAGTAAGGAGACATGAGAGGAGAACTACAAGGGAGAAATAGAACAATGTGGTTCAAAGGAAAAGAAGGGAAAAGGAGGCTTAAATGAAATAGGGGATGAAAAATAGGGTAAAGAAAAAAATAGGGCAGGGATAATTAACATTAAGGATATTTTGAAAAGCTGATATGGAAACTCACTTGTGGAGACCCAAAAATAAATGTGAGCCTATTCCACTTTGTATGAAGGTCAGAAATTTTGAGTTTATTTTGCTCTCTCAAAGTTATTGACAACAGGTGTGGCTACACACCCTGACCTAGGGTGTGGTTACTTGGTATTTGGACATTACAATGGCCCGTAGAAGTAGATTCGAATGCTCCACCCTGACCAAATGACAGAGAACTCAAACACACTTCTGCTCCTTGTTTTGAAAAAGGAGGTTCGACTTAGGGAGTGTCTGCCTGGAGGATACCTGGTCTAGGGTGTTTTCACTTTCCAAGCAGGAAATATTTTTCTGAAGAATTAATGGCTTGATGTTTCATGTATCAGGGCAAATAACTATTGTGGTTGTCCTCTGTTTCATATTAAAGCACTCTTTGGCTTCCTTTCCCCTTTTTGTATTACAGTATAAAAGTGTATGGAAAATTAAACATGGCTGAACTCAGAACTCAGACCTCAGCATGCAGGAGAAGCTGAGTGTCCCTCCTGTACTATCCTACATCTCTGTTTCTTTTTTATCTCTGCTCCTCCTATTTAACTCTTATAATACTCATACCCCTACCCAAGAACTTATGAAACTGAGGGATCTAGGATCTCAGCAGAAGTCACCCTAAAACAGTGGTTCACAATACTCACTACCATAGAAACTTTTTGAAACACATAAGTACACATAAATAAACAGAATTTATTGTGCCAGTATAAATTGGATGCCAGGGTTCTTTTTGTTTGTTTGTTTTCTTTCTTTTAATAGAGAGAAAGAACATGAAGTTGAGTGGGTATGGAGGCAGGGAAAGCTCTACAAAGAGCTGGGGAAAAACTGTTATTAAAATATACTGTATGACATTCTCAAAGAATCAATGAAAACATATAAAAGTGTGTCATTGGAATTTCCTTATAATGGACAGCAATGTCTCACCTAAACACCACAGGCTAATAAATAAAGACTCAGTAACAGCAAAATTAAGACTCTTGAAGCTATCAGACATTGAGGTTTCATAGACCAGTATGGTTTGATAGACCACATTTCCCTGAAAGGTCACCACCGTGGATACCCACAAAAAAATTACTATGCCCAATAAATAGCAGGAAGCAGTTTGGAGAGAAAAAACTACACCCATATTTCCAAATATTGTCTATAAATGTTTGTTTACATTTAAAAGGGGATATGATACAGATATGAATTATTTGCATTGGTATGGATCTTGGTTTATTGATACAAATTTAAGGTGAATCTTGTTATATATATGTATTTCTGATTTGATAAAGGTATTGTGTTTGTGAAGCTCATTTAAAACTGTAACATAATTAAAAATATAGGTTGATAGATAATCATCTATAATAGTCAAGCTTATAGTCATGTTGGTTAGATTTTCTAGATATACAGAGATATATTTCAGTTAGATAGATATTATTCAAATCTTTCAGAGATCTTCAGAATATGGCATTAAATGTTTTAAAAATTTAGGACTTTTCATGCCAATGAGACACATCTGCCCCTGGCAGCACAAACTACTTCAAAAGGATGATGGGCATTAAAGAGGCTCCTTATGAAGTTGGTTAGCTATTTGGGCAAGAAACTGCTTTTGCCTGAACTGCTTCACTGGACATGAAGGAACTGTAGATAAATGACCCCTGAACTTGCCTAAAGGTGAGATTATCCTTCTGGGCTCCTGCTTCATAACAGAGTCTGTGAGATATCCTACAGGATACAGAAAAAAAATGTGACTGAACTATCTTTAAAATTTCTTGCCTCATGGAAAAGTCTCTGAATACTATGGGCCTTTAGGTTGAAGATGGATGCCCCAATGATACAGAAAAATTTTGGGTGACTGTACAGGCGGCGAGATGTCTCTGTCAATTCTAGAGTTTTGGAAGTTGTTTACAATGTACTTCCTGTTTACTTAGGTTATATATCCTTCTGGAGTCTTTGATGGAGTTGAATAATTTATAGTTATAGTTATTGTTTTCCTTAGTTATGATAAAAGATAAAGTAGATATAAATATTGTAACTGTAATTCTTGCTTTATAACTATTTTGCTATATGTAATTTTACTATGTTAAAGTTAAAGCCTTTCTTTTTTGTTTAAACAGAAAAAGGGGAAATGGTGTAGGAGGTTTTTCTGTCTTTGTGTTGCTTTCATTGGTTAATAAAGAAACTGCTTTGGGCCCTTAGTAGGGCAGAACATAGGTAGGTGGGGAAAATTAAATGGAATGCTGGGAGGAAGAAGGCAGAGCGAGAGAGACACCATGGAGCCACCAGAGACAGACGTGTCAAATCTTTCCCAGTAACCCACTGCCACATGGCAATATACAGATTAATAGAAATGGGTTAAACTGAGATGTAAGAGTTAGCCAATAAGAAGTTAGAGCTACCCCATCTGTCGCCAGCTGGAGGTTCCCTCACGGTCCTGACTTTCTTTCTCATGTTCTCCCTCCTTCTGCTCCTCATCAGGACCTTGGGAGCTCAGTCCGGTGCTCCAATGTGGGGCTCTGTCATTTTCTTCATCTATCATCAGGTGGAGGTTCTATGGTGATATGCAAGAAATTCATCAGTATGGCTATAGGAACTGGCCTTTTCAGGCTCCCTCTCCTCAGCTGCCCAAGGAACTAACTGGGGGCGTCTCCCTGGAAACCTGGGAACCCCTCTAGGGTCAAGTCTCTTGACAACCCTCAGGTAGCTCTTTAAATTAAGATATATGCTTCCCTGCTCCCATATCCACCCTTCCTATATCCCAAGCACCCCATTCCTCCGAGCTCCCCCCATTCTCCCCTTCATATTTTTCTCTCCCCATCTTCCCTTGGCCCAGTCTCGCCCAACCCTCAAGTTCCCAATTTTGCCTGGCGATCGTGTCTACTTCCAATATCCAGGACGGGCTCTGTGGGAGCCTTCTCAGCTTGGTCGATCACCTTCCTTGACCTGAGGGGAGTTGGGAGGACCTTGGACTTAGCAAAGAGTGGGGAACCCTGATGGCTCCTTGGCCTTGAGAGGGAGGGAGGGGAGGTATGGGTGGAGGGAAGGGGAGGGAAGGGGGAGAAGGAGGGGAGGGAAGGGGAAGGAGGAGCGGAGGGAGGGGGTAGGAGGAGGGAAGGAGATGGAAATTTTTAAATATAAAAAAAAATAAACCATGAGGGAAAAAAAAAAAGAAGTTAGAGCTAATGGGCCAAGCAGTGTTTTAATTAATACATTTTCTGTGTAGTTATTTCGGGTGTAAGCTAGCCCCATGGCTGGGACAAACGAACAAGCCCGCTCCCTGCAACACACAAATACTACAAGATTTTGCTAATTAACCCTTCTGAACTTGAAGGTAGATTCAATGGCTAAAATAGATACATACTAGATACATCCTAATCCATAAGAGGTACCCTACTACTATTATCTTGTTTAATGTATATAGACAAAAATGTCTAATGACTAAATGCTGTACCCATACATTTGTGCATTTTTTAAACTCTCATAAAATGTTTCTTTTTTGCAGTAAAAGAAGATTGATTAACAGAGACCCACAAGAGGTCAAGGAAGAAAACTGTTTTCTAGACACAACAAGGTGTGGCTTCACACTAGTTAGGACCTATGCAAGTTGAGGCAAGAGAAAATCACAAATGAGGGTGGGGAAAAGGACACAAAGTCCCTACCTGAGCTAAGGTACTACTGGCAACTGATAACTGCTGGGGTAGGGACAGTTAGTTTTCTTTAAAGGAGTGGCCCCTGAGAGTTCAGCCTTGTTCCAATGAAAGGTTACATTTCTGAGAGTGTATAAGTAGCATAAACTATACTTAATGATTTAAACATAAAAGTAAAGAAGAGAACATAAAGTTGGGTAGGTGAAGAACGAAAGTGAATCTGAGAAGAGGTATATAAATATGACAAAAATACCTTGTAGAAAATTCTCAAAGAATTAATAAAATTGAGAAAAATATACCAACATCAAATAGTTTATGTTATATGTTCAAAAGACAAATCACCTGTATTGTTTGTCATGTGATATTTCAATTTGTGTTCTAGAAAATAAAGATTGCTTGGAGTCAGAGGGCAGTTAGTCACTAGCTGACCAAAATTAGCCATAGAGGTTGGAAGGACTGAAGACAGATTTGAAAAGGAAATAATAAGGAGGAGCTGGGAGAGGATATTGACATTTTTTGGAGGAAAAATGGAAGAGGTAGGAAATTACTGTGGCTGGTCCCCTGCTCCTCTGATCTTCAGGTTCTTAACTCAATATCTGACTCGCAATATTTTATTGATAAAGAATAATTAGTTAAGGCTTTCATAGTTTTATTAGCCAGATTTATATATAAACTCAAATTAAAAATAAGAAACATCAGATAAATCTAAATTAGGAAACCTGATTGACAGTATTCTCCAAATATGAAGATAGCATGGAATATGAGGAAATATAATAGAAGTAGCCAAGACTAGGATAGAAAAAATGATTACAAAAGTATTAACTGCATCTAAAATGCAGACATTAGTAGATAAGTTTGCAAGACCTACTAAAGTTGTCAAATGCTAGTAGTACCTCACAGTTCATTCCTTACCTTATATAACCAATTAGGTATACAATATGGTTGAATGAGAGAAATTGATGGGATGATTTTTTTCCTGCTCTTAAAATGTAAAATTATTTAGAAATCAAAGTTTAAGAAACACTAATGCATTAACATTCCCTTTCAAGGACAAATATCAGAGAGAGTAAACAAAAGGCACTTTTCAAAATCAGAGAGTCCACATGTTAAAAGTAAGTGAATTGTGAAAACAATAAACATAATAAGACATAAGGTTCTGTTATTATTGAATGAAAGATTAAAAAGAAAAATTACCAAAGACAAATGAGACCCTTTCATAATGATAAATGTATCAATGTCAAAGTTTATATGGTTAGTGACTATGACTGTTTATTCAAAATGTCTCACAATAAATTTTGTCAGTAACTCAGTGAAAATCTTATATATAGGAACACCAAAATGGTTACTTAAGACCCTCAGTAATTTTTAACAGTGTTTATAAGAACCAAGTACTCAAAAGAATTTGAAAACCTATGACTAGTCCAAAGAAGGCCCAAAGGGTCACTGAAATGTTAACAGAATTTTCAAAGAAGTTGATAATAAAATCAGTGCAAAAAGTCTTAGCATACTGCAACTTACTTAGCATGCAAAGTAAAATAAAAAGATAGTCCTGAGTGGCTCATATTTGTCTGTAAAAAGTAAGAGCTATAAAATTTTTAGGAACAAATGTTTTA
Organism: Arvicola amphibius; assembly: GCF_903992535.2. NCBI lineage: Eukaryota > Metazoa > Chordata > Mammalia > Rodentia > Cricetidae > Arvicola > Arvicola amphibius. Next base: position 80,835,596 of record NC_052057.2, read on the forward strand.
AGATATGCAATATTAGAGGAAATAAAGCTTTCTAATGACATATAAACCATCAATCACAAAAATAGAATAAATAATAAATTTCTTCATCAAAATTAATTTTCTTTCATTTGAAAACTGCCTTTACAAAAATAAAGATGGGTCGCCCAATGGAAGAAAGATTTGCAGTATTTGTATTTTATTTTAAAATGTACATATATAATAAAAGAAATATATAAAACGCTGTAGCTCAAGTCAGACAAAATCTCAGCATGGACAGTTGGGAGACACTAACCCTAAACATGGAGCTATTGTAACTGACAATTGCTGCAAGGGGAAGAGTCCATTCTCTACAACAGCATGGCCTTTGGGTCTGACAACCCTCCAGTGCAAGACCATACATTCAGAATGAAGAAACAGCAAGTTTTCTTGATGGTTAAAAACAAGAAAGAAAAGAGTACACAAAATTGGCAGGGACGTGGGGATGGATCTAGGAGAAGTAGAGGAGGGAATAAATATGAACAAACCACATTGTAAGAAAGTCTCAAAGAATGAATAAAAATGAGAAGACAAACCACAAATAAAATACATTGTATACACCCATAAAAATGAAATCATAGCCCAATAAAGTGAACAAAATATTTAATATCATTCTACAAATGAAAAAACACAAGTGTTTAGTAAGTACACCAAGATACTCCCAATCATCATTAGTCACTGGAAAAAGACAAACTAAAGCATTAATGAAATAAATCCACAGAATGACCAAATTAAAAGGATTTACATCAAAACTGGCAAGTAGAACTCTCATCTACTGCTGATGGGATTTGAGCATGGAACAGCCACTTTTAAAACCATTTGTAGACTTTGTAGAATTGATAAACATAAACCTAGCACATGAATCAGCAGCTCTACTCAGGTACTTTCATAAGAAAAAATAAAAAGACTAGCTATCCAAAACTTATATAAAGAAACGAACACTACTGTGATTCACAAAATGTTAAAACTGCAAGCAACTCAGATGTCAATCAATTTCTGAGTGGTTATGCAAAATAGGACATTTTCATAATAAGGAATTCTACGCAGAGAAAAAAAAAGACTACTGATAGACATAAAAGCATGAAAGCTCAAAATAACTTTCTTGGGTCGAACACACAAAGGATGCTTACTGCAGACAGCATGTGTACATTATTAAAAGGGTTTATTTACAATATTAAAAGTACAAAGAAAACCAAAACAAACAGATCAGTGAAAACAGAACAAAACACAAACACATGCACAAAAACCAACCACAAAGAAAAGCAATGCTTCTCTAGAACTGTAACCTATGAATAGCAAAAGGAGACTTTGCAGCTGGCCAAAACAATGCAGCGAATCCTTTGGGTATCGGAGCAGCATTTGACTGTGGAAAAAATTTCAAACAAGTACCAGTGTCAGACTCACTAAGTAGAATACAGTGTGTTGCATGAAATCTTAATATACATATAAAATTAAGAGATATAATAGGTAGCCAGGATTAGAGTGCTTTCTGAATAAGCGTAAAGCCTGCGCCTGTTCCTCAGTGTCACACATACACAAGTGTCTGTAAATATAACATATAGGTACATTCCTAGCCAACATTTTTTACACACACACATTGCTTAAAGCTACAAACATATATTGTTCCTTCTTCAACTAACTCACCAAGTTAGCCTTGCTGTGTAAGTGCAAAGTGAATTAAATAGAATACCTTGACTATTTGTATTCTGAAACCAGAGAGAACACCACAATCAAACATGATGAGGTCTGATGAAGACGCCATGCTGAGAGAAGGCAGCTTACCTTTTCTTTTTCTGCATAATGTCAAAAATATGATTACAGCACTCTAAATATGATTCAGTGGTCTAAGCCCAATTTGGATACAGCTCTCTTACTTTTCTGTTAATTCAGAACTGTAGTATGAAACTGATAATGAGCAGTCACATGGCAAAATGAATTAAATGCATTTAAACAAGAGTCTACTTAAACATTCATACTCAGACAAAATAATGTATCCAATATGAACTAATACTTATAACAAATTTATAATCTTTAATTATTAATGATATTTTAAGATGGTCTATTTCTCTTTAGTTTATCATTCTTTTGTTTGAACCTATACTTGCCTAGTAGTTGGGGACAACCTCAGAGTACAAACAATAATTTTATTCAAGCAATCTTAGGAAGAAGGTAACTCAGAGTTCTCCTAGAGAGCATCAAAGTGGTAGTAAGTAGTAGGAGAAAATTCACCTGGGAAGAGAGAAGATGGTTCCCAATGTTAGCTCTGTGAACTAAGAGGAGGAAAAGCTTACTTCCAGTCTCCCAACTCATGTGGGCCTGGTAGACAAAGAGAAATGCCATATCAGACTGGAAGGCATAGTTTTCCTTTATGTTGGGCTATTTTTCTTTTATTTTTTTTTTTGTGTAACCAATGTAAATATCATATGGGTAAGCGGATTTAACATGATTACCAACTTACTGTCAATTTTGTGCCTTGCGATTGTGTAGTGAAATATTTTTTAACTAGGCAAAGTTGTGTTACATTTTTTTATGCTACAGAATATTGCTTTAACTGTGTAAAGGCTCTGTGTAAAGATGTGTTACATTTGTTTATGCCACATTTGTTTAATTATGCAAAGGTGGGTTGCTGTTTCACCTTGCCTGCCTAAAGCACCAGATTAGTCTAATAAAATGTTCAATGGCCAGTAGCTAGGCAGAAGAATAGGCAGGGCTGGTGGACAGAGAGAATTAGTAGGAGTAGAAATCTAGCCTTGAGGAGAGAAGAAGGAGAAGAAATAAGGGAGAAAGAGAAGGACACTTAGAACGTAGGCAGCTGCAAGCCAGACATGAGAAGCACTGAAAGTAAAACATACAGAAGGAAAGAAAGGTAAAGAGCGAGCCTTTAGCAAAATGTAGATAAAAAGAAACAGGCTAAGTTATAAGAGCTAGCAAGAAATAAGCCTAAGCTAAGGCCTATCATTCCTAAGTAATCAGAAGTCCCAGTATCATGATTTGGCAGCTGGTTGGTGGTCCCAAAGAGAAAGCCTACTACACAATTTCTCTAAGTTCAGAGTATATCTTGGCTGATTGAAATAATTAATTCAAACCCACCTCCTCCAAACAAGGTCCAGGGAACATTGTGAAAGGGAAAGAGAAAAACTGTAAGACCTGGAGGATGGGGGGTTATTCTGAAAATAACATCTGGACATGACATCCCTACTGTGCTCAACTCAGAACAGGTGTGGGTACTTGCATAATATAAAGTCAGGCAAATTCTGATATAGATGAGGTGCAAAATCTCCAGACTTTATCCATTTATGAGGAACCATTGGTAATTGATGGTTATGGGAAGGAGGAGGATCACTTTTTTGAAGTATATGGTTGCAGATAGAATTACCATGTTCCAGATAAAGGCCTCACACACATAGGGCAGCACTGACAGGATTCAGACAGTTATTTATTAAAGAAAAAACATTAGGTTGTGAGAGAAATGCGTTAGAGATAGTACAAGGTGCATAAGGTAGGGGAAAGAAATAGGCTTCTGAGGAATAATAATACAATAAAATAAACTAAGATAAAACCAAAAACTAACACACCAAAATTTAGGACAAATGGAAGAAAGAAAGAAAGAAAGAAAGAAAGAAAGAAAGAAAGAAAGAAAGAAAGAAAGAAAGAAAGAAAGAAAGAAAGCGAGCCCAAGAGCAAGCACAGGAAACTGAGATGCACACATTCACACAGAGAACCTGGTGAGGACCCTGTGCATACTGCTTCAGTCACTGTCACCTAAATTTTGGTAATTTAGAGGGCTTAGTTTTCTTGGTGTCCTCCAACCCCTCTGGCTCTTACATTCTTTCTACCTACTCTTCCTCAGGGATCCCTGAGATCTGAAGGGAAGTATTCATTTGAGACATCCCATTTATGACTGAGTATTCTAAGGACTCTAACATTCTGCATAATGTCTGGCTGTGAGATTCTGTATTTGTTCCACATACTCCTGGAGAAAACTTTTCTGATGATGGCTGAGCACAGCATTGATCTAGGAGTATTGGTGTGGGAAGTCCTTCTGTATATGTGTTGCTTTTATTGGTTAATAAAGAAGCCGTTTTTTGCCAATAGCTTAGTAGAATATAGCCAGGCTGGAAGAGATATAGAGAGAGCATAGGTTGAGTCAAGGAGATGCTATGGAGCCTCCAGCTGGAACCTTGCTGGTAAACCACAGTCGCATGTGACACAGAGATTAAGAGATAGCCAATACGAAGCTACAGCTAATAGTCCAAGCAGTGATTTACTTAATACAGTTTCTGTGTAGTTATTTTGGGCCTGAGAAGCCTCCCCCTCCTACAGAGTATAGCAGAACGGTAGTAGTTGATTTTGTCTTAGGTCCCTAGGCCATCTGTTATGAGGTTCTTGGTCATCCATGCAGTATCACATGGGTTCCATCTCATGTGGTAGGCCATAAGTCAAATCAGATATTGGTTGGTTACCCAGTTTCTCTTTTGGTAGCACATATGGTACTTTCCTGTATAAACAATGCTAGTACATAGAGGTAAACATTCTATGTAGGCATCAAACTGGCATCTTCAAATTTATTAAACACGCAGTGTGGTCTTTAACAGTGAGATATTTCTGTCAATTTCTGGATACCAACCTATATATAGTCTTGGTAAGAGCCTGGATTGTTTGTGGGTTCCCATGGGACCCCTTTGACCAAAAACTCAATTAGATGCAACCCAATTCTTGGACAGGAAGCCTCTTTTGATGACAAGAGATAACCAGTTGGGGATCTATATCCCAAATATTTGACAATTTCACTTAGGTCATCTTCATATATGCATGCATTTAGGAACCTTCTATTTTATCGAATTTTATACTAGACATCATTGGCTTTTAGTTTTAGTTTATTTTCTCAGGAATCCCTTCCTTGTACCCCTCATTCCTGTCCTACCCATTTGATCCTGCCATTCCAGTCCCAACCATCCATAACTATTTCTCTTTCCCAACAAAATCTATTTGTTTTACCTAGTCCCTTATTCCTTCTCTATGGTTGCACTGATTGTAGTTTTTTAATAATTGACTTAACAGCTAATATCCATTTATATATGAATACATACCACATTTGTCTCTCTGAGACTGAGATACCTCACTCAGGATGATTTTTTTTCTATTCACGTTTATTTACCAGCAAACTTCATGATTTTGTTCTTTAATGGCTGAGTAATACTCCATTGTGTAAATATACCACATTTTCTTTATTTGTTCTTCGGTTCAGAGGCATCTAGGTTGTTTCCAATTTCTGGCCATTATGAATAGAACAGCAATGAAAATGGTTGAGCTAGTTTCTCTCCAACTGTGACTCTTAAAGTACCTTTTGTGTGTCATGGAAGAAGAAGTTAAAATGCAGATGAGTGTTCATAGAAAACTTAACAAAACCACTTCAAAAACTCAATATGCTCAGTATAAAGCATTAATAACATTTAAATCAACATAAAAATAGATTTGTGAGATGAAAACCAATAATGTTTTAAAGTATGAAAACTTTCTATATCTTATCAGTAATTTTATTCTTGAAAATCTGGTCCAATGTCACAACATGAAGATAAAATTGTAGATAACATGATAGTTTGCAGAGCCCAACAAGCCATATATTCCAGAATTTCATTAGCTCACTGTTTAGCAATTTCTAGAATATATCTTATTTATTTAATTTTTTTATTAAAAATTTCTGCCTCCTCCCCGCCTCCCATTTCCCTCCCCTCCCCCCACTCCCCTCCTTCTCCCTCTCCAGTCCTAAGAGCAGTAAGGGTTCCCTGCCCTGTTAGAAGTCCAAGGTCCTCCCCCGTCCATCCAGGTCTAGAAAGGTGAGCAACCAAACATGCTAGACCCCCCCACCCCACAAGGCCAGTACATGTAGTAGGATCAAAACCCAGTGCCATTGTCCTTGGCTTCTCAGCAACCCTCATTGTCCGGCATGTTCAGGGAGTCAGATTTTATCCCATGCTTTTTCAGTCCCAGATCAGCTGGCTTTGGTGAGCTCCCATTAGATCAGCCCCACTATCTCAGTGGCTGGGTGCACCCCTCACAGTCCTAGTATCATGTGGATTTTCACTGCTCCCAGTCATCGGCCACACTGAAGATGGGGAGTTTTCTGGGCCGTGAAGGCTCTTTATGTGGTGCACTGGCAGGTCACAGGGTTCTTCCTCAAGCTAAAACTGGCAGTCATTGAGACAGCTGAAAATGTAGCCCATCGTGTCTCACAGAGGATACTGCAGATGCATTGCCACTGTCTCCAGTGGCCATTCCCTGATTTCCATTTGGTGCCCGTTATCACTGGGTTTCTAGAGCTCTTGAACTTGAAGAAGGTTAGACAGCACACTGCTGGAGCAGTTTGTGAGCATCAGCAGATTTAACTTGTAATTTCATTGATCCCTCCGTGCTCACTGTTTGCAAACCAGCTGCAGCAGTTTCCCCACAGCTACTGATCTCAGTAGCATTGATTTTTTTTCCCTCTCCTTACATTAACATAGCATTACTCCTTTAATGGGCAATAAATGACTGGATGTAAATACAATCAGGGCTGCAACAACAAAAGGAAAACGTCAGATTCATTTTTATTTAAGGGATTCTTTCCATTAATATTTGCCATAAAATTATAACGCATAATATTGACAAAAAGTAATGTGATTTTGTTTTGAGTGCATTTTCCTCGTTTGTAGATATATGGTATTTGCCAAGTGGTCTTTTCCTCCAAATGCATTAAGAGAAGCAATACAATAACAGTGCTTTTATAGATACTGTAAACTTGTACTATTACCTTAGCACAACTATATTCTATTCATGAAAAAATATAAAAAATAAAGGTTTATATTTTGCAAATAATTCAGAAAATAAGACCATTTCAGATTGTGTCAGTAGGCTAACAACTGCCTTTAAGGGTACCGTTTATTTCAATAAAAGTATAAGCAATTGACTAGTCTTTTATATAAGAGCAACACCTATATCAAGACTAAGAAAATAACTTTACCCATCTTCTGATATATGTTTTAAGGGGTTTGTTGTATGTGTTCAGGGTGAACATCACTTTGAAATGATTTATCAGACTTCTTTTCTGAAATTAATATCTATAGATACTAACTTTTAGAAAGATTACAAACACTATGTGAAGTTATTGGTGTATGCACATGTTTAAAGTGGATAAAGATATGAGAATTTAAACAAGGCCACTACCATTAAGTCCAAACAACAATTTCAACTTAATAGAACAAGGTCCACAGTGAATTTATTTAGATTGAAGTGGATGACAGATAACTAGTTTGTGAATGACTTATAAAAATTCTCTTATAAGCAACAATCTCCAATATCAACCCCAAATTCTTCCTTTCCATATGTGTGTTTTAGACGGATTTTTAAAAATTTCTTTATCCTAGGACTGACATTCATGGTTTTAAGTCCTTTGAAAATCCTATAATAACTAAAATGGTCTATGTTCCATATGTATTTAGCTATTCCTTAAATACATGTAGGAAAATAAAATACGTAGTTCCTCAGAATTTTTTTCCAACAATTTTGGTGTCCCACTGGGATTCATTATTTATTTCTCAAACATATGCAAATAAGCTTTTTTAAACTATATTTTGTTTGGTATTTTGCAACTCATTTTTCCTCTTTTAAAAAAGTTTAGAGCATTAGGTTAGTTATAAGTGTAGACTTGAAGTAAAAAATCACTAGGAACACTGACAGAAATGAAGAAAATAACTAAAATATAAATTGTACATTCAAGTGCTCTTATTGTCTTTGTTCCTTGCAAAAACATTTGCTCATTCATTTCACTAAAAGCATTTTTACAAAATTCTGCCACTGTAGTCAGCTTTGTAGTCAATGTTGAATCCCTCCCCCGCACCTCTGATTAACCTTGACATACACATGCTCTATCCCATCCAATGGCATTGTCTGCTGCCCCACCTAGAAAAACATTGAGTCTCACTGATTGGCGGTATTCTCACTGCCTACAGTGCTACCTTCCTCTGGTCCTCATCTATTCTGCTGCCTCCTGCGTGTCAATACGTTTTAAGATTTAACGATATTCATCTTTTGGGGTGCCTGAACTGGCCTTATCCCATAGCCACACTGATGAATATCTTGCATATCACCATAGAGCCTTCATCTGGCGATGGATGGAGATAGAGACAGAGACCCACATTGGAGAACTGGACTGAGCTCCTAAGGTCCAGTGAAGAACAGAAGGAGAGAGAACATGAGCAAGGAAGTCAGGACCGCAAAGGGTGCTTCCACCCACGGAGACGGTGGGACTGATCTAATGGGAGCTCACCAAGGCCGGCTCGACTGGGACTGAACAAGCATGTAATCAAACCGGACTCTCTGAACAGTAGTTGACAGTGAGGGCTGACTGAGAAGCCAATGATAATGGCACTGGGTTTTGATTCTACTGCATGTACTGTCTTTTTTGGAACCTAGTCTGTTTGGATGCATAGCTTCTTAGACCTGGATAGAGCCGGGAGGGCCTTGGACTTCCCACAGGGCAGGGCACCCTGATTTCACTTAGGACTGGAGAGGGAGGTGGAAGGGGAGTGGGGGGAGTGGGAGGGAAATGGGAGGTGGGGAGGAGGTGGAAATTTTTAATAAGTAAATTAGTTAATTAAAAAAAGATTTAACTAAATTATTTTTGAATAAATCAAATTCTCATAATTTTTGTCTTGATCACCAAAAATAAGCCCACAAAAAAAACAAAAAAACAGATGAATCAAACAGGGAGAGAGACAGAAGAAGTTGGGAATGGCTGAGAAACAACCAAAATTAAGGGTCATCTGAGGAGTAGTATGGAAACCTAAATATATATATAGCCTATATATGAAGGCAAGCTAAATGAAAGTACCAAATGAAGGGGAGACAGAGTACCACTGGCCACCTCTTGTCACCAAAACGAAGCTTCCAGTACTGGGTTTGGATTACAGGTAATTGAAATATCATCATAAGCATCCAAAAAGAACCCCAAACAACATAGGTTGTTGCCAAGAATGTAGGTTGCTCTTCACAAAATGACAGAAAGGCATTATTCCTGAAAACAAAGAGCTATGCAACTTATTGAACATGGAGATGATGAGCCTACATAGAGCCCTTATCTCTACATCCTAGTGTCTTTTCTGTAAGAAGATACTCTGCAGGCTATCAAAAAAGAAATGTAAACACCAACCCAGTCACAACCCCTCTGATCTAAAATGATGTCCTGACTGAAAGATATGCTAAGACAATTGTGACACCAAGCATGTGGGAGTAAACAACCAATATCTGATTTGACTCGTCTCATTCCAAAGGAGAGAAACCATATCTGACACTGCTTGGGTTGCCAAGAACCTGAGAATAGATAGCCCAGGGACCTAGAGTAAAACCAAATACTACTGTTCTATTAATTTAAAAAAAAACATTCCTAATGACACTCTGCTGTACTCATAGATCAGTGCCTTGCTCGGCCATCATTAGAGAAGCTACTGCGGTTGAGGGGAGCAAATACAATGATCAACAGGAGGACACTATGCAGAGCACAAGAATCCTTGGAAGACTCAGTCATAAATGGAAAATCTACATCAAATCTTGGCCTTCAGGGTTCAGGGAACCCCATGGGGGGGAAAAGGCAGAAATAGTATTGGAGCCAGAGGGCATGAAGGACACCAAGAAAACAAGGCTTTCTGAATCAACGTTATCACTGGGAGTCAGCGTGCTCACTGGTCTGCAGGGCGCTGCACCAGTTGTGGCACTAGTGCTGATGAGAAGTGGACACATACCCCACCCCTAACCCAGAAGTTTTCTCCGGTTGATAATCTCCTGGAGATAAAATTCAGCTGCCTCTACGGCAATCTCACTGGGGAGGCAAACTACTCTTAACTGTAGGCTTCATATCCAGCAGTAGATGGCTGACCAAAAATGAACTCAACTGCATCTTTGAAGATTCATTGTCTCATAAAGTTGTGTCAGGGGTCTCCCTTTAAAATTATTATCATATTAGCTTAATTTCAATTTTATTTATTTATATTTTTCTTCTGTTTTTACTCTATATTCCCTGTGCGTGTGTGTGCGTGTGTGTGCATGTGTGTGTGTGTGTGTGTGTGTGTGTGTGTGTATAGACATCCAGTTTATTGTTATTATAGGATTACTTACTTATTTACTGCCAATTCTAGAATGCATTTCAAGAACAATAGAAAATAATAATTACATGCCATGTTAAAATTGTTTCAGGAAGATGTTTTAATATCTGCTTTTTATAAGAAGAGAAGAGTTAAAACTAACAAAAATGACAAATTAATAACTTGAATTTTTAAGGAATTTATTTGTTTAATAACCATTGAGTATCGTCTTTTATTAGAATGGTTCACAGAGTAACATATGTCAGAACATCTTGACCTCTGAGAATTTTTCTCATTGGTATAAGTTTTTATACTTAGTTACAATGATATTGATAGATAAAGTATTCATAAAGTCAATTTCTAGAAAGGGGAATGTCTTTTATTTGGTAGATCTGCTATAATCTCTAATTCAAAATACAATGACATGTTTGTTTGTACCTAAAATATTTCATTAGGGAAAATATACCCTTCCTTCACATGTGTCTATCAAAAACTTTTAACAATTGTCAAAGGGTGATCCAGCTCATTTCTTGAATGTATCTTTTCTCATTCTAAAGATTCATTTGGAGCAAATCATGAACTTTAAAATATTTAATCTATAGGAAATATAGGCAATATCTCTAAAAGAAAGGAATACATGTATAACTATAATATAATATAAATTAAAATATATAGCATATTATTCTGCCTTAAAATAAGAGTAAAATAATTTTGTTAGCCTTGGTAAATCATACAAATGAACTGTTTGCATTGGAAACTAATATAAACACTTTTAAGTCATATCTAGTAAGATTAAACATTTGATTCTGTGTTCAAATTAGATACTTGAGCCTATTTTATTACAGGTTCTAGGTGAACTATTGTTTTTAATTTCTTGTTTGCTTGCTTTAACTATTCTGAGTCTTACAACTATGTGGCTAAACATTTCACTCCAAATTAGTTTCAGTAGCTTTTAGCTTTCTTATTAGCACAAATATTTAGTATCCCTCTGTTACCCACAATGCAACAAATTAAGTTATTCAAAATTAAATTACTCGTATCTTTCCTTTCCCTGTTAATGTTCAAGCAGTAAAATATTGAAGTTAAAACACAATGACTAATTATCAGGATTCACCAAAGGCATTAATAATTTCTAAAACAGCATGGCCTGACTTTTGAACCGGAAGTCAGGACTCTAATCTGTTCCAGGGATGGTGACTGCCTTGTATATCATTTACTGCTTCTGTGTAGCACGATCCCTGTTGTTAAAAGGGAAATAACAAGATAATGATGCACACTTTTGTGTGCCACACAGAAATCTTGTGAAAATTAATACTCAGAAAAGACTTCAGAGCTTAGTGAGAAAAGCACTTTAGAATATAAACACCATGCAATTATTCTTATTACTGTGAGCTAGAAAAATGCTAGCAAGAAATAGCATGATTATTGCGGCATGCATTAAGCCAAATAAGAAAGCAGGCTAGTAGGGAATCCCATAGAAGATAAAAATTGCTTTGACCAATCCTTCCTTCCCTCCAGCCACTGAAAGAAATGGTTTTTATAGCCATGTTAAATGGTACCCTAACTCCCTTTCATTTTGCTTAAAATCTGTGATCCAGGAATTGTGCTTAAATGAAATTTCCATCAGCTTTTACATATTAAAAAAGCAAGTACATTTTAATGCACATATTGAACATTAAATCATTTTTGCTGCAGGTTATTGCAAGTAAATAGTAATTGTAAAATAGATTCTTTTTGATGAAACAAAATGAAAATAGACTGCTAAATGTTCACCTTAGATTTTCTCATCATTTCATTAACAGTTCAACTGGGAAAGGAATTTTTATAATGACGGACAGGAAAATCATACTCATCAATACGCATCCATATTCATATGCAGGCACACTGATTCTGGTTTCTTCCAAGAATAAGAACTATTCAAAATGACTATGTCCCTTAAGTTGAATTGCAGGGATGCTTAAGTTTATTATACTGAATTGTTTCTTTATTCAAACCCAATATTTATTAAGAAATAAAACCAAATTTAAACAAGATTCCATTTTTATCTCTAAAATGTTGTTTTTATCAGGATAAAAGTCTGAAAAACAAATAATGAGCCAGATTAAATTTCCAATGGAAGAGCAACAAACTTCTGCTTATTTTTGCATTCACTGTATACTAAAACCCTCTGTGTCCCCACTTACTCTCTGTACATTTGTCAAATACATCCTTTTTGTGTAATTCTTTTCTATTTCTAACTATGGGTTGTCCCAAACCTAAAATAAATTAAGCTCTTTCCAACACTGGGAAACTGCTAGATTCACATTATCTCAAAGAATAATACAACAGCAATTCTTAAAATGACGGTTTCAGCTGGTGCAGCAGATCTGAGAACACTACTGCTGAGCTTGCATCGCCCCCTATGGTTGCTGTCTGACAGTTCCCAGAGCAAAGTAGTAAGGTTCCCTGTCTCCTGGGTGTACTCCGAGCACTGTGCTTTTTAGCTTTCCTTCTGATTTGAGTAAGCATCTTATAGCATGTCATCATTGACCCAAATGCTAAATTTTGGAAATAGCAATGTTAGATTTTTACTCTTATTCTTATTAATGTTGTAAATTAACAACAGTTCGCCAACCTCATCATCAAATTAATACTTGTTTATGTATTACCTATTTTTATAAATTCTTAAATTAGATAGTAAAAATTTCTTCAGTACGAATCACTTTAATGTTTATTGGGGGATATATATTCCATTTCACCTTTTATCTCCAATGATACATCTGGTCAATTCGGTACCATCTAGCACTGAGACATTTGTTTTAACTTCCCATCGAGATGGCGAGTTGAGTAGAAACAGAAGTTATGCCCACTAGCAGTCCACATGCCAAGGGACAGCAGAACAAAGAAATGTCTCTCTGCTATCCCAAGCTCAAAGATACGTCCTTGGAAAATTATTCGATTAATAATTTTCTGAGGTCAAGCCCTCTAGAAATACAGCCTGAAAAGGTAGTTAGATTCTTAAGTTGGGTCATTGAGGGTGAGATATTGAGGCAAAACCTTCAAAGGAGAGAGAGAGAGAGAGAGAGAGAGAGAGAGAGAGAGAGAGAGAGAGAGAGAGAGAGAGAGAGAGAGAGAGAAAGAGGGGGGGGTGATAGGAAATAACTAAGCACAGCATGATGGGTAAAATTATGCCTGGGCTTGAATAGAATGATGGGTCTGAAACAAAAGTTGCAACACAAAATATCATTGACCTTTTTCATTTCTCTGCCAGATACAGTATTCTTTTTATTTATTATATTAGTTAAGGAGGAGGAGATAGAGCAACTTCAGGAACTCTCGCATTAGCCACACCTGCCATTTCTGAGCGGTCAAGGAGCTTTGACAGACTTCCCAACTGCTAATATTATTATCATTATAATTACACATCCCCAAACCAGTAAGTTTAATACCTTAGGGATATGTGGATTCACTGGATTCAGGACAAGATTCATGATAGCCTTGGCTAGGAACATTATTCATTGGTTCTTAATGCCTCTCTACAGGCTTTAAGTGTGCTTTTTTCCTTTTATTCTGATGTTTACTTTGATAGTCTACCCAACAATAGACTACAAAATATCTTTATTTTCTCTTCATTAGTGTATGTATCATTATCAACCAAATGACTGTTTATTTGGAAAAGAATAGGAAAAGGTATTCTATGCTTTTTATAATGTTAAAATGTCACTGCTCATAGAAGCAGAACTAACCTCCCCTTAAGTTGATTAAATAAGATAGAGATCAGTTCTGTCCCTTTTTATATCTATTCATATAAATTTAGATAACACTAAGAAATGAATGTAACAAAAAGCTAAATATAGCCATTCTAATGGAAGTTTGTAATCCTTTGCCACGTCTCTACCCTATATTACATAGTATATACATCATAAGTAGAATAGGACCTTCTATAAGTATGCGTATACAAATGGCTGCATACATACATAAATAAACTAGCTATAAAACAATATCATTCATATTTTGACTTCTTAGTAGTATCATCATGCTAATGTTAGCACGTGCTAGTTAGGGTTACTACTGCTCTGATAAAATACATAACCAAAAATAAGTTTGAGAGCAAATGGTTTATTTGGTTTATACTTTTACATCCTAGTCTAACACTGAAGGGAATGAGGGAAGGACCTCAAACAGGGTAGTAACCTGGAGACAGGAGCTGATGCAGCAGCCATAGAGGGATGCTGCTAACTGCCTTGTGCCCATGGCTTACTTAGCCTGCTTTCTTATAGAACCCAGATCCCCCAACCCAGGGATGGGACCCACCATGGGCTTGATGCTCACTCATAAATCACTAATTAAGAAAATGCCTTATAGCTTGATTTTATAGAGATGTTTTTTCAACTTAGGCTCTGCCCTTTCTGATGACTCAGCTTGTGTCAAGTTGACATTAAACTAGCCAGACCATAGCATCTATATGTATCATCAGTGGTCAATTTTGCACTTGTTGAGTGTTTCAATGATGCAATCTCTCTTCTCTACTATAGACCAGGCAAATTCCTAATAAGCTATACTGAGATGCAATCCTAACTGCTCTTGTGGCCACCAGTGAAGAATATTTAGTGTCACCATATTGTAGGCAGAGGCTGCTTCTTCATTCCCTGGCCACCCAGATCTGAAATAATCACAGAAACTATATTATTTGCAATACTGTTTGGCCAGTAGCTTAAGCTTATTTCTAGCTAGCTCATACATCTTAAATTAACCCATCTCTATTATTTTATATTTTACCATGAGGCTCATGGTTTACTGGTAAAGTTCCAGGCGTAACTTTTTCCGGCAGCTACATGGCTTCTCTCTGGCTCTGCCTTCCTTCTTTCAGCATTCAGTTTAGCTTTTCCACCTAGCTCTATTCTGTTCTGCCACAGACCAAAGCAGCTTCTTTATTAACCAATGATAATAAAACATATTCACAGCATACAGAGGAGAATCACACATCATTGTAGTAGAAAGCTTCTTGCCTCATTTCAAGCTTCTGTCTCATTTCCAAAGATTGAAGACCATTTTGTTATATAGGCTAGGAAAGTGAAATATCAAAGAAATTGGAGACAAAAATAGCACTAGCCCAAGTTTTAATGTTACCTTAAAAGGTAACATTTAATTTTGTCTCTTATTATCTCATTTAAGTATTGCAGTTTTTTTGAGTTCTACATGATCTCATTCCAGTCATCCTTCATCTACAGAAACCAAAGGTTTCTTTAAATGCTGCCAGAAACATCCTCTGTCTCCCATATCTGCTCTTAGATCACTGTGTGGATGCTCTGAGGATGCTATTTTATATCTTTGAAATATCTATGGCATTCCAAAACAGTATTCCAATTTCTAGTATTCACAATTTTTTATTTCTGTTGTCTTTCAAATGCCATAGACAATGCACACAACTGGAAGCAGTTCAGACACCCCATCTTACCTGAGCATAGTGTCAATCTCAGCGAAACCCTTGCGGCTACATATCATATGTTTGGAAAACATCATCTATCACTTATGATGAAGTCCTTGTTGCAAACCAGCCCTCAAGTTTTCCTGTCTAGGAGTCTGCTTCCTAAGATTACATTTAGTATCAACTTATTTAGATTCTAATGTTTTGTTATGAAAAATGGGATAAAGCAGAAGAAAGCTGATAGACAATAAGGTCTTAGGTAGAATCAATACTTTCTGGAGACATTTGAGTTCAGAGAATCTGATATTTGAATCTCAGCAGAGTATTGCCCCCACTGAGGCAAGGGAAACGTGATTCCTCCACCCTTTTTCTCAGCCAGACACTGTCTACTTCCCATTGCTAAGGGACAAAGGAACATTTCAGCCCTTCTGGCTTAATGGCTTCCAATAGTCAAGGGAATGTCTTAGGGGAGAAGAGGTGGGCAGATGGGGAGTCAGGTGACTGACTCTTCCATAGTAGCCGCTGACATCAATAGCAGGAGAGAAATGTGCATAGTTACTGAGAAAAGGGCTAAGGCTTCAGGCACAGCAGTTGCTCCTAAACTAGAGTAGCTTACTTAACTTATCATGAGAAAAATATTTTAATCAATGCTCACAGAAGGGCCTTTTAAAAATATGTTTGTGCCGGGCGGTGGTGGCGCACGCCTTTAATCCCAGCACTTGGGAGGCAGAGGCAGGCGGATCTCTGTGAGTTCGAGGCCAGCCTGGTCTACAAGAGCTAGTTCCAGGACAGGCTCTAAAAAAGCTGCAGAGAAACCCTGTCTCGAAAAACCAAAAAAAAATAAAAATAAAAATATGTTTGTAAATATACATAATTTGCCATCATTATTATGGTGTTCCCCAACAAGATAATACTGTGTGTGGGTCAGTAAAGGGCACAGGGATATCCCACTCTGGAGATGGTTTCTGGGAACATCGTCTGATATTATTACACAGGAGAAAACACTTATATAGTGGAAAACTAGCCACTGTGATTGGTTAGCACATTGTGTTGGATTGGACAGCGAGTGCCCACACCACTAGCAAGTATGACCGAAAGATGCACATTTGATGTGAGATAACTTTCTGTTTATGTGTTGATCTTATTGGTTAATGAATACATCTGCTTTGGTCTATGGCAGGGCAGAATACAACCAGACTGGAAGAGATATAGAGAGAGAGTAGGCAGAGTAAGGGAGATGCCATGTAGTTGCCGAGGGACACACATGAAAGGAAATATGGAGAGTGAAGACTTGTCTACAGGTCAGCTACTGGCTATTCATGTTACTTCAGAATTCAGTGTTCTGACTACTGGGGCGTGGTGTGTCATGCTTCTTATTTAGAAGCATGGTATGACAAGAAATAGCCAGTTAGGGTTCTATATTCTCATTTATTTGATGTTCTCAAGTAGATCTCACACACACACACACACACACACACACACACACACACACACATATATATATATATATGCAATATATGTGTGTGTGCATGTGTGCGTATACATATATATGTATGTATATATATACATATATAATAGAGTGGAAGCTTCAAAAATTATAAATATATAATATTTGAAGCTTCTACTCTATTAGCCTTCCATACCACCCCTTTTGTGACCCTCAGTTTTATCTCTTTCTCTCCATATTTCCTCCCTTTTCCCCTTCTCCCCTCCCATCTTTCATTTGATCCTCCAGTTCCAAACTTCCTTCCATCTATAACTATCCTATTTTCCTTTCTTAATGAAATCTATCTGCCACACCTACTCCCTTACTTTATATCTAAACTCAGTAGTTCTTTGGATTATAGCTTGGTTAGCATTGATATAACAGTTAATATCCACATATTAGCAAATACATCCAATATTTTTCTTTCTAGTTCTATCCATTTATTTAAGAATTTCATGACTTCAACTTTTTAACAGTTGAGTAATACTCCATGATTATTTTCTTTGTGGTAGGATGAGGCATAATCAGGGTATCCATGCCCAAGAGTGGTATAGGTGGATCTGGATGTAGGTAAATTCCCATCATCCTTAGGAACTGCTACACCACACTGATTCCATAGTGGTTGTACAAATTTGTACTCATGTGAGCAATGGATAAGTGTTTTGTTTACACTACATCTTCCCCATCATGAACTGTCACTTGTTTCATTTACCTTAGTCATTCTTATGAGTATAAAATAAGATCTCAAACTAGTTTTGATCAGGATTTTCCTGGTGACTAAAAAAGTTGAACATAAACCTTGTGAGTTTCCTCTTTAGAAAATTCTGATTAGATCTGTAGCATTATTTATAGTTAGATTGTTTTCTTCATATCTATTTTTTGAATTCTTTATTTATTTTGGATATTATCCCTGTATCAGATATGTAGTTGGTAAAAAACTGTTTTCCATCCTGAGGCTGTCACTTTATCTGAATGAAGGTGTCAATGGCATGCAGAAGCTTTTCAGGCTCATGAGGTTCCATTTATTTATCAGTTGTTGATCTTAGTGTCTGTGCTAATGTTCTGTTCAGAACATCTTCTGTGCCAATGAGTTCAAGGCTATTCTCTACCTTCTCTTCTATCAGGTTCTATCTCTTCTTTCCATGTATTATAGATTGAGGTTTTTGGTTCATTTGGAATTGAAGTTTGTGCAGGATGATAATTATGGTACTATTTGCATTCTCCTACATGCAGTCATCCAGTTTGACCAACTCTATTTGTCGAAGATTTTGTCTTTTTTCTACTGTGTGTTTCTGACTTCTTTATAAAAATGCAGGTGTCCTTATCTATGTGGATTTAAGTCTGGGTCTTTTATCCAATCAACATGTCTGTTTTGGTGGAAATACCATGCTGTTTTTAATACTATAGCTCTGCAGTAAAACTTGAAATTGGTAGTAGTGTTACCTCCTACAATTCTTTCATTATTCAGGACTTTCTTAGCTATCCTGGGTTTTGTGTGTGTGTGTGTGTGTGTGTGTGTGTGTTTCCATATCAAACTTAAAATTGCACTTTCAAGATCTGTGAGTAATTATGTTGGAATTTTGATGGGAAAAGCATTGAATCTGGAGGTTGCAATTGGTAGAATGATAATTTTTGCTATATTAATCCTTCTAATACATGAGCAAGAAAGATTGTTCCACTTTTAATAGCTTTAATTTTTCTCCAATCTCTCTCCACATCTCTCACATGCCTGCTTAGATTTACCCCAAAACATATTATTTGAGGATTTTTAAAAAGGTGTTGTCATAGACCATTTCTCATTTCTACAAGGAGGGCTACTCATTTTTGTCAATTAATTCTATATCCACCTACTTTGCTGAAAGATATTTTCAACTGTAGGAGTTTCCCAGAAGATATTTTATGATCACTTATGTAAATTATCAAATCATCTTCAAATAAAGATACTTTGACTTCTCCCTTTCTAATTTGTATCCTCTTGATTTCATTTAGTTGTCATATTGCTCTCTCAAGTTTAATCAATAAAACAAATAGATATGGAAAGAGTGGACAACCTTCTATTCTTCCTGATTTTAGTAGCATGGTTTGAGCTTCTCTTCAGTTGTGTTTATATTGGTTATGGACTTATTGTAAACTGCCTTTATTATGTTGAGATATTTCTCTTGTGTCCCTAATCACATCAAGACTTTTATTCTGAGGGGTTTTGGTTTTGGATTTTATCATAGACCTTTCTTCATCTAATAAAAAAGCCATGTGATTTTTGTCTTTGAGTTTGTTTATATGGTGTATTTTTTTTATCAGTTTACTATGTTGAACCATCTCTGCATCTCTGGGATGAAGCCTACTTTATCGTGGTAGATAATATTTTTGGATATGTCTGTGTATTTTGTTTGCAAGTATTTTATTGGGAATGCTTGCATCTGTATTCATGAAGTGACTATGCTTCTCCAAAAGCAATAAGAAAATTTCCCAAGGTCATCAGAGCAAGCATGAAGCAAAGATCACTTCTTGACAAATGTTTCCCAAATGGGCTGATTTGTGTTTATATTTGAATTTATCTGCTCTGTAGTTAGTGCTAGGTTGTTAAAATTTTACCACAGAGTTCTTCAATAAGGGATATTAGATTGGTCAAAGGGTAGGTTTTATAATATTCATCCAACTTTACAGCACCTCAATAAATCCAAAATGGAAGCAAAAAAAAATCACTGTCTCACAACCTATTAATCACTATTTCCTATGGTAGCTGATGCTTTGAAATCATTTTGGGCATCTTGAGGTTCCCAACAGGAAGAACTTGAGAGTATTCTGAGTGGAATTTTATGAGGAACAACGGGCATTAAGAATTCTTCTGGAGGCCAAAAGCAGCAAGCCCTCCCTTTCTTCTTTAATTTTCACACAGTCTATAGTCTCCTCAAGGCACTAACAAGAAAGTTGCTTATTCACAAGTCTTACCTCTCAGTGGATGCTTTGTTCAAAAATCACTCATCAAAACAATACATTTCAAATGGAATTCATCACACTTTAAAAGAAACCCCTAATTGGCTTCTCAGGAATACATTTTTTTTTTTAATTTCATGAAGGTCTCACCTTGCTGAAGTTGTATATTGTACTAGAGATGTGGAGGATTTTCTTGTTTGTCTCATGTATGTGCCCACATATGCCTACAGTCTTTAAGTCAACACTGAAATGGCATTCTGTACATTGATCAGTACTTAAGGGCAAATTATAAGGATCTGTAATTTTATTCAACAATTAAGTAAGTATTTCAAATAAAGGAAAGATAGAAACCACTTGAAAATCACCAAAAATTGTTCAAATATGAAATAATGAAAAACTAATAAATTAGTTAATTAAAATTAGCTAGGATGGGAAAATTCAAACACAAACTCATACTTTAAGGAAAATTAAATAAGAAAGGAATGTAGAACATCAACACTTTTATGTGGAATGCACGTATAATATGTGTGGAAGAGAACAATTTTGAAAGAATGTGTAACAAAGTGATCATAGTGATTATATACAAGGGTTATAGTTAGTTCTAAGGCAGTATTTTTATTCTTTACTTCCTTCTCTATTGTGTAAATATTTACTTTCTAATCAGGAAAAAATCAATACAAATGTTTTCATTCCTTGAGGCAGCTTACCATATGGAAATGATAAAAATGTTGTAGTTCCATGGGTAGGCATGTGGACTGTCTACAATATGTGCTTCTTTTATGTTGTGATAACAAACTGCATAGACTTTGAAAGTCCAATGAAAAAATCATGACCATTAATATCAGAGAATTTGGCTTTGCTCTTAAGTGTCCTTCCATCTATACTAAATATTGGTGTAGCTATGGCAGGAGCATATGCCAGGAGTACTCTGGGGTGGTAGAATGATAGCCCAACGTTTTGTATGTAACTGTCTTAAAGAGAGTTACATTTTTGGGTTTTGGTTAGTTATTTATATAGCATAACTTCAGACTTCTATTTCTGGTTATGGGGAATTAAATAATTCTCATCAACACTCCAGCTACAGACACTAAAAAATAAGATAAATATTCAAATGTTCGAATGCATTGGAGAGCTCTGAAGGCCAAGATCTGGGAGAAGCTGAAACTCAGACAAGTAGTCCTGGCAACGGAGCTGACTTTTTCCACAGGGACATATGCAGTTCCTGAAAAGTTGGCTCAGAGTCTTGGGAGATGAGCAGCTCTTTTGATAGGAGTCAAAGTGAATCACAAGTAGTTCTTTCTCTTGTACCCAGTTTTGACTCAGTTTGGTCTCTAGAATTGGTTTAAGGTGACCTCAGATTGTGTTTCCCTGTCTAGCTGACGGAAGCAAAAGCAAATGTCCTCTAGATGAGAAATTTCCCCTCTGCTTCAAATAGATTCTCTTTTCCCTTTTTGATGTTTCCTTGATCAAAAGTGCATTTATTTTATTGTCATTTCTGAAAGATATGTCAGTTTTCCTAAAGTAGAATATTAGGATACTAGAGATTCTCTTAAAACACCATAATATAATTTTATTTGTTTTCTGAGTCCCATTGCTTATGGAAGAGCATCATCAATGATCAAATTTCTAAGAATCCTAAACATCCGAATGCATCCTAATATTTTCAATAAGTCAAAAGTAAAACTGACTGACTTCTAGAATATGTGTCAATTCAATGTCTGCAAATTCTTCACACCTAGTTTCTCAAAAAAGCCCTAAATAAATAAATTTAAAATACAAAAAATTTCATTAAGATTTGTTTTATGTCCTATTAAAAAATCTATTTCATAGGAAATTCTGAAAGCTGCTAAGGGAAATTTGTATTTGGTAGTGTTTGTATGGAATATTACCTCGATATTTGTTAGGTCCATTGAACCTGAAACAACATCTCACATCTAAGTCTATTTATTTTGTTCTTGTTGTTGCTGTTGTTGTTACTTTTGTTGTTGTGGCAGAAACTGTTTTAAGGCAAGAGTAAGCTGATGAAATACATAATTTTTGTGTTGGTGTTATCTGTGACTTTATGTATAATAGAATTTCTTTTATAAAATTGGGTGTAATCATGTTAGATGTATATATGTTTAGAATTGTAACTTGTATATGATCTTAGTGGCCTATCTCCTTACTCAGCATGAAGTACACTTTTTTATTTCTTATAACAAATTTTCGCTTATAAAGTATATCATCTGGTATTAGAACAATATATACAAATTTATTGTTTCTTTATTTGGAATTTCTATTTTTATACCACTCTAAAGCTTTATCTGAACAGATAGACAAATTAACTTACTGGAGGTCAAAAAAGAAAAGAAAAAAAGATAGATCCTTTTTTTAAAATTCCAGGTAGATAGTCTGTGTCTGGGATAGGTAAATGGGATAATTAATATTCAGAATTATTAGTTAAAGTTATATATTATTTCCTGCCATTTATTGATGTCATTGGGTATTCTATTTCCCTATTTTGTCACATAACAATTATTCCAGCATGGCTTACTCTTTCACACAGCTTCTGGGCTATGTTAGATTTCTTCAGTATTAAAGATTCCCTCAAGTATATTATATGGAGATGGCTTAATTATTAATTTATTTGGCCTACTTATAGTATAGATGTTTTTCTTTTCTTCTTAAATCATAAAGATAGTTTTACTGGGTAAAGCAGTCTAAGTTGGAAGTTCTTGTGTTTTAGACCTTGAAATACACATTTCAAGTCTTTTTGACTTTTTAAGTTTCTAAGGGGTAAGCAGTGTTGATTAGTTGAAAAGAACAAAATCAGCAAATCCTTAGGCAATTAAGCAAAAGAAAGAAGACCCTAATTAATAAAATTAGAGATGAAAAAGGGAAACATTACAACAGATAAAAATGAAATTCAGAAAATAGAACATACTTTAAAATCATATATTCCACTAAAATTGAAATTCTGAAAGACATGGATAAATTTCTAGTTAAAGAGAATCTACAAAAAGTAAACAAAGATAAAGCAAACAATTTAAGCGATTTACAAAAATTTCATATTGGGTATTTGTTTTTCAAATTAAAAAAATCCATGTGCAGATGGATTAATTGCTGAGTTCTATCAAATTTTTAGAGGGAAACTAATTCCAATGGTTCTGAAACTATTCAATAAAAAAAAGAAAAAAGAAGGAATGCTTTTATGCTAGTTTTACAAAGTAAATATTATTCTGATGTCCAAACCAGAACTAGAAACAAAAAAATATAGAACAAAACTCTGTGATTAGTATAAATGAAAAAGTTATCAATAAAAATTGAATTCAAAAACAAAATCTGAATTCCAAAACCCTTCAGAAAAATTCACTGTGATCAAAGTAGCATCCTTCCAGAAATTCAGGGATGGCTCAAACATGCACAAATCACACAAATTCAATTAAGAGCAGAATTCACATGATCATCTCAATAGATATAGACAGGGCTTTTGACAAACTCTAACATCACTTCATGATATAAGCTCTGAAGAGAAACAGAATAGAAAGAACATATCTCAGGGGCCATAGAAAAGGATAAAAGTTAATAGTGCTTGCTGCACTTTCAGAGGATCAAACTTTAATTACCAGGATCAATACTGTTCATCCCACTACCACCTTTATCTACTGGTTGGAAATCTGACAATGTCTTCTAGCCTCTGCCATTCATGCTCCTCAAACAGCCACTGGCATATACTTGTAAATAACCCAAACAAACTTATTGGTTCACTGTCAGACTTAGATGAATTGTTAATTTTGCCTTTAGTTGGTTCATTATCTGGAATGAATAGATGATTCCTTGGTGTTTCCTCAGGAAGTTCCATACAACATGATATGAAGTCCTTTGGATTCAGTCTCAGCTGAATTGTTCAGCCTTTTTTCTTTCAGTATTACTCCAGATTCTGATCACACAAAAACATCAGTGAAAGAAAAAAAAAAAAAAGCTTTCTATTCCTCTCTTAACGAATGTATCTGAACACAATAAACTCCATTGCTTTCAAATTCCTGACTTCTTTAACTTTAAACATTATTGTTATGTATACATGTACGCATGTATATGTAAATGCAACCTGAGGAATCTATTTAGTATTGCACCAATGAATGTGTGGTTAGGGCTGACTACTTGGGACTGGATAATTTGTCAAGTGGTTCCCTCCTGGAGAAGATAAGTTCTCCCTCTCCCACAGCCATTAGTTGCCCGGAGATCTTCATTTAGGAATGGAACCTATTGAGATTCCCTTTATTCATTTTAATATGTCAACTGATATAGTCTTGTGCATGCCTTGTTTAGGCAACCTTATTATTAAAGGTATAATTCCCTGCTATATAGAGAAGATACTGTATCTTAGCAGGTATGTTGGCCCTAAAGATCTTAAACCTTTCCTCTCGATTCTCATTTGTGTTCCCTGAGCTTTTGGGATAAGAGCTTTATTGTTTATTTGTACATCTCTGCATTTTGAGCAGTTGTGAATGTCTATGATATATATGGTGGTTTGTCTGTCTCTACAAGGGAATGGGCAGGCTTCAGCCCACAGATTATACTTCATTCCTCTTTTTCCAACTAGATGACATGCAGTAGAGGTAGGGAAGTAGTAGGAAATGTAAAGTGCCTTCAATTGCTATGATGGGAAATTTTATCCACAGTTCTATAAATTTAGTAGAGAGATAAGTGAAGAGCATTCATAGGAGAACTCACTACCATCTGCATTCCAATGGAGTTTATTCTGCTTTGTAATAAAATAATCTTCATCCCCTCAATCCTCTGTACTGAGAGTCTTCTTGTACCAGAATCCTTTCTTTTTCTTTCTATTTTTAAAATAAAAGTATTGGTCCTTAAAAGTATTGGTCTGAGCTCCTGAAGTTCAGCTGAAAAGATGGAGAAGGGTCATATGAGCCTGTGGTGTCACGATCATGACCTGAAAACCCACAGAGAGCACTGATGAGAGCTAGTGGGAGCTCACAGACTCTGGACTGACAGCTGGGAAACCTGAATGGAACTTAACCAAGCCCTCTGAATATGGCTAAACAGCTATGTGTTTTGATCTGTTGGGAGGGGGGAATGGAAGTGGAATCAGGACTTATCCTAAATGCATAAACTGGCCTTTTGGAGCCCATTCCCTATGATCAGATACCTTGCTCCGACTTGAGGAGGAAGGGCTTGGCCCTGCCTCAATTTGGTATGCCAGGCTTTGCTGACTCCCCAAGGGAGGTCTTACCCTTTCTAAGGAGTGGATGAGGTGTTGGATGGGAGATAAGTGGGGAGTGGGAGGGGGAACTGGGGTTGGTATGTAAAATGAAAAAAAGTTTAAATAAAAAAAGGAAAACAATTTATGGATAAAGGACCAGGAATAGCGACACCTGCTATTAAGTGTAGCACCCAGGAGAAAGAGGCAGGCAAATCTCTTTGTTTATGCCAACAAGGGCTATGCAAAAAAGACTCTATCATTAATAATATTAATAATAGAGATATGAAATGATTTTTTTTCAGTGAGAACAATAAAGGTCAGCTAATTGCCCAATGGCTCTTAAAAAATAACACTTTAGAACAAAGAAGAAAAAGGAAAGAAATTGAGTAATTACATTTATTACGGATACTAAAGTTCACTCTTTAAACAACAACTTACTTGTTATTAGAAAGGAACTTGAATATATCAACACATTTTGCATTCTGGAGGTGCATTGTTCAATTCTTAAATATGTCACTGTCTAATTGAGGGAAAAAGCAAGTAATTAGACTCTAACACTTTAAATCATCCATTGATTCACTCATTCAAATAGCAGTCCACACACACTGTTAAGAAAATACAGAACAATTGGTCTATCCTAGTAAGCAAACATCTTGTTGTAGGACAGGGCCTAAGTAAATGGAATATGTAAGACTTGTCAAAAAAAAAAAATGGTAGCCAAAAGCATTGTATTTTAAAGGAATCGTGAAAATTCACATTTATATTGGGTTTGTTGCATCTGGCCTGTAGATTGTATGTGAATAGTACCAGAAGTAACACAATCAATTCAACGAAAATAATGATTTAATGACACACCATGCTAGAGAATCCGAGTTTAAACACTAGAGACATGTATCTGGCCGGTTACATATCCATAGCCACTGAATCAAGTAAGCACACAGATGAGAATTTCTACAACTTTGACAGAAGAATTGGTGCAGATACATGGAAAGTATCACAAAGCCCGATTAACATATTTTTGGCTGAAAAGTATATGTGTACAAAAATCAACCTGAGAATGCACTAGTATTTATAAAGAAAAGTCTAATAACCTAGTAAATGAGGGAAATCACTGAAGATTGACGGTAAATACACAAACTTGAATTCCCTACTTAGAGCAAGACAACCCACATGCCCCTTGAGATTAATTTGGTGTATCCAGCAACACAGTTTAAATCTGCTGTTATTGATATGTGTCAGAAAGACTGTAAGCCTTCTCGTTTCTGTGTTGGGGATTACTTCTGCACTAGGGATCACTTCTGTACCTGCAGACACAGTCTCTTAGATGGTGCTGAGAACAGCCCCAGTATGACATGGCTGAACCTTCTATCTCAGAATGCCTTACACAACAAAGTCTGAGAGGCCATCCTCTCTAATTACTCTTTGCTCCTCAGGCCCTGCCTCCCTGCTGCTGTCTGTAAACTGCTCAGGGAGTGAAATCGATCTAGAATTTGTTTGTTTGGTTCTAAAGTAAACGTGTATTTTTGAAGAATGTCAAAAAAAACAAAAAATAATATGCCACAGTTATGTGGTTCACAAAGTCTCAAATACTTACTGCCTTACTTTTACAAAAAAAAGATTATCACCTGTTGCTTAAGTAGTGAGCCATCCTATTATTTAGCTTACTATTTGTTTCCATGGTCTATTTTCTTCCCATTGCTTTTAGAGAATTTATTATTGAATGGACTATACATTTGCTCTCATTTAGAATCCCTGTCATATTATTGACCATCTACTATTCAATTATTTTTGTATTTTGGGTATCATTGCCTTCCTTGTCTTTTCCCTCAAATGTTTCCAGGATTGTTGGTTTCCTCACTTCTCAACACTAAAAGTACATGTTTGTGACACAACAAATAACAAAAGGTTTTATACCTAATCATGAAGCATTCATCTTAATCTTTGCTGATTCATCAGAGAAAAGAAAAATGAACAGAAAATATATTCATGCCACACTTTCATCTTCCCCTAACTCCTTTCTTTTAATGTCACTAGTTTTCCTTGAGAGTTTGATGATGCTATGACCTATAGTCCATGCACATGTTACAGATTATCTCACATCAAGGTAACTGAATTCACCCTCAAGGCTTTACCCCCATTTGATTTGTTTGTTGGAAATGTCAAATTTAGTCACATATATCCCTTCGAGTTTTCTAAATCATGTTTGACTTTTAAAAGATGAGTTGAAAGTACAGAAAACTGGACTCAACATATGCCAGCATGGGTGTTTAGCTCGTTTCAGATGGTAGGCTTGGCAGCTGACAGTGATCATCATAAAGTAAGAGCTGATGCCACTTTTCACCTTCTTATGTCATTAACATGATGAAGTGCATATAAAACTTTTCCTCACTTGCAACAATGGACCAGCCACAGCAGGTGTCATTTACACATCTGTGAGGAGCTAAATACCAGTATAACACGGTTTTCATTTTCTCTCCAACTTTGTCTCTGAGTTATCTTCACCTTTCCTTTAAAGTTTTTTGAGACACCTATGGCAACTTTTAAAACTTTATCTATAATAAAAAAAAATGGGGGTTCTTTTCTGAGACATTTTCATTGCCTCAGCCTTACTACAAATGGCAGGGCAATGAGTTCTCAAAATATCCAACACAATGGCCATTGTGAAAAAGAATTGCTATGCAGTACTCTAATATCATTTCACAAAGACCAGGAGTCCTCCCATTGTGGAGAGAATACAATATATTCTGAGTTATTCAAGAACAAAATTTCAGGACTGAATTACAATAGCATTTCTATGTAATGAGACTGTTTTAACACACTAAATTTAATGTCTTGCCTTTTATTTTTTTAACTGATACCTTTTCTAGATTAAACAAGCCCTCAGGTTGTAATCAAATTTAAAAGATTAGTTCTCATTAACAGCCTAATAATATTTCATCAAAGTTTGCTAAGTCTCTTTCTGCAATATCAATAGATAAAAGCAGCCAGTGCATAAAAGTGTCTGTCTACTGCATTAAAACTTGACAAAAATAATATTTCTTAACATTGCCAAAGAACCATCTATTTTTTAAGATCATACAAGTTCCCATTGCATGGGCCAGTAAGGGTCATTAAACACCAATGGGTCTCTGAGTCCTTCTTTAGAGTCAATGACATTGTAGACTTCACTCAGGATCTCATTTTCTTCCATACAAGGTCTTCAGGGCAAAGAAGGCAAATGAACTATGAAAAACATAATCACTGCCTTTACTGTTGCTTTTTTTGTCATAAAAATTCCATTTATTTAAATTCCATTAAAAAGCACATTTGGCTGCCGAGAGCATAAATACACACTTTTATTATACTTAGCATTTTTCATTTTTTAAAAAAATATATTCTGACATTCTTTTAGATAAAAATGGTAAAAATATTTTCAAACTACCTATCTTAGCTAAGCATCTTCTGTGTGTATTTTGTATACAATAATGCTAGGAAAACAAGTAATTTGGATTTGAAATGCAATTTGAAACCTTCATGCGTATTCCCAATAGAAGTTACCGGCTTACATTGATCATTATCTCCATTATGCTGTATGCCTGCTACTTACTGCTTTTCCAGACATACATATCTTTCTTAATTTACTTGAGATGTAGTTAAAATGTTTTTTTTTTTTAATTTCAAATTTTTCTGATATACTTAAGAAATCACTAGATGAGCAAGTGATAGTGCTAGGAATCCAGGAAGGCTATTTAAAACAATATTGTCCCCAGCACTTGGGAGGCAGAGGCAGGCGGATCTCTGAGTTCGAGGCCAGCCTGGTCTACAAGAGCTAGTTCCAGGACAGGCTCTAGAAACTACGGGGAAACCCTGTCTCGAAAAACCAAAAAAAAAAAAAAAAAAAAAAAAAAAACCCAAAAAACCAATATTGTTCTAAAGACAAAAGAGTAGTTCAGATATTCACATTTGCCTGTGCATTTTGTGGAATTAGAAAACTAAATAACTGAGAAAGACAGCCAAGGCATGATATTAATTATATGTCTAAATTACTCATGAACTTGGTGAAATGACAATATTAATCCTATATTAGAACAATTCTTATTTCTAAGAATATGTGAGATTTATAATCTGAAAGACAAATAGATTAGAAAAATTTATAACATAACTTCAATGTAAATCAAGAACTTTGTGCACATGGAGATTTGGAGATTTATATATAATTTTATTCCAGAATATTTGTATTATAACCCTGTATCATAATTTGCATAAGAACATATATCCATGAATTTCTGTGTAGTATCAATGACAAACTGAAAAACTGGAATTTAATGATCATCAAATATAAACTGATTTAAAATTACATGTTAATGTGTGTTTTTGACATTGTTTCTTAACATTGTGTAATTGTGAATACATGGATATGCTCTGAATCTTTTCTCTATATTCCATTGATCAACATGACTGTTTTTCACATATTATTTTCTTGTCACTATGGCAATGTAGTATAATTTGAAATCTAGTAATGATAGGATTGTTATTGCTGTGAGGTATTTGAGTATTATATGCTTCCATACAAATTTTGTGATTGCTTTTCCTAGCTTTGTAAAGAATTTTACTGGAATTTTGGTGGAGAATGCATTGAATACATAGGCCACTTTGGGCAACAGAGCCATTTTTACAACATTAATTTTGCCAATCTGTGAATATGACAGTCTTGCCCATCTTCTGAAATTTTGCTCTGTTTTTCAATTTCTTCACTGCCTTGCCAATCTCTGCATGGCTCCAGAGATTGACCTAACTTGGATGGTGAGTAAGTGAAGAAATGACTGCTAAACATATAGAGAAAAACTGAGGCAGAGTTATTAATATATATAGCAACAGGTTCAGATGACCTTGGCAGGAGCAATTTCTTTGGGAAAGCAATCTTCAGGCTGTAAAAACACAGAAGGAGAAAGCTGTGGAGGACATTTTCTTCATGTGTTGTCACTTAGATTCATGCTTAGACTCACTTGGACAGAAAGAGTTTGCCATCCCTCTGAGCACACATGGGGAAGGAAGGCTTTGCTACTCTAATAGAGCAAAGACAATGATCCCTGAAATGACCATGTGATGTCAAAAAGTACATGTTTGCCTCAGATTGCCCTTGCTCTCTAGAGTGTCTTAAAATTTTCATTCTAAAGTTCTTTTACCTCTTTGATTAGGCTTATTCCTAAAATGTTTTTGTTCTTGCTGCTGTGAACAAATTTTTCTATCAACTTCTCTCTTAACTGTAGTAGCATTTAATTTGTATTTTAATAAATAAAGCTTGCCTGAGGATCAAAAAAGTAAAACACCCACACTGGTCAGTCTTAAAGACCAGGCAGCAATGACACACAACTTTATCCCAGTAACCACACTAGCTTGCCATAGAAACCAGGCAGTAGTGGTGCACACCCTTAATCCCAGAACCAGAGAGAATTATAAAATAGGAAGAGACTGCTCTCAGTCTCATTCTCATTCTGAGGTCTGCTGGAAGCAGGATCACCATTTAGGTACTAAGGGTGAGGTAAGAGCCAATGACTGACTGTTTTACTTTTCTGGTCTTCAGGTTGAACCCCAATATCTTTCTCTGAGCGTTTATTAATCATATTACAAATGGCACCCAAATGTTTGGCAAGAATTTCCACATAAATCCTGAAAAAGCCTTTTTTTTTAACAAACAAAAAAAAAAACCCAGAAAAAAAAAACAGAGTTAGACACAGCTTCTTCATAACTGTCTTTTCTCCAATAGGCTTGGTTTGCAGCAGGTAGGAGAGGAACGGCTCCTTTTGTTTGTTTGTTTGTTTGTTTGTTTTTATTTTTCATTAAATCACTGCTTGGCCCATTAACTCTAGCTTCTTATTAGCTAACTCTTATATTAATTTAAACCAGCTCCATTACTCTGTGTATCACCAGGTGGCAGTGACTTACCAGGTAAAATTCCCAGCACTTGTCTCCAGCAGCTCCATGGTCCTCTGTCTCTCTCTCTCTCTCTCTCTCTCTCTCTCTCTCTCTCTCTCTCTCTGCCTTCCTTTTCCCAGCATTCAGTCCAGTTTTCGCCACATACCTAAGTTCTGCCTTATCAACAGGCCAAGGCAGTTTCTTTATTCTTTAACCAATAAAAGCAACACATAGACAGAAGGACTTCCCACACCATTTCCCCTTTTCTGTTTAAACAAAAAGAAAGGCTTTAACACAGTAAAATTACATATAACAAAATAGTTAGTAAGCAAGAATACAATTACAATGTTTATATCTACTTTATCTTTTTTTGGTTTTTCGAGACAGGGTTTCCCTGTAGTTTCTAGAGCCTGTCCTGGAACTAGCTCTTGTAGACCAGGCTGGCCTCGAACTTAGAGATCTGCCTGCCTCTGCCTCCCAAGTGCTGGGATTAAAGGCGTGCGCCACCACTGCCCGGCTTCTACTTTATCTTTTATCATAACTAAGGAAAACTATAACTATAAATTCTTCAACTCCATCAAATACTCCAGAAGGATATAATTTTACCTAAATAAACACGAAGTGCATTGTAAGCAAATTCCAAAATTATAGAATTGGCAGAGACATCTTGCTGCCTAGACAGTCACCCAAAATTTTTCTGTACTGTTGGGGCATCAATCTTTAGCTACAGGACCATAGTATCCAGCAGATATTTCCATGAAGCAGGAAATTTCAAAGACAGTTCCACTTACATTGGCAGTTTGTCAGTCATTTTTTTCTGTGTCCTGCAGAATGTCTGACAGACTCTTTCATGAAGCAGGAACCCCAAACAACCATCTCACCTTTAGGCAAGTTCAGCAGTCATTTCTCTGTGGTTCCTACATGTCCAGTTAAGCAGTCCAGGCAAGAAAAGTTTCTTGCCCAAATGGCTAGCAAACTCCATAAGGAGCCTTTTCGATGTCCATCTTCCTCTTGAGGTAACTGGTGCTGAAGAGACACATCAACCAGCAGATGTGTCTCACTGTCATGAAAAGTCCTACATCCTTAAAATATTTTAAATGCCATATTCTGAAGGTCTTTGAAAGATGTGAAGAATCCCTATCCATCTGAAATATATGTCTGTACATCTAGAAAATCTAACTAACCTGACTACAAGCTTGACTATTATAGATGAGTATCTATTAACTATTTATTAATTATACATTACATTTTAAATGACCTACACAAACACAATACCTTAATATAGAAGGAAATGAGGGTTGCTTCCCCAGCCACCTGGCTAGCTTATGCCCCGAAATATCAACACACAATTTGTAATCTTTTAAACACCACTTGGCCCATTAGTTTCAGCCTCCCATTGGCTAATTCTTACATCTTGCTTTAACACATATTTAGTAATCTGTGTGGCACCACGAGGTGGTGGCTAATCAGGAAGATCTTAACCTGTGTCTGTCTCAGAGAGGAGAGTCATGGCAACTGCCTGAGGCATCTGCCTGCCTCTGCTTTCTTTCTCCCACAATTCTGTTCTGTCTCCTCCACCTACCTAATTTTCTGTCCTATTAAAGGGCCAAGGCAGTTTCTTTATTAACCAATGAAAGTAACACATAGACAGATGACCCTCCTCCATAACTTTAATCAAGATCAGAAATACAGCCGGGCGGTGGTGGCGCACGCCTTTAATCCCAGCACTCAGGAAGCAGAGGCAGGCAGATCTCTATGAGTTCAAGACCAGCCTGGTCTACAAGAGCTAGCTCCAGGACAGGCTCTAAAGCTGCAGAGAAACCCTGTCTCGAAAAACCAAAAAAAAGAAAAAAAAAGAAAAAATGTTCAGAAATACATATACATATAACAAAATTAACCTTAAATTTATATTATTAAACAAAGGTCCATATCAATACAAATTATTCATATCTATATCATAATTACACAGATATATTTAATTATATATTTAAATGTAAATAAACAATTATAAACAATATTTGTGAATATGGGCATAGTTTTGTCCCTACTGCTTCCTACTATTTGGCAGCACTGTTGAACACCCTCAAAAAATTACTTTGCCCAACTGCTGACTAAGAGAACCTAGCACACAGGATACACTATGAAGGACCTGATTAACAGCACCCTCCAAAAGCAGAGGGAATGGCTCCTTTAAGATTCTGCCAGTACCTCTGCCATGAGGTCAGACTCTCAAAAAATGACTAGTTCTTATGGAATTAAGAATGTATATGACAACAAACTGGTAGGGATATGGGGAAAGACAATGCCTTATGCACTGCTGATGGAAATGTAAATTTGGATAGCTACTATGAACACAATGTGAAGATTCTTCAAAAAGTAAAACTAGAACTACCATATGACCCAGCTATCTAACTCCTGGGTATATTTCCTCCAAAGTGCTAAATTGATACACCCTAAAAATACTTGAACACCCTCATTTATTTCTGTACTTTTCACATGAAGAAATAAAATCAGTCAATATGTCCGTCATTAAAACAGTAGATTATTAGAATATGGTACATTTGCAGAGTAGAATTTAATTTCACTGTGAAAATAAATAGACAAGAAAATAGGCAAAACTAAAGATCATTATGCTAAGCAAAATATGCCAAACTCTAAAAGAAAAACACCATGTGTTTCACCCAAATGTGGAACCTAGATTTTAATTCATGAATGTGTGTAAGTGTGTGTGTGTGGGGGGGAGGTAATCATGAACTATGAGAGGAAATGAAGAAATATGAAAGGTGCAAAGAAGACGGGAATGGAAAGCAAAGGCAGGCTACTGTGGGGTGTGAGAAAACAAAGAATCAGGGACAAGGGTCAGTGGCAAATGAATAAGAACAAAATCCATGTGAATTATAAGACAACTCAAAATTAATAAACTTGATAAATAAAATTTATATTCACACAATTATATATATATATACATATATATATATACATATATATATATGTATATATATATTTGGAAGTTGATCCTGATAACAAAACACACATACACAAACAAAACTAATGTAGCCTAATATACATAAATAAGACAAGCATGATCTTTCTACATGTTAGTTGTATTTTTTTTTTGCTTTTTCATACCAAGATACAACTATTAGCTGTAAACTCATTGATAATGATGTCAAATTTTCCACATAACTGGTTCTTTCTAACATAGTCCTAAAAGCCAGGTGTCAATCAATCTAGAGCCCCTACATGTGTACATGTCTCCAAGCCATTCTCTATACATGAGATAAATTCTAAGATTACATTTAAAACCCTAAATTGATGAAATCCCACCTGTGCTTAATTTTCCATATACTTTTATACTCCAATACAATGGGGACAAGAAGAAAAAGAATGTTTTGACATGAGACCAAGAACAACTAGAACAGTTACTTGTTTCAATACTTGAGACATCAAATTATTAATTCCTGAGAAAAGTATTCTATTGTTTAAGCAGTGATCCCACCCTTGACCAAGTATCCTGAAGGTAGCCCCTCCCTGGGTCAAACCTATTAATTTAAAAAAGAAGGAGAAATATGCTAGAAATTTCCTGACCTTTAGTTAGGGTGGAGGGGAATCTATCTATATGGGCCATGTAAATGTCAAAAACACCAAGAAACCGTACTCTAGATCGGGGTATGTAGCTATACTTGTCAGCAACTTTGAACAAGCTAAAACTCTCTGACCTTCAGATGAGGTAGAAATAGGCTCACATTTTTAGGCCTCCACATGCCACCCACTGGATTCTGTTTCCTCAAGACCCACTCTGCCACATAACCCACCCACCTCATCATTCTCCCCATAACCAACCCTTTGTAAAACTCCAGCAGACTCCATTGGCACAGGTACAGCATACACCAACTGGAAGAAGAGGTGAGGGACTAGCTTTCCACCTGACCTGCTCCAGGGCATATTCTGTGCCTGCCCCCCTTCATATAAGCACCAATAAGGACCCTGTGCCCAACTCTGGTGGAATTCCACTTCTTTGGTGCAGTCTCTACCAGTTGGCCAACAGATTAAAGACCTGCCTGTGGACTTGACCACCACTACTGCCACTCACTGGATTCTGTTCCTTTAAGAACCACTCTTAAACCCAACAACAACCACCTCATCATTCTCTCTATGGCCAGCACTCCCTCACAACTCCAACAGACTCCATAGGCATAGGTATAGCCCAAATCACTCAAAAAACCAGGAAGATAGACTGGATATAGGAACCCAAATCCCCACGTATGTCAGCTGAGACACCACACTGGACCTAAAGACCTGCCAGTCACCAGAACCCTTGGCCAGTCAGGACAGAAGTCAATAAATGAAACAGATAATAAGGAACAAAACACCATTAAACAAAGACCAACAGATAAATCCACATTCAGAACTATAAAACTCCCATATCCAGATGCATAAGCACCAGTGTAAAAATGCATTCTATAACAGTAAGGGCAAAATGGGGCCACCAAAACCCAATGATCCTATGAGATCAATATCTGAGATTCCAGTGAAGATGAACCATAAGAAAACAATTTTAAAAACAGTTTTATGAAAATTATAGAGGAAACAAAAAATTTTAGGAAACAAAAAATTCCCTTAAAAATTGAGGAAAAACAAACAAAAAATTGGAAGATAGTAATAAATAACTTTGAGAAAGCCAAGGAAGGCAAGAAAATCAAACAGGTAAAGGAAATATTCCATGACTTGAAAATTGAGATAGAGGCAATCAAGAGAAGACAAACTGGGGAATTCTGAAAATATAAAATCTAGGTAAATAAACAGGAACTATAGATACAATCATTACCACCAGAATACAAGTGATGGAAGAAAGAATGTAGGGTTGAAGACATGATAGAGAAAATAGATCATTAGTCATATAAAATGTTAAATGCAAAAGATTCCTAAAACAAAACACCCTGGTATTTTGGATTCCATGTAAAGGCTAAACCTAAGAATAATAGGAATAGCAGAAGGAAAAGAACCCCAGCATAAAGGCACAAAAATATATTCAACAAAATCAAAGAAGAAAACTTCCCAACCTAAAGAAGGTCATTCGTATGAAGATACAAGAAGCTTAAGAAACACCAAATAATTTGAAACAGAAAAAAAAAATATGTTACCTCAACAGAGAATAAACAAAATACTAAACATACAATATAAATAAAAAATATTAAGAGCTGCAAAGGAATAGGTCAAGTAACATATAAAAACAGACCTAATAGAATTACACCCAACTTCTTAATGGAGACACTAAAAGTCACAAGGGTCCAGAGAGACATTTTGCAGATACTAAAAGACCATGGAAGCCAAATAGAGTAACATACTCTGCGAAAGTTTCAATCACCATAGAAGGAAAAAGCAAGATATTTCATGTTAAAACCAGATTTAATAATACCTATCCACAAGTTCAGACAGTACTAGAAAGAAAACTCCAACCTACGGAAGTTAGCTGCACCTATGAAAATACAGAAAATAGATAATCCCACACCAACAAAACCCAAAGAAGGAAAACACGTACACATATTCACTACTACTTCCAACAACAAAAACAAAAAATAACAGAAATTAACAATCATTGGTCATTAATACCTCTTAATATCAATGGACTTAATTTGCAAATAAAAAGACACAGGCAAAGAATGGATAGGAAAACAGGATCCAACCTTCTGCTACATGGAAGTGGACCTCAACTTCAAAGACAGGCGTTTCTTCTGAGTAAAGGATTGGAAAAAGATTTTCCAATCAAATGGACCTAAGAAACAAGCTTGTATAACTATCCTAATATCTAACAAACTGAAGGTAATCAGAAGAGATGGAGAAGGACATTTCATTTTCATCACAGGAACAATACAACAAGATGAAGTCTCCGTTCTGAACATTTATGCCCTAAATACAAGGTACCCACATTTGTAAAGAAACATTACTAAAGTTTAAATTGCACAGCAAACCACACACATTAATCGTGGGAGACTTCAACACCCCATTCTCTCCAATGGACAGATCTACCAGACAGAAAATTAAAAAAAAATAAGAAATAACAGATGTTATAGCTAAAACGGACTTAATGACATCTATAGAACATTCCAGCCAAACACAAAAAAATTACCTTCTTCTCGGTACATCTTGGAACCTTCTACAAAACTGATCACATACCCACTTGGTATAAAGGAAATCTCAACAGATAGAAAAAAATAAATAATCCCCTCTATTTTATCAGTTCACTGTAGGTTAATGTTAGAGTTCAACAACAACATAAACTACAAAAAACCTACAAACTCTTGGAAACTGAACAGCTATCAACGGAATTACCACTAGGTCAAGGAACAAATGAGAAAGAAATTAAAGCTTCCTAGAATACAATAAAAATGAATATGCAACATACCCAAACTCATGGGACACTACAAAAGCAGCCAAAAAGGAAGCTCCTAGCACTAAATGCCTACATAAAGGAAGTGGAGAAATCTCACATTAGTGACTTAACAGCACACCTAGAAGCTCCAGAAAAACAAAAAAAAAAAAAAAAAAAAAAAAAAAATAAGCAAACTCACCCAAGAGGAATAGATTACAGGCAATAGTCAAACTTGAAGTTGAAATCAATAAAATAAAGGCAAAGAGAAATATACAGAGAATCAGTGAAACAAAGAGTTGGTTCTTTGAGGAAATCAACAATATAGACAAACCTTTATCCAAACTAAGAGGCAGAGAAAGAATATCCAAATTAAAATCATAAATGAAAAGGGGGGCATAACAACAGACACTGAGGAAATCCATAGGATCATTAGGTCATACTTCAAAAACCTGTACTCAACAAAATTGGAAAATCTAAAGGAAATGGACAATTTTCTTGAAAGGTATCATATGCCGAAACTAAATCAAGACCAGATAAACAATTAAATAGAACTATAATGCCTAAGGAAGTAGAGGTCATCATTAAAAGCCTTTCAGTATCAGATAGTTTCAGTGCAGAATTCTTCCAGAATTTCAAAGAAGAGCTAATACTAATACTCCTCAAATTGTCCCACACTATAGAAACTGAAGAAACATTGCCAAATTATTTTTATAAGGCAAGAGTTACCTGATACCCAAACCACACAAAGATGCAACAAAGAAAGAGAATGACAGACCAATTTCCCAAGAACACTGATGCAAAAATACTCAGTAAAATACTGGCAAAAAGAATCCAAGAACACATCAAAAAAATCATCCAACATGATCAAGTAGGCTTCATCTCAGAGATGTAAAAAAAAAGTTCAGCATGTAAAAATCTGTCAATGTCATCCACCATATAAACAAACTGATAGAAAAAAATTACATGATAATCTCATTAAATGCTGAGAAACCCTTAGACAAAACCAAACACCCCTTCATATTAAAGGTCATGGATATATCAATGATACAAGGTACATACTTAAACTTAGGAAAAGCAATATATAGCAAGCCCACAGAAAACATCAAATCAAATGAAGAAAATCTCAAAGAAATTCCACTGAAGTCAGGAACAAGACAAGGTTGTCCACTCCCTCTATGTCTATTCAATATAGTATCCAAAGTTCTAGCTAGAGCATTAACAACAAAAGGAGATCAGGGGGATACAAAAATGGAAAAGAAGAAATCAAAGTTTCACTATTTGTAGATGATATGATAGTTTACATAAATGACCCCAAAAATTCTACTAAGAAACCCTATCTACAGCTGATAGAAAAAAAACCTTCAGTGAATTGGCTGATAACAATATTAACTCAGAAATATCAATAGCTCTTTTATATACAAATAATAAATGAGCTAAGAAAGGAATCAGAGAAACATCATCCTTTATAATAGCCATGAATAATATAAAATATCTAGGGGTAACTCTAACCAAGAAAGTGTAATACTTATGATAAGAACTTAAAGTCCTTGAAGAAAGAAATTTAAGAAATAAAAAATAGAATCCTGATGCTCATGAATCAGTAGGATTAACATAGTAAAAATGGCGAACTTTACGAAAGCAATCTACAAATGGAATGCAATCCCCATCAAAATCCCAGTACAATTCTTCACAGTCCTCAAAGTAACACTAATCAACTTTATACTAAAACCCCAAAAAACCAAGATCGCAAAAACAATCCTGTACAATAAAAGAACATTCAGAGATATCACTATCCCTGACTTCAAGCTCCACTACAGAACTATAGAAATAAAAACAGCATGGTATTGACATGAAAACAGACAAATGAATCAATGAAATCTGAATCGAAAACTCTAACATAAGTCTACATACCTACGAACACCTGATGTTTTCCAAAGAAGCCAAAACAATACAATTGAAAAAAAAAAAAAAAAACAAAAAACAACAGCTTCAACAAATGGTCCTGGCAAATGGATCCATATCCTGCACAAAACTCAAGTCCAAGTATAAAAAAACCTCAATATAAATCCAGTTACACTGAACCTGATAGAAGAGAAAGTGGGAAGTAGCACCGAATGCATTGGAACAGGAGAAAACTTCCTGAATATAACACCAGTAACACAGACACTGATATTGACAATTAATAGATGGGACCTCATAAAACTGAAAACCTTTTGTAAGGCAAAGGACACTATCAATAGGACAAAATGGCAGCCTACGAATGATTAAAAAATAAACTTCACTGTAGGCCCATATTTCTTTATGGTGTGGCAGCCAGGCTCTGAAGCCATAGGCCCACCTGAGATGGTCACATAGACCTGTGGACAGCCTCAACAATAGCCAGGATGTGCTGCTCCTTCTCTTTTGTTATAAATCTAGATCGCCTGGGGAGAGGTGTTTGCTGAAGCTGATGACTTAATGGCAGGACGGCAGTGCTGTGCCTAGCCGCACGTTCCCCAGAAAGAGAATATTAATGAGGTATCCACCTGGGTTGAGTGGGGGATTAAGAGATGTTTGAAAATAAACGCAGAGAGATCCTCAGGACAGAGGAAACCCTGAGATGCCCTTCCGTGATGAGATGACCATGTAAGCTGTGTCTGATTATTCTTTGCGGCTCTGTACCAGTCCAGTTAGGGAAAATAGTTTTCTGTGTTGGAGCCACATGGCTCTAACTTAATGGCACCCAACGTGCCGCACCGCTGAACCCCGAGACTAAAGACAATGTGGTGCTGACCACTGAACCCCGAGACGAATGCCGGAGAAAGAACAAAAAGTACTGAAAGACCTGGATAAATCCAGGTCTCACCAAAGAAAGCCCTGAATAAATCCAGGTTTCCCCCCACCCCCAGCAGGAAGAAAATAGCCAAAAATCTAAGCAGGAAGAGAAGAATCAGAAATCTAGGATTAGCCCGTTCAGTGACCGTGTTTCAGGAACTAGCTGGAGATAAAGTTAGATTGCAATCTTGAGAATAATCTTGAGAAACAGGGAGTTTCCCCCTTGTGATTATCATTGGTATTTTGGAATACTGTGTTTCAGGAACTAGCTGATTATGACCCTGAGAGTGGTCTTGAGAAGCTGGGAGTTGCCCCCCTTGTGATCATCACTGGTATTCTCGGAATTTTCTACACCCACCTTTCCCCTTTCAGATCACTGGGCTGTGGTTTCTTCCCTTAAAAACTCCTTCTCCTGATCACTCGGGGTCGAACTCTTCCCCTGCGTGGGTTATGAGTCTTGGCCCCAGTGCACTGGTTCCTGTCTCATCTCATCATTAAACCTCGTGTGATTGCAGGAAGGACGGTCTCTCGTGAGTTACTGGGGGGGGGGGGGGGGGGAGGAGGGTCTTTCAGTACGAAAAAGAATGTGGTGCTGACCACCGAACTCCATGACCCCAGAGAAGGGACAACACGAGAGAGACCGTGAATGCTGACTGCTGAACCCCAAGAGAAAGGACAAAGGATAGAGAAGAATGTGAGGCTGATCCGAGCACCCCTAAAAAGCAAGGAAGAAGTGACTAGACAGGAGCCTGTTGAGGTGGGATGAAGGGAGAGAGTAATGGAAGAGATGTCTTGATGGTGGGGAGGGGTGCATTTC
The DNA here is from genome assembly GCF_903992535.2 of Arvicola amphibius. Taxonomy (NCBI): domain Eukaryota; kingdom Metazoa; phylum Chordata; class Mammalia; order Rodentia; family Cricetidae; genus Arvicola; species Arvicola amphibius. The sequence continues at coordinate 80,876,655 of NC_052057.2, forward strand.
AGGGTCTGGGAAAAATCTGGTGCCAGGGAAACTCTCGGTAATTCACAGGGATGACCCCAGCTAAGACTCCTTACAATAGTGCAGAGGGTCCCTGGACTGGCCATATCCTGTAATCAGACTGGTGACTATCCAATCAGAGAGCCTTTATCCAGTAACTTGGAAACAGATGCAGAGATCCACAGCCAAGTACTGGACCAAGCTTTGTGGTCCTGTTGAAGAAAGGGAGGAAGGGTTGTGTGAGGGGGGCAGGAGGCTGAAGATCATCACGAGGGAACTCACAGAAACAAATAACCTGAGCTCACTGGAGCTCACAGACTCTTGACCGACATCGAGGGAGCTTGCATGTAACCTACCTAGGACCTCTACATATTTGTGAGTTATATAGCTTTGTCTGACTCCTAGCGGTGGGATCAGGGACTGTCCTAACACTTGTGCTGATGTTTTCCTCAGACTGTGTTGCCTAGCCCAGCCTCAATACAAAAGGAGGGAGGCACTTAGTCCTACTTCAACTAGATATGCCATGCTTTGTTGGGAGCCCTACCCCTCTCTGAAGAGAAACAAATGAGGAGTGAATGGAGGGGATCAGAGGGGATATAGGGTGGGAGGAAGGACTGATGAGATGAAGGAAGGTATAGCGAGATAGAGATGTCAAATAAATAAAAAAAATAAAAGGAAATAATAAAATTTCAATATAATATTTAAAAAGTAAATGAAATAGAACATAACAATTAAGTTGAAGAATAACAATAACTATATAGACAAAAGTATGTTTATCATGATTCATTGTTTATTTCCTTTGTATGTTCACATGAGTGTGAATATGTGTTGAAGAATACATAAGCAGTGTGAAAAGTGGGATGAGGATCAGGAATATTTCCTTGTGACCTCAATTATTTCAGTAATTGCTCATGTCTTCCAGATATCATTTAATATAATTTGGGAGTCTTGACTTTTAAATAAAATCTTCACTTTATTAAAAATTTATTTCTATTTGCTCTGATGTCACAAAATTTTGATCTCTTTTCTACACAGAATTTCCTTACATTTTGATATTCATAACATAGGAGACTTATGTCTTGAGGTAATAAATAGTGCAGTTACTTTCTCACAAGGTTTTGTGTAAATTAATATTATTGAAGTCTGAAAATGGATTTGTTTACTTAAAATAAATATACCAGTTCTATCAGATCTTTTAAATTTCAGATTCAATTCTGTATATTATTCAACTACCATTTCAAGACTATCATTGGGAGTATCTAAGTATTTCTTCAAATGTAAATTTCTTAATCTTTAAATTTTTCTTTGTTGTACTTGATCATGTTTGGTAAGTTGCAACATCCTTCTTCATCACTGATTTCTGATTTTTTTACCCATACTGATTCTATAAGAGGGAATACTGAGATGCAATGGACCCCAGGTTCTCTCCAGTTTGCACTCCCCTGAAGAGTTCCTGTTGCCTTCAGAAATGCCTTACGTAGCACCGGATTACAGTATCCCATTAAATGATATGGCTCTTGTAACAGAAGAAGATTATGTGAAAACCACATATTCTCCATTGGATTCAAATTCACAGAACTGCATAGCTGAGATTAAAAGAATTAAATAGGATGTTATATATAAAAAATGCCAATCTGGTTCTGAATGATTATTTCCTTACCATTTTTGAAAATACTGTAAACCGCTGTATTATGACTGAAAAACTACATCATGAAAAATAGTATATTAAATTTCTAATGGCTATTTTTAAGTGGATACACACACACACAAGCACATACAAATGAAGATACCAAAAAGTTAAGAAAATAACTTGGAACATGTATACATATTGTTTCTAATCACTTTCCCTCTTCTCTTTTTAGGAAATAAATGTGATAAATTAAAAAATACTAAGTTGATTCAGGAAGTATTGCTGAGAAACCAAAAGGAATTGCCTGCTATAGAGAATGAATCTGCAGCCATAATTCAGTTAGACCCATGAGCATGTTGGTAAATGATTTCAAAAGAAGCTCATTGATGCACTTCTCAGGCGTGGAATTCTGCAGAGTGAGAAGCCATCACAGGACTCTCCCGAGCCTGGCCTCCATTTCCCCTATGTGCTGATCTTGTAGCCTATCTGAAAGTTTAATCTGGAAGATGCAAACTTACTACTGCTTCGGACTGCATATAAAATGTATCAAAGCACAACTTCCTTCTAGAAGAAAATATTACGATATTTAGAAAACATAAGTCAACCCCACAAACATATCTCACTTTGTAAATAAAAGTAAAAAGCACCTGAAATAATTCAGATATTTTTCCATTGCATGTAACAAAACCAAACAAAACACAATGTATTCTTCTAAAGTCAAGTTTTCTTCTTGAAGGGCCAAATAGCTCACAACATAGACTTTCTGGGACTTTATAACAAGCATCAAAATTATTCAACTCTTTCATTGCAACTGAAAAGCAGTTACAAATGATATACAAATGAACAACATCCATTACAGCTTTATTTATAAACATGTTCACAGGCAGGATTTGAGCTAAAACTTCTGGACCACAGTTTGGGTATTGCAATGTTACCAGTGACACAGACTGTAACCATCAAAATGGGCATCCCTAAGTAAGTTTGAAGGCAAAAAGTTATTGCCTAGGAAGATATTAGTTCAAGTCACCACACAGAACTTTAAACTCTTGAGAAAATGTGAAAAAAAAATATGTGAATTATTTCAGTAATTTTTAGTTGTTTGTTTTAACACCACCAATTTACATTCAAATCTTTTTTATGAGAATTTAAAACAGTGTCTGATCATAAGGTCTATAAGAGGAAAAACTCATGTACCAAAGGGCAGCACTATAAACTATTGTTTTTTCCTCTAGGAGAAATGGACACAGTAAAATAGAAGTAGGTGCTCTCCGTGAAATCTTCAGGGAGGGAGATTTTAAGGAAAACAAGTAAACAATCAAAAAGTACATTTTCCACTGAAACTTCAGCTCCAAAGTAAAATCTCTAGGAAACATTTCTCGATGTATCAGATATTGACTTACCTCCTCCCCCTTCCCGCCCCTCCTTCTCCCCCTTCCCTCCCCTTCCCTCCACCCATACCTCCCCTCCCTCCCTCTCAAGGCCAAGGAGCCATCAGGGTTCCCCACTCTATGCTAAGTCCAAGGTCCTCCCAACTCCCCCCAGGTCCAGGAAGGTGATCGACCAAGCTGAGAAGGCTCCCACAGAGCCCGTCCATGCAGAAGAATCAGAGCCCAGCGCCAATATCTGGCACATTTTTAAAAATACTCATTTATTTATGTTTATGTGTACTCTATTTGCATGAATGTCAAAAAGTTGCTTCCCTTTTAAAAAGCTAAGGTAATATTAAAAACTCACAGTTTACTTTGGTAGTTATAATTATAGAAAACCAAAATCAACCAAAGTAAATTTTTTTACATATGCTCGATGGGGGGTAAGAAAACAGTAATATGGACCCCCTCACTTTTTTTGAGACAAATTGTCACCACATAACTGTGATTGTCCTAGAACTCTACTTAGACCAGGATGGCTTTGAATGTACAGAAACCCACCTGCCTCTGCCTCCCAAGTACTGAGACTAAAGAAGCAAACTACCATGCCCAATTCCATGAGACTTCAATTTTAATTAAATGAAACTTGGTTTTGGACTGGTTTAAATAACTAACAAGAGCAATAAGTTCACAGTTTCAAAGAAAATTTTAGAATCATTGGATTGACCTCTCAGTTTCATAATAGGTCTTAATGAGGATGAAAAATATATATTATATACATATTACAAATATAAGTATAAATAGTTGATTTATTGTTTATTCTACATGACAAATCTTGGCACAATAAAAGAAAATGTATGGAAATTATATTTTAAAAATAAGATTCTACTGATATTTATAGTATTCAAGTATTTAATAATTTGAAAATAATAGCGCAGCCAAGAAACAATAAGTCTAGGCTTTCAGAAAAAAAGCATATCTGTTGTTGGAGGCCACTTGTTCATTCCTGGCTGCCCAGACCACAAAATAATCATTCAGATACTATATCATTTAAATCACTGCTTCGCCAATCACTTAAGCATATTGCTACCTACCTCTTATATCTTTGGTTAACCAATTTCTATTAATCTGTGTATTGTCACATGGCTGTGGCTTATTGGCAAGGTTCTGGTGCATCTGTCCTCAGCAGCAGTTAGAAGGCTTCTCTCTGACTCTGTCTGCTTTCTCCCAGCATTCAGTTTAGTATCCCACCTAGTTCTATTCTGCCCAATCACAGTCCAAAGCAGTTTCTTTATTCACTAACAAATGAAAGCAACACATATACGGAAGGACTTCTCATATCTTGTGTCTTAATAGCTAAATATTCCTGCTACTAGAGAACAAATGGAATCAACCTGCATTATTATTATTAAACTATAAAGTTCTTAAGTTTTAGGCTTTGTCACTGATATTTCAATGGATTGCATGTATTTTCTGTGTGAAGTACCCTTCCAGATACACGGTACATCTTTAATGTACATGCTTTCTTCTTTAATGCTCTTATTTATAACTAATATACCAGGACAATGAGAAGCAAAAATGACAAGGGAGGCATGTTACACATTGTCTCCAACATAAGTACTGGATCATAAATAAGTATGATGGAGATTCCAGCCAAGGCACTATGCTAATCACTCAGCAGGGAGAACCAGAGTCTCACAGCTGCAGCACAATGCACACAGAGAGCTATGCTGTCAAGCAAGGTTTCCTTCAGAAGCAGGATTTAGTAACTTCTCCCAATTCATTACTCATTACAACCTATCAAAGCCTAGAGTAAAACTTACAAACTAATCATACAGATCTCAAGAATTCAGAAATCTAACCCCATCTCCCCCCATCCTTTCTCTCGCCCTCATTCTCTATGTTTTTGTCTCTGTGTGTTCTTTCTCTGTGTGCATGCACACATATGTGTTGTGTGTGCGCATGTGTGTGTGTGTGTGTATGTGTGTGTCTATCTTCAATGCCTAATCTCTGCAAGGGAGACAAAGTCCTTGAATGTGGTACTATGCTTACCATATTAGTACTTTCCATTGCCATGATGTGTCTCACTTAATGATAACGTATTCTGACAAACATGCAGAGAGTGACTGTGGTCACTGAGTATATATACATCAGAGCACGTTTTCTCAGGTTAGGATGTCAACATTGTCACTGGAGGATATATTATAGATTCATTGCAGTGTATGTGGTCTATTGGTGACTAAAACGTTGGAGGAGGTTATTTGAATCTAAAAGCTAACTCCTCATTCAGCGTAGGTCAGGGAAGCTTATGTTAGGCATTTCATCTTTGATTACTTAGATTGCATCAAAATTCTATCACTATATTCTCCAATATGTTCTATATACAATGTAGCAATTTGTTATTTTCACAACAGTCTTCTTAAGCTGATATGAAATGAATAAATCAATATTTCACTTATAAATGTCCAGCATTCCCACACTGTCTACATATTTTTTTTAAAAAAATTCATCTATAAGCTTTGGCTCCCCAGTCATGAATGATTCCTGGAAATTATCCAGCATGATGCCAGCTCTGCCTCAAATACTCCTTCATGCACACATAAGCTATTCTAAACCACATTAGCTTTACTCTCTCCTAGGTGCTTATTCCTTTTCCTTCAGTTCATTCCTTTTCAACACTCACACATCCTTCAAGACATAACTGTCACAGTCAACTTTAAAGGCTTTTATTTTTACTCAGAAGATTCATATTTTTCACATAATGGATGGTTGTTTGAATCTCTTCTCCAGCACTTGAATCATCATGATTCAAATTATATTGCTATATTTACACACACATATATGTATATATGTATATATATATATGTATGTATGTATGTATGTATGTGTGTATATATATATACATATATATATATATATTCCTGATATCATAAGTTTATGGGTGGAGAATTATGAGCAAAGTTAGTTTCTCTGGAGTAATCCCTACATAGCTAATCTATACTTCAAAGAACTAGTGATATCCTATTGTAGAAGGAGCAGAGCGGGGCTGTGTCCCGCCACCCGGCTAGTTTTACCCAAAATAATTACACAGAAACTGTATTCATTTAAATACTGCCTGGTCCCTGGCCCGTTATCTGTAGCTTCTTATTGGTTGATTCTCATATCTTGCTTTAACCCATATTTAGTAATTTATATAGCACCACGAGGTGTGGCTTACCAGGAGAGATCTTAACCTGCGTCCATCTCAGAGAGGAGAAGCATGGCAACTCACTATGGCGACTGAAGCGTCTCCCCACTCCTGCTACCCAGCATTCTGTTCTGTCTACTCTGCCTACCTAATTTTCTGTTCTCTTAAAGGGCCAAGGCAGTTTTCTTTATTAATTAACCAATGAAAGTAACATAGACAGATAACTCTCCTCCATCATCCTATACTACATTTCTACCAATCAATAAAATGCTAAACATTTGATCATTCAAAATATCAAATATGATTGTTACTCTTATAAGAGTTGTTATTTGGAAATATTCAAGTTCAGCTGCAATATAAACATTTTAATATAAAATTACCATATAGGAAGCTATACTTGGTGGACAGTTTCACTCCTCTCCCTTTTGCCCTGTGCATTTTTCTGTGATATCCTGAATACCCACAGGGTCTTTAAACATATTATTTCTCCATTTAGAATATCTTTGTCTAAGATTTCTTCCTGATAAATTCCAGATATTAGTTTCACTGAGAAGCAACCTGGATCTTTGAGTAATACAAAGGGCATATGTCCTTCAAGCATTTTCTACTTTATCTGTTTTGTCTTTGCTGTAGTTTCTCTTGATTTCTCAATAAATAATTGCCTTTATAAAATCTATGCAAAAATATGTAAGCTATTCACTAGTAGTAATCTTGGTCGATCTCATTTTTTATGTAGACAACATAGTATTTGGCATGATCAATAGTCTTAAATTGATAAATCTATGGTTAACTGAACACTGGATTGTTAAGGTGGGTACAAGACATTTTATTCCTTTACATGGCTTAAATAAGGACAGCCACTGCTTAGGCCTGTAACACAAATGCCTTTCTTAGTGAGTTACAGAACCTTAGTCGACTACCCAGGGGAATCAGGATTTTACCCTGCTGACTATAACAAGATGATATCCTACTGCCAGAACAACCCTGTAATATATGAACATATTTCTGATCACTTCACTCTTTCATCCCTCTAATTAACAGCCTGTATTTTATTGATTAAGCCAAACAGCACAATCCCAAGAGTTATTTTTTGCTTTAGCTTCTCCAATCACCACATTATTTTTTACTTCAACCTGTCTTTATAAGTTCAATAGTACTTTTAGAATTAAAATATAAATATTATAGTTGCAATTGTTTATATAAAAACTCTGGGGCTGGACAGATGAGTCAGTGATGAAGAACACTTGCTGCTCTTCCAGAGGACCTGGTTCAATTCCCAGAGCCCACAGTACAGCTCACGGTCATTTGTAACTCTGCTTCCAGAGGGACTAATGTTCTCTGGCCTCCTGGGCACTAGAAGCATACAGTGCACAAACATGCATGTAAGCAAAACTTGGACACATGAAAACAATAAATATTAAGCTATTCAAAAGCATTTTTAAAAATCAAATGTATTTTCATAGTCCAAGATGGAATACTAGAATTTTGAGGACTGTTTGAATTTATCATTAAAGCCACCCATATATATATATACATATGTATACACATATATATACATATACATATGTATACATATATATATATATATGTATATTCATGTAGAAATAACATGATTAAGCAATAACCCTGCAAGCTGTGAGGGGACAGTTAAGTGCCAATTAAATGCAAACTTCCGGATAACATCCGCAAGGGAGATGCCTATTCCTGCATTTAGATCGTGAACTCTGTCCATCTCTGTTTGTTCCACCAGGCACAGGGGTATCACTCAGCATTCCAGGCTCTTTACCTCCATTGCAAATACCCATTCTGAAGAACCTAGATAAAGTTTCCTAAAACTTTCTCTGAAGTCCAACAAAACATAGAAACCTTATTTTCTAAAAGGCAAGACTAAAGAATAACCTAATTACTCCTACTTTTTCTTTGAAATGGCACTTTTTTAGATCTTCTGCTTACTCAAGCACACACACACACACATTATACATATAAGCATAAGATGTATTCTCTACAAACACCACGTATATTCTATACATACAAAAATATCACATGAATTCTATATATGCATCACATATAATATGTATGCTGTACACACATATTTTATACATGCTATACAATAATAACATCATAGACCATAAATGCTACACATACACATCCTCTATATGCTATACATATATATTTAGAAGTAGTTTTGAATCTCACAATTAGTTCATAACCGATTTCTTTCTTTCATCTGTAAAAAAAAATAGTGAAAAGTCTAATACTGAAAAAAAGAAAAAAGCCTTTGGACAGAAGCAAAACCCAAGGTGTGTCTCTGGAGGCTCCTTTACACGATGTACACAATGCTCCTGATCTGTTGAAGCTGTTTTCAAAAACGTATTCTCCTTTCATACAGAGATAAAAAGAAAAGCTTTTAGGTCATGAGCTATTGGGAGGAAGAGATAATATCTCTGGTGCTTTGATGTTACAAGTAGTTCATCATTACAGAAGATTCTGGTATGAAATAATGGTGCTGGTAAACTGAGCCTGAATAGTTAACAGAGAAGTCTCATGACATTCTTGTTTGGGGAAGGGCAGAACAAAACAAGATGAGAATATTGTAAAGCTTTGTTATTTTAATGTAAAATTTTCTTCAGTGTATTTGAAGATGTAATGCAATTTTAAAGGTAAGCACAGCTCCTAGATCAGGCAGGAAACTTTTTGTTTAGAAATATTGCTAAAATGTGAACAATAAGAAATAATAATGAATAAACAGCTCATAGTTAATGTGACATATAAATTGATTTTAAACTTTTAAGAATTTTTCTCTAAATAAAAATTCTAAGCTACTGATTAACACATAAAATTCTTATTTTTAGTCCTTTCTTACTTTAAACTTAGAGGCAATGGGAATTTTCTCTAAATAAGAATTATAAGCTACTGGTTAATACACAAAATACTGATTTCAGCACTCTGTTACTTTTAAGTTCAGAGGCAAATAAGATCAAGTTTGAAAACATATGTTAAATGTTAGTTAATATGATTCTGATTTTTAAATGTTGGCATTCTGGTCATAAAATAATTGTTTTACTCAACTGTATTTAGGAATACCAATGCCTTTGATAAAATTATGATAAATGATGAAAAATTCATCCTATCAATATAAGCATAAATCTAAGATTACAAAATTCATAAAAGTTGCAACACCCAAGGTCTATGAATGTTTGGGAAACTCATTCAAGACTTTCCCATCATTTATATAAATTCAAGCATATAAAACAAGATAAATATATAAACACACAGACAGGAAGCTGAGAGCTGTGTAGGTGACATAAACTATCCTAGATTAAAGATATGTCACTATGGACAAAACTCTATTATCCCCACCTTATTTGTGTAGTACAGGGGATTGAACATGGAACTTTGCACATGCTCAGCTGCACTGGAAAACTCAGCTGCGTTCTAAGTCCTTTTCTATTTTAGATAGAGTCTGGTGATGCAGCGTAGGCTGGCCTGGATTTCACCTGGATTTCAGAGTCATCTTCCTGACTCTGACTTCGTGGTACTAGTATTACGAGGATGTAACTCTGCACATGGCTTCCTCTTTTATTGAGAAAAACATCTCAAACACCCGTCCAACTCTATAAAATTATGTTTAAACATTTTACACTATATCCATATGCACCAGTGTTTATTTTCCCAAGTCCCTTAAGAATAGTTATTTAGAGAGTTCTTTTTAAATATCATTCAACAATAACTTGACTGTCTACAATAATGATAAAACTAAAAAAAGAAAACAGGTTAGCTTTAAAATCCCCCATATAAAAACAATAATGCAGAAAGAGAAAAACAAAAGTCTCGGTAAGTGAAATTTTATGAAAATTATTACTCGGGCTCTCAAAATTAGTCACTGAGATGCTAACATAGGTTGTAACTGACCTGCAAGATTCATGTGCTAATTCATGTATCCATAAAACAGGCCTTAACATGATGACCTTCAAGATGACAAAGCCATGAGTCAGCATCCCAGGACAAGATTTGCATTATGAGAGGACCTTCTTCAGAAAGTAACCTTCTTTATATCCTGTTCCTGCCTTTCCCATTCTGCCCAGGATGGCACATCATGAAGAGCCACCTGAGGGAACCTCAACTCCAATGTGTTTTGACAAAACCATAAAAAGTAGACTAAAGTGAAGAACAGAAGGAAAATGCAAACTAAAAAAATGAATATTGAAACAAGGGATCATTCATATTTTCAGAGAATCCAAATAGAAACTTCACCAACTTCCAAAGTAACTGAACCAGTTTTGGTACACAGTGACAAAGATGTAGCGACACAAGTGACTCCGAAAAGTGAGTAGATCTTCTGAGTACACAGGACAGAAGAAACATAACAGGTCATGTAACAGCTTCTCCGTGGACAGCATGGTGCTGACAGTGGACCCTCCAGTGGGAGCAAACAGAAAGCCCAGCAATTTAGAAAGGGTTTACATGAATTTAATTGTTCTTCTCAAACTGGGGAAAATGTAAACACACCATCTATCTTCACTAGCTTTCAGCTAACTTTAAAATCATTAATTTGTGAGGCTGGCACTGCAAGCAATACATTGTTAATTAGCTTCACAGAAGAGAACACCTCTGCTGTGTGGGCTATGACAAGATACTACTGCTTAGGTTACCTTCCTGGTATTTGAAAGCCAAGTCCAATGCAAACATCAATTCTACTTCAGCTTACTCAGGTTTGCAGTAGACCTTGTAACATTAGAAACCAAAACACTACCCACTGATCAATAATACCACCAATGTGCATCCTACACAGGTCTATAATGATAAATCTCTTCCTTCACCTATACCTTGAGTCACTGAGTAGCTTCTTTATCCTAGAAATACTCCCAAACTCTAATCTCAGTAGGTAGGTGTTTGACCTGTGTCTTCCATCTCTTCATGAATGAATTCATCTGCTTCATGAATGAATTCTGTTTGACAAAAACTTACTGTTTTGTAACTAGCATCCTATGCAGTAGAAAAAATGGAATTGGTTTGACAATATTTTTATTAGCCCTTTGGTATTTCTATGATGAAATGTACTTATTCATAAAAAACTCACTTATAGCAGCTAAAATCATCACAGTCTAACAGACAAATTCAGGTTCCAAATGTTAAATACTTCTCTATCAGTTATGTTTCTCTTGCCATGATAAAATATCATGATCCAAATCAATTAATGGAGAAAAGATTGAACTTTGACTAAAGATTCCAGAGGGCTAAAGGAAGACATGGCTGTGGACTTGAGGTTGGTAAGAGAGTTAGGAAACAGGGAGGTTATTTTTCATACACACACACACACACACACACACACACACACACACACCAAGCAAAGAGGGAAAACAGAGAGAGAAAGCTACAGAAGCTCCAAATCTACTCCCAGTGGCACACTTCTTCCAGCCTCACCTCCTAAAGTTCCCATAAGCTCCCCAGACAATATCACCAATATAGACTGAGTGTTCAGATACATACAGAAGCCAATAGAGGACACATCTAAATCAAATCACAACATAATCTCTTTTGTTTAATCAGCTTAAATCTTTCTACTGACTCTTTGTAAGTTTCACAGCATGTACCCCAATCCCATTCATTTCCTAGTCCGTCCACATTGGAGCTTCACCCTTCTGGTTAAAACTAAAGATAAAATTGAAAAATAAAAAAAATGTAAGTAAGAACATGAATTAAAAAATAAACAATAATTTAAAAAAGCAAAGCAAAAAGAAAAGAAGAAAAAAGCACTTCACTTCTCCGTCTTTCTCACCTCTCCATCATCTCTTCACTTGTCTTGTTGGCACTGGGAGATGCTGTGTATCGTGCAGCATACTCTCTTGTCCAACAGTGTAACTTGCCAATGTGTATTATATAATGTGTTTTTGTTCAGGTTCAAGGCCTCTGGCTTCCAGTCCACTTTCAATATGGGATACTCACCAAAACTCCACAAGAATATCCACAGTTGCCCTGAGTCACAGTTCTGTAGGACCAGGGTCTTCACGAGCTCCAGCAGGTCATGAATGGGGAGTGTCCATTCAAAGTCCTGATGTGTATCTGGGTGGTATCTGGGTTGTTCTGATTGGGCCACTGGGACCACCTCCCTCAGGTAAGGGGTGGAGTCAGCTCTCCCAAACCTATAGTGATGAGGGGGGAGGCAGCCCAGAAATTGGCCCTTAACCCAAGTGGCATTATTAAGAGCTAAGACCTTGTTGGAGTAGCTGTGGTCTTGTTAGAGGAGTGTGTGACTATTGAGTCAGGCTTTGAGGTCTTATGTATGTTCAAGCCATGCCCAGTGAGTCACTTCCTGTTGCCTGTAAATCACAATGTGGAAAACTTGGCTATTCCCTAGTAGTACCATGTCTGCCTACATGCCTCCATGTTGCACCAGAATGATAATGGACGACATTTCTGAAAATGTAAGCCAACCCAATTAATTTTCATCTACAAGAGTTCCCGTGTCTCTTCACAACAGTAGACACCCTAACTAAGACATCTCCCAAGTGTTTGAGGGGAGGCAGGGGAAGGGTGGGTGTTCTAATAGTTAGGGATGGGGCCAGCCAGGCCTGAGCCTGAGCCAGGGTCATTGAGGTCCACCGTTCCAGGGCCTGCAAGGGAAGGAGTTAGCACCGCCTTCATACATTACCACACGGTTCGCCTGAGCCCCTGTGGCAATACAGGCCAAAGAAACTCAACACATACCCCAGCTGCAGCAGGACCACAGATCCAGACATGGCCATCAGCAGCAGCTTAAGCCTGGTTGTCACAATGGCCCAGGGTAGCAGTGCAGGCCTCTCAGATGGGCATAGGGAACGGACCCAGACATGGCCCTCATCAACATCCAGGCCAGGTAGCACCATGGCCACCAGTGGCAGTGCAGGCAACAGTATCCTCTCTTAAAGAAAGTTTTTTCTCTGTATGTAGGTATATATTTTTCCATATGAGAGTCGGAAGAATTGAGTATTTTCTTCCCTCTCCTCTTGAGATTTTTCTCCCACTTTCTCTGCCATTAGCATATCATTTCCATAAGCAGGAAGATTTAGCTTACAAATAATAGCCACAACTAATTAAAAAAGCAGAAGGGAATATTCTGAATGAAGAAAACACAGTTTTATCCAAAGCAAAATTTATAAACTTCAATTAATTATTTCATTATTAAAAGAAAAAGAAAGAAGATATAAAATAACTCGACAAGGAACATGAAGAAGGGAAAGGAAATCAAGTATAATGAACACATTTAAAGAATAAATAAATAAAGCAACATTTCAGTTTAAATTTCAGGGCAATAATGTAAACCTTTGTCAGATGCTGGGGGAAGGTTGTGCTGAAGTGGTAAAACCTGAACTGACCCAAGATTCAAAATGTGCCAGGCAATAAGCCATGTGCCCAATTCACCCATGGAAATTACAAAACCTTCCTGCACCTCTATTTCTGTTTTAAGCAGAACATGTCATGAGGATAAAACCCATTATTCTTCATTCGATGCTAAAAGTGTAATTTTTTTAAAAAAATCTTACATATTGTTATAACATATAACATTTTGAGAATTATAGAAAAATTATAAATTGTATATATAAGCATAAATAATAATGAATGCATATGCTCAGAATTTCTACCATCTGTAAGTTACTACTTTGAGCATTTTGTAGTCAATACATTCATCCATGTATTTATCCATATTTAAAAGTTATTCGTGCCCTTATGTTGTGTTATGAATAAAGAGACTCACTAAGTTTTGCTTATGCAGCAATTCACTAAGAACAGTTACGGGTTGAAAGATAAGATAAAGTACCTTTGTTAAAAATCTCTTCATAGTATTACTTTCTGAGCTAGGTTTATTGTTGTTTGTATTATATGGACAATTGGCAATGCCAAGCATCCTGGAGCAGCTGCTTGACAAAGATCACAGTGCTCAGATGACTTGGACCGACTCTTCACTGCCTTTGCTCGAAGTTGCTGCACAGCTCTTGCCTATGTCTTTGACAAGTCTTATGTTTGAACTCCGTGCTGTTAAGGCCCCTCACTGAAGGCTAGAACTGGGACAGTGTAACAATTCTTGTGAAAGCTGATGTTAAGAATAAAATTTATGATGATCCCCTGGGAGAATTAGCTCTATAAGAAATTGAGTCTTCTGCCGGGATGGTGGTGGTGCATGCTTTTAATCCCAGCACTCAGGAGGCAGAGACAGGCAGTTCTCTGTGAGTCTTAGGCCAGCCTGAGCTACAGAGTGAGTGCCAGGACAGGCTCCAAAGCTACACAGAGAAATCATGTCTCAAAAAAGAAACAGAACAAAAGAAAAAGCAAGAAAGAAAGAAAAGAAGGAAGGAAGGAAGATAGGAAGGAAGGAAAGAAGGAAGGGGGAGAGAGAGAGAGAGAGAGAGAGAGAGAGAGAGAGAGAGAGAGAGAGAGAGAGAGAGAGAGAGAGAGAAAGGAAAGAAGGAAGGAAGGAAGGAAGGAAGAAGAAAGAAAGAAAGACAAGAATGAAGGAAAAAAGGAAGGAAGAAAGAAAAGAAAAGAAATTGAGTCTTCTATAGAAATTATTACTTAAGTGGTTCTAATGAGCATGAGATATAGGATCTGGGAAAAATCATTTCAGAAGAAAAACTTAGGGAAATTTTAGAAGCTGAGCCATATGAAGGCCAACATGCCACCTTTGGCTTTCATCTCCACCTGTTTCATACTTGGGAGATTTTTAATATTGGTACAATTTGAGTATATTGAATTGATGGAAGATGTCTTATGAATCATTTATGCTTCCGCCCAGGAATGCTATCTCTAAGCTTCCCAAGGACAGTCCTGAGCTTACTCTTCTACCCACTTTAAGGAGATGTCCTTATCTACTTGAATGACTTCCTTATGCCTTGGAGGTTGTGACACAAATAAAGAAGCCAGAGGTCACTTTATGAGTCTATGAGACCAAGGAACAATTGAATGCCATTTTAGACATATAGACAAATTCCATAAAAATATAAACATTGTATTATGCCATAATTTGAATAATAACTGCAGCAGCTTTGGCCTGATATTTCTTGGACACTCTAAGCATAAAGAGTTAATAACACACTGCTTGGAACATAGCATATGCCTGGGATGACTTGAAGATTGTTTTGGTATAATAGTAGCCTAGGACACAGTATATTTCTAAAAATGGTGATAGTTTTACAGAACTCCTAGTAACTTCAATGATTAATTATCCTCACCTAATTTTATCAACTTATCATCAATTAATAATTTTTATGTTTTCCAAACAGTTTTAAAAATGTTAAACATTATCTGAGTTAGAAAACATTTGAAATATTTAGTAATTCATAAATTAGTATGGTTTTGTAAAGAAATGCTCTTTGCAGAATTTTATGTACCTGTGGAAACACCCAGTATATCCATAAATAGATCAATGTTCCCTACTAATTCCTCCCCCTTGTTGGCTTTCTCTTAAGTTTCACCATGCTTCTAGGAAGAGATCACAATTTTCTGATGGCTTTCTAATACTGAATATTTAACTACAAAATCAATAAATTAGTCGAAAATCATGTGACAGTCACACTGAGTCAGTCTCAGAATGTATACTGAGGCAGTCCAAAAATGTCTCCAGCAGAGTTAGTGGCTTCCATCAAAGTCCTACCCTGAAAGGCTGAACATCCTCTAGAGAAACTGTACTCAAGAGCGCAAAGCAGGAGGCATGGGAAAGGATGCAGGTGTTGGGGAAAACAAATGTCAGGAATGCTTGTTGTTTGGATTATTTAAATAATACTCTAATGATATCTTCCCTAAATCATTTTATTTCCAGATACGGTGTTTTTGTCAGCAAAATGGCTTTTGTAAGGATTTATATAACTTCAAATGTTATTATATATTACTTTGTCCAGGGCATTAAAGTAATTTTCTTTTGCACCAATGATTAAGCTATCAATAATATCCCAGTCTCTGCTTTTTTTCCATCTTTTTTAATATTTCTGCAACCATCATTTGAATTTCTCTTTCTACCATGTTAACCCACATACCAACACCACATGAGTGTACACATGCACATGAATCCACATAAAATGTCATGCTTCTCATGTTGTTCTTGGGCCCTCTAATTATACCACTGTTGCCTGTAAAATGACTGGGCACATATAAACACTTTCACATTCAAATTTATTTATGCTTCTTTTATTTAATATTAGTAAGTTTAATGTATGTTCTTATTACAATGCAATAGATTTTCAATGATTAGTAGCTCACCTTGTTATGTAGTTGGACCTCCATTACACATTCAGATGAGGAAAAAACTATATTCCCTGGAATATTAAAGATGAGTAAAACAGCCTCACAAAGAAGCACAAAGAAACAATACATTTGATTTTCCCTAGTGTATAACTTATGTTACCTGTTTTAAAAGTGTTTGCTGAATAAATGAATTGAAGAGATTGAAAGAAGCTAAGAAACGGAGTTGGAGAGAAATGGGTTGGCCAGGTACTTAAAGCAAACTCAGTCCCTACAGTTCACATTAGACTCCCATCTGGAAACCACTTAGCATCATTTTTCTCAACTTCCTTGTGGCTTTGCTTCTTCATCTGTAAAATGGGAGAAGCAATACTACCTGCCTCACAGGCTTGTTTGAAAGAAGACATGTAGAGCTTTAGAAATTTAATAAGCATTGTGACAAAAAATTTAACATAATTCTCAATATTTCCTTATTTTTATTTTTGGCAGTTACTAGCTTCCTTTTACAACTCATTTGACTCTTTGTAGAAAAATATGCCTGAATCTCTACATGACCTTCTTCCCCAACTTTCCCAAACTTTACGAAAACTATGTTTTTGTACAAGAACCATTTGCTTTGGGCTAAAATGAAGACAGAAACAAGTCAGACTGTAGTGGAAAGAAAATAGTGGATGAGCACATTTACTGATCAAGTGAGCAAATGGACCAGAAAATTGTGTAAAGTGAGCTAGAAGATACACTATGTAGCCTTCTGCATGAAACGTGGATGGAGGAGTTGGAAGGTGGTTTCTGAGGTATAGCCCTGACATGTAGTAAATTATTCGTTTCTCACAGGTTGACTGTTCTGAGCTTCTTCTGTTTTAAGTGCCAAAATGTCACTGATCTCAAATACTTATGCAAGTAAATAATGTGCTTAAGTTAGAAACATTTAAACGACAAGTTTGGAAGTTTATATTAAATTTAGGATACTTTACTCAAAGTGCACTAATATTGTTCTTTCAATTTTCTCACATAATTGAGTCCTCAATTCCTTGTGAAATAATGCTAAACATATTTAAAACATATTTAAATACTGCTCCTAGCTCCTTTTAGACATATTATTTCCCACACAAACTTACAAATACTAGAGTTAATAGACTATGCACTACAGTTTTGTGGGTCCAATTGTTACATTTCTTTACATATATCATTCATTTTAATTAAATCTCTGGTCTCCAAATATATAATTGTACTTCACAATGAAATTATTTCAGTGGTGTTTGAGTTTCCTTGTCACACGTTAAATTTTATCATATCTACATGAATAGCACAATCCAAAAAAAGAAAAATATAGGACACACTACACTAGCTCTATTTATATCCACACAACTGTATGCCTATCTAATGCCAGTGTCTGTGCTGGGACCTAGACAACTAACCATAGAGGACATGGCTTTGCCGACTACAGAGAGCACCCTGGAGTGAGGTTATAATTAAACACGCTATGAGAAGAATGTGCAGGCAGGAGGGCTGTGCTTGCACATGGCATCACTGGAAGCCAAAGGTAAACAAAATTTAGACTGAAAATATTTTTTAAAAGTCTCTAGATGGAGTGACTTCATGCTACCCCCTAAAGACAATTATTCAGGAGGGAATGACAATTATGAAGAAAAGTACAAGCACATAGAAATATGCGAAGTAGTTGAACGAGTGTGTGAATGTTGGGGGGTGTCAAATAGGAAAGCAAAAGACAGGTAATAGTGTTCCAGCAACTGAGAAAAAAAATCAACCCATCCTCACTGCAAACATTGAAAATCTACAGAAATACAATGTTCTCATTCTCTGGGAACACACCGGCTGAGCAGGCCAGGGAAACGGGTAAGCTAACTGAAGAAATTCACCATTTGCTCCACTCCTCCAAATCAAATTCTCTAGTCTCATTCCTAGCTCAGCAGCAGAATGCCAGTGGCAGGCTCCCACCACCTTGTCTTTAGTGGAACCACAGACCTTCCCCTTCTAATCTCCCCACACACTCTCTGTTTTATCCCATCCCCAACTCCCGCAGACACTTTCTGCTAACCCACAGGCAACTCCTGCCAGGGAAGCAGATAGGCTAACTACAGATTATAACTTCTTCTGTTTCTCCTTATCCAATCCAAGTCTGTTCCTCCGATCTACAACAGACCTTCTGAGACGATTGCTCTTCATTCTCTGCCCCTTTCCAAGAAGACTAAATAAGCAAATTCTGGTGGAACACTCAGCTGTCCTCCCTCCTGCCAATTCCCCCAGAACCCTAATTCATCCCCATTCTTAAGTGTCACCTCCCAATACTCAGAAATACATTTTATCTGGCACCCTCAATGGCCACACCTATCAGAAACACAGAAAGTCTCCAACCAGCCACCACACTCTTCTGAAAAACAGAGACAAAACAGAAATAAAGGAACAAAATCTCCACCAACAAAGACAAAGTCAAATATCAGCACCTAGAACTATAATCTTAACAATCTCAGATGCCTACATGCCAGCAAAAAAAAAAAGACAGATTAAAAAAATAAAATATACAAAACAGCCAGGAAAATATGTCTCCACTAGAGCACAGCAACCCTACCACAGCAAGTCAAGACTATTCTGACATAACTAAAGCAAAGAAAAAAAAGTCCTTAATACAGCCCGTATGATATGATATGTTAGATGTTCTTAATGAGGAAATGAAGAAATTCCTTATAGAAATTCAAGAAAACACAAATACACAGTAGAAAAAAAATATTAAAACCATTTAAGAACTGAAACTGGAAATAGAATTTTTTTTAACAACAACAAAAAAAAAAAACCCCAAACTGAAAGAAACCTGGAAATGAAAAAAAAATTAGTATTTGAATTGGAACCTCGGAGCCAAACTTCAACAACACAATAAAAGCGATAGAAGAGAGAATCTTAGGTTCTGAAGATATGATAGAAGAAATGAATATTTCAAAGGAAATATCAAATGTAAAAAAAACCCACATATATATGAAATCTAAGTAGAATATATATATTTTATATAAATATAAGTGGAATATATGTGTGTGTGGAAAACCATCAAAACAACATTTCAATTCTTAACATATGTACCCCAAACACAAGGGCAAACAACGTTGCTAAAGAAACAGTACTATAGCTAAAATTACATATTGACACCCACACACTGATATTGGGAGACTGGAATACCCCACTAACACATATAGATAGTCATCCAGACTAAACTAAACTGAGAGGTTCTGTAGCTAAGAGAAATTATAAACTAAATAAATGTACCTAAAACATATTTACAAAATATTTCACTCAAACACATACAAAAAATAATCTACTGTTCAGCATTTCAGAATTTTCTCTGAAACTGACCACATACTCAGACAGACACAAAGAAAGTCTCAACATACAAGAAAATTGAAATAACATCCTGCATCTTATCAGATCACTGTGGATTAAAGTTGGATATAAAAAACCAACACAAGCAACTGAAAGCTTCCAAACTCATGGAAGTTGAACTGATCTCTGCCAAATGAAAAGTGGGTGAAGACAGAACTTGAGAAAGAAATGAAATCCTTTCTACAACTGAATGAAAATAAATACACAGTATACATACACTAATGGGACACAGTGAAAGCTTTTCCAAAAATAGGCTCATATACATAAAAATAAAAAAGAAACTTTGGGAGATCTCATACTAGCACCTAAAAGCATATCTAAAAACCCTAAAACTAAAAGAAGCCACCACAATCAAAAGGGGTAGAAGTAAAGAAATAATCAAACTTTGGGCTGCGTCAATAAAATAGGTACAACTACAACAAATAATATACAAAGGATCAATGAAACAAAGAGATGGATTTTTCATAAAATCAGCACTGTTGACAAATCCCTACCAAAATTACCTAAAAGGTAGAGAGGAAATATCCTAAGTTAAAAATTAGAAATAAAAAGAGACATATAACAACAGAGACCATAGAAATCCACAGAATCATAAGAACATACTTTCAAAATCTCTACTCTATCAAATTGGAAAGTATAAAAAATGGATAATTTTCTAAATACATACCCATTATAAAGTAAAATCCAGATCAATTCAGCAATTTAAACATATCTATAATCCTCAGTGAAATAGAAGCATTTAATAAAGTCTCCCAACTTAAACAGTAGTAGTCCATAGGAGATTGTTTTAGTACAGCGTTCTACTGGTCTTTCTAAGAGGGGTTAGTGTCTATAATCCTCGAATTATTCCAAAACAGGAACAGAAGGAACATTATACAAAATCATATAAGAAGCCACAGTTACCCTGATACCCAAACTTCATAGAGATCCAACAAAGAATTACAGAACAATTTTCCTAATGTACATTGATAAAACACTCAAAAATACTCGATAAAATACCTGCAAACTGAATCCAAGAACACATTAAAAGGAAAATACACCATGATCAAATAGGCTACATCCCAGAGATACAGGGATGCTTTAATATACAAAACCAGTAAATGTAGCCGGGCGGTGGTGGCGCCTTTAATTCCAGCACTCGGGAAGCAGAGGCAGGCGGATCTCTGAGTTCAAGGCCAGCCTGGTCTACAAGAGCTAGTTCCAGGACAGGCTCTAGAAACTACAGGGAAACCCTGTCTCAAACAAACAAACAAACAAAAAAAAACAAAAACAAAACCAGTAAATGTAATCCACCATATAACCAAACCAAAAGATAAATACTACATGATCATCTCATTAGATGACAAAAGGCCTTTGATAAAGTCCAAAATCTCCTCAAGATAAACATCCTTGAGAGATTAGGGATACAAAGGATATACCTCAATATAATAAAGGCAGTTTACAGCAATCCCATAGCCAACATCATCTTAAATGAACAAAACTTAAAATAATTACACTAAATGGTAGATCAAAACAAGCTGTCCACTCTCTCCATTGTTGTGGGATAATGCTTTTGTACAGTTTAATGATTTGCCACTCATATTGGTTTAATAAAATGCGCATTGGCCAGTAGCCAGGCAGGCAGTATAGGCAGGACAACCAGACAAAGAGAATTCTGGGAAGAGGAAAGGAGGAGAGTCAGTCACCAGCCAGACACAGAGGAAGCAAGATGAGAGTGCTGCACTGAGAATAGGAACTAAGCCAGGTGGCTAAACATAGACAAGAATTGTGGGTTAAGTTCTAAGAGTTAGTTAATGATAAGCCTGAGCTATAAGCCTCTGTGGGTTTTTTGGGACTGAACAGCTAGGAACCAGGCAGGACAGAAACTTCAATCTACACTCCATACCAATTTAATATACTTGAATACAGTACTTAAAGTCTTTTAGTGGCATAACAAACAACTGAAGGAGATCAAGGGGATACAAATTTGAAAGGAAGAAACCAAAGTCTCTTTATTTGCAGGCAATATGATAATATATATAAATGCCCCAAAATATTCCTCCAGTGAACTCTAACAGCTGATAAATACTTTCATCAAAGTAACTATACACAAATTGAACTCACAAAAATTAGCAGCCTTCCTAAATAAAAATGACAAATGGACTAAGAAAGAAATCAGAGAAACAACATGTTTCACAACAGTCTCAAATAATATAAAATAGCTTGAGGTAACTTTATTGAAGCAAGTAAAAGACTTATACAGAAAAAAGCTTCAAGTCTTTAAAGAAAGAAATTGAGGAACATTTCAGAAGATGGAAAGCTCTCCCATGCTCATGGATCAGTAAAAATAACCATCTTACCAAAAACAATTGACAGATTCAATGCATTCTCCATCAAAATTCCAGCACTATTCTTTCAGTTCTTAAAAGGACAATTCTCAGCTTTATTTGGAAACGTATACACACTCACACACAAAACCAGGATATATAAAACAATCTGAAATAATATACAAACTGCTAAAATTCTTGCTACTCCTGATTTTAAGTCGTACTACAAAGCTATAGTAATAAAAATATAAGAGAATTATCAAAACATAGATCAATAGTTGCCAACTTCAACTAGATTAAAGACCTCAAAATAAAACCAGACACATTTAACCTGATAGAAGAGAAAGTGGAGAATAGTTTCCATTGGGACAGGAGAAGATATTCTGAACAGAATACTTCTAGTACAGGCACTAATATCAATAGTTAAAAACAGGACCTCCTGAAACCGAGAAACTATGTAAGGCAAAAGACAACGCCATTCCTAAAAAGCAGCAACCTATAGAATGGGAACAGATTTCTACCAACTCCATATCTGGTAGAGGACTAATGTCCAAACTATACAAAGAACTAAAACAATAGATATCAAAAGAAAAAATTGAATTTTTAGTAATGGGGTACAGATCTAACTAGGGAATTTCCAATGGAGAAATCTCAAATGGCTGAGAAACACCTAAAGAAATGTTCAGCATCCTTAGCCATTAGGAAAATTCAAATCAAAACTACTTTGAAATTTCATCTCACACCTGTCAAAATGGCTAAAATCAATAACATAAATGACTGCTCTTGCTGTTGAGGATGTGAAGCAAGGGGATCACTCCTCCATTGCTGATAGGAGTGTAAATTATACAACCACTATGGAAATCAATACGGAAGTTCCTCAGAAAATTCTGAATCAAATTTATCTCAAGTTCCAGCTATACCATTCTTGGGCAAACCTAAAGGATGGTCCACTGTGCCACAAGGATTCTCACTCAACCATGTTCATTGCTGTGCTATTCACAGTAGTCAAAAATTGGAAACAAACTAGATATTTCTCAAAAGAAGACTGGATAAAGAAAATGTCCATTACATAATTAAGTATTACTCAGCAACTGAAAAAAAGACATAAAATTTATAGAGAAATTGGTATAACAAAAAAAATCATCCTGAGTGAGGTGATCTAGTCCCAGAAACCTAAATATGATATGTGTTCACTTATATGTGAACCTTGGCAATTAAGTAAATAATAGGCAAGCAATAATCCATAGACTCAGAGAAGTTAGATGCAGATGAAGGGACTAGGACTGGACCCTTCGATTTACTAAGTGGGAGAAAGAGGATAGATTTATATGGGTGGACTGAGAGCAGGAGTTGCTTGTACATGAAGATCAGATAGGTATGGGAAGGGAATAGAAGGAAAGACAGCTATAATTGAAGGGGACTTTGAAAGGTGATATCAAAACATAGTATAGTAGAAACTATATCTGAAAGTGAGCCTAATGACGTCTCCAAATAACGGAGGGGATACTGAGTCCTAATTGGCTATCTCTTGTAATCAAAGCTTCCAGTACAGGGAGTGGGTTATATCCAATTAGCTGTTGGACAAAGGAGTCCTAATGGGGCCCCCCAAAATTCAGGCTGTTGCCAAGATATTATATTGTTCCCTACAAATTGATAGCAAGGACCCACTTCAGAAGACAATACCCACACAATTTATTGAACATGGAGAGGCTGAATTGGTGCCTTCATAGAACCTCTGCTGGTTTCTTTTAGTGTCTTTGGTACAAAAGATACTACTCGGCATGCTACCAAAAGAGAAGCATGTAAACCAACCCAGCCACAAAATCTTTGTTCTACAATGCTGTTTTGACTACAAAATATGCTCAGGCAATGGTAACACAAAGCTTGTGAGAGTAACCAACTAATATCTGATTTGACTTAAGATGTACTCCACAAGATGGAACCCACACCTGACACTGCTTAAGTGACCGAGTACCAGAGATTAGATAACTGGAGACCTAGAGTAAAACCAAATAGTTCTGGTCTTTAAAAAAGGGGTGAGAGAGCAATAAAATTACTTCTAATGATATTTTTGTTATACTAATAGATTAGTGTCTTATTCATTCACCCTCTGAGAAGCTTATTCCTGAAGCAGATATGAGCAAATGCAGAAACCCACAAACAGATATTAGAGCAGAGAAATAGGAGGGGTATGAGAGAGAGAGACCTTGGATTAACTCAACTCTAAATGGGATATCCACTTTAAATTGCTCCCATCAGAGCACAGAGAATCTTAAGGAAGAGAAGGCAGGAAGAGCCTAAGAGCCAGATGGGAGGGAGAACACTAAGAAAACAAGGCCCTCTAAATCAACATGAATAAAACTCATATGAACTCACAGGTGCCAGCGTAGCATGTTCACAGGGCCTGCATAGGTTTTTGCCAGGTCTTCTGCATATATATTATGGATTTCAGTTTAATGTTTTTATGGGACTCCTGAGTGTGTGAACAAGGGGATCTCTGATTCTTGTTGCCTTCTCTTGCGCTCTTTTCCTTCTGGTGATTTGATTTGTCCAACTTCAATGTGATGAGATTTTTTTAAAATATTATTATACTTTTTTATGTTATATTTTGTTGTTATCACTTAGAAGCCTATTATTTACTAATGAGACACAGAGAGTGAATGGCTCAAGATGGTAGGAGAGGTGGTAAGAATTGGGAGAAGTAGATTATATATTGAGTAATATGCAATGGATTAATCAGGATATATTTTATGAGATTGTAATCAGGATATATAGAGGAAATATCAGATATGCTGTATGAAAAAATAATCTATCTTCAATTAAAAAGAGAAGACAATGGTCTGATAATATTTGTGTATTGGGAGACTAACTTGGCTGATTCATAAAACATAAATTGGTTTATGATATACTTAAAAGCAAGTTACTTTTGAGAACAATCCACTGAAACTCAGCTGCTGAGTCCCAAGTAAAACTGGTGATGGCCTGACCAAGGGTAAGTAGACTGGAAACACTAGGTGGAAAAGTCCCTACTCTAATGAGTCCTTTAACTATAATAACTAACAATGAGGAACCAATTTGGCTAGACAGTGATTTAAGGGTTCAGTAAGATATCCCTGCCTTCATTTGTTTGTAGAATAAGAGAACAATTAGGCAGAAATGAAGGGCTTGCCATTAGAGGAACAAAAATGGGTCTTTCTCTTATACTTCTTAGAAAAATATTCTTAATCTAAATACAGGTGCCCAATGGGTAACTGAATGGGCAGCCCTGGGATTCATGAGAGAAATCTGGCAGTGACAAACACATGGATGACGACTGAGGATGATTCTCACAAGGTGCACAGTGACACAAGTGACAAAGGAGCAAATAATGCCAAGAATCCTAGAAGAGCAAAAGACAGGGATCTTCAAAGAGTGGTGAGCAGCCCTGAAGACTAGATGTCTAGAAGACTAGAAAATTGAGAGAATATGGTATCTTAAAAATCAAGAAAATGTAATTAAAAGAAAAAAATCAATGTCAAATGACATCATAGAAGTGAAAATAAGTTGTTTCTGACAGTGCTGGATATATTGGAACAAAAGCTAAATGCCTCTGTGAGAAACCTGATTCCATGACATATCTAACTCAGAGCCTGTGATTACCAACTTTCCATATTCATTATCTTTTCCAAAGACCCCCCCCACTTGTAAAGGAACATTTTCTTCCTAATTATTAATATATTTTTTACTAGAGATTTATCTCATTGCTTGATGTGAGACTCTTTAGAGCAGTAACTTATATAGTTAAAAATCATGACAAATATACACCAGACTTGATGTCTTACAGAGTTTCTACTCGATGTACACATTTCCTCTGAATCTGATTATCACACCATCCATTGCCTTCCAAATCACGAGTAAGGAAGCTGATCAGGGGAGGTAAAGTGTGGAGTACATTGCGCATATTCCAAGATCGTATTTTACAAACTCCAATCTGTTAGAAAGCATATTTGGTTTATAATTAATTAATAAATTACTAATGGGACTGCCAATGCTATCACACAGGCTACATGTATATAGGTTGTTCAAAAATTTAGCATCAGACAGTTCCAAACACTTTGTTGGACATTTACCTACACTAAATCTACCATAGTAATTTGATGGACCAGTTTAGTGAAAATAGCAAAAGAATACTAATAATTTTAGCATTAACATCAACCTAGGTTAGTTGATGGTGGCTATCATCTTATTATCTTTTCACAAATTAATTTTGATATAAATAGATACAGAAGAAATTTAGGTCAAAGTATAGTTTACTGACCTACAGTTGACAAAATTACATTTCTCATTTTGAAAAAAAAAACATGAAGAAACTAAAATTACAATCTTCTTTCGTTTCTGTTGTTTACTAAAATGACACCCATAAATCTTATCAGTGTTCAGGAACCGAATTCACCTAGATGAGCAAACTTAAATATACTCAGACTATATATTTACTCAGAAAAATTATGTTTAGTTTTCATAGTTTTTAATTTTGTAAACTACCAAAATGCCATCTTATTTCTAAAATAATAGGATGGGCTTTATGCTCTGGTATTTTATATGAGACTTTCCTGGAGTTACACATCATCCTTGTTTAGTTTTATTGTAAATTTTCCAAAGGTTACTTAAAGTATAAAAAATGGCTTTATATTAATATGGACTTGAATTTATATTTCAGATATTTTTTATGTTGTGTCTGCTTCAGAATGTGATTTCTTGTCATCAGGAACAACCTGGATATCCCTGGTGGAGCTACTTGGAAATCTATATTATCTATTATTCAGTAGGCTTGCTTAAGCATCCTAAAACTACTGCCCTGGATAATTAATAAATAAACCTGGCAATAAAATTATTCATGTGGAACCAAAAACAAAGTAAATATATTTATTTGCCAAAAATTCTTGCAGGAGCATTATTAAAGAAAAAATATCTATTATTTTCTTTTATTAATAAGAAGCTTAGTCTTAGGAGTCAGTTACCTAGTATATCAACTAAAATACCTCTTTTCTATTAATGTCAAGAGGACACAGTGTAGCATTATTAAAAAGTGGTTAATTTCTTGTTACGGCAATATGCCTTTGAAGGGCACAGATATTATTTTAATTGGATAAATTAGGTATTCTTTGTGTCCATATGGAGTGTTGAATTTAATGATTTGGTTGAATGGATGTCAGTGTTTCTGTTCAATCTTTCAATTATACTAATGTTAATCTTACACTTTCTAAAGAAAGCTTAATAACACAAGATAACTGTGCAATAAGGTCCCTGGATAGAGATGAGCCCACGTTGTTTTTTCTGAATAATTCTGCAGCAGAGAGAAAAGCTGAGGTCGTTGTAGCTATCAAGCTTTTCCCCCTTTCAAATGCTTTCAACCAACAATAAAAGATGCACAGCTGTCTTTGTCCCACCACTATACATGGTACCATTTACACATCTATAAGGGCTGTGTATGAAGTTATTGGCTAACGTCTTGGTCTTGCTCTATTCTGCATTCTGCTGTTGTTGTTGTTGTTATTTCTGTTAAAAATAAGGATACTTTTTCTTACTTTATTTGGTAAGTGGTAGTTTTTAAATATGTGTCACTTTAGAAGATAGCTTGTGTGAGTTACTGTCTTTCAAACTTATATAAAAATATAATATTAAAAATTATTTAAATCGTTTCATATTGTATATAATATTTCAAAATTATGAAAGCATTCCAGTAAAACAGAGGCTCCAGTAAAGTGATTTAGAGAGCCTGAACATTCTGAGGGAAGTCCAACATCTCTGTCAGCATTTCCCATCCAAGGGAATCCACCTGCAAGAAAACAAGGTCATTTTTCTGGTATTTTTAGGAGAAGTGTATGCTTTCAAGCTGAAGAACACTTTAAAATATAAAGAAACTACAACAGTTTCAAACTGTAGTATTTATCATGATGTCCATAAATCTAATAATCTCTAAATAGAAATATTATAACTTTCAAAAGAAAAATGATTTCCTCACAGGGAAACAACAATCTACCATTTAGAAATCATGTATGGCATCCTTGTTAGTTCATTCAGACTAAGATTTTTCTGATTGGAAGAATCACCCCAACTACAAAAAAAATACAGAATGTAAATTCTTTTTGGACAATTATTCTAAGATTATTTCTTTCTACACATCTTGTGTCCTTCCACAAGTTACCTGAATCTTGATGAATTATGTGTGTGCGTGTGTGTGTGTGTGTGTGTGTGTGTGTATTTGATTTTTATTGAGCTCTACATTTTTCTCTGCTCCTCTCCCAGCCTCTCCCCTCCTCTTCAACTCTCTCCCAAGGTTCCCATGCTCCCAATTTACTCAGGAGATCTTGTCTTTTTCTACTATCCATGTAGATTAGATCTATGTATGTCTCTTATAGGGTCCTCATTGCTGTCTAGGTTCTCTGGAATTGTGATTTATGGACTGATTTTCTTTGTTTTATGTTTTAAAACCACTTATGAGTGAGTACATGTGATATTTGTCTTTCTGGGTCTGGGTTACCTCACTCAAAATGATGTTTTCTAACTCTATCCATTTGCCTGAAATATTCAAGATATTTTTTTCTGCTGTATGGTACTTCATTGTGAAAATGTAGCACATTTTCCTTATTCATTCTTCGGTAGAGGGGCATTTAGGTTACTTCCAGGTTCTGGCTATGACAAACAATGCTGCTTATGTACATAGTTGAGCACATGTCCTTGTGGCATGATTGAGCATCCTTTGGATTAATACCCAAAAGTGGTATTAATGGGTCTTGAGGAAGGTTGTGTATTTTGATAAAATACATAAAACTCTATCTTCTTAAAAGTTATTTTTACAAGAGAAAAAGAAAAACATGTTCAGTATACACAAAAGTAATTTTTTTCCTCTAAATTTACATATATGTGTAATGGGCACAAAGAGCATGGGATCTGCCCTGTTTGCCCTTACGTGATTTAAATGAGTAAGCAAACACCTAAGCTGCCCAAGATACAGAAATTACACAGAAAATATCTGCTATTTAATGGAGCTACCTTTATTGTTGTAGCAGTCATTGCCTATGTCTATAGAGAAGCTGCTCTAGCATCAGCTCTAGTATCTTGAACACATCAACAACATTATAGAAAATTGTGCTAAAATATTAACAGTAGAGGTATCTTGATTCTTTTCTGTTTCATTGTTTTTCATTTTCCCCTTCTACACAATCTGTTTTTTTTAATTAAATAAAGTTCTTACACAAAACAGAATATTTTTTATGTCTGGCATTTCCAGGCCTACTTGATACAGAACTTTTTTAACAATAAAGACAATTCATAAGGATGTATGTCATTGTGGAATATTTGCAGATGACCTAAAAACAGAAATCAGAATCTAAAAAGATCCAGAGGGTTCATGGAATACAAACAAAAATGCAGATAATTAAACATCTAGAACAAGTCATAGATCCCTTAGAAGGCTCCAAAGGAGTGTGAATTGGAAGAGAGGACTGTCATTTCCGAGGCTCCAGTCATTAATCTCCAGTGTACACTGACGCAAACATAGCTCTCAAACTTCTTTTGCTGAGCAAATGGCCTAAAATACAACTGGTTATAGTGAAAGTCGTCCACAGAATAAAACTTGACTTGAGAAATGACTTGATAATGGCGGCCAGACACAGTCCTTTGATCCTCTATCCTTCAAGCTAAGAGTCCCATGACTTCTAGAAATTGCACAGACAGAACAGAAAGAAAGAATGTGGTTTTCATTGCATCTCTCATTCAATGAAGGCAGAGAATATTGCACATATCATTGGAATCAAGAGACTTGGTTTAATTCTGCCAATATTAAAAATATTATGGTTTTTAATCCAGTTTCCTAATGCTAAGGGATACCTGGCAAATATATAAGAAGAAATAAACTGTTCTTACCAGTTGCACCGCTATTCTTAAAGAGGTTGCCTTCTTTTAAATGAAATACCAGAAGAAAGACAGACACCAGTCCTTAAAGTCTATCAGGTCTTAAGGAAACACCAAGGATAATCATTTATGGCAAGGGTGGAAGAAGTTTAGGAAATAATTTTAATGTGGCTCAAAGAATAATTTTTAGAAGTAACTACACATAAACAAGATAAGAGACGGGAACTGTTTTCCTTTTTAAAGATATCTTGGAAAAGCTCACAGAAACACTACACAAAAGGGAAAACTAAAACAATTCTACAATGCTAAAGACTAATTTACACAGCAGACATAAGAAATAAAGACATTGATGCTAACATGGATGGCAGCAGTTATGTAGGAATGAGTTGAAGCAAAGATGACGTATCATTTTGAAGGCTATACTAACTATATTTGAATGACAAGATATTAAAAACTGATTATTACACCAAATATATTTAATACCACTCTAGCAATTTTAAGCCATCATTGCATGAAACCTTTGAGATTAGTAAAAAGGCAATGCGAATCCACACATGAATGAAGGTTCTGGGAGTTCAGTAGGCAGGACTGCCCTGGAGATTAGGTTTGGAGAATTTCTAAATTTATGTTTTTCTGATTTGCCAAAACTATGAACTCAACTTACTTGTAACAACATAGGCATAGGGTCAAGACAAATCATTAACATAATGACTGAGCCATACAGTACAAGTATGAAGGGATCTGATAATTCTTCAGTTACATGAGTTAGGAGTGTGTGACACTATCTGACTTTGCATTCATCTTTCCTGTGTGACATGGAATGCATGTAGGCAAACACTGGCATACTAGGAACTGGTTCAAGTAAATGAACATCTAGAAAACCTGAATGCATGGGTATAATTCTCTGCATGTGATTTAATAAACCTGATATAAACCCTAGCCTAGCATATTTGATAAGTTCAAAATTTACACAAAACATCTATCCCTATATATCAAGGTCAATCTTTTATTCATTCCTAATGAATGGTTCTTGATATATTAATCTTTTAATTTAATTTATTATACCTTACTCCAAAAGGAGTTGAGTCTATTACCAAATAGACATACATAAACAACATCTTTCCCAAAAGTATTTTGTTTGAAAAAGATTAATATAAACACTCATTTTTGGAATAAAGCAAATTTATTTGAGGGTTTAAAACAAAGCTATTTGATTAACCATATTTTAAAATTGAAAAAGTTTAGTGGAATAATGATAAGTCTTGATTGTCTGACTGGATCTGAAGTCCACTAAGAGCCATTCTACTGAATTGCTCCTTGAGGTATTTTCCCAAAAGGACTAACTAGGGACAGCAGACGCTCCTGCAGAGTGGGCTGCCCCTTCCTGTGGTGGCAAAGGATATAAAGATGTCTGGGGAAAAGAGCTGCTTCTCTGCCTGCCCAGGCATGCTCTTTGTTAGTGAGCACATATACTCTTGTTGGTGCCATGTTGACTGGTATCAGAACCCAACTCCTTCGATCCTCCAGTGAGAAGAGATCAGTAACTGTTGAGGAATCTTATGGGTATTTGGAACTGATTGAAGACTGCTGAGGTATCCAGCCTTGTAGACTGAGCAGCCTCTAAGTTTCCAGCCTCTACCCCATAAAGCCAACCACTCTTGGACTACCTGATTCATATCCCGTAAGTCAATTGTATAAAACTCCTAATACATACACACATAAAAAAGAAAGAAAAATATCAAATATAGTGTTATCTGGTTTCTGATATAGCAGAATATTCTCTCAGGCAATTTACCCAGTCAAAGCTCCAGATTAGATTGATGCCAGCCAGAGCATTTTATCTCCATACACCCAGAATTAGGTCCCAACACAATAGGAAGTGTACCTGTGGCCCCAAATCCAAAACAACCTTAAGGACCAAAGCATGTTCTAGATACTAAACTGGTCTTACAAGCCTACAATATTTTAAACCCAAGATGAGATATGTCTAAATCTTAAACCCAAGATCAGATACGTCTAAATCTTTCTTAGTTGACTAAAGTGCTAAACTAAAGTTTTGGATTGAAGGAGAATGCCCCCATATGCACATATATTTGAATGTTGGTTCTCCAATTCATAGAACTGTTAGGTATAGAATAGAAGGTATGGCCTTGTTGGAGGATGTGCATCACTGGGGTGGGTTTGAGCTTTCAAAAGTCAATACCATTTTCAGTAAACTCTTTCTCCCTGTGCCTCTTGGTTGTATTTCAAGATTTAAGCTTTCAGCTCCTATTCCGCCACAATGCCTGCCTTCCTGCTGCAATGCTCTCCACCATAATGCTTATGGACACACCCTCTGGAACTATTAGTTCCAACAAATCTTTATTCTGTATCTTGCTTTGGTCATGGTATGTTGTCACAGCAATGGGAAAGTAGCTAAGACTTCTATATAGCTTTGGAAGACATGGTCCTGGGCCTATATATTACCAGAATAGCCTAGTTGAAGAAAAAAAGGCCTTCTCTTCCAGACCAAGTCCCTACACTTATAGCCAAGTGTCTCAATACTAAGTACAAAACTTCTTGCAGTGTTTTAACCCTATTATTAAATTTACAGTTCAAATTTCTGAAATGAGCATAATTTATTTCACACAATTATGAAATGTAAAGTCACATAAGAACATTTTCCTCAAATTAAAAATACCTAAATTTCCACTATGTCCATATGAATTAGGAATAGCATTCACACTCCCACCAGAGAAGAAGATGGTCTAACTGAAGATCTTCATCTCCCTCTGTAAACGGACACTGCTCTTTTGCTCCCAGCCACCCAGAAATGAACAATCACACAGAACCTATATTAATTACAACACTGCTTGGCCTATTAGCTCAGTCTTATTAAATAACTCTTACATCTTAAATTAACCAGTTTCTATTAATCAATGTATCACCATAAGGCTGTGGCCTACTGGTAAGGTTCTAGAATTTGTCTCCTTTGACAGCTACATGGCATCTCCCTTACTTTGCCTACTCTATATAGTTCTTCTAGCTTCTTTATTTAATGGTAATAAAACATATTCATGATATACAGAGGGGAATCCCACATAATGCCTCTGCTCCTGGTTCAATACCCCAGTCTCATCCTCAGCTCTGGAGCAGAATACCTGATACCTTGCCCTACCCCTGTGCACCCATCTAAAGTGAATCCCATAGATCTTCCCCTCCTAAGCTCTCTCTCCCCACCCATTGCTTTGTTCAAGTCCCCAGCTTCTGCTGGCAAACCCTGGGAACCCACACGTCTCTCTGACCATAGAAGTAGATAAACTAGTTGCAGGTCTTCTCCTCTTTTTGTTCTTCTCCAGATTCAATCCCCCAGACTCATTCCAAGTTCAGCAGCAGAACATGAGCTGCAACATCCCCTGAGCCAATGCCTGCACCCATCTTCAGTGGATCACATACATCTTTCCCTATAAACTTCCTTCCTCTCACTCATTGCTTTGTCTAAGGCCCCAAACCCATGAGGCACTCTCTGGAAGCAAACAGGCAACTCTGACCAGAGAAGTGAATAGGCTGACTGCAGATCTTCTCCGGTCTCTCCATTCTTCCAAGTCCAATGTCCTAGACTCATCCTCAGGTCTGTAGCAGACATTTCCACTGTGGTTTCTCATCACTTTTTTGCTCCCTATTCTAAGTGAACAAACTAAGAAAATTCTGGTAGAACACCCTACATTCCCCTCTCCTGTCAACCTCTTCATCACCACTCAGCTCATCACCATTTCTAAGTTTCAGATTTTAAAAATTAAAAACACACTTTATCCAGAATCCCCAGTGGGCTTTCTGGGGGTAGCATTGTTGTTGATTTCTAATTTTAATCCATGGTGATCCGATAAGACACAGGTGGTTACTAATATGTTTTTGTAACTGTGGAAGTTTGCTTTGTTACCGAGTGTATGTGGTCAATTTTCGAAAAGGTTCCATGAGCCGCAGAGAAGAAGGTATATTCTTTCCTATTTGGGTGGAGTGTTCTATAGATGTCTGCTAAGTCCATTTGGTTCATTACCTCCATTAAGTCTTTCAATTCTTTGTTAGGTTTCTGTCTGATTGACCTGTCCATTGGTGAGAGAGGAGTGTTGAAGTCTCCAACTATTAATGTGTGTGGTTTGATGGCTGCCTTGAGTTCTAGAAGTGTTTCTTTTACATAAGTGGGAGCTTTTATATTAGGGGCATAGATATTCAGGACTGAGACTTCATTCTGAAGGATTTTTCCTGTTATGAGTATAAAGTGTCCCTTTCCATCTCTTCTGATTGATTTTAGTTTGAAGTCAACTTTATTGGAAATTAGTATGGCCACACCGGCTTGTTTCTTAGGTCCATTTGCTTGATAAACCTTTTCCCAACCCTTTACTCTGAGTAGGTGTCTGTCTTTGTGGTTGAGGTGTGTTTCCTGTAAACAGCAGAATGTTGGATCCTGTTTTCGTATCCAATCACTTACCCTGTGCCTTTTTATAGGTGAATTGAGTCCATTGATATTAAGTGATATTAATGACCAGTGGTTGTTAACTCCGGTTATTTATTTTTTTTTTTTGTAGTAGAGTTTGTGTGTTTCCCTTCGAATTGGAAAGGAAGAAGTTAAACTTTCGTTATTTGCTGATGATATGATAGTGTACATAAGCGACCCCAAAAACTCCACCAAAGAACTCCTACAGCTGATAAACTCCTTCAGTAACGTGGCAGGCTACAAGATCAACTCCAAAAAATCAGTCGCCCTCCTATACACGAAGGATAAGGAAGCAGAGAGGGAAATCAGAGAAGTATCACCTTTCACAATAGCCACAAATAGCATAAGATATCTGGGAGTAACTCTAACCAAGGAAGTGAAGGATTTATTTGACAAGAACTTTAAGTCTTTGAAGAAAGAAATTGAAGAGGATACCAGAAAATGGAAGGATCTCTCCTGCTCATGGATTGGGAGGATCAACATAGTAAAAATGGCAATTCTACCAAAAGCAATCTATAGATTCAATGCAATCCCCATCAAGGTCCCATTAAAATTCTTCACAGAGATTGAGAGGACAATAATCAACTTTATATGGAAAAACAAGAAACCCAGGATAGCCAAAAAAATCTTATACAATAAAGGTACTTCTGGAGGCATTACCATCCCTGACTTCAAACT
The DNA here is from genome assembly GCF_903992535.2 of Arvicola amphibius. Taxonomy (NCBI): domain Eukaryota; kingdom Metazoa; phylum Chordata; class Mammalia; order Rodentia; family Cricetidae; genus Arvicola; species Arvicola amphibius. The sequence goes on from NC_052057.2 coordinate 80,911,789, forward strand.
CTATTACAGAGCTACAGTATTGAAACAGCTTGGTATTGGCATAAAAACAGAGAAGTTGACTAATGGAATCATATAGAAGACCCAGATCTTAAACCACAAACCTACAAACACCTGATTTTTGATAAAGGAGCCAAAAGTACACAATGGAAGAAAGAGGGCATCTTCAACAAATGGTGCTGGCATAACTGGATGTCAACCTGTAGAAGAATGAAAGTAGATCCATATCTATCACCATGCACAAAACTCAAGTCCAAATGGATTAAAGACCTCGATATTAATCTGAACACATTGAGCTTGATAGAGGAGAAAGTGGGAAGTACTCCACAACAAATGGGCACAGGAGACCGTTTCCTACGCATAACCCCAGCAGCACAGACATTAAGGGCAACATTGAATAAATGGGACCTCCTGAAGCTGAGCAGCTTCTGTAAAGCAAAGGACATTGTCACTAAGACACAAAGGCAGCCTACTGACTGGGAAAAGATCTTCACCAACCCTGCAACTGACAAAGGTCTGATCTCTAAAATATATAAGGAACTCAAGAGACTAGACGGTAAAATGCCAATTAACCCAATTAAAAAATGGGGCGCTGAACTGAACAGAGAATTCCCAACAGAAGAAGTTCAAATGGCCAAAAGACACTTAAGGTCATGCTCAACCTCCCTAGCTATCAGGGAAATGCAAATCAAAACAATTTTGAGATATCATCTTACACCTGTCAGATTGGCTAAAATCCAAAACACCAATAATAACCTTTACTGGAGAGGTTGTGGGGTAAGGGGTGCACTCATCCATTGCTGGTGGGAATGCACACTTGTGCAACCACTTTGGAAAGCAGTGTGGCGGTTTCTCAGGAAATTCGGGATCAACCTACCCCAGGACCCAGCAATTCCACTATTGGGAATCTACCCAAGAGATGCCCAATCATACTACAAAAGCATTTGCTCATCTATGTTCATAGCAGCATTATTTGTAATAGCCAGATCCTGGAAACAACCTAGATTCCCTTCAGTGGAAGAATGGATGAAGAAACTGTGGAATATATACATGCTAGAATACTACTCAGCGATAAAAAACAATGACATCTTAAATTTTGCATGCAAATGGATGGAAATAGAAAACACTATTCTGAGTGAGGTAACCCAGACCCAAAAAGATGAACATGGGATGTACTCACTCATAATTGTTTTCTAGCCATAATTAAAGGAAATCGAGCCTATAATTTGGGATCCTTGAGAAGATAATAAGAAGGTGAACTCCCAAAAGAAGATATAGTAATCCTCCTGGATATTGGAAGTAGACACGATCGCCAGGCAAAAATTGGGAACTTGAGGGTTGGGCGAGACGCGGCCAAGGGAAGATGGGGAGAGAAAAGCGTGAAGGGGAGAATGGGGGGAGCTCGGAGGAATGGGATGCTTGGGATACAGGAATGGTAGATATGGGAGCAGGGAAGCATATATCTTAATTTAGGGAGCCACCTGAGGGTTGTCAAGAGACTTGACACTAGAGGGGTTCCCAGGTTTCCAGGGAGACGCCCCACAGTTAGCTCCTTGGGCAGCTGAGGAGAGGGAGCCTGAAAAGGCCAGTTCCTATAGCCATACTGATGAATTTCTTGCATATCACCATAGAACCTCCACCTGGCGATAGATGAAGAAAATGACAGAGCCCCACATTGGAGCACCGGACTGAGCTCCCAAGGTCCTGATGAGGAGCAGAAGGAGAGAGAACATGAGAAAGAAAGTCAGGACCGTGAGGGAACCTCCACCTGGCGATAGATGAAGAAAATGACTGAGCCCCACATTGGAGCACTGGGCTGAGCTCCCAAGGTCCCGATGAGGAGCAGAAGGAGAGAGAACATGAGAAAGAAAGTCAGGAACGTGAGGGGTGCGTTCACTCATGGAGACGGTGGGACAGAACTAATGGGAGATCTCCAACTCCAGTTGGAATGGGACCGATGGATCATGCGACCAAACCCGTCTCTAGGAATGTGGCCAAAAGTGGGGGCTGACTGAGAAGCAAAGGACAATGGCGCTGGGCTCTGATTCTTCTGCATGGACGGGCTCTGTGTGAGCCTTCTCAGCTTGGTCGATCACCTTCCTGGACCTGGGGGGAGTTGGGAGGACCTTGGTCTTAGCATAGAGTAGGGAACCCTGATGGCTCCTTGGCCTTGAGAGGGAGAGAGGGGAGGTATGGGTGGAGGGGAGGGAAGGGGGAGGAGGAGGGGAGGGAAGGGGGAGGAGGAGGGGAGGAGATGGAAATTTTTAAATATAAAAAAATAAACCATGAAAAAAAAATCTGTCTGTCTCCGCCTCCTGAGTTCTGGGATTCAAGGTATTTGCCACCACCACCCAGCTAGGAGCAATCTTTAAAAGACCCCCTCCACCCAAAAATCCCGGACAAAGATGGTTAGAGCACAGATTTTTACCTGGCTCTCAAAGGAGAGTTAACACTAATACTCCTCAAATTATTCCACAAAATAGAAATGTTAGGAACTTTGTCGAATTCAGTTTAAGAGACCACAGTTACCTTGCCACTTAAACCACATGAAGACTCAACAAAGAAAGACTTACAAGACAGTTTCCCTTATGAACATAGATGCAAATTTTTTTAATAGAATACTTACTCACTGACTCCAAGAACACATCAAAATATCATCCACAATGTTCAAGTAAGCTTCATCCCAGAGATATAGGGTTGGTACAACATTCATAAATCTTTCATTGTAATCCACCTAAAAATTAACTGAAAAGCAGAAACCACATAATCATCTCATTACTGCAAAAAAATAAATCCTTGAACAAAATCTAACTACCCTTTATCATAAATGTCCTGGAGAGATTAGGAATACAAATGACATATCTCAACATAATAAACATAGTTTACATAAGTCCATAGCCAGAATCTACTTAAATTGAAAAAAAAGAAAAGCTCAAAGCAATTCTACTAAAACCAGGCACAAGACAAGGTTGTTCAGTCTCTCCACACCTGCTCAAAGCCATATTTGAAGTCTTACTAGGGCAATAAGGAAACCAATCTAGATGAAGGAAATACAAAGTAGAATGAAAGAAGTCATCAGAAGGTATGGCTGCATATAAAAGTGGCCTTAACAATTCTACAAGGAAATTCCTATAGGTAATAAACTCTTTAAGTAAAATAGTGAATACAAAACTAAACCCCCCAAAATCAGTATCCTTCCTATATACAAATGACAAATGGACTGAGAAAGAAATCATGGAGTCAGCACTTTTCACAATACCCTTAAATAATATAAAATATCTTGAGGTAACCAAGCAAGATAAAGAACTTCATGATAAAATCTTCAACTCACTAAAGACTGAAATTGAAAAGGATATAAGAAGAAAAGACCTCCTATACTCATTGTTAATTAATATTAACAGAAAAAAAACAGCCATCATACCATTAGCAATAGACAACAAAGGGAGATCAAAAAGATATAAATTGGAAAAGAAGAAGTCAAATTTTCAATATTTTCAGATAATATCATAGTATATATAAGTGAACCCATAAATTTGACAAGGGAACTCCTACAGTTGGCAAACAATTTCAGTAATGTGACAGGATACAAGATCAACTCAAAAAATCAGTAACCCTCCTATACACAAATGATAAAGGTGCTGAGAAAGAAATCGGAGAAACAACACCATTTACAATAGCCACAAATAGCATAAACTATCTTGGGGCAACACTAACCAAAGATGTGAAAGATCTGTATGACAAGAACTGTAAGTCTTTGAAGAAAGAAATTGCAGAAGCTACCAGAAAATGGAAAGATCCCCAGTGCTCTTTGATAGGTAGGATCAATATAGTAAAATTGGCAATCCTACCAAAAGCAATCTACAGATTCAATGAAATTCCTATTAAAATCCCAGCACAATTCTTCAAAGACCTTGAAAGAACAATACTCAATTTCACACGGAAAAACAAAAATCTCAAAGTGGCCAAAACAATCCTCTACAATAAATGACCTTCCAGAGGCGTCACCATCTCTGATGTCAATCTCTATTATAGAGCTACAGTAATGAAAACAGCTTGGTATTGGCATAAAAACAGATAATTGGACCAATGGAATAATTCTAAGACTATGATATTAATCCACACACTTATGAACACCTGATTTTTGACAAAGAAGCTAAAATTATACAATGGAATAAAGAAAGCATCTTCAACAAATGGTGCTGGCATAACTGGATGTCAACCTGTAAAAGAATGCAACTAGAGCCGTTATTTATCCCCATGCACAAAACTTAAGGCTAAATGGATAAAAGACATCAACACAAATCCAGCCACACAGAATCTCATTGAAGAGAAAGTGGGAAGTAGCCTTGACTGCATGAGCACAGGATAGCACTTCCAAAATATAACATCAGTAGCACAGAAACTGAGAGTACCAATTAATAAATGGGAACTCCTGAAATTGAGAAGCTTCTGTAAGACAAAGGAAACAGTCAATAAGATAAAGTGGCAGCCTACAGAATGGGAAAAGATCTTCACTAACCCCACATTGGACAGAGAACTGATCTCCAAAATATATAAAGAATTCAAGAAACTAGACATTAAATTACCAAATAATCCAATCAAAAATGGAGTGCAGTGACCAAAAGACATTTAAAGAATTGTTCAACATCCTTAGCCATCAGGGAAATGCAAATTAAAGCAACTCTGATATACCATCAGTCAGAATGGCTAAGATCAAGAACACCAATGATAGACTACACTGGAAAGGATGTGGAGTAAAGGGAACACTCCTTTTCTGGTGGGAGTGCACTCTCACATTCTCATTAGCATTATTCCAGCTGAACTTCTCCTTCTCCTGTACTATCAGAATTTATTCTTTTTCTCAATATCCATCATTGCAGAAATGTGCTGTTGCTTCCCGCCCCTTAACTAAGAAACTACTTGCAATCAATATTTGTTGGGAAAGGGAAAATCTGTTTTGTTTAATTGGGCTTATCAACCATTATCCAGGGCAGGCCCTATGCCCAGAAGTAGTAGTTAATATGTTCTCTCTCTCTCTCTCTCTCTCTCTCTCTCTCTCTCTCTCTCTCTCTCTCTCTGTCTCTCTCTCTCTTTCTCTCTGTGTGTATGTGTGTGTATCTGTCTCTCTCTGTATCTCTGTGTGTGTGTGTTTGTCTGTGTGCACACATGTGCACACTTACGCTTTCTGTTTTGCATGGGTATTATTTTTTTGTCTTACTGGGACTTTTGTTTGTTTGTTAGATTTTCATTTTGACCTTTGCCTTTTGTTTTTCTGATTTTGCAGTGAAGGCAGAAAGAACATAAGACTGTTGTTGTGGGTAGAAAGGCAAGAAATATCTCATAGAAGTTGGGATAAGAAAAAGAATAAAATCAAAATATATCATATATAAAATTGTTTTAAATAAGAAAATTGAAGTAAATTATTGAAAAAAAGAGTGACTTCTATCTTATTACCTACATATTCTTGAGCAAAGGAGTTCTCATTTCTGAGCTGACCTTCTTCTACAACATGAAGATAATCCGCTCATAGTTGATGGAAAAAGTGGAGACGTTCCCAAATTCACATCTACAGCAGTACCTGGACACAATGTACATCAGTGAATGGCAATATTCCAGTGTCTTCAGAATATTTCACTCTGTTCTGAAACAAAGGTGCTAGCTCTACATGTTTATCGAATATAAAAGTTAGTTGCTAAGTATTGGAAAATAAATTTTCCTGAGAAATGTCCATAGAAGTTGGAAACAAAAAAAAAAATGGTTCATAAATCTTCTCTTGCCATTCCTTAGCAATTCCTGAAATTTTTTTCTGTCCATAATGCCGTCTCATTTGTTTTCAAATATTCATATCCTCTTCCCCCACCTCTTTCTCTGCTCTTTAGTATGACACCTTGACACTTTCACAATGGTTCTGCTCTCTGTTCTATGTTCTTACTGGCATGGAGTTCATTTATGTTCATGCATTTGTTTATTCAGTTACACACATGGCCATTTCCTGTTCTTCATCATTGTACCGCATCTATGTGTCTAAGGTCTTGGGAAAGATTCTTTAGCAACAAAAAAACTGTTTTTCTTATCTCTTCATTTGCATAATGTTTGTAGGGCACCATGAAAATACAGTGATTTTCCGACATCTAGTAGATGGCATTAAATAAATTTCCACTAAGCCCAAATTATAAGATGATTTAGTTCTAACCATAGTATTTATTTATATTTTCTATATTCACAAAATTTTATTTTCTCAAGCTACACTTTTTGGTGCCCTGCAATGTGAATAAAACACATAGCTAAAATATCTACTTAAGAGGGAAAAGACAAAATTCAAAGTGAGAAGCTAAATTGGGCCATTAAAAATAATCACTATTCTACAGGGAAACCCTGTCTCGAAAAACCAAAAAAAAAAAAAAAAAATCACTATTCTCCCATAAGATATCTCACGCTCTTGTACTTCCTCCCACTCTCTGTGTGTGTGCACACACCCATGTACATATACACACATAAAATGTGTGTGTGTGTGTGTTGTGTGTATGGGATGCATGTGTGTGTGGTACATGTACAAAGTATATGTGTGTGTAGTATGTGTGTATGTATGTATTGTAGTGTATGTATGTATTATATCTATGGGATTGTGCATGTGTGTGTATGTAATGTCTGTATAGGGTATATGTGTATATGTATAGGGTATGTGTGTGTAGTACGTGTATAGGGTGTGTGTGTGCAGTACATGTTTGTGTGTGTGGTATGTGTATAGGGTGTGTGTATGTATGTATGTGTATAGTATGCATATAGGGTGTGTGTAAAGGATTGTGCATGCATGTTATGTAGTATATGTATAGGGTGTGTGTGTGTGTGTGTGTGTGTGTGTGTGTGTGTGGGTGTCAGATGTGTGTGGGAGAGGGCTTAATGATGTGGGTGAGTTGATGATAACGTCCCTGTAATACAATATCCCAGAAAGATGCCATCACCAAGGTAGCAATTTTTCTTTCAACCATCATATTATCACTTGCCTTCCTTTAAATAATAAGGTGAGACAAACCCTTTTCAGAGCCTACCCCCATTTAGCATAGAATAGAAGCTTGGTCCATGACTTGTTCTGAAGGAAATGGAAAAGCAGTTTATATTGGATGGAGATGGGGTGGAATTGCTGCTTACAGCGGGAGCTTCCAAATCCCAGCTGCTCTGCCTTTGAGAGACTCTGAGCTTTTGGGGGATGTTAGGAAGAGTTTCTGCCGGATGGCAGTGTCGGTGCTGTGGATCCACCAGGTTTTGTCTGTAAGACAATAGTTATTTCAATGCCTGTTGTGCACCCCTCTGAGAGTGATAAGGAAGTGGGGGGAACTGTGGTCAATTTAGACAATAGTAGTTCACTTTCCAAAATATGGGCTCTGCTGATGAACAGTGGTTATTAACCGTGACTTCTGGAAATCAAGATAGCAGCTACACAGGAAAAGCTACCTTTAATTTACCTCCTGAGAACTACTAAAGTCACCTCAAAAGTCACTTCTTAGGGTCATCTGCAGTAATCCTACTCCTGGGCAGAAAGATGAGTCACTGTCTCTATTCTTTGGTTCGAATTTTTTTAGCTTTATTTTAATGCAAACAAACAAAACAACAACAACAAAAATTAAAAGTAAAAATAAAAACCACAAGAATGGTCTCCAGCCATAAGAATGTAAGAGATCCATGCATCACTGGGGTTCTCACATGACAAGGTTTATCAATTCTTAACGTGCTCAAAAGGATGTGAGAACAAAACCTGTCAAACACAGTTACAGCATGAGGGAAGGAATTAAGTGGGGAAATCATCGCACAAGCAGCTCTGCCCCTTCACTTGTACCAGCTAAAGAGAAATGGTAAAATCCCTTCTCTCCCGCATGGAACAGCTCAACACCTAGAGAAAAACAGAGGGCTGCCGCAGTTTCTGAGGCTGACATTTCGGCTCTGCTCCCCCACTCGCTTCCCTGCTCAATCCCAGGGGCAGGAGTGGCATTGACAGAAGGCCTGTGTCGCTCTCCATCTGACTGCCACTCTGGCTTCTGCCTCTATTGTCAGCGGTGCACTGGGGCAGCCACTGCTAAAGGCTGCTGATCTCTATCTGCACTGCGCTGGCCTTGCCATGAACCTGACCGCGCCAAAGCAGCAGCAGCAGGCCCGGGCAAGCCCCAGAACAGGGGGAGGGAGGGGGGCGGACAGCTGGGAGGGGAGGAAACCAGAAGAAAAGCTCCCGAAATCGACCCCAAAAGGTTAGGGAGGAGCAGGGTGGGCCGGAGGGCGGGGTCTGTAGTGAAATGGAACAGACCGAGGTGGAGTGGGGGGCGCTGATACAGTTTGGACCCTTTTCTTATTTTTTCCTGTCCATTCTCCAGCGTTCAGTCTTTTGTGTCAGCTTTCAGAAATGCTGTGTTTGACTGGCAGCCTGTCACAGATCAGTTACCACCTAAAGCCGCTTGGCAGAGAGAGGTGACGGCCCAGGAAGGGATCTAAGTGGGTTTATCTGTGCTTCTTTACGCCTCGTGAGCTCCTTGACACAAAAGGAAAGGGTATTAAAGATCTAAAGCGAGCCCAAAAGCGTGAAAGCTCCTTATAGGCTGCAGGATGTGGATGTGACTAAATTTTTAAATATTTTGAGTTGATGCTATTCATTTTGCCAATAGAGTAGAAAGAATTTTTGTTACAGAAATGAGTGTATGTTCCACTTGAGTGAGATTTGGAAAAGGAGGAAGTCCCTAAAATATGTGCTTAGAATATTACAACTGCCCTGTATTTACAATCCTGCATCTATTTTGAATATAAATAAAATTGTACACTTAAAGAAAAAATTAACACTTGCATGATTCAAGTGCCTTTTAACATTACAGATTTCTTTCTCGTCTTTAAACATTATAATTTAATATTTGGCATTTATATTTTTCTCCCACATAAATGGCAAGATGGAGGCAATCCAAAATTCAGTCACTCTCAGCCATATCATCTCTCTTGGTCCTTTATGCACGGATTAATACTAAAGTAGTGTTCTGTTACCATGCCAATGAGGTCTCTCACCACATTCCTGTAATGATAACAGACCTTCTACAGACACAGAAAGGAGCATTCCATTTGTCACCTGATGATGGTAGTCCCTACTATTTTATTATTTAGGTTAAAAGGCCAAGGTAATCATGGAGCATCATTTGAATGCTACCAATGAATTATCAATGCTAGTCACATTCTTGGTACTCAGGACAGGAAGATTAAATTTAGAGAGTGATTAAACCAAACCTACTTTGGTTCCACACACTACTCATGCCCATGGTGGCAGTCTTAGCGCAATCTGTGCAGTCCTGTGGGTCTGTTCAAAGATTTCTGGATCTCTTTTTTTGTTGTTGTTTTAATACAAATAATGAGATGGAAAGCATTCTCCATTAAATTTTTGCTGATATTTTCTATTCAAAGTTTGAAATGCCTTGCTTTTTGCATAGAACTACCCACTTTGAGGCACTGCCCTTCTCCGTTTATCACCTGGTGTCCTTCCCAGTTTTCTGAGTTCCTTTAAGGCTGCACAAGTTTTTTTCAGAGAAAACCTTACTTGACTGAGATTATCTATTTCTTGAAAGTTATCTATTTATAAAATAGATTAGGCGAATAATGAAATTCTGCTCTTTCGCTTTAAACAAATATAAACAATATGTCCCACCTGTGTAATGTTCTATTATAATCCTGAGAAATTCATATTATGACAAAATAGCTAGAGTGACATTTGAAAACTCTAATGAACAAAGAATTCAACCATCATACAACAGATGGGGTTTAGGTTCAAAGACCCTGGGTCTTCTACTTAATAACTGTAGAGTCTTACATAATTTCACCTTGAATTACTTATGCCAAAGACACCTCTTTAATCTGTAACTTGAGAGAGGGGGAAGTATGCCATAGTGTTCTTACAATCACAGTTATAGTGCATATAAAATTTTAGGGGCATTGTTTGTGTGATTTGTAACAAGCATCTCATAAATGTAATTTCCATTTATTTCTTCAAAGACTCAAAGTAAACCATTCAACATTTAAACAAGTATTAAGGAGAGCAAGTGCCATGACACTAGCAACAGGGTTATCAGCAGGTTGATCTGTGTATGGACTTGGAAGTTCTGTTTTAAAATGAATGTGGGAAAGATTTTGCTCTCAGTATAAACCAATGTCATCTAGACTCGGTCACTTTGAATGTTAACACAAATCATCTTTAATTTGATTCTCAATTTAGAATGAAGTCAAAATACCATTTCTGTCAATCTGGTAACAATGGAATAATAAATAAACGGGGCAGATACAGTATTAAGCACAGGTACCATTAAACAATCTGCTATGTTAAAATTTGTCAAAAATTCTGTGTCGGGACCCTAGTTAGCACTGTTAGAAAATGTTCACCTGTAGCTTCTACATTATTATTTATCGTTCTATATTTTCAAGACTAGTATGTGAAATGAAAACAGAATGGAGCCACATCTAGAAGATGCAGATGGGCTTACCATGGCATATCCAGAATTCCACCTCTTTAATGCTTTATTATCCCAACCCCAGAAGCAATAAAACTGAGGTATTGATTTTATTTTCTATTGCAAACGAAGTATGCTCTCGCACAAGATATTCCCATCTTAGCCAACATCAACCAGGTCAGAAAGTTCTCATAACTATAAAAAAAAATTGGAGATAGTAAGTGTGTAAAGCATAAAATTAAGAATAACAGCAAGGGTCTGATTGTCCATGCCATTACAACACAGCAAGTGTATTCTGTTAATTATAATAGATTGTATAAGAATTGGAAGATAAGAAGGACTCAAGTTCTAATCTCAGTGGCAAATTTTCAAATCCATGACCGGGGAAGAAGGAGGTACCCCTAAGAATAGTAAAGATTGTTCATTCCTTGTATGTGCCCATTAACTTCACAACATTACTTCAACAAGAAAGAAAGAAAGAAAGAAAGAAAGAAAGAAAGAAAGAAAGAAAGAAAGAAGGAAAGGAAGAAAGAAAGAAAAGAAGCGAAAGAAAAAAGAAAACTGCTCCTAGACACAGGCGCTCACCCCCGCTGGTCACCTCACAAATGTGCCACTGCTCATGCACAAAAGGATGTGGATGGCTCTTGTCACATTTTCTAAAAATCATGGTGGGAATCGTGTTGATGTCTACTCTTTGAACAATGCTAGCAACCAGGCAAAGGCTTTACAGATTCTCTTTCTTTGTTCCCTTCTGTTTCTTTTTGGTTTGTTTTATCTCAAACTAATTTGCATTCATGAAATAGAATTTCCTGAAGGAGAAAATGTGAGTTTTCTTTGCTTCATGATTGGGAGAGCAAGCAAAAAAAAAAAAAAATATTGCAGAGGCTAAAAACATAAGGCATTACATTGCTTCACCAATTTGAAAACATAATTTAAGATCACTAAATGCATTTATTTCAATATATGGAAACATCTTTTGTGATGCATGATCCTCAAGTCTAGAGAAATGTATATGTTTATATGATTTATATACATACATGTATAATCTGATACAGACTGGTGTGTAGGTAATTGATATGGCATATAAAATAAGCACATCTGTGTTCAACATGTGAGATATGTGCATTTTAGTTACCATGTTCTCTCTTAAGTTTTTAGTAAAAAACTAGAAATGTGCAAGTAAGTTATGACAAAAACTAAATCCAAGTGACTGGTACACAAAGGACTTTAGAATGGAAGGTGAGTGTCTGTTAAGAAATGTTCTGTGGACCCCAACCTTCTTTCTAGTCCATTCGAATTATTCTAACATGCTAACAAAAACAGCCACCATTATTTTAGCTCAGAACATTGCCATTAATTTGTGATTCTGTAGTTGTCAGAAACAACATGGTTGTGAATTTACATGCTCTGGACACCAAATAAACTAATTAAATCCATCTAGACAGTACTTGTCTTTTACTGTTTCCTGATTGAAAAGCCCTTGAAATAATGAAATTGCATGTAAAAGTAAGGTATAGATCCATGATCTGTGGTGATTATCAGTGCTCTGACACTCCTCCTGGATGATTTGAGGTTAAGAGAAAGAAAATGCCCAGCCTATCTCTCAGCAGTCACCTTTCCCTTTGGATTTCTTCGCCAATCATCTCAGGATGTAGAGCTTTCGGGTCTTTGCCATCACTGAAAACATCACCTATATAAAATTTTAAGGTGGATCAGAGAATTGTTCAAACAAACGACAAACAAACATAAATGCAAATGTTCTAAAGGAAAGACTGGTGTAACCTAAACTCTGTAAGAATATCATGGGACTCACTTAACTTGTCTAGAATTTATTCTTTTACAATAAAGATGATTTGCTTCTACATCAAGGAATTTATGATAAGGAATATGAAATGCTAGCAGTTAGGCAAAAAAATTCAAGTACTTTGAGGATTATATGACTGTCATCTTGTTTTCTACAAAGTCTCGGCCACTGTAGCTTGGAGAAATGTTTTCTTATAATTGATAAGAAAATGTAAAAGCTGAAAGAATATTTGGAGCACTTTTCATAGCATTCAGTGTCTGGAAGAGTGAACAACCCAGAAAGCGCTGCAGTATCACTTCTAGTACATAAACAATTTGCATTCAAAAATGAAATATCATTTGCAATTATCACGTTAGAAAATTTGATTTTGTACTTTACAGCAGTGCAGGTCAAAATTTTCTAAAGCTATTCAGGAACAACCATCAATTACTTCATTGTTATGTTAATTCGAGAAAAAAAAGAATAAACAAATTTGCAACCAATAATTATGAAAACTACAGATTGTTAAATTACAGAAATGTTCCTAAGTCACCAAACTACATATTTTATGCATAACTCAATCTTAAAAACAGTGCAACTATTCTAATATAATCTTGTTCCACAGTTTGGATAAACAGGTCACAGGGTTAGGATGCCTGCTAACATTCCTGTGGATTGAACTATCACTTGAAAATCTTTCTCGATGTGGACCATGAGCATTCCAATGTTAAGTATATAATTATCCATTAGTAGTGACACCTAGCCTGTTGCAAGGTACTCATGACTGCTTAAAAACAGAACGGATCCTCTTCACTAACAACATAATGGCCCATACAGAATTAGTAACTGATGCCTCGAAGATAACGATTTTTCTGTTTGGTTGAGAGGTCTGGGTTCACACTCCTCTTCATCACTGGTTCATAGACAGGGCAAGGCCAGCAATCTGCACTGATGCTAAATACTAACCTTAACAGTTTTCTGCTTTAAATATATCTGCTTCTTTGAGATCCCAAGATACAACTAGTTCTTTAGTTTATTTGGATTTTAAGTATCAGAAAAAGTAGCCAAAAACAAATGACTAAAATTAAACTTTCTATTGGATTTAACTCTTCTTTCAATGTTTGGTAACAATTAAATCTCATATTTTCTAGTATATGAACCCAAAAGGATGATTTTAAAATATTTTTACATTAGATAATGCCTGATTTGCCTCAACATATTATGGAACAATAACGACGATAAAGTGTGAAGTTACTTCATAAACAATGAGAAAATAGATTTTAAAATACAGTATGTTATTCTTTTCCAAGTCTAACATTCTCGGCATACAGCTAGACATTTCTTAATTTAATCTCCTGTCATTCTCTGGAGTTTGCATAGCAATACTGACATGTACGCATACTTCCTGTTATTTGACATAGAAAGTTCAAAAAAGAATGACTGTAGGATTCTGAGTACTTCAGGTGAAACTTCCAGTCAAAGTCTGCTCAAAAACCTGTTGGCCAAATATTTGCTCAGTAGTAAGAAGCTCTAGAGAGTTTTTCTATTAAAAATAGCTAATGGCTCAGTTAACATTTCCTTGTTTGGGTAAAATCAATGAGAAATACCCCGACAGACTCAGGTGTTTGAGCGTTTGGTTCCCAGTTAGTGGTGCTGGTTTGGGTGTTGAGGAATCTTTAGGAAGTACAGTCTTACTTGTGGACTCATGGCGGCCTTAGAGTTCATAGTTCCCCTTCCACATATTCAAGCTCTCCCAGTTTCCTATGTGAGGAGATATGACAGGCAAACTTCCTGCTCCAGCCACCCGACCTGCTGCCTAGCCTCCGCCGAGCCTCTGCTTCCTCTGGAACCATAAATTAAAATCAGTTGTTTCTTGGATGAGTTGCTTTTGGGTGTTTATCACAGCCACAGGAAAGCAACGAGTGAGCTTGAACTAATGCAAAATTTTCCGTTGCTGCCTTTGTAATACTCAACTTCAACTATGACGCCTTGCGGACAAAAAGTACTAAGGCTGTCATCTTGGGTATCTAAGGGTGGTTCTCAGAAAATGCTATACAAACCCTGCGGTGGTGGTATCTTAGCACTCGGAAGGCAGAGGTAGACGGATCTCTGTGAGTTCGAGGCCAGCCTAATCTACAAGAGCTAGTTCCAGAGCAGGCTCCAAAACCTCAGAGAATCCCTGTCTCGAAAACCCAGAGGGGGGAATAAAAGAAAAAAGAAAAGAAAATGGTATACGAAGGTACCAGGAAGACCTGGGAAAATAATGAAAGCATATCAGGTTGTTATGGAGCTGACTTTGAGCTGACAAAGCAACGTGAAGGTCATTAAGAAACTACGAAGCCTCTAAAAAAGCTGCAGAGAAACCCTGTCTCGAAAAACCAAAAAAAAAGAAAAACGAAAAAAAAAAAAAAAAAAACTACGAAGCAAATGGACCCACCACCTGAAGAGGGACTGTTGCCTTGGGTTGGCACTCTTGCACTCTTAACCCTGTATGCTAAATAGCTATTTAGGCGATGCATAAGGGTGAAAGCTGCCCACATTACCCCAGGAGCTTCTCCATGAAGCTCCCTTCTAGCTCAGTGAGAATACATGTCTTTAAGGGAAAAAAAAGTCCTTCTAAACTTCTAGGTAGCTTTCTAATTCTAGGAGGGAAACTGAAGACAGGAAAGAAGAAACTAGGAAAAGAGGAAGGGAGAGAGAGAGAGAGTCCTAGTGTTATCACTTTATACGTCTGAAGCAGTAGGAAAGAAGAAGGGTATAAACTAAGCTGGGCTGTCTCCCACATATAAAAATCATTTTATTTGTTTCATGTAAGTTTTATATATTAATATAAGAAAGAATTATCAAATAACACTTAAAAAGTATAATCAAAAGGTAAGTTGCCTTTTACTGCATTAAAAACAAAATCAGTTTTATATTTATATATTAACATATTTCACAACTATCTATTATAAATTAAGCACTATTTTGTGTGATAATTATAAAATATCCTAGCAAAAGTACAAAGAGACATCATTTGTTAGTGAAAATTTGTTCCTAATTAAAGAACTTAACAATAAATTGTCATTTACCTTACTATGGTAACCCAACAATTACAGAGCTATATTGTTGCCTTTTCAAATCTATGTTTCAAGAATCAAAAATGGCAGCTTCCGAGATGAGCACTCAGGCTATATGTATCCCTTATGAGGCAAGGCATAAAGCCTGGAGTCATATGTTTCTTACCTAACGTGAGTGTGGTATTCAAATTCTGAATCAGCAGATTTTCATTGAAAACCCTACTCCTTTTACAATATTATGTTTTGCATGCCAAACCTCCCTTTCACCTTTGCTGTCTATAAAGAAACCCTCTTCTTCCTGAAATTTTTTAGCAATAAAGAAATGATTGCATTAATTCTCCCATAATACAATGTGTCTATGTGTCTGCCAAGTTGGATGAATTTACCAGTTTAAGTCCACCTTCAATTGGTCTATGGAATATCCCTCTAAAACCTTTCGCTAATAGGGAAATTCCAGGTAGTTTTGTATGTATGTGACAACAGCTAATGAAGAAAGAAGGCATGGATTTGGAAAGAATAAGAAGTATATGTGAAGGAAGTAAAGAGAAGGAGGAAATGATTTGATTATATTATAAGCTCAAACAGTAACCTTTAAAGTCATATTTACAGCATGTCAGGGAGATTTTAGAATCCAATTGAACATGTAAGATGAAAAACTAAAAACAAAAACAAAGAAGAAACATTCTGCCACAGTATTCTAGAAAATTCAAGGAAAAGTCTGGACAGCAGTTCCCTAGATTTTTCTGAGGTTATAATCACTCTGTCTATATTGTTTTGGCAAATTAACCTTATCAAAAAATAGATACACTAGTTTAATTTGAATTCAAACAAGAAATGAATCCACTTTTACTATAATTATAGCCTATGAAAATTTTGAATTATTTTTCTGAATTCATACCTGGCAACTTTAAATGTGTCATTTTAGTAAAGAGAAATAGTCATTGCTAGAATTATATTCTTGAGTGATATTTATTTCTATTAAAAGCCAAAATTAAAAATTTACTTGTTATTCTTCAAAACAGGAATCTTTAAGAAACCGTTGCAATAATACTATAACCTTTACTTTAAAAAAAGATGATGATTCAGAAAAGCTTTTTACACCATCAAAAACACACCCCAAAAAGGATTGAAACACATATCCAAAAAAAATAAGTGACAGATTTATAGAATTGAAAGTTACCTTATTTGTCATAATGAGACAATTGAACTGATGGGAAAGATAAATTGTTTCCCACAGTTTTGGGAGAATTAGATGTATGTCTATGTACAAAGGGTGAAGTTGAGTGATTCATGTACACCATAAATAAAAATCAACAAAAATGGATTATAGACCAAAGAAAAAGTAAAAAAAAAAAAGAAAGTTACTGAGAACATGGAGTTTCTATAATATAAAAAATGTACAGCCACCTAGTTTTAGATAGGATATTGCTGATGAGGAAAACATAGGAAAGAACCTCAGTGTTTATTTATTATATATTTGCTATAAAAATCAATAGAAAATGTTGTCTCATTGTTTTCCTTTAAGACAGGATCTTCTATATCTCAAGCTGGCTGGAAACTGTATGTGACCAAATCTGTGGGACATTGTGCTCAAGAAGTACCATCATCCATGGCCCACAAATCATGGAGTGACAAGGCAGTACCCTCGAGAACTTCGCTGGGACAGTATTTAAAAATTATTTCACTGACTAAACAATAAGTGACATGGTGATCTCCAGAGAAAAGAACTCAATAAGAAAAAGGATTTGGGGTGAGACCAAGTCACTAAGATTCTCTGCATACTGACGATCGTCAGCTCTTGCCAGCAAAATGATCTTAAAAGTTCCAATTTCAGAGAAGAATTGGCACAGGAAAAACTATACAACAACACTCATTTCTTTAAAATTCCAACATTCCCAATAAAATAGCCTAAAAATTGTGCCTTTGAATTCTTCACGAACTGTGAATCGGCTAATTCATTTATCTCATTCTATTAAGATTTATTTTGTTAATTATGTGTATATATATGTGCTCCCAAGTTAAAAGTTCCCTGGGATGCCAGCTGCATTGGGTTCCCTTGAGCTGTGGTTACAGTTAGTGCTCCCTGGTTGGATATCGTGAACCAAACTCATATCCTCTGCAAAAAGCAGTGACTGTTCTTAATTGCTGAGCTCTCTCTAGCCACTATGCTACAATATGTAAAAATAATATGATGAGCATAATAATTGAATTACTTTATCTCTCTGAATGATACACTTTTACTATGAACAGTGAAAGGGAACAAGTTAAAAACAAATCTCGTGAAAGGAGGTGTTAGTGCCCACTGAGATGTGAACTTGTCTACTCAGCCCATTTCCTGTTAAAATTGTCAATCATAAAACTCTTAAAGTGTTCTCATGATTTGAATATAACCATTTTTCCTGTTTTCTTCTAGTAATGCATCAATCTAAATGAGCGAATTTTTGATGTGATACTTTTAGTCATATAGTTTAACAATAAGATTAAACTTCACATGTGCATGAAAAGTGAAGAAAATTATACACACACACACACACATACACACATTATATACATATATAAAACAAAATATTGCAGGCCCCAGAGAAAATTACTTAAAGACAATCAAATCACACATCTTTTCGTAAAACCCTTGTAACAACAATCTTTCTTCCGACACTTGTTTTATATTTATATACACTCTTTGGCAATGTTTTCATCTTTATGTGATCTCTAATTTCTGTGCAAATGAACTAACTTTTATAAAAGAGAATATAATCCAAAAGAATGTTAACCTTTTAAAATATTTAAATGGGGTTTAGCTTGTTTGGCGGTTTTTGTTTGGTTGTTTGCTATCGCTACATAGGACACATTTATTAAATTTGTTACTGATCACTGTTTTTTATGTCATTATCTGTTCCCTTTAACTTTTATAGCTTCAGGTTATATCCTGAAGACAGGAGGCCAAAATGGACACAACATTAAAACATGTTTGTTGTTGTTGTTGAGAGGTCTTCTTAGTGCACATTAGAATTATGTTCAAAAAATCTACCAGTGGTTTTTTTTTTTTTGTAATTTTTTTCACATAAATCACAGACCTAGTGAAAAAGATGTAACCGTCTGAAAAATCATTTTCACTCTTAAGACCCAACAGTTACGTCATCGCGGAAAACAAGAAGTGCACCTGTGGTAGCCACAGGCTGAAATGAATTTCCTAGCTTTGGTTATTGTTGCATTTCCTGCCACAGTTTCCAGGGAAATGCTTCTGGCCCTCTGATTACCTATAAACCGCCGTCACTGTGAAGTCTGACCAGCAATTAGGAGCCCTGCATTGAGGTTTTTCCTGTGTACATAGCCCATGTTTTCCAGTGTTAGCGGAGTGAAATGTTACCTCATTACATCACAGGCAGCCACCAATGAAGCAATTTTGTGATATTGTTTTCCTGTTATACCACTTTCAAGTAATTCAATTATCTTTAAAGAAAGATATTCTATTTTTGGCTAGAACTCTAAATCCAACCTAGATTCCTTGAAAACAAAGTCTAAGTCTCATATTGCTATTAACACCCGAAAAAAAATAATATTTGATCCCCAAACAAAAGCATGGCTTCTCTGTCCAATTTGATGTCTTTTTCATGCTGCCTCAGTGATGGCCAAATAATTGGTTGTTCACTTGTGTGCTTGTCTCCCCCGACAGTTCCACAGATGCCCTGAACAATACTCCAAAGACTGCTTTCAGTAGGGCAAACCCTCATTAATCATTCCTGCTGACAGCACAAGGGGACACCTGCATCTGGTGAAGGAGTCCAGCCATGGCTTCTGCGAGTGAGGATTAAAACCAACCCAAGGTGTGGGAGGCCATTTTAACAAGAATGTGGAAATTAATGACAATAGCACCACACAGAGAGAGACAGAGAGTGAGAGACAGACTCCTGATAACAAATATGCATCCTAGATTAGTGCGTTCATCTATTAAATATCTTGGGCTGAAGTTGCAGCTTGTGTTGCCATTATAACACCATTCTACATTATCAGAGGAAGAGCCACACAAAACTGTGACAAATAGCTGCTAAATTCTTCATGCTCACATCGAGCAATGTTAGCATTAAATACTGATGAACTGTCACATGATTTTCATTTAGAAATGATGGCGACTTCGGCTTCCTATTTCGTGGTACTCATAAATATTTCTCCCACTATATTTCACAAGTAGAATATATGAAATATACAATTTTTAGTAAGGATTCTTGCTCCTGTATGATGGCTTTCTTTTATTGAAATAATAAATATTACTTCTTCAAAAGAAGGGTTAAGGACCCTGGAAAAACTTCTAGGAAATAATATATGATTAACATACCATATAAAACTATATAGTTTCCCAGAAAACGAGACCTTTCTTTGCCTTGTTACTACTTTCCTGATGGTATGAATCATGCAAACGATCAGAAATAATGAATTCTAGTATGTATATATTGTAGGTTTGTCTTGACTAAAACTATGTAAACTTTTAGAACACAAGAAACCAGACAATAAAATATCCACAAGCTGATAGCAACCACATATTCAGGAACTACAAAATTAACACAACATTTAAAATTGCTAAATGTCCTGAAAACAATGGCAGGTGATTTTACAAGCCAGTATTATTATCTCTCTGTGTCAATTTGAAATTAATTGTTATCACTAATACAAAATTAGAATGTTAAACAAATGTAAGAATATATGTAATTTCATATTGCTATTGTTGGTTTAGAAATATAATTGTTGGTTTAGCTTTTTATAATAGTATGCAAAGACAACTGTTAGGTAAAATATAAAGTTTCCCAAGTTGAAAATCTAGCCTTTGTTACATTTGAATACTTAGACATTTGGGGACAGGTTGGTTGGTTGTTTCTTTGGATGCAGGGTTTTACTACGCAGTCCTGGCTGACCTAGATCTCACTATATAACTCAGGCTGGCTTCACAGTTTCAGATACCCACATGCTTCTGCCTGCTGAGTCCTGTTCTTAAAGATGTGTGACACAACGTCCAGCTTGACATCTTAAACACACAAACAATGGTAAGTTGTACCTGTTAAGTCACTACAACATTTTGTAACCTTAGAATCTACTATAGTGTTTAATTTAAAAGAATGTCTAGGGAAGTAGAAGTCAGAAAGGTGGGGTATACACTGAGGCGAGACAGTTAAATCAACAGAACAGCAAGCCATGCAAATACTTCTTACTACTCTTGAAATGCATTCAAGAGACACTTCCGTGTCTCTTCGGATTTCCTACTTGCCATGCTTTTCAATTTCCTAAGGCTCTGCCCCTGGCAGGGACTAGTGTCCCAATGCAGTTGAGGTTTTTTTGAGAAATGTGTCTGTATTTTGTGGGTATACTGGTAGCTCCTGCTTGACATCCAGAATCCTCAGCTAAGTGAGCTTTGCACCTCATATCATACTTATAGATGAGATATACTTGTTTTTAAACCAAGTATCAGAACCAAGATTTATGGTACCTGCATTTACTAACTACTGGGATCTGTAGAAACCTATTCTTCAGAAGATCATCACATAATCCCGAGAAGAAATGAGCAGTTTTTCAGGTGGAGGAAAATAAGGGAGAAACAGATGGGAAAGAGAGAGAGGGAGGGAGGGAATAATGGAGAGAAAGAGGGAGGGAGGAATAAGACAGGAGGAATGCAGGGGAGGAGGGAGGGAGAGAGGGGAAATATGGAGGGAGGGAGAATTGTATAAATGACAATTGGAAAATGACGAAAATTTTAAGTAAACGTGAGAAAAGGGTGGAAAAATTTTACTACTTCAAGAAAAGATCAAAAGTGTACTTCAAATTTAAACGTGGATTTTAGAGCTACTATTTTCTTCAAAAATGTAACAGAAAATAATATATTGATTACATATATATTAAATAGTACTAAAATCATTTAGGTTTAATTATTCAAATAAGTTTCATTTATGAAACAGAGAGTTCAGCTGTAATTACCATTGTAAATAGTATAGTTGCTTTTTAAAAACTTTATGTTTTTCTATATTTAGAGATAATCATTTTACAAGCCTCAGGAACGTCTTACTTTAAGCCTTATTTCAGCCAACCAAATGAAGTTGAAAACGGGGTTGCTAATAAATTTCTCAAACACAATAAGAGACCCATCAAAACATATTGATTATTTATTGTGTAATATCATATGAATCAATAATTTTTTATTTCTGAATTAAGCTTTATACCTCTGAATTTATATAATTAAATATATAATATCAAACCCCAATATTAGATGTTGCTCTACATCTTGAAAGTAACATCACCTGCAAAGATTTACATGCAATCATTTTATACAAAGCACCAAGATTTTCACATTGAAAAGATCCTATTAATGTCCAGAGTAATCATTTTAATGTTATAATTAGTTTAAGTGATAACTGATCCTATTTTATGTTGGGGGAGATCAATCCTGAAAAGTTATATAACTACATCAGTGCGATATAGATTGCACAGGCAACACTTGAGTGCATGCCTCTACTGCTACATACAGGCATGACTTCAGAGTTCATACATTACTTGGCACATCCTGGGAATCAGATATGTAATGGTCATCAAGTCAGATACAGCTAATTGGTGGGTTTGGTAAATAAATATTCATTGGAACAAAGTCCTACAGGTCTCTTTACATAATGTCTATTGATGTCTTTGCGTACAACAGTGAAATGGGTAGAGATTATGTGGCCCACAAAACTGAAAGGATTTACTATTTATAATTCATTTATGGGAAAGTGTACTAAACCCTAAATCGAAGTATGCTACATCAAAGATTCAAGTTGTAGTAGAATTCTACATTTTAATTTGGAAAATATACTAAGTATAGCTGGAGAAAAAAGGCATTAACACAGACTGGATTGTGCCTTGATTCTATATCAAAAACATTGTTTTGGACCTAGCTTCTTTTAAACTATGAAAAAATTGAAATTAAATCACTCTAAATTTTTTATGGCTGAGCGAAACAGTATCATGGGTAGAATCTGACTTTGGATCTGACTCCAGAGAAAATCTAACATAAAAGTGAATCATAAAGTAAAGGAACAAAGTCAAATAATGAAACAGGATAGGTTAAGTGGGATAGGGCAAGGAGGAAGAGCAGAGAAGATAAGGATAGAGGGATAACTCATAAAAAAGGCATTTGGAAAGAGTCACATGGAAATGTACAATTATAGAAACTTCATAAATGAACACAAACTCATAGAACAAGAGTTTAAATTGGATTACCCTGTCACATAGCAGCAATGTCCCTACTAGCTACCACATGCTAAAATCGAATGACTCCGTGTTGTTAATTGGTTACATGTCTTAGAGTTGTTACGCTATGAGATCCTAAAGACTCCCACACATTTCAGACTACTGTCCTTTCTTTTGGATACCCTATAGAACTTGATGGTAAGATCTAACGCTGAACGCACCATAGAGTTGGGTCTTAGAACATGCAGAAATCAAGAGGATACTGACATGGAACCTTCTAACCTACTGGCTAGCTTTCATAGTGCTAGAGTGTGCTATGTATGCTACCAGAAGAGAAAATTAATAATCAATTTTATCGAACTGAGAACTAATTGAACTACAATAATTACAAGCAAGTGCAATAGTCGGAGGAACTGTCATGGAAATAACTAACTACTTTCTGACTGGATTTAAGACCCACTCCAAAAAAAATGAAATCTATACCTGGCACTCTTCTCTGACCAAGAACCTTTGACTAAACAGGCCATAGGCCTTAGGGGAGACTACAATGGCTATCCTGCTAAAGGACCAAAGTATTAAACTAACTTTAATTAGTTATTGTTATGCCCATAGAGGAGAGCACCTCTGAAGTCTCATTATGAAAGCTCTTTTTTTAAACAGATGGCGATTAGCACAGAAAGTCAAATGGTTAATGTGCCAAGAATAAGACACTGCAAAACATTTATCTATAAGAGAGACATCGATACCATACCCCCCACTCCTAGGACTCAGTTACCATTGGGGAAGAGGTGGTAGAACGAGGGTAAGAACCAGAGATGGTAGGTGACTGCAGGAAGACTCTTCCCGACACAGCAGCACAGACTGGACATGATAGAGTCAAACAGAATAAAACAAGAAGATACAAAGCCAGGTTAGTAGGGAAGGAGGTGGACTGGGAGGAGCTCATAGAGTAGACGAGTACAATCAAAATCAACTCCAATGTGCTAGTTTTTGTTTTCACTTCTAATGCTATATCTATTATTAATTATTAAAAGTCTGTTTAGTTTTCTAATGAAAGGAAGTCAGATGGGAGGGCAGGAGGGAAGGAACTGAGGAGTAGAGGGATGGGAAACCCCAATCAGGATATCTAAAATACATTTTCAATAAAAGAAAAAGTAAATTCTCAAAGAACTAATAAAGAAAGAAAATAAACACTATTACTCACACTGAAACACATAATAATTTAAAAATAAAAATTTACCTCAACAATGCATAATATATATTATTAAAGCTGAGGGGAAATTTCTGTTTTTTACACAAAACCAGAATAAGACAAGAACCAATTATAAAAATAGAATTTCAGAAAAATATAAAAAATTATAATTTTCAAAAACTGTAATCAATGGATGCAGAAAACAGTCAACCATATAAGCAAATAAGTAAGACGTATACAAGGCAGAAGCCCAAATCTGGACTGCTAAAGGAGAGAAAATAAGAAGTATTCAGTAAGAGCAGCCAAACAATGGAGAGAGGGGGAAATGTCAAATGATGAAAGCCAACAGAAAATTAAACTAGAAAGAAGCTTATTCTAGAACTGAGGCTCTGTCCTTCTTCGCTCTATGTGTGCCAAGTTGAATAATGAAACAAAGTATACAGATTTTGTTAAATTTCAATAATTCAAAGATAAGAAAGCACAGCTAGAATCTTCCATAGATGGAAAAGATTTAATAAACCAGGGTATTCAAAATCTAAGCATTTCAAAAGCATAATTTATGTTAAAAGGCAATAGATGCATGCCCTCAACATCCTGAAGAAGTTAATATAATCCTATAATTCTCTGAACAAGCTATCTATCGGTCAACAGTCAGAATGAATTAAAATGCTTTGGGTCCAGTAGAAGATGTGATAGTTCAACAGCATCTAGCAAAACATTCAGAGTCGTGGTCTTCAAGAAAACAGAAAGGACAGGCAGCTTGGTGACAACTTGGCCAGAAAATTTCAGTTAATGCCCGTGAAAAAGTAAACACCGAAGAAAACTGAAAGTAATATAAAAATGTAAAAAGGTAGACACTTTTCCTTTTCCTGAAACCATGTTACACTTGGATTGACACTGAAAAAAATAGTTATATCATCACTAAAACATCCTTCTTATCAGCAATTATCACATGTAGAGTCAAAATATGTTCAACATTTAGAAGTCCTAATTACATTTACACTTCAAACTTTTTCAAAATGAAACCAGTAATTATTAAAATTTAAGGTGCTGAACTGCAGCTCAGGTGGGACAGCTTTTCACCAGCTTACACAAAAGCCAGGATTCCGTGCTTTACCCAACAGACACAAGGCATGGTGGCACACACCTGTAACTTGAGAGGTGGAGGCAAGAGGGGTAGAGTGTGAAGTCAGGCTTAGCTACATGGCCAGTTAAAGATTACCCTTTCAATAGAAACACTGATTATGAGAAGTAAGAAAGGAGGAGTGAATTAATTTTCTAAATTTTTCAAATATCTAGTATTATCATGCAAAAATGTTTAAGAATGATAAATTAAAATTAGTGTTATTTAAATATGTAATGGTAATAAGATCATGCTGTAAAATGAAAACTAAGGAAGACTACTTTTGAAATGGAATAAAATTTTTAGGGTAAATATCTCTTATTTATTTGAGTTATTTTCACATGCATCAATATTAATTCATGAGTAACTTTTGCTGCAATAAAAGGACAAATTCAAAGCATGGATAGCAGTTTTCATATATTTTCAACAGAAATAGTACATTTGTTCACTATTTTAGTTTTGCCCCTAGCTAGAATTTAATAGTGTTGATTCTAAGAGCTTGAGAAAGAAGAAGAAGAAGAAGAAGAAGAAGAAGAAGAAGAAGAAGAAGAAGAAGAAGAAGAAGAGGAAGAGGAAGAGGAAGAGGAAGAGGAAGAGGAAGAGGAAGAGGAAGAGGAAGAGGAAGAGGTGCCCAACATTAGTAATTCACACTAGTCCAGCTGTTGTCAAAGTATAAAGCTGGAATCTGATTGCATATACCTGAACTCTAACAAGTGGGAAGCAAGGGCAAAAAAGATTCCCTATAATTGAAGGCCAGCTAGCTTAGTTCGAGGTTAACCATAGCTTTTTAATATCTCTGTATAGTATAACACACTGTCTTTTAAAAATTCAAAAAGGAAAGAAAACCAAAACAAACAACACAGTAGTAAAAAATGCCCTTTATAAAAATGTCAAGCTTATGTGTAAATGTATCACATTTTTTTATTCAAAAAAAATGTGAAGCTTAGCTAGTAGACACTGAACTGGCAAGGTGAAAAAATACCTTAAATATGGATCTAACTTTTTCTGGAAAATCTTATAAGTTACATAAACTATAATAAATATAGATATATTTGTTATTTTAACAAATATTTATTAAATGCGTAGCATATCATATGAGCACTGGTTGTTTACTTTGCTACTGAATTCTCCACCTCTTCCAATCAAGTCAGTATATGATTTCTTTAGCTAAAGAATACTCTGAGCATTGCTTTAGAAATAGAAACAAAAGAAATCAACATGCATGGAAGGATCATTCCATTAGTTGTCTAGCTTTCCAATTATTCACTCTCAGAAGACATGGCGTCTTGAATCTAGACACCATTGTCAGCTTACTTATTGATCCATTTACCTAGAAAACATTGTATAGTAACTATGTGCCTGACTTTGTTCTGTGAGCAACCCCAACACCTTAACAAGTCCTTACAGAATTTTATGCTCTGAACTTGTATATTATCTTACACATGAGACTTCTATTCTATTAGTACACTTTGGTCTAACTTTTGAGGAATGCTGAGAACAGCAAAATATATGCAAGAACTACTCTTCTCTGAAAATGGAAAGAAAATTAAAAATGACTATCTAAAATCAAATAGCTTAGAGAACTTGACCTAACATCTAAAAAAATTTTATTTGGCATCCCTGATGTGAATGAGAGATCCAATCATTAAATTATAAAATTATTGTCTGCAAATTGGAAATGAAATTAAAATTATATATATAAGAAAAACAAGAATATGCCATAAAATTCTATGATGTATAGATGCATGACGAAGTCTATAATTTTTATCTTAAGAGGTAGAAATGAAAAAGGTAATTAAGACTTTTCCCACATTACGTTGGCTCTTTTTCTTTTCTTTTCTTTTTCACCTAGGTTGAACATGGTCAGAGTGATTAGCATGGCAGTGAAGTTTTCAGGCAGTTTTTTTTCTACATTTCCTACTTATATTCCCCAAAGTAAAAGGAATAATTAACTGAAATCCAATTAGCCTAGACTTAGAACACCTGTTTCTGAAATCCTTTGAATAACTTTATCATATTATTATTTTTTTGGCCTTTGTTTTAAGATGAAACACATATCCCTATCCAGTTGTTCGTAGGAGGTGAGAGATTTACATATCACATAGAAGAAAAGCACCTGCTTGAAAAGAAATGTGAAGATTAAAAATCACCAAAAGAGTCATGGACGCCTCACAGCCGCTACTGTTTCTTAACCCTCTGCTGACCAAAGGTATGAATTTTATTTATAAAACCATAAGGGGTGAGTTTATAGGAGATTTGAGAATTCTATAAGACAGCAACATACGAAAAGCAAGCTAGAACCTTATTGAGAATAGGGAAAAGCATGAAATGAAAATAAGGGCCAATCAATCAATTTATTGCATTTCACTTTAATTGCTTGAATTATAAAGCAAAAAGATTTAATGTGTTTCAAACCCCAAATGAACTCATATGCTGGCAATGAAGGCAATCTTACAGACTCGAAAACTCAAGTCCCAAACAATTCTTAGAAAAGGAGGTGAAAGGGCAAATTCAAACCATCTAAAAATTAATACAAAGAATGACAACGCAGTTCAGAAACTGACAAACACTAACAAGTATAATTTCAAAAAATCCTATGTGGAAGAGTATTTCTGAGGGAGTGAGGATGATAATAGGTCTTTACTTCCCAACTTGGAAACCCGTTGCAACCACACTCTTTCCAAATGAGAGTCTCAGAAGTTTATTGTCTTGCCTCAGTTGCTGGCCTCCTGCCACATTTGAAAATCCTCTTTAGTGTCCTGTTCACATCTCTTTACTTCACCTTAACCAGATCCTTCTCTCTGTTGGCTTTATGACTCACCCTCGCAGACACATAATGGCTCTCACTGCTCCAAAGAGACCTGAAATAAAACAGTCTAGAAAGAACACAAAGAAAGACTGCTTTGGGATAGCGACGGGGGCTCTAAACAATGCTAGCCCACTTTCAGTGAGACCTCCATACATTCATTAAAACTCATGACAATAGGTCCTAGAAAGAAAATATTTAGACACATGGCTCTGAGTATGTATTATAGTATAGTTGAAAATATGCCAAAACTTAAACTAACGTTTGCACTATATTAAATAACCAGATCGTATAAAGTTAGAAATCTTTCATAGAAATCTGGCATGCATCGAGGTGCCCTCTCTGTTGGCTATATAAAATATAAACAGACAACTCATTTTAAATTCCCTACAGGCCACATGCGAACAAAGAGAAGAGAAATTAGTTAAGTTTAATATATATTTTATTTAGCTGATACTATCTCATGATCTAGCCAGGTGGTTGGTGATGCATGTCTTTAATCCCAGCACTCAGGAGGCAGAAGCAGGCTTAGCCTTGTGGGTTCGAGGCCATCTTGGTCTACAAGAGCTAGTGCCAGGACAGGCTCCAAAGCTACAGAGAAACTCTGTCGTGAAAAACAAAAACAAACAACAACAACAAAAAATTATATCTTGATGTAACAACATCAAATTATTTAAGATATATGTTTTATTCTTTTTTACCACACCTCCCAAACACAGTATACACTGTAATTTTCAGTACTTAGCTAAACCACATTTCTAGTGTTAAGAATGAGCTTGTGACTACTGGATAATATGTTAGGAACAATGGACTTAAACCTTCCAAAACCCAGAGACTCAGCAGCAGTTTCCAGACCTACTTCTATGGCTCCCAGAGAAGCCCATGTAACTTCTACGTGCATGCACAAGGCTTCACACAGGGATCACCACTTTGCTAAATCCTCCTGCAACCAAAAGTTTTCCAGTCATTACATGTTATAACTAAACTGCGCAGATCAATCAGGGAGGAAGTGTTCCAAGTGACAGGAAATAGGAGTCTGAAAACACATTTGAAGAGTAACCTCAACGGTCAGGTTTGGAATTCAGTCAAGAAATACCGACGAATTTTTTCTCATTGATGAAAGTATAAAAAAATTGCAGGCAATTTTTATATTTATATTAGCAGTGACTTATCTACAATTTTTATTCAGGCTAGTACTTTTAGTATTAGTGGAAAAGCAGTTTCTAATAGTGACATTCTATAGATTTTTCTCTATTTTTATGTATTTTTTCTTTAAATCTACGGGCAAATTATGTAATCAGGTCACCAAATTACAATATAAGCCGTTATACTTCACAAAATTATTTATTTGTACTTTTTACAAGTCGTTGCTATTTTGACTTTACTGTGCTGTTTATGAATTCCTAATTCATAAGCAAGAAGTACCTGGAACACATCTAGCGTGGTCTCATTTCATCTTCACCTAGTTTGACTTCTCCAGTAACTCCCTTCCCTTTTATGATAGTGTTCACTCAGGTATCTTCCCCTTTACAATACATCCTGCATTCCCTCTGTTTGACCACTCTATGGGTACACCTCAATATGCCTAGATATTGTGGCCAATCCTAAATCCCTATTATGACTTTTTCTGGTGAGTCATTTGGCTATAATTTCTTACCAAGCTTCAGGTGATAAAGTTAGGCAGTCTAAATTGTTAGTTTCTAATAGACCAGGGCTATTTCAGTCTGTGCATGTCATACAAAGCAAAACATTAAAACAAGAAAAAGAAATTATAATTTAAAATATCCATGAAAAACAAATTTCAAACTATTACTTAATTTGAAATGTTTTAAATGGGATTACAATTAGCATCTTGTACATATATTAACATGTTCATCTATATTTTGTTCTATATTCATAAATAAGTAATACCATGTAGAATGCATAAATATAACATTACAAATAATTGAATTTAAATTCACCAGCCCTCATATATATGTAAAGATTGTAAGAATGTTGTCTTCGTTCATTTTCATGCAATTTTACTTTGCCATATTTTCAAATTTACTAAAAAGAAGTATAAATCCGAGTTTCTTACCATAAAAATTAGTATATTCATATTTAAGTAGAAAATAATTCACTGAATGAATAACAAACATACATTCTTTCTCCACCAAAGGGAAAATGGAAATAGAAATTAACAAGATAAAATTAATGTCTTAATTACATACATTTTCTCAGCTGTTAAATTCAATGTATATCTTTAATCGGAAAATAATGGTTGCATAAAATAGAAATATTTTTTAAAATTCATTTGAAAATGGAAAGCTAGACTTATTCTAGAAAATGATTTTAGTGGAGGTTGCTTTTACAGAAACTTTAGGGACATTA
Organism: Arvicola amphibius; assembly: GCF_903992535.2. Classification (NCBI taxonomy): domain Eukaryota; kingdom Metazoa; phylum Chordata; class Mammalia; order Rodentia; family Cricetidae; genus Arvicola; species Arvicola amphibius. Next base: position 80,941,791 of record NC_052057.2, read on the forward strand.
TAGAAGAAAATAATAAAGTCCTTTGGGTGCTGAGGGAGGGCACAGGGTAAGGATATCTGGCAGGACCTCAAGCCTGGTGGGCAGGTTGTGCGGAAGAAAGAAGGGTCAGACATACAAAGAAGCGGCAGGCAAGCCGGGGTAAAAAGCCAATTAGTGGATTAAAGGGTAAGAGTCTGAGTTCTGAAACACAGGGGTGATAATATAGGCAGCTTGGGAGAGGATTAAAATAAAGAAGTGATAACAGTATTCAGCTGAGAGAGAAGGCTGTCAAAAATGTAAATGGGGGAGTAAAACAATGGAAACAAAAAGCTGACATTTAATCGAGGGTTAGAGTAGCAGAAATTCAAAGGGAGACAATGTGATGGTTTTTGCTTAATTCATTAACAGAGGATGAAGGCAGATGGAAAATTTGGTCTCATTTACAAGAAACCAAAGGGATTGTAATAGAGTATAGGGAAATAAAGCATTCCACTTCCTAATACAGGTAATGGCAGCCTGACACACACACACAACGAGATTGTACAAGATGGGGTACTGAATGAGCTAGAGGTGCACAGTCAAGACAAGCAGGCATTTGACAGCTCTGAGTGGAGGACTTCAGAGACCTACAGCAAACTGGATTACTTACATTTTCAGTAGCTAACTTCAACTTAGATGTTTACATGATGTACCCTAGAGTTATAGAAATTTGTACCTTAAAATATTTTTGATAACTCTTGAAATTCAATCTTAGTTTTAAGAGGTGAATTTGGATTTTCATTCTTTTCTTAGTAAAAATAAGGCAGGTTCATGCTTTACATTCTAAGGAAGAATAACAATTTATAAACTTATTTACAGCTGCTGTTTGAAGCCCACTGTATAACACGACACAGCTGCATCCTAGGAAGCAACGTTCTGCCACTTACAGCACCCAAACTGAAACAATACAAAAAGAAATATTAAAAATATACAATTATAATTTTATTCTTATTCTTGCTGTACTCCATCCATTTTTTCAGTGTAAAATACTTTATCCCAATTTTTATTTCATTAGGGAAAGACAATGATATCTTTCAGTTAAAATAAAAATAAATAATTTTTAAAAGACCAATGACTAAGGTAAGAGTTCCAGATTATGGCAAGGACACATGATTTTAAAAATGTTTAAAGTTAATATATATCACACAAACACCCAACAGTCTTCAACAAGGGAACGGTTAAGCATCATCTAAATAACAAATTGGTTGTGATTAAAATGTAAACAGATCATGATTTAAAATGTTTATTTGCCAAGATCCCCTAAAGCAACCTCTTATGAAATATGATTAAAACACACATGAGAGTGTAGGGAAAAAAATGAATGAAAACCAAACCCAGATTAAAGCTGACACTCAGGCCACTTGGAGGAAAGCCAAGGCTCCTGCCAGAGAGCTGATATTAGCTGTGGGGAAATAATACAAAGTCAAATCTCCGTGTCTCTTCTGGCTCAATGACAGCAACATTATACAAGGAGAAAGCAGGGCTTTCTTGTTCACTTCCGATCACATCTATTTCCCATAGAGTTAAATAAGGAAACAGGAGGTGCTATCCTAGAACAAGGGTGGGTGAGCATGCTGATCAATACACATTTTTTAACTTTTACTCTTCTCTCATATATTACATCCAGACCAACTTTTCTCTCCTCCCAGTTTCTCCCCACTTTAACTTGCCCCAGATCAACTCCTTTCCTGTTTCCCTGAGAGAAAGAGAGAGAGAGAGAGAGAGAGAGAGAGAGAGAGAGAGAGAGAGAGAGAGAGAGAGAGAGAGAGAGAGAGAGAAGGCCTCCCAGGAATATTCACCAAACTTAGCCTAACAAGATACAATAAGACTAGGCATATACCATCATATCACAGCTGGATGAGGCAATCCAATGGGCAAAATAGGGTCCCAAGCACAGACAAAAGAGTCAGACACACCCCTATTGTTGGGATTACGATGAAAACACCAAGCTACAAAACCATAACAAATACTCAGAGGACCTAGCTCAGACTCATACAGACTCCCTGATTGTCACTTTAGTCTCTGTTGACCTCTGTGAGCCCCTCCCCCCTAAGTTTATTCTGTAGGCTTTGTTCTCCTGGTGTCTTCAACCCCTCTGGCTCCTAATTCCTTTTCCTCCTCTTTGATCAAAATATTTAATTATGATAAGAATATTTAAAACTTTGAAAGCCTACATGCAAGTGAAGTAACAAAGTTAACCACAAGTTTTAAAACAAATAAAAAAATAGAGTGTCGAACGTTTTAAACCATTAACATTAACATCAGAAAAAGCTAAAGCAAAACAGAGTATTTTTTAGTTAAAAATGACATTCCAACCAGGCATGGTGGTGGATGCTTTTAACGCCAGTACTCGGAAAACAGAGGTAGGTGAATCTCTGTGAGTTCAAGGCCAGCCTGCTCTCCAAACGAGTTCAGGACAGCCACAATTACACACACACACACACACACACACACACACACACACACAAAACCTATATTAAAAAACCAAAAAAAAGAGAGAGAGAGAGAGAAAGAAAGAAAAAGAAAAAGAAGAAAGAAAAAGAAGAAGAGATTCCAATAATTTAGCCTTCTGCTAAATTATATTTTAAGAAACAAAAAACAAACTATTAGAAGATTAGGAGAAGTAACACCACCAAAACAAAAATCAAAACAAACAAATTAAAACATGTTTGAAGACATACTACAAATGACCAGAAATTAAAATAAAATTTAAAACAATTAAAGTCAGAATTACATTTCAATGTTATCCTGCAAAATTCCATTATAATAAAACAAACATATTCTGGATATATGGTATCCATCCTTTGCAACACATATACCCCATATAATACAAACAAATAAGATGTAATAAAAACACATTTTAAAAATGAAAGCAAAGCTTAAAATGGCTAAGGAAATATGTGGTATAAAAATGAGAATTACTATACATACAATTGGAATTGATAATAAAAGGCAAAATCAAAACAGAATAAGGAAACCTGAGTAATACTTCTTTGAAATGGCTCAGGGTGTCCTTAGAAAAGCTGCCCAAGAATGGTTGCCCTACACATAGAACACAACTCTCAGATTATAAAGCAAGAGCGGCTCTTTATGGTGTCCAGATGAAAAGATAGAGAAACGTATGAAGGCTAGAAAAAAATGCTCACAGAAAAATATAAAACAAACAAAAGTAGTGTGATATTTACAAAAACTTCAGGAGAACACTGTATGATATCATTAAATTAAAAAACATAAGAAAATGGTTTCAAGTGTGGATTATTCTCAGAGATAATATGTGTGGAAATTTCATACACCATGAAGATGTTTGTAAAATATCACCAAATACCTAATGAGCAGTAAATTAAATTACAGGTTTCAGACAAATAACAAAAGTAAATCAAATCCTAAAGAAAATATTCAAAACATAAGCATCATGTGCTCTGGAGAATCTATACTGCAATTTAGTAAAGAGGAAATGAAAGACAAAAAAAATTCCATAAGTTTATCAATAACTGAATTTGAAAGAGAAGGAAGTAACATGTTGTGTAAAGCTGGCCACAAATGGAAATTGTCTAAATATGTACAATACACATCTGAAAGAAGATAACATAAAATACGCATTTTATTAACCACCATTAATATAAAAATATATCACTGGTATTCAGTAATATCTGTTATAGCAGCTAGTACATGGTTTTGGATTTTATGAGTAGGTATCCTGTAGGCTCACAAATAAAATGTAAAGCTACTGTCTGCAATTTAAAATGAGATAATGCAGAGGTACTCAAATACAAAGATAGGCGAGAGCATAGCAGTAAATTTCACAAACAGAAACCAGGCTGAAAAACAGACATAGAAAGCAGACCAGAAAGAACAAAATTGGATTTTTGAACGACATCTTTATTAAAGATCAAAATTCACAATGATAAAATGAAGTATCTATTTCTATGCAACAAATGACATGTTGTTTAACTTCAGAAACAGAACAACAGATCATGTTAGCTGAGAACAAACTGTAATTCAAGAGATCTTTATTCCTTGCTTTCTATAAAAAGATGCAGAAAAAAGTAAATGATGATATAGAAATTTAGGTGACCATGAAGGACAGAATAGGTCAACAGAAAGAAGGCAACAAGAAATGCATCCAATGTCCATGAAAAACACTTGTTTTGGTAATTTTACATTCTAGAGGTATTTTAGATAATTTAAAAGTTCTAAATACATTCTATAAAAAGGTAAGTAAGAACTTGACCTCAGTGTCATAAAGTATAAAAAGTATAATGTTAAGGCCATTCCAAGCCAATTAACAGAGCTGATGATGGGTTCTTAACCCCAGGGACAGAGACCAAGACAAAAACTCTAATCTTGTTTAGAAAAACAACTTTAATTTTAAAAGTACACATCAAAATTTATGAGTCTAAGTTAAACCACGCATTTATATAATTAGCAAACAGCAAAAGCTAGGAAGAATTTTTAAACATTAAAAGTTAGACAATCACAAAATTAAAAAGAGTAGGAATATTGTTTCAATAAAACTAACAAAATAAAGAAATCACTTGCTGATCTAATCAGTAAAGGGGAAGAAGTGGAGCAAAGTAATAAGAAGACAAGTCATAAGTGACTACTCTTCAGAAGTCCATAGACATCAACCTGAGAACACAGATGAAATGGAGAGTTCTATCAGGGTTTTTACCAAGTTTATCTCAGAAGACTGAGAGTACACACAGAAATAGCTAAATGGACAGAGCACCAATATAGTTTCCCACAGAAGTGGCAGCAGACCTCCCATGACATAGTCAAATCCAATGCTGTGAGGAAGTTACAGAGTGCAAAAGAAAATCGTCCCAGATCTATAAGTTTAGGGGAAGGAAGGACATAAATCCTTAATACCTGAACCTCATCCCCAGAGGTCAAAGCAGGACATACTTCCATGTTCCAAAAGCACACACAAAGTCATTTGATCGTGTTGCAGTTAGTCTGAAATACTGGGACACTATAAAATTTTGAAACCTTTGAGTACTCTTTATTATATTAATAATCTAAATAAGAAAACACCCTTCTGTCATATTCAATGTCAATTGATGCTGATAACATGAAAGTAGTTTCATCAAATTTCAACATCTACCCTAAGTATAAGAATGTATGTATGTATGTATGTGTGTGTGTGTGTGTGTGTGTGTGTGTGTGCGCGTGCGTGCGTGTGTGTGAGAGAGACAGAGAGAGAGAGACAGAGACAGAGACAGAAAGAGACACAGAGAGACAGAGAGAGACAGGGGGTGGGGGAAAAGAACTATTTTTGTGTGTGTGCATCCTAAAACTAATACCGACTTAGATGGACCAACATTATCCCTTCTTTAGTCAGGAAGAAGAAATACTTCCAAAATCCTCATTGATAAAGTAGGTTAAGAGAAAACAATGGAGACCTAAAAATATACAAGGACAATCTAAATACTATTTGAACATACACACTTTTCATGTATGATAGCATACATACAAAGATCAAGTCACTGACTAATCTGGAACCAAAATAAAATTCATGAAAGGTGAAAGGTATTAATTGCACACTAATGGACAAGCTCTTGAGAAATGCTTGTCAATTAGTAAGTAGTGGTTAGAAAAAAAAATAAATAAATCACTATGATGGTTACCCCCCAAAAATTAAGAATATGGAAGGAAATAAGTGATATAAAAATATATTTAAGGGCTGGAGAGATGGCTCAGTGGTTAAGAGCACTGATTGCTCTTCCAGAGGACCTGAGTTCAATTCCCAGCATCCACATGGTGGCTCACAACCATCCATAATGAGATCTGGTGCCCTTTTCTGGTGTGCAAGCATAGAGGCCTGAAGAACACTGTATACATAATAAATAAATGTTCTTTTTAAAAAAATATATTTAAAATAACATCGAAGAGAGAAATAGGATCATGAACAAAAGGAAAAATATTAAAATTTGTACTCGGTAGGTTACTTCAAAAAAGGTAAGATGACATGAAGTTATGAGTGATATTTGGAAAGGTATCTGCATGGAGTAGAATGTAGAGGGGTAGATATGGTCAAAATACATTGTGTACATATATGAACTCCTCAAAGAATAAAATCTTATGAATAATAAAAATATGTAAATTTTCATTAAGACATGAATATAGGGGATATCCTTTTGGACGATGTAAAACATTTTTTTAAGTTATTCAAGACAGAGTTTCTCTGTGTAGCTTTGGAGCATGTTCTGGAACTCGCTTTGTAGACCAGGCTGGCCTGAACACATAGAGATCACCTGCCTCTCACTCCCAAGTGCTGGGTTTAAAGGCATGTACCACCACTGCCCGGCTAGTGATACAAATCATTTTTAAGGCAGTATTTCTATGAGTATAAACCCTCAATACAATATATCTTACAGACAAAGAGGATGTAAAGTTCTTTTATTTACATTTGCTGCTGACAGAGATAGCAGTATAGTAATGCTGACAATGTTTGCTGACAATTGTAGAATACACTAAATAAATGAATTTATTAATGTCGAGCCAAGATTCTTCCTGTACAGAAAGTGAAGCTAAAGCCATGCACTGGAGGAAAGTATGCAAGGATCCCTGAAAAGTAGCTATCAGTATGAGATAGCTACATCAAACCTTTTTCTACATCTGTACCCTGGAAAATGCACAAAACAACATTAAGCGCTATGAATCCAGATGTTGGGTTCTCATATGTGTTCCACCCTAAAAATAGCAAGGCTCTATAGAACAAGGATTGTTGGTTCCATGTCCTGAGTTAAGAAAGCGTAAGGTAAGCTGGAAGTGCTGTGCAGAGTCAGATGACAAGAGACGGGTTAAATACTGGTGAGGGCATACCAAAAGATAAAGACACCAGCGTGAAAGGCTTCCACCAAACGTATTTGGCATAATATCTGATTAAATGAATAATAATAGGAAGGGATGTTGTAACTTGTCAAATATATAAAAAAAACTCTTACATATATAGTGATATTTTCTTTAAATATAGAAGAGAAAAACTGTTCCCTTAAGGAAGATACATTGGTAAATATAAAATTAATAAAATACATAGAACAAGAATTTGGTAGCAACAATATAAGAACATATTCATTAAAAAGACCCTTGAATTAAAATATTAAGTCAATTTTTTGAATATTGCTGAAAATGAACTCTTAAAGTATTACCCCATTATCTAGTAATAGCAAGAAAAAAATAACATTTGAATTGGAAGTGTCTCAGATATAACTTGAGAAGTTATTTTAAGAAGCACCACTAGGTCTTTGGGACCACAAAATCCCACAGCTCAGCCTGTTTGGGCGCCGGGATCCTGGAATTGAGTGCACCCAGGCCGGTGGGAGGTCCCCTCCTTCATTAGCCTGCATGTAGGCAAGGTAGGCCCTTTGTCAGCGAGCTGCTTGGCCTGCAAGGAGACCTGACAGTCTGCAAGAGGATCCATCATTCATTGGGGTGAGTGAATTGATTTCATTGGGGTGAACTGAAAGAAGACCCAAAGGGGATTATTCAGAGGAAGAAATGGGCAGGCGCCAATGCAAGAATTCCTCCAACAATTTGAAAAACAACATGAAAGCACCAGAACCCAACGAAGTTATAACAGGAGGACTTGAACACACTAATCAAGAAGAAGTAGAAAAAATTGACTTTATGAAAGTAATAGAGTCCCTTAAACAGGAGGTGAAAAACTCCCTTAAGGAAATGGATGAGAAGAATAACAAAAAGTTTGAAGAATTGAGTAAATTCGTAAATGATATCCTAGGAAACCAAGAAAAAACAATCAGATAATGGAAACAGTGCAAGACTTGAAAACTGAAATGGAGGCAAGGAAGAAAACACAACCCGAGGGCCAGCCGGATATGGAAAATCTATGTAAACGAACAGAGACTACAGAAACAAGCATAACCAACAGAATACAAGAGATAGAAGAAAGAATCTCAGACTCTGAAGATACCATAGAGAAAATAAATGCACTGATCAAAGAAAACAGCAAATCCAACAAATTCTCATCACAAAACATTCAGGAAATCTGGGACACAATAAAAAGACCAAACCTAAGAATAATAGGCATAGAAGAAGGAGAAGAATTACAGCTCAATGGCCCAGAAAATATATTTAATAAAATTATAGAAGAAAACTTCCCATACCTAAAGAAAGATATTCCTATTAAGGTTCAAGAAGCTTACAGAACACCAAATAGACTGGATCAAAAAAAAAATCCCCCCGCCATATTATAATCAAAACACAAAACATACAGAATAAAGAAAGAATATTAAGAGCTGCAAAGGAAAAAGGTCAAGTAACATATAAAGGAAAACCTATCAGACTAACACCTGACTTCTCTATGGAAACCATGAAAGCCAGAAGGTCCTGGATAGATGTTTTTTTGGAAACTAAGAGACCATGGATGCAAGCCCAGATTACTATACCCAGCCAAGCTTTCATTCACTATAAATGGAGAAAACAAAATATTCCAGGATAAAAACAAATTTAAACAATACATAGCCACAAATCCAGCCTTACAGAAAGTAATAGAAGGAAATTCACAAACAAAGGAGTCCAGCATTGCCCAAAATAACTCAGACATCTAGTGACCCTTCACCAGCACATCTCAAAGAAAGGAAACACACAATCTCTACTACCAAATAAAAAATGACAACCGGAGTTAACATCCACTGGTCATTAATATCACTTAATATCAATGGACTCAATTCACCTATAAAAAGGCACAGGCTAAGAGATCGGTTACAAAAACAGGATCCAACATTCTGCTGTTTACAAGAAACACACCTTAGCCACAAAGACAGACATCTACTCAGAGTAAAGGGTTGGGAAAAGGTCTATCAAGCAAATGGACCTAAGAAACAAGCGGGTGTGGCCATACTAATTTCTAACAAAGTTGACTTCAAACTAAAATCAATCAGAAGAGATGGAAAGGGACACTTTATACTCATTACAGGAAAAATCTATCAGAATGAAGTCTCAATCCTGAATATCTATGCCCCTAATACAAAAGCACCCACTTATATAAAAGAAACATTACTAGAACTCAAGGCAGCCATCAAACCAAACACACTGATAGTGGGAGACTTCAACACTCCTCTTTCACCAATGGACAGGTCAATTCGACAGAAACCTAACAGAGAATTAAGAGACTTAATAGAGGTAATGAACCAAATGGACTTAACAGACATCTATAGAACATTCCACCCAAACAGGAAAGAATATACCTTCTTCTCTGCGGCTCATGGAACCTTTTCGAAAATTGACCACATACTCGGTAACAAAGCAAACTTCCACAGTTACAAAAAACATATTAGTAACCACCTGCATCTTATCAGATCACCATGGATTAAAATTAGAATTCAACAACAATGCTACCCCCAGAAAGCCTACAAACTCATGGAAACTGAACAGTCAACTACTGAACCACACCTGGGTCAAGGAAGAAATAAAGAAAGAAATTAAAGTCTTTCTTGAATTTAATGAAAATAAAGACACAACATACTCAAACTTATGGGACACTATGAAAGCAGTGCTAAGAGGAAAATTCATAGCACTAAGTGCCCACTTAAAAAAAAAACGGAGAAAGCACACATTGGAGACTTAACAGCACACCTGAAAGCTTTAGAAAAGAAAGAAGCAGACTCACCTAGGAGGAGTAGAAGGCTGGAAATTATCAAACTGAGGGCAGAAATCAACAAAATAGAAACACAGAAAACAATCCAAAGAATCAATGAAACAAAAAGCTGGTTCTTGGAGAAAATCAACAAGATTGACAAACCCCTAGCCAAACTAATCAAACGGCAGAGAGAGAACACACAAATTAATAAGATCAGAAATGAAAAAGGGGACATAACCACAGACACAGAGGAAATTCAGAGAATCATTAGATCTTACTACAAAAGCCTGTATGCCACAAAATTGGAAAATGTAAAAGAAATGGACACTTTTTTAGATAAGTACCATATACCAAAGTTAAACCAGGACCAGGTAAATGCTCTAAATAGTCCTGTTAGTCGCGAAGAATTAGAAACTGTTATCAGAAACCTCCCTACCAAAAAGAGCCCAGGACCTGATGGGTTCAATGCAGAATTCTACCAGAACTTACAAGAAGACCTAATACCTATACTCCTTAAGGTATTTCATAATATAGAAACAGAACAGTCATTGCCAAATTCCTTTTATGAAGCTACAATTACCCTGATACCTAAACCACACAAAGACTCAACCAAGAAAGAGAATTACAGGCCAATCTCACTCATGAACATCGATGCAAAAATTCTCAATAAAATACTGGCAAACAGAATCCAAGAACACATTAGAAAAATTATCCACTATGATCAAGTAGGCTTCATCCCAGTGATGCAGGGCTGGTTCAACATACGAAAATCTATCAATGTAATCCATCATATAAATAAACTGAAGGATAAAAACCATATGATCATCTCATTAGATGCAGAAAAAGCATTTGACAAAATTCAGCACCCCTTTATGATAAAGGTCTTGGAGAGATTAGAGATACAGGGGTCATTCCTAAATATAATAAAGGCTATTTACAGCAAGCCGACAGCTAACATCAAATTAAATGGAGAGAAACTCAAGGCCATCATACTAAATTCAGGAACGCGACAAGGCTGTCCACTCTCTCCTTATCTCTTCAATATAGTACTTGAAGTTCTAGCAATAGCAATAAGACAAAACAAGGGGATCAAGGGAATTCGAATTGGAAAGGAAGAAGTTAAAGTTTCATTATTTGCTGATGATATGATAGTGTACATAAGCGACCCGAAAAACTCCACCAAAGAACTCCTACAGCTGATAAACTCCTTTAGTAGCGTGGCAGGATACAAGATCAACTCCAAAAAATCAGTTGCCCTCCTATATACAAAGGATAAGGAAGCAGAGAAAGAAATCAGAGAATCGTCACCATTCACGATAGCCACAAATAGCATAAAATATCTTGGGGTAACTCTAACCAAGGAAGTGAAAGACCTATTTGACAAGAACTTTAAGTCTTTGAAGAAAGAAATTGAAGAGGACACCAGAAAATGGAAGGATCTCCCTTGCTCTTGAATTGGGAGGATCAACATAGTAAAAATGGCAATACTACCAAAGGCAATCTATAGATTTAATGCAATCCCCTTAAAGATCCCATCAAAATTCTTCACAGATCTTGAGAGGACAATAATCAACTTTATATGGAAGAATAAGAAACCCAGGATAGCCAAAACAATCTTATACAATAAAGGAACTTCTGGAGGCATTACCATCCCTGACTTCAAACTCTATTACAGAGATACAGTATTGAAAACAGCTTGGTATTGGCATAAAAATAGAGAAGTCGACCAATGGAATCGAATAGAAGACCCAGATCTTAACCCACAAATCTATGAACACCTGATTTTTGATAAAGGAGCTAAAAGCACACAATGGAAGAAAGAAAGCATCTTCAACAAATGGTGCTGGCATAATTGGATGTCAACCTGTAGAAGAATGAAAGTAGATCCGTGTCTATCACCATGCACAAAACTCAAGTCCAAATGGATTAAAGACCTCAATATCAATCTGAACACACTGAACCTGTTAGAGGAGAAAGTGGGAAGTACTCTACAACATTTGGGCACAGGAGACCGCTTCCTACGTATAGGCCCAGCAGCACAGACATTAAGGGCAACATTGAATAAATGGGACCTCCTAAAGCTGAGCAGCTTCTGTAAAGCAAAGGACACTGTCACTAAGACAAAAAGGCAGCCTACTGACTGGGAAAAGATATTCACCAACCCCGCAACAGACAAAGGCCTGATCTCCAAAATATATAAGGAACTCATGAGACTAGACTTTAAAATGCTAATTAACCCAATTAAAAAATGGGGCACTGAACTGAACAGAGAATTCTCAACAGAAGAAGTTCGAATGGCCAAAAGGCACTTAAGGGCATGCTGAACCTCCTTAGCAATCAGGGAAATGCAAATCAAAACAACGCTGAGATACCATCTTACACCTGTCAGAATGGCTAAAATCAAAAACACCAATGATAGCCTTTGCTGGAGAGGATGTGGAGTAAGGGGTACTCTCATCCATTGCTGGTGGGAATGCAAACTTGTGCAACCGCTTTGGAAAGCAGTGTGGCGGTTTCTTAGGAAATTTGGGATCAACCTACCCCAGGACCCAGCAATCCCACTATTGGGAATTTATCCAAGAGATGCCCAATCATATTACAAAAGCATTTGTTCAACTATGTTTATAGCAGCATTATTTGTAATAGCCAGAACCCACAACTAGATGCCCTTCAGTGGAAGAATGGATGAAGAAAGTGTGGAATATATACATATTAGAGTACTACTCGGCAGTAAAAAAACAATGACATCTTGAATTTTGCATGCAAATGGATGGAAATAGAAAACACCATCCTGAGCGAGGTAACCCAGGCCCAAAAAGATGAACATGGGATGTACTCACTCATAATTGGGTTCTAGCCATAAATAAAGGACATCGAGCCTATAATTCGTAAAAAATCCTAGAGAAGCTATATAAGAAGGTGAACCCAAAGAAAAACATATAGTTATCCTCCTGGATATTGGAAGTAGACAAGATTGCCGGACAAAAATGGGAACATGGGGGTGGGGTGGGATGGGGGAATGGGGGGATGGGGAGAGAAAAGTGTGAAGTGGAGGATGGGAAGAGCTTGGGAGAATAGGATGGTTGGGATATAGGAAGGGTGGATATGGGAACAAGGAATTATATATCTTAGTTAAGGGAGCCATTCTAGGGTTGGCAGAGACTTGACTCTAGAGGGGTTCCCAGGTGTCCAGGAAGACGCCCCCAGCTAGTTCCTTGGGCAGCTGAGGAGAGGGTGCCAGAAATGTCCAGATCCTATTGCCATACTCATGAATATCTTGCATATCACCATAGAACCTTCACCTGGCATTGGATGGAGAAAATGACAGAGCCCCACATAGGAGCACCAGACTGAGCTCTCAAGGTTCTGATGAGGAGCAAAAGGAGGGAGATCATGAGCAAGGAAGCCAGGACCGCGAGGAGTGCTTTTACCCATTGAGACGGTGGGACAGATCTAACGGGAGACCACCAAGTCCAGTCAGAATGGGACTGATGGAACAGGGGACCAAACGGGACTCTCTGAATGTGGCTGACGGTGGAGGAGGACTGAGAAACCAAGGACAATGGCAATGAACATGAACTCTACAGCATGGACGGGTTCACTGTGAGCCTTGTCAGTTTGGTTGCTCACCTTCCTGGACTTACGGGGAGCTGGGAGGACCTTGGACTTAACATAGTGAAGGGAACCTTGATGGCTCTTTGTCTTTGGAGAGGGGTGGAGTGGGGGTATGGGTGGAAGGGAGGGGAGGGAAGAGCGAGGAGGAGATGGAAATCTTGAATAAAAAAATGAGAAAAAGAAAAAAAAAAAGAAGCACCACTAATAATGGGGCAAGTGACCAGGAGACATATAAAGGTTACACGGCATCCATGTGTTATTCATGACAAAAATGTATAAATATTTATTTCAACAGAATTTTTTAGAATGTAGTTTTTCAAAAGTCTCAAGTCATAATAGTCATAAAGAGAAAATTTTATAATAAAAGAGGAAGGCAAGATACCTAAATGTATTTAATGATCTTTAATTGAATCGTTTGTTGCAAGTCAACTTCCTAACTAATAAAGCCTCTATTCATGAGAGAAATGCAAGGCCAGGCGGTGGTGGCGCATGCCTTTAATCCCAGCACTCGGGAGGCAGAGGCAGGTGGATCTCTGTGAGTTCGAGACCAGCCTGGTCTACAAGAGCTAGTTCCAGGACAGGCTCCAAAGCCACAGAGAAACCCTGTCTCGAAAAACCAATAAATAAATAAATAAATAAATAAATAAATAAATAAATAAATAAATAAATAATTAAGAGAAATGCAAATCAGAACCACAATCAGATATCACCACATGCTATTAGAATGACTTTGTTTCTAAGAGAAAGATGGCAAGTGTTGTTCATGGTGTTTGGGAAACGGGAGTCACTGCATAACACTGAAGAATATGTCAAATAATATAGCTATTAAGGAAACAGCAGCAAAGTATGAAGGTTCCACAAAAATTAAACCTTCACTTACCATATGACCCAACAGTCACACTGCTGGCTATGCATTTAAAGGAAATAAAATCATCATGACAAAATCTGAACCCCCATGTGTATTGGAAAACCGTGTGCAGTAGATAGTCAAAGTACGGGAGCAAACTAACTACCCACTATGTCAGTGGATGGACATTTCTATATTTATAGAGAAAGAGCACACTTAGCTACTGACAGTGTGAATGGGTGGGGAAGGAGGTACTTAAGAGAAATAAGACAGTTGCAGCATCACGGGTGCTTCTTGAGCTCACTTACCCAAAGTCAGCAGAGTGCTGGTACTAGAAGGTGTAAGGGAAGGAGAGATGGGAACTTCTGGTCAACAGGTATTAAAGCTAGAGATTGTAGAAGTATGACGTTCAGATGAACTGTTGCACATTAGCAAAACTGTAGAGAATGATAAAGAAACGTGTATTTAAAGGTGTGGGGGGGAGGATGGGAAACATTGTTTTAAATTTATTTATTTATCATTACTGGTAGAAAAGTCAACCAGAACATGGGTGTGGAGGTCAAAAGACAACTTTGTGGAGCCAGCTCTCTCCTTCCGTCTTTGCCTATGTTCTGGGAACCCAGCTGAGGTCACTAAGCTTTTGTGACAAGTGTCCTTACCCTCTGATCTTTTATGTCCACCTGAAGCTTTCTGAAAACTCTTTTTTTTTTTTTTACTGCATCATCACTGTGTAGAGTAGCGGTGCATATTAAAAACACTGCGCATGTGAAAAAAAGAAGACTACCTTCATGAGTTAGTTCTTTGTTCCACTGTAGGATCTGGAGTCAAACCTAGATCAGGGATCTGGTGCAACTGATTTTATACACTGTGCCATCTCCCCAGTCCTAGAGTTCAAAATGTTTTATCACAGGTAATAAAGGTTGAGAAGATACCAATAATGTAAGCACTACCTGGTATCCTGTTCATATGTCCATTGTTTATGTGTATAGTTTTAAAAATAAATTAATTTAAATTTTAAAATAAAGTTTTGGTTTTAAACAGAAAAAAAATGAAAACAGAAAACCAATGAAATAGAAAAACAACTTTAAAGCTGCTCATTGGATAATTTTGAAATTTTTAATTTGTCCTGAATTACTTAAGTCCATGGTATATATTTGATTATTAGGGTTGTGGTGGGGAAAAACACTCTTTGATTAGAGGTGAATTCTTACAAGATCTGCATGATTTTCTAATGGTTTGGCAAACACATCTTGGCATATGAAACATGAGATAGTTTGCAAATCTCATACTTGCAACAGCCAGCCACTCTGAAATATACAAGTATTCAGCACAAAATACATTACATTCATTCATGGGTTTTGAATTTTTTCAGAGTAAAAAATTATGAAAATGATAACAATCATTAATTTAATAAGAAAAATCTTCTTTTGGAGAAGTTTATAAATTTTTATTTTAAGTTGAGTCAAACAAAAGTGGTTTTAGGCCTGGCTGTCCTGGAACTAGCTCTTGTAGACCAGACTGGTTTCGAACTCACAGAGTTCTGCCTACCTCTGCCTCCCGAGTTCTGGAATTAAAGGCATGTGCCGCCATCACCTGGTGAGCCAAACAAAAGTGAAGTATGATAAAGCTATCATCAAGCTATTGACAGTGTCTTAACACCTAAAAGAATTACTTTCATGTGGTTTTTTACATATGAAAGGGAACATAAATAGGATATTTTTTCATATTTTGCCCTAAACTATCATATAAGCAGAAATTTGCAGGAATGTGAACTTGTATACACTCTCAGAGGAGTACTACAGAGTCTAAGAAAAAGGAAAAATGATCAAAGTAATAAATGCAGTGTTATTAGAATCTTTAACGTCCCCACTGGCAGCAGGAAATCCCAGCTCAAGCCCCACCTCGATTAATTGCTATACATGACATCATGCAGACTTCAGACTCTAATCTTGGGAAAGAAAAAGAACTCTCGGTTCATGCCTTATTCTGAAGAAGCGCATTTTAAGCAAAAGATAATCCACAGTAGGATGGTGGCTGGTCGGAATTTGAGCCCTAGATTCTTAACCCAACCTTAATCTAGTACTGTCTCAATAAACAAGTGGTGCAACCTGTTCTCAACCCTTGCAGAAGACTGCACTATATTGATCCAGAATCTATACTGTGTGTAGGAAAGAACATGGAAAATTTCATGTCCATGTCATAGCCAGAGGTGGTACATCTTCAACTAAACCTTCAACTAAATGAGACTAAACAACAACGAACAGATAGTTCTCAACAAGGCATGATGCCATGTGTGAACTAATAAAAACTTCTTCATACTTGATCCGCATGGAAGTTTTTTTTAATTAATGCAATTCTCAAAAATGTGATCAGCTGCACTATTGAAATTAAGACATGATAACTATATTCATTCAAGATACACAATCATGCCCTAGCACAATTTCACCTATTATTTAAAATCCAGTGTATTTACAATCCACTACATTTCAATTCAGGAATGATAAAATTTTTCCCAAATAACGCAAAATGAGTAATTTTTCTTTTTCTTTTTTCCAGAATAGGCCAAGATTGTCAGGCACAATCTTACACATGAGCAGATCAGACACCAGTCTGTGTGTGAGAACTGTCAAACGGACCATATTTATTTATCTCCCCCCTTTACTTTATAGAGACAAGAAAGATGCTAACAAATCAACACCCTACACAAAGACCAGCAATTGGAGCTCCTCCCAACTTCAGTTATCTACTTATTTGCAGTTAAATACGGTCCCAGGGTGACAAGGGAGAAAGGCAACATTAAGAAAAGTAAAATTCCTGAATGTGCTCTTATTTCCAGTTGTTCTGCTGCATCATGAAACAGCCATTTACAGAATCAGAGCCCAGCAACATCTGGGTGGCTGGGTTGAAGAAAAGATCCCTTTTTCCCATGCCTTCACTCATACATACCCGTCTTTGTATCGACTGCCGTATGAACCTTTTATTTTATTGTCAAGGATGCAAAGAAAGTTTTCATTAATGCCAGAAGCCATGAAGTCCACTCAGACAAGACAGAAAGAGAAGACCTCATTCTCTCCTTGATCTCTTCAAGATGCAGATGTAAGAATGAACAAGGACTGAAATGTCCTGTACAGGAGGGTGATGCTAAGGTCTAACTAAGAGACAGAAGCAATCATAATTCCTTGAGTAACTTCACACAAGTATAATCCTGAGTTGTTATCTTTGTCCTACCATGTACTCACACTGCATCTCCTCAGTAGGAAGTGTTTCATCACATGGTCACACATTCACCACAGACAGTTCTGAGTGGATCTCTCTCAGAGAATAGCAGGGTAGCAGCAACATGGAGGGAGGGGGTGTGCAAAGTGGGATTGCTAACGGTTGTGAGGTCATCAGATTTATACTACTTGCTACCACTAAGCCATTCTACCTGGAAGATTCTTGCCCTTAAGAAAAATACACAAAATAATCTTTACATGCCTCTCCTATATGAAAAATGAATCTCTCTCATCGTGGTCTTCCAAAGTACCATAGAGTTCCCATTGTTTATTGGGGTCTTTGATTTTTTTTCTGAAATGTGTTTTCTACTCCCTCGCTCTTCCTAGTCTCTTGATCATGTGTCCCAGTTTGCACAATCTTCAGCATCCTCTTCAGCCCTTGCATTTTAAAAAAAGTTATGTATGAGTGTTCTCCCTACATGTATATATGGGGATCATGTGCATATCTGGTGCCCTTGGAGATCAGAGAGGGCATTGGATCCCCTGAGATTGGAGTTTCAGATGACTGTGATCTGCCATTGTGGGTACTAGGATTAGAACCCAAGTCCTTTGCAAGAGCAAGCAAGTGTTCTTAACTGCTGAGACATCTCCCAGCTCTTTTTTTTTTTTTTAAAAATTCATTTATTATTATATATACAATATTCTGTGTTCATGTATGCCTGCAGGCCAGAAGAGGGCACTAGATGGTTGTGAGCCACCATGTGGTTGCTGGGATTTGAACTCAGGACCTCTGGAAGAGCAGGCAATGCTCTTAACCACTGAGCCATCTCTTCAGCCCCCTTTCCAGCTCTTCTAGCCCTTATAAACTCAGGGCATTTCAAGTATTATTGGGTTCAACTGAAACTTCCAAGCCTTTAACAAATTATATGACACTGTTACCCATCTTTAGGTGTTCAGAAATGAGAACTTCAAGCTTTGAAAAATCTTATTTGCCAACATTTTCCTTCTGTTTTCTAATTTTGTATTTGACCTTGGTGTTTTAGACTGGATTTCCCATTAAGAACATAAACTTCTTATTGTTCCCTATATTTCTTCTTCCGCAGTGCTTAACAGAAATTCTTTATAAATATTTTTAAGGGATCAGTTGAGTCCCTTGTTCATTATATAATGATAAACACACAGGATGACAGCTGGCCACCACTTTGAGTGTGATCATTTGACTTTGTCCAGAGAAGTCTCTTTGCCTTCCTAATCTTAAATTCCTTAGAACAGACACAATGAAATACCACATAGTCTTCTTATTTAAGATAAAAAGGTTTCCAAATTCACACATATAATCACCAAGCAATCAAATGTCTATAATCAACTCACCTTTAGCTTTCCCACAGTAAACATGTGATTAACCAGACTGAGCCAAGTCCTGCCCCAGCAGGCAGTACAGACCAATGAGTCCTCACCAGCAGGCAGTGCAAAGTGTTTCTCAATAGAGCAAAATCTCCAGGAAACTTGAAATCTAAAGTATTTTTCATCTCTCATTAAAAATGTACTTTTAGATATTAAAGTAAGTACTGCTCCCAACTATTTTTATCAATGAGTCAACTGTACTAATGGTGAGACAAATGTTTGCATAGACTTGTACCTCATTATTTAAGGATTAAAATTAAAGCTAAAACACCTTTAGCTACTCCAAATTCCCATTTGTATAATTTAACTACATATTAAGAACTGATTGCTATTAAACTTGATGTCACAGGATTTTTATTTCATTTTTATACATCAGAAAATATTTTCTTATATGAACTCTCACCTCTCTTTTATAGTTTAGTACTCATATTACTATTTAACAACACTCATATCACAAATTGTACAATAAGAAGAAATATCCTGACTTATCATTATGACTAATCATCCCAATAAGAGATTCATTATATCTCAAGACAAACAAAATATATGGATCTCCACTGCAAAAGAAATTAATCAGAAAAGAATGACTCTTGGTTTTACAAACAATATAGAAACCCTGATGGATAGGAAAGGAAGGATTCGCACCACCAGGGTGAAAAGCAAAACTCAGCATTACAGAATTGCAAAACCATATTCCATAACAAGTTCTTAAGACTCCCAGGTGCAACATCAGCAGAGCTCCAGTTTTGATTTTTATTGTAATCTTGTGGCTTTTTATTTGTAACTTATATGAAAAGAATCATATTGATTGGGGCAGATTTAACTCAGTAAAACCTATTCTACTGAGATTGTCTTTGCTAGGTGATTTTATCAAGTTCTCTTTTGGTTTCATTTTCTTCCTCATCCCTATTCCCAGGAGAGACTGAAGCCCAGCTTGCAGAGCAAATTGCCCTAAATTGAGTTCTTTCTCTGGCATAGACAGGACTGCCTTTGGCTCCTAGGCTTGAAAACTTTATGCATTCTTTTTTTCCCCTTCTTCCTTAACAATCTCCTTCCCTTTTTCCAATTAAAATGGAGAAGTTAGCACCGGTACCTGCTCCCAATTAAACGAAGGCTGCATTACCAGCCGCACTCCCAGGCCTCACCCCCCCTTCATTAGCCTTCGTCCTCTGAGGCTGCCTGGCTGCCTGCCAGGGACTTATGGCAAGAATTCAAACTCTTGCACACTTTATCCCCTCCAAATCATTCTTGAATATAAGCAGTCTGCTCCTTAGTCCCAGCACAAGAAATCCAAAAACATGTTCACAACAGATACGGGGCTGGGAGGGAGAGGGGAGAAAATGAGTTATTTAACAGGCTAAAAGCCTATGCAGAAAGAGACAAGCTGCGAGAGGTTAAGCTTCCCAGTTAATTGACCTTCATTTCTTTCTTAAAAGCCTGAGCAGTAAAAACAACAAATGACAGCTCGATGGCCTCGCTTTCTCTCTGAGTGCCTACAGGAAGTACATCCTCATCTTCACACCTCAGGCATGTCAGCTCCACAACGCTCAAAATTATGCACCATGACTGAAATATCCAACCTTGGAAGCTGAAGCAACTATTTTTTTTTTATAAAGATCAACATGGAATTTTCCAACAAATGTGAGCGCTGTGGGGCCATTGCATCAGCTATTCTCAACTGACACTGGGAATCAGCAAGTGGGCATCAAGCTGTCGTGAATGATGACCCAGGTGTCAGAACACGGGGGAAAAAAGGTCATTCTGCATGTTTCCAGGGCTCCGGCACTGCAGACACTACCTTTACAGAGTCACTGAACACAGGAGCAAATTCTATGACCAAATCCTCCTTCTTGAAACGTACTCGCTAAGTGACCTTGAACAAGTAATTTAGTTTTTCAGAGGTTTATGGTCCTTGACTCTTTGAAATGGGAATAACCATGATATCTAGCATAAAACTCTGTCCTGTGAGTTTTAAATAAGTAAAGCATAGATTCATTTACCTCAGTTCCATTCCGTGGTACACAGATAGCAACTGTCCACCCTTACGATTATCACTGCTATCACCAAGACTAAGGAAAAGATGCAATCTGACATAACTTTTGGACATTTTCCAGGAATATGGCAAGGGATAAGAGCAATTTGCACAAAACTTTTAATTTGTACAAAAACTAAAATGTGTGAGTGGATTTTTCAGAAACTGGCCCTTGTTTGGCACAAACGCCAACACAGTTTTGTAATATACTAAAATTAATTTAAGAAAACTTGTTTTTATGGTAATTGCAAGTAATTATATTTTAGCGGCAGAGTAAATATATTACCATGGCGGACTTTTATAAAAAAAAAACAACTTTTAATTAAGCACTATAAAAGAAAATTCAATGAATTTATATTCTGAGTATTATTATAAAATTTCTCACAGTGAGAAATTTCAAGTCATGAAGTAATCTCAAAGTCATTACCTTAAAAAAAAGAGAAAAGAAGAAGCAAAAGAGTACAAAATCCATAACTACTAAGTCCTTTCAAATGGTTATATTGATGAATCTAAAAGCACACTTATGAAGAGGGATAAATATCTTACATTACACTGACACTATCTCCTACAGAAGGAACAACTTCTTTCTTTACATAACATATATAATTATTGCCTACTTATAAAATATTTGTTATGATATTTGAGAAAACTAATCAGAAAGCATATTTTCTCATCAATACAGAAAGGTGATTTAGAAAATGCCTAGTTTTGATATGTCAAATTCACACTGAATTCATCATACATAGTGTGATTACTGGGATATAAATATGATAGTATATGCTAACTTTATCTTTTATTTATATTACCTACAAAAGTTTATATAATTTATCAAGCCTCCAACCATCACAAATAGAAAGGAAGGATAGTTATACCTACAGTGTGCTATTTCTGTGAGGATTATATTTAACATTTTTAATTTGAGCTCAATAAAACTGTGTTTTTTACTGTATGTTAAAATTCTAAATTGTAATCACTGTTAATAAATATGCTTTTAAAATAAAAATACAATTAAAGCATTCTCTTTTTCATCACTTTTAAAACTATGACTGATTATTGTCAAGTCTGTGATATTTCAATAATTAATTCTTAAAATAAGAACAAATAGACTGGGAAGATGACTCAGTTTTTAAAACATTTACCACCTATACCTAAGGTGCTGAGTTCAAATTCCCAGCATCCATACAAAATATCAGGCACCACAGAAGACATGGAAATGGAGATGATGGAGATGATGGAGATGGAGTGGGTGGAGATGGAGTGGGTGCAGATAGGTGGATTCTGGGAGCTAATTAGACAGCAAGTCTTGGCAGACCAGTACACTCCAGGTTTTGAAAGGGAGAAAAGACACCCAACATCTACTTATGACCCAACACACACACACACACACACACACACACTCACACACAACACACACACACAGAGAGAGAGAGAGAGAGATTGAGAGACAGAGAGAGACAGAGGCAGAGAGAGACACACAGAGAGATTTATTAGTAGCCCTGATGTTAATTCTCTTCTTGGATAAGAATAGGTAGAATGACCAAAACTTCTTAGCCCCTGAGACGTCCAGAAATCTTTCAATAGACCTCTAATCTTGGTAGTTTGAGTTGGCTGCCAATTCACAGAAATAATTATTAATTGATATGTATAGTAAAACATAAGCCATACATACCATATTATATCATGTTATAATATACAAAAGTCTACATGAGGAAAGTGATTAGATTAGAATTAGAAATACTTGATTATATTTTCATTGCTAGTAGAAAATTCAGTGAATATAAAACAAAGATTTTATCTCCAACCCTAAAGCACTGCAGTTTTTCTTGGCTTATGATTAAAATTTCATCCAGAAACCTGGCTAATATAGGAAAGTGTCCTTCTTTGAACCAGTTAGAAGTGGAGAAAGAGATACTACAGAGTAGAGTGCTCAGTGTCTAACAAATTTGTATGACAAGGCAAAAAGAAGCTTATATTCAGAAAAAAATTCCTTGTTCGTTGACTGAACTCCCTTAAAATTGTGGTTAAGGGTATCAGGACCAGAAGAATTCAATTTCCCCCCAAGTTAGTAAACTTCTGACTGGGAGGTCCTTCTGTCTGTGTGCTGCTTTTATTGGTTAATGAATACAGAACTGGCTTGGCCTATAACATGGGAGGAAGAAGGCAGAGTCAGAGAGATGCCATGGGTCCACCACCGAGATAGACATGCTGAAACTTTGCTGGTAGGCCATGACCTTGTGGTGATACATAGATTAATAGAAATGGGTTAAATTAAGATGTAAGAGTTAACCAATAAGAAGCTAGAGTTAATGGGTCAAGCAGTGTTTTAATTAATACAGTTTCTGTGTGGTTATTATAGTTCTGGGCAGCCAGGATGAACAAGCAGGCCCTTCTCCTACAGGCACTCTTGCACTTTGCATCAAGTCAAGAAATGCTCATCAAAAAACAATAGAATTCAATTAGTTACCAACCTGAAACTAAAATCACTGTTTGAACCTCTGGAAATAAAAAATATAAAGCCTAATTCTATATCGGGAATTATTACTGTCAGTTGAAAGCAAAATCAAAAGAATTACTTTGCATAATATTTACATAGAACAAATATAGTCAACAACTCTAGAATCAAATCCAGGAGCTGAGTAAAGGGTCTATGACTGATGTAACTACTAGATTCACAAGTCCTTCATCGTGGGGGCTTCCTTTCATAGAACAGTGACCTTCCCAAGAGGCAGATGAATGTCCTTAGTGCTATTTCCTTAAAAATGGGCAAAAGCAATGCTAGTCTGCAATGGGAGCTTTTGACATGTGAATTAAACACATGTCTGTTATGTTGGTAGTGCTTAAGATATTTGATAACCGCACTAGAAAAGAATGTTTTCTCTATGTAACTAATTTCTTGGTCTGACATTAAAATTCTATTCATCAAAAGTTTCTGTGGAGCAAAGAGTAAGTCTGCACAAATAAAACAAGTCCAACTTTAACCAAACATTACAGACCTCAGCCAGAAACTAGAGGGCGAGTTCATTCCAGCATCATTACGAACCCAGTATAAAATCATCTTAGAAGACCCTGGACAACAGGGAAATTGATCTCACTGTTTAGTGTACTCACACAGCGTTTGCCCAGAACATAATGTACTCAGAATCACCTTTGATGTCTTCTGAAAGATTGGAGATGAACCAGATTCCACAGGAGGACACCACCAAGGACATCTAGACCAAATGGAAAAAAATTAGCATCTTTAGATTCTGTCTGCAGACCCAGGAGCAATTCCAATTTTAAAAACCCTGAGTGTATCATCATGAGAATGAAGATCGTCAAATACAGCTTTGTTCTGTTTCAAGTTTTCCTCCAATATAGAACACTATTCTGAACTGGCTTTTCTTTATTTATATATAATTTTTTTTAATTTTACATTCTAGGCCCAGTTACCCCTCACTCCCCTTCTCGTACCCTCTCACATGCCCCTTTCTACCCCCATCCACTCCTCAGAGGAGGTAAGGTCTCTTTTGGGAAGTCAAAAAAGTCAAGTATATCCAGGTGAGGCAGGATCAAGCCCCTCCCCCATGTATCAAGGTAGAGCAAGGTATCCCACCAAAGGAAGTGGGTTCCAAAATACCCGGCCATAACCCAGGATATGTTCTTGTCCCACGGCCATGCCCCCCACAACAGATCAAGCCACATAATTGTCACCCACATACAGAGGTCTTAGTTCAGTCCCATGTAGGTTTCCCTGTCCAGAGTCCACGAACTCTCACTAGCTCAGGTCAGTTGTCTCTATGGTTTTGCCATTCATGATCTTCACACACACACACACACACACACACACACACACACACACACACACACACACACACCGTTTATATAATCCCTCCTTTCTCTCTTCAACTAAGCTCCAGAAGAACAGCCTCATGCTTGGCTGTGGATCACTGCATCTGCTTCCATCAGTTACTGGATGTCAATTCTATGATAACAATAAGGGTAGTCAGTAATCTGATCATAGGGGAATGCCAGTTCAGACACCCTCTCCACTATTGCTAGGAGTCTTAACTGAGGTCATCCTTGGTGGATTCCTGGGAATTTCCCTACCACCTTGTTTCTCCCTAACCCCATAATGACTCCCTCTATCAAGGTATCTCTTTCATTACATCCCCTCTCCATCGCTCCCCCAACATGGCCATCTTGAGCCTCACGTTCCCATTCCCCATCCCCTCCCTTCTATTCCCCTTCTCAGTTGACCCAGAAGATCTTAACTATTTCCCTTTCCTGGGGTCCTTGATGAGTGTCCCTGTTAGGGTCCTCCTCTTTACCTAGCTTCTCTGGGGTTGTGGATTATAGCCTGTTATCCTGTGCTTTACAGCTAGTATCCACTTATGAGGGAGAACATACCATGTTTATCTTTCTGGGTCTGGGTTACTTCACTCAGAATGTAGTTCCATCCATTTGCCTGCAATTTCAGGATGTCATTGTTTTTTTTTTTTTTTTTACTGCTGAGTAATACTCTATTATGTAAATGTATGAGTTTTCTATATCAAAAGCGAACTTAACTGTAATTTGATTATTCTGACCTCAGTTTCTACTTAAAGACAGAGTCTGCAACAGTGCTGAACTGATCACGAAGTTCTTACACAAATATTTTATGATCTTTACAGCCAGAATGTTAATTCATTAACATAAAAGAATATTTTAGAATAATTACTTAATATCTTAAATAATTTTTAGATGGAGACATATGTGCTCACATACACAAGTGCCGCAGAGGCCACAGGCATAGGAACCTTGGTCCTGAGCCACCTGATTGGGTGCTGGGAGCTGAACTTGGACCCTCTGTGGGAACACTGTGCACTGTGCTGGGCCATCTCCCAGTCACTAGAGAGACTCTCCTAAGACAAGACTGGGGACCAACGTCTCCTGGGCTGCACTCAAATATGTACTATGGACTATATAGCTAACACTGGAACAAAACAAGAGCCAACACAGCACAGCACCTAATACAGAATATTTATTTTAATTTATTTTTAATTTGTTAAAATTTAATATTCTTCGCCTCTCCCAAGTTCCTCCTGATCCTCTCTTCCTTCCTACCTGCCCCTTAACTTTAAGTTCTTTTTTCAAAAACAAATAAAAATCAAAAAGAACAAAAATTCCTCCAAACCACAAAAACAAAGTAAAACCACACCCAAAAAGAAGATCTCACACACACACACACACACACACACACACACACACACAAATGCACACACACCAAAGTATAACCAAACAAAAGCACACAAAAACCTGTGAATTTCAATATATGTTGGTCAGCTACTCCTGTCCTGCAGTGATTAATATACCCATACCTTCTCACTCTATAGGAGAAAACTTATTTTCCTTCTCCCAGCCAGGATAAATGACAGTTCAGCTGTTAACCTTTACCCTGAAACAGTGGTTCTTAACCTGTGTGTCCTGACCCCTTTGGTGGTTGAGTGACCCTTTCACAGGGGTCAACAAAAATGACTGGAAACCACAAATATTTTTAGTATGATTCATAACTGTAGCAAATTTATAACTATGAAGTAGCAATGAAAATAATTTTATGGTTGGGGGTCACCACAACTGTATTAAAGTGTTGCAGCATTAGGAAGGATGAGAACCACTACCTTAGTGGCTACATTTTCATTCATTATTTTTTAAAATATAACAAAATTAAAGATAAGATAAAACAAAAATTATCATATCAGAGCTGGACAAAACAAAGGAGCAGAAGGAAATGAGCCCAAAAGAAGGCATAAGAGTCAGAAACCTGTTTTTCCCCTCACACAGGAATCCCATGAACACACTAAACAAGAAGCCATAAAAAGCAGAGGACCTGATGCGACCCATGCAAGACCTGTGCGGGCACGCTGCCTCAGTCTCTGTGAGTTCATAAGGGCTTTGATCATGTTGACTCAGGGTACATTTTAGAAGTAAGAGAAAATATTCCATTCACTCAAAACCCACATACACCTCTAAAGTCATCAAAAGGAACACTGGGGGGTGGGAGGCCCGTTGCTGATCTTGCAACACCAAAGCCCTTCTCAGGCAACATAGTACAAACAAAGGCAAGCAACCCAAACTCAGTTGCCAGTAGCCGATCAGATTAACTAATAAACCTGAACTATGATGTCCTTGAACTGAGGTTACATGGTGGGTCAGCCTCTAGAGCTAACTAGCTGCTGTTCACTGCTGTTGTGCCAAAAATGAAATTCCACCTGTCTACTTGAAACAAACAGCTGCATCACCAATCAGGGGAGATTAATTCTGAGAAGGTACTGAAAGCACAGAAACACCTCAACTCTGAGATTTGTGCATATCTCAAAGTTTTAGTCGATTTCAACACCCCTGAGGGACTTGGAAGATAACCTCAGCTGAATATTAGCCACCAAAGCAAAATATGCTAGAAAATATGGCCATGACTAGAAAAACTGTCCAGCCCACTTACTGCAAGGCTAAGAGGCAAACAGACACCCTTGACAAACAGACTAGGAAAGTAAAGACAGCAGTGACCGACATCACATCACTGTCCAATGCAGGCTCAGCACTGTGTTAAACCATGGGAAAGAGAAGAGTTCACAAGGTCAGCTGAGCCTCATCTTTCACACACAGAACCAGATGCCTATATTTTTCAGAGTCTAAGAAATAACGTGCTCCAAGACTGCTTTATGGTCTTGTTTTTTCCTACTTTGCCACTTGGCATCCCTTTTCTTGTTTTATTTCATTCCAGCAGTACTTTTACTTTCTCATAGTTTACATAACTAGACTTTCCTTTCCTTCCCTTCATACGATCATCTACTTTTGTTTGTGCAGGTTTTTTTCTCATATCATTTTAATCTCTTTTCTTTCTTGTTTGTATTCTCTCTCTCTTCCTCTTTCTTTCTCTCTCTCCCTCACCTTTTCCCATTATATTATAGCAATAATACATTGCTGACTAGCTGACTAATAGGATTTAAATTCTTGGATTACCAGTGTACCCTATTGTCAATTTAGTCACTCTCTCCATGTTGAGAGCACAACTTTACAAAATTCTGACCTAAAACTGACAGAACACATATAAGATGAATGACTTTAAAACAGCTCTCTGGGATAATGGGAGCACTCCCAGCAGACTGGTGATGGCATAGGACATTGCTGCTCCTCTGATTCTCTACCCACCACACACACACACACACACACACACACACACACACACACAAACTCACACACACACACAAACTCACACACACACACACAAACTCACACACACACACACACAAACTCACACACACACAAGCTCACACACACACACGCTCACACACACACACAAACTCACACACAGACACACACACAAACTCACATACACACACACACAAACTCACACACACACACACTCACACACACACTCACACACACACACACACACAAACTCACACACACACATACACACACACACACACACACTTTTACAATTAATCTTAGATTTTTGCTGTTTGAAGGAGGCCAACTCTACAAGCTTTATTTTAAAACAGGATCACTTTCTTTGACCTAAGAGAGAGTCTATTTGTACCACGTTGTTCACACTAATTTAAAAGAAATTGTTGAAAAGTAGTATCAATAATAACCAAATCTTCCTCCTTCTCAAACATTTCCCTTGCAAGAATCCCAATCAGTTTGATTTCTGCCTTCGTGTTACACATACATGCATGCTCTTATATATCTGTATAGAATGTAAGAATCACAAATGAGAGAAAATGTGGTATTACAAACCTTAATTTCCTTAATATGATCAATATATTTTATTGCAAATGACCATTTTATTTTTCCTGACAGCTTCAAATAATTTCTTTTGTGCATAGTTACCACATTTTCTTTATGTATTCCTAACCTAGCTTGATTCCATAAATTAATGGTTATGAGTAGTGCTAAAAAAAAAAAAAACATTGGTATGCAAGTATCTCTGGGATCTGTTGAGTTGGAGCCACAGTAGTAGTATAGGTAGGTCATTTGAAAGATAAATCGTTCATTTTTTGAGAAACCTCTATCTCTACTGGCTTCCATAGTAGCTGCAGTAGCCTCTATTATCACTGATGGTATATATGGGTTTCCTTGTATCCACATTTTCATGACAAAATTTGTTATTTGTTTTACTTTTCATTTCAAAACTTTCCCTGCAATATATTTTGAACCTGCTTTTCTTCCCCCAAATTCTCCAAGATCCCAAGATCCTCCCCACCTCTCTCCCAACCCAACATCGTGACTTCATGGTCTCCCTCTCTGTCTCTCTGTTACTCTCTTTCTTTCTCCAAAAATATAGCAAAACAATAAATGGAAAATTAAAACAAACAAAATTATACCAAAATGAAACAAAAAGTCCCAACACACACACACACACACACACACACACACACACACACACAGAGTGACACTCCTTTGGAGAAAGCTGATTTCCGTTTCCCAGAAGATATTCATTGCCATTAGTTTCCTGAGTAGGAATGGGAATTTGTGTCCACTTCCCCCTTTTAATTCTGTGATTTGTCTGAATGAAACAAATGCAGTACTTGTTACAGTCTCAATGAGTTCACATATTCATCAGTACTATGATGTCTAGGAGTACAGTTTCCTTGGAGTCCTTCATCCCCCCTGACTTTCACAATCTCTCTGCCTCCTCTTCTGTATAGATCCCTGTGTCTTGAAGGGAGGTGTTATATAAAGCCATTCTTTGGAGGACTGAATGCCCTAATGTCTCTTACTCTTTATACATTGTCCAGTTCCGGGTCTTTGTTAGTTCTATAAGCCGTTGCAAGAAGAAGCTTCTCTGGGGAAAGCTGAATAATGCATTGGTCTATGTGTATAGCAATGTGTCACTGGGACTCTCTGTTATGTTCCTTTAGCAAAACAATAGCACTAGGTTTTCCCACAGCCCATCACCTATCGAAAGTCAGGTTCTCGGTTGCTTTTGCAGTGTCAAATATGAATTTCAACTCATGGAATGGCCCTTAAATCCAAAACAAATGGTTGGTTTGTTTCACAACATTTGTGCCACTGTTGTACGAGATTATCTCGCAGGAAGGTGATGCTTGGTCGTAGGTTTTGTGACTGGGTCATAAGGACGATTGCTTTTCTCCTCTGGTAACATGCAAAGTACCTTTCCAGCACTGAGAGTGTTAGTAAGTATGGGTGAAGATTCCAGTTAGATTCTAGCTGGGCATCCATTCAGTGGTCAATAAAATCAAACTGAAGACCCAGCTATAATTCCACACACTTTTAGATACCTTATTTGTACAAAGAAGCCAAAATAGACACTGGAGAAAAGACAGCGTTTTCTATGAATGGTGGTGGTCAAACTGAACGGATGGCTATGTGTAGAAGAATGAAAATGTCCACATCTTTCAGCCTGCACAAAACTCAAGTCCAATGAATCAAGGACCTGAGCATAAAACAGATACCATGAACTTAATAAAATAAAGAAGGAAGTGGGCTTAAATGACTGCCATTCTGATAGGTGTGAGATGGAATCTCAGTATAATTTTAG
Organism: Arvicola amphibius; assembly: GCF_903992535.2. Classification (NCBI taxonomy): domain Eukaryota; kingdom Metazoa; phylum Chordata; class Mammalia; order Rodentia; family Cricetidae; genus Arvicola; species Arvicola amphibius. The sequence continues at coordinate 80,972,046 of NC_052057.2, forward strand.
TTGCATTTCTCTGGTAGCTAGTGAGGATGATGTTTAATTGTAATTGATATGTTACCTTTTGTCAAATAATGGCTCACTTTACTGTCCTTTCATTGATGAAGCTGGGTTATTTCTTGTTATTTGTATATTGTAGGTGCTGACCTCTTGCAGGTGCGTTGTTAGAAAAGACTTCACTCTGTGAGCTGTCTCTTCATTATGCTTACTGCTTCCTTGCCACAGAGTAGCTCTCTCAATTTCATTAGTTCTCACTTGTTAAGTGATAGCTTTGTTTCCTGAGCAACGGGAGTCCTATTAAGAAAAACCCTCGCCTATATCAAGTGGTTTCTATAACTTCTATTCTAACAGTTCCAGGGATTCAGGTCACACTTTAAGATATTTGACTCATTTGGAGTTAATATTTATATAAGACAAAAAAGATTGAGTTTCATTGTATTGCTTATAGATATGCAGCTCTCAGCATCATTCATTGAAGGAGATGCTTTTTCTCCAATATATATGTATTCAGCATCTTTGTCACAATTCAGGCCGCTGTAGCTCTGAGTCTATAGCTGAGTCCTCAATCGTTTCAGCTAGTATGTGTATCTGATGCTTTGTTATTATGGATCTGTAACATAACTTGAAATTAGGAGACCTACAGAGATAGAAAATACAAAGGAGAAAGGACCATGGGGCTAACAAGCTGAGAGGAGGAATGTGGAATTTCTGTGATAGGCACCATTTAAGCCCGAAGAGACATGCTGTGCAGTATAGACCATCACTTTTGATTTTTCTAAATTCGATGTTATTGAGTTTATGTGGAACTGGGGTTTCATAAGGGAGCCCAAAGAAGACAAAGAGGTATATAACAAAATCACTAAGTAAAATAGTATTTAAATTTTAGTATTAAAAATTAAATCCTTGCTGAAACCTTAGCACATGGTTATCAATTAAGTATTTGAAATGTGATTAAAAGCTTCTCCCTGTCTGAGATAGTGACATGACCCTGGCCAAAATTTTCTGAACTGAAGAAAACTTTTTCACGTGTATAATGAGTATATTTTTCCTATATTCTTATATGAATCTAGAATGTTGTTGCCAATTTAAACTGCAAAGTTTGAACCATATGAGACTGGCTTTGTGCTTCAGAACTGATCTCAAGTCTAGATGCTGACAACGTGTGTCAACAAGTCACAAGTCAGCCACATTTGTTCTTTGTTTTTATTGGGAGCCCTGAAGAGTTTTTACATGAGTGACTTAAAGTCACAGATTTAATTTTTTCTAAAGTAGCAGTCATTAATAGAGGTCTTTTCTTTATTGATGTAAAACTATTCATAAAACCTAGTATCTGTTTACATATTAGATTTTACACATCGAGGTGGTCACTGTAGACTTTTCCTTAGTCTCTGCCTTATACAGTTCATCAAAGAAAACACACATTGAGAATACATAAACAAGAAATACATGTTCTTAAGTTTAAACATGTGGTCTTTCTTAAAAATAAATGTATAATTATGTGGTGGTCTCAAATATTTTCTGGACTATTACATATCAACATTGGGTGGGGGATGGTTGAGACAGGATTTGTGTAATAGCCCTAGTTGTCCTGGAACTAGCTCTAGTAGACCAGGATGGGCTTAAACTCACAGAGATCGGTCTGCCTCTGTGTCCCGAGTGCTGGGATTAAAGGTATGTGCCACCACCGCCTGGCTAAGTACCAACATTTTTAAAACACTGGAATTATAATAGAAGACTAAGTCAAGGAGATAGAGAAAGGACAGAGTATTAAGAGAAAAATAGAATTTGAAAGTTAATAATATTGTAGTCTAATGAGATATTTCAGAGGCTTTGGAATGTACTGAAAAAGTCAACAGGCAATGACAATTTTTAGTACGTGATTAAGTAAAAGGATTTCTTATCTATGAATTTGTGGATGTGTATTCTTGTGTGGGCGCATTCAAAGGTGCTACATGAATTTAATCATTACAACAGATACATGAAGCACAGAGGTATTACGATTCAATAGCTGAGGAGAGGAATACAAAGAAAAAGCCTGCTTAAGGTCTCATAACAAACAATGATATAAATCATTAAATATCAATGCCAGTCTTTGCAACTCCCGTGCTCTTTTGCCTCCAGTGAAAAAGATAATCGCAATAGTAGAAACTAAATTAGGAACAGAGATTGTTATCAGTCTAGTGGCTTGAAAAAAATATTTAAAAACTAGTCCCAAGATCACTTATAAATAAGAATCCATTTTTAAAAGGTTTTATGCACTTGCTATTTGGTTATTTGGTTATTAGTAATCTGCAGAAAACAATGGCAAATTTGCTCAGGAACCAAAGCAGCTAACCATTTCTCCTTTACATATCTCAGAAGTGGCATAGCATTCCTGAGCACTTGATTCACATATTTTATTAGGAATATATATGATAGCAATGCCTTCTTAGGAAGACAGCTGTGAACTCTTAATTTTCTTCCACGTTCACATAGAAAAGGTACTTGATTTGCAATCTCTATCTATGAGCTAGGAGGAATTTATTACTTCAGTATATTTTTAAATCTATTTGTATTACTTCGGTCAGTCTGCCATGGGTAATAGTATCTAGAATCAATTTGATGTGGAAAATGGAATACATAAATCACTCTTTAGTCATCAAATTGAATAAACAATTATGAGAGTTTAATATATAAAAATGCCCATCAAGTTATCATTTCAAAATGACATGTCTAATTAGTTATCAAATATCATAGGATGTGTTAATAGATGCCGCTTAAGAAGTCACTTCTAGACTACATTCTGTACACCGTCATCACGTGTCTCTTGACCTTATTTTTACATTAGTTCAACATTAAAAGCAAGTTCAGGTACCTTTCGTGTGACTTGGATTAGTTCATTAACCACCCACAATTCACCACCTCATAGGCTACAGTTAAATAACAGGTCACTCTACTTAAATTATGATTTAAGTATTTAATATTGCTTAAATTATGATAATATGGAAGTTTCTGGGCTATTTCTTACGCATAAAGTGTTTTTATATAGTGTGTAAAACACAAATTTCATAAGTATAATTTTAAAATATTTCTCACCAGATTTGTTTGCTTATCCTCCATGGCAACATACATGTAAAATGTATATGTATATTTTCAGATATATTTATAATACAGAACTTATTTACAAAGTCTATAGATACCTAAATGCTTTACTATGCAATCTCCTAATATGGTACAGATGCTCTCTTAATATAGTAAAATGTTTATTAGGTCAAGAAACAGAATATTAATATGACAATATTTTAAGTTTTGTGGAGCAAAACTGCAGGAAGACAATGATCAATGAGAAGTTTTTCTGTTCTTTTTTCCAACAAAGATAGAAAGGATAAATTACTGAAAATTACTGTCTCCATCAATCGTTGCTCCAAAGAGACACCTACACACTAAAATCTAGGGAAATATACGCCAGAGACTTCTTTCCATTTACGTAAGCACACGTGGCAAAGGAAAGCACTACACTAGCTTATACTCATACAAGTTAGGCTCTGAGACAGTGAACAACACTGTTGGTCAAATGATATCTTTTATTACAACTATGAAAACTAAGAAGAAAAAAATAAAGGAAGATGGTTCTCAAAGATAAAAAGAAGCCCTATTAATTAACTAATTAATTAATTGATAGACCTACCATATACTTTTTTACCCAGTGAAGGACGTTATAGAGACTGAAATAAATTATATTGAAAATGGGAGACTAGGCAATGAAAAGGCATAATCACTCAATGCCAGAGGTCTAGAAGACAAGGATAAGTTGTTGACCACTGCAATATCCTGATTTAAACAAACAAGTCATTTAAATCATTAAGAATACCAGAAAAAATTGAACAATCACTTGATTGCCAATGGTGCTGGGAAATTACGACTAAGAATCTTGGGGAAAGAGTACCACTGCTTATGATAATGGTATCCTGAATAAAAACCTTATATTACAAACATAAAAACAGATATGCATGTACCAGCATGATGTGTAAGACCAGCTACAAAATGATCAGTTTAAGGCTGGGGAACAGAGAAGCAGAATTAAAATATAACAGATCATTAAATGATAATTTTAAACTAGTCTGTGGAAGATTACCAATTGTTTTATTTGCCTTTATATATATATATATATATATATATATATATATATATATATATATATATATATATATGTAGTTTTACTATGTTAAAGTTAAAGCCTTCTTTTTTTGTTTAAACAGAAAAAGGGGAAATGATGTGGGAGAGTCTTCTGTTTGAGTTGATTTCATTGGCTAATAAAGAAACTGCCTGGCTCATTTGATAGACCGCCCCTTAGGTGGGTGGAGTAGACAGAACAGGAAGAGGAAGTGAGGTAGAAGGATCAGTAAGATGCCACACCTTTCCTAAGTTAGGCAGACCACTGTGCCTCTCCTGAGAGAGAGGCCAGACGCAATGAAGCTCCAGCCCAAGATGGATGTACGCTAGAAACTTCCTGGTAAGGCACCACTTTGTGGTGCTACACAGATTATTAGATATGGGTTAGTCAAGACGTGAGTAAGAGGCTGGAATTAATGGGCCAGGCAGTGTTTAAAAGAATACAATTTGTGTGTTGTTATTTCGCGTGTAAAGCTAACCATGCGGGAGCAGAGCTGGGCGAAAAGCAGGCCCGCAGATACTCACTACACCTTTATTTTTGTGTTAAATTTCTCATAATTATATGTCTTGATACTTTGTAAAAGGATACTGTCCACTGCCCACCTCTTTCTTCTTCCCTAACCACCACTCAAGTCATTCATATTACAACCTGCCTTTTATACCTTCACTGTTATGCATGTATTACTAAACAAAATTTAAGTTTTATGTGAATAGAAAAATTAAAATATATTTTTATGTTTAAATCAACATTACGTATATTGGGCTTACCACTTAATTCATTTTCTTTGACCTATTATATAGAACTGACCTTTTTATATTATATGTATTTATCCATAAAAGGGGTTGAAAATTTGAATCTTTTTCAGTTAATAGGTGTTAGAGACAATATGTCCAAAGGAAAATGGGCATAGATGTCTATCTTTATAATGGTCTTAAATGTCCAAGGTCGAACTGTAGATCAAAATATGAGCATATCTTCAACTTTGATAGATACCAAGTTTTCCAAATTACTTGTTTTAATTTATATTCCCAATGGCTGGATAGGAGAATTTGAATTGCTAATACTTGGTGTTACCATTACTCTTACTTTAATGACATCTCATTGTATTTTCACATGCAATTAAGTGCTTTTTCTTTATGTATACTGGCTGGTTTTTAAGTTTTTCTTCAGTGACATTTAAAGTACAAATCCATTTTTGAAGAGTTATCTCTTCATATTTCATAAGACGATTTTTAAGTGGTTATTTTTTCAACTGTATAATTTTTTCAAGTTCTATTTTTAGAAATATTATTCTGTGAGTCATAGTTTTTTCTATGTTTGAATAATGTCTTTAAATAGAAACTGTAGAGGTAGAGATATACCTCTTTGGTAGGCTACTTGCCTAGCATGCTTGCAACCTTGTGTTGGATGCCTCATATCATGAAAAAGAAGAAGGGGAAAAAAACAAAAAACCAGAAAAAGAGGTGGAGGGTGGAGGGTGGAGGATGACAAGTTGTTAACTGAAATGTTGTTATTTGAGTTCCTACCCAAACAGACCTCTGGCAAGCACTTTCACTGTGTAACTTAATTGGGAAAGATTCTAAGTGACAGGGGAGGGAGTAATAGGGAAAATTACTGAGGATACAATCTTGTCATCATCACGATAGAGAATGTGATAAATTCAACCAGAACCTTCTGAAGGTGGTACAAAATGAGTGCCAGGCTTGTATGTCTGAGGGAAAAAATCTGAAGCATGGATCAAAGTTCTTTCCTTGATGCTTCTAATGGGCTAAGTAGCATTGACACCATATTCTAAGGTTATTCACACGATGGTAAAGCGATTCTCAGGAATGCTTAAAAGGCCATGAACAGAAATTATGCACTGTGTACTTGGGAGAAATGTTAGAGAGCCATGAGCCAGAATGGCAGTCTCTTAATTATCAAGAGCTGAACTAGAAGATGAGACCAGAGAGTGAGACATGGCAGTTAGGCAACAAACTTGTAGTTGAATTTATCAATGTTTCCCTCTTTAATTAATGTATTTCATGGGCTTAAGAATTGATACCTAAAGTCACATTCATCTATTATCTTACCCTATACATACGCTATACATGGATTTTTGTTGTTCTGACATTTCAATATATAGCCTCTAGAAACTTTTTGATCATACTACAATATAAAGCAAGTTTTACAGTTTTCCATAGTAGAAGTCAATTATTTATGTGCATAGTTGGACTAAAGAAAATTGTTTAAAATGGGTCTATTTTGGCCCAGAGTAGTTTAAATGATCCTCCTGCCTCAACCTCCTAAGCAGCTGACTACAGGTATTCACCACTGTACATGGCTCATGACAATAAATTGTCAGCCCACAATGATTTTGATTTGATTTATGCCATTTAGAAAACCAACACTTTACTATGCTAGGTTCTACCACTAAACTCTCCTTCAAGCTCACTCACCTTGACAGTTAGAATATATTTCATACTCTTTTGAATCTGCAATGGGCCTGTAATATGTTAGAGTATGAAAGGGATGTGATAGAAGTTCTTAAGACTTACAGTGTTGTGCTTTTATATAAGATGGCACGCCTTGAATCCCACCTTCCATCTTGTAAAAAGCTCATGTGCATAAGAAAACCAAATGAAGACTATCTGAAGTGGATGCTCAGCGGACCTAATAACCATTTAACTACTATCCAGAAGCACTTCCAAGTACAAATAGGCCATCTAGGGAGTATCATCCCCATTGAGATTTCCAGTGACTGAAACCAGAGGACCATCCCATTGAGTCCCCCAAATCAGGACTGAACTTAAACAGTCATTACTGTGTTCTGTTATACAGATATGCACAGCCCAAACAATGTGGATAGGCATTTGGCATCTACTCATATAGTAGCATTCCTGCCATGTGCAACCTTACTCATATAGCCTTTCTAGCTTGTTGTCTGTCAGGGTTGTTTGCTTGTCATTAGACTTTGTGATATCCATGTTGCTTTTGGTATTAACTTTTTTATTTTATTATTTCTGAGACAGGCTGTATCTAGCTCAGACTGTCTTTCAACTCCCTATACAACTGAAAATAACGTTGATTTTATGGCCCCCTGATTCCACCTCCTGAATACAGGTATCATTATTCTGTGCCACCACTATATCTGGTAAACACAGTGCAAGGTATCAAACCTGCTGCCTTAACGCAGGCTATGGAGGCTCTAGCCTTTAGGCAAATACTCAGTAACAGGTATAAAAGGCTTCATTGGTTTCAGAAATGAATGTTAGGGTTTTGACTTTAATTTCATTGAATCAAAATATATATTTGAGACAAATTAATAGGTTTATATGATTAAATCTTTTAATCCTGCCACATTCCTCTACTTTTAAGATCTTCCTTAATATCTCTAAGTTTTATTTTATAATTATTGCATGCTAGGTATGCATCCTTCATTGTGTGTGTTCTTAGTTATCTAGAATTTAATTAAATTCTGAAAAGGGGTGGGATGGGAGGGTGGGTGGAGGGAGTGGGAGGAGGGGAGGGATTGGGAATTTGGATTGGTAATTTTTTATTTAAAAAGTATTAAATAAAAATTTTTAAGAGAAATAAAAACTTTCAATGATATGCACTAACTAAAGTAATTATTAACAAACACTAATTCAGAATTCAGACAGTGCTTAGAGGAACCTTACACATAGAGGAGAAAGAAAGCTGGTCATAAACAGAAAAGATACTGAAAGAATAAACCTCAATCAGGCAAACATAGAAACTAGACCTAGGAAAGATCAAACATGAACAAGTCAGTAAACCAGCAAACACTTAAGTGGAACACGGGAGAAGGATGCAACCCAATAACATTTGAAAGAAAAAAATAACAAAATTACAGCAATCAGAGAAAAATAAAAACCTCTTCAATTAAGATACAGACTAGCTGATTGGTTTTTAAAAGGGAACCCAATTATTTATTGTCTGAAAGAACAACAACTTACTGAAACAGTCAGACACAAACTAAAAGAAAATTGGTGGAAAACAATATACCAAACAAGGGAGAATTCCAAAATTAAATTAAGAGAAAGGAAACCTAAGCACAGTTGCAATGGGAAGTGAGATGGAAGCAGAAGTAAGCACCCCCTCCAAAAAAAAGTAAGGCATGAACTTGATAAAATCACTGGTGATTCCTAGCAGACTTTCGAAGAAGATATAACACAACCATTCCTCAAACTATTATACAAAATAGAAAAAGAAAGAAATTTTCTAAACTTATTCCACAATGCCAGTATTACCAAAACAAGCATGGGAGAACCGTAAATGAACTTCCTTGATGAACATGAACCAAATAGGCCACAACAAAACCCTTGCAAATTAAAAACAGTATGATATACCACATCAAAAACAACCTATACCTTGATCAAATTGGATTAATACCGTATATGTAATAATGGTTCACAAATGCAAATCAATAAATAAAATAAGTACAGAACATTGATAGAGAAAAGGACAAAAATTATATGATCATTTCATAGAGGTAGGGGGAAAGTCCCAGAAATAAATGCACAAGGACACATGCATCTGCTTCTTAAAACAATGTTTCCAAAAATATATAAGAAAGAAAACTGCACTCTTACAATAGGTGCTGGGAAAACATTATATTCATATGTAAAAACTCTGAAACTAAAAATCAGTATTCCTATTCCATACGTTGAGAAAAATCAATACAAAAATAGATCAAAGAGCCTATTATTTTAGTCCTGAATATTGGAAATCACTAAAGAGAGACATATTGAAACTCTTCAAGACCTAGACAAGCCTGGAAGGAGTTTTTGAATATAACTACAATTGCTCAGACACCACTAACCTAAAATCACAAATGGGATTATATGAAACCAAAACACTTAGAGTAGCAATGAAAATAATAACCAAATGCAGAAACAGCCTACCAAAGAAGACAATCTTTATAGATTGTTTATTTAACCATAGATTAATACAGTCTATAGCACTATCCTGAATAATGTCCAAAAATGCATTTTGCTTTCTGGTTAAGGACACCTGCTTTTATTCAGAGCATCATCTGGAAAACAATAATGTAATTTGCTTAACATGAAAATGGCACTGTCTGCAGTGAATGATGGAGGGGAAGGGAGAAGGAAGAAACTAGAAGGAAATGATGGGGTAAGTATATGTAGGTACTGTGTGTGTATAAAATAGTTAAATACAAACCTTTACATGTGTAATTTCTATAAACCAATAAAACGTCATTTTAAAAGAATAAAATAGGAAAGTAAAGTGATACTGGTCCAGAGGATAAAAGAGACTGACTGCAAACTCTGTGGTCAATTAATACTGCTTTTTTAGCCAAATGGAAATGACACACATCCTTACCATTAATCATTAATCATAATACAAAGACTTGGAATGTAATTCAACCATAAAGCAATTGCCTTACATGTACAATGCCCTGGGTTTTATACAAGTACATAGAGAGGAGAGGAGAAAGAGACAGAGAGATAGAGAGAGAAACAGAAGAGCAATACAGAAAGAGAGATTATTTAACAACCAAAAATTTATTTTAAAATTCTAATCAATTGGTTAGATCATGACATATATATATGGATTTCCATGTCATGGAGGTATTCCCTACTCATAACAATCTCTGCCATTAAGTATTTTGGTTAGACATAGAACACATATAAAAGCATAGTCAGTAATGTACCACATATAACAAATAGATTTTTAAATTCCTAAATCCGTATCTACTCAAATAACTAGGAAATAGTATAAACTTATTTTGCTTAGGACATTTTAGATTACATAATTAACATACCTTTTCTTCAAGCAACAAATAAAAATTTTTATCCAAAAAAATGAAGGATTTTACTCATAATAAAATTACAAATATATAGGAGACGAGAAGCTTAATTCCCTCTCTCATGAATTTTGTGTCAATGTCTGCTCTTTGCCAGGGACCTGATATTCAGCAATAATGTGCTAGGCATTAAAATACCAGGAAGAAGAGATAGACTGTTTTCCTCTTGAAAACTGGCACCTAGACAACCTGCCTGTGCTCTATAGTCTAGCTCCTACAAACTCCAATAACCCTGTGGCTTTTTGACAGGGATCATGACTTCCTAGCCCTTCTTTCTCCCTTTGGGATTCACAGGAATCCAAAACCCTCAACCCAGAGAACCTCAAGCTAGACTGTGTGGTATGGAAACACAGGCAACATAATTATGCTCCAACAAACAGCTCCTTGTCACCTTAGTCATCCTGTGGATATTGGCATCTTATCTACCTTCCACACCTAGCCAGACCCATAGATCTTTTGCTCTGGCCCAGACTGGTTAGTCTGATTGACCTTATCCTGCTATCCTCCCTATTTCCAGATCTACTTCATGTCCCACAACCTGGGTACTGACCCAACCTGAATATCACTGCCTGCCCGTTTCTTAATCTCCAAGTTCAGGCCAGGTGGGCAAGAAGACTTTTCCTTTTCCTGAGTGAAGTCTGCCATATCCACATATAACAAAAACAATTAGTCTTATAAACCCAGGACTCATCTCAAAAACAATATAAAATATCAAGACAGCATGGCTGTCCCTCCAAAAAAATCTATTCATTCTATCTCCTCCAATGAAAATAAACTATATTAAACAAGACATAGAAGTTAAGAACAGTTATGAACTTTACCAAAGAATTTAGGTAGTTTAATGTAGACACAAACAGCTCAACAAAAAATAAACAGAAAAAAGTCAAAGAGAATAAATGTCTGAGTGAAGCTTCAGATAAAACAAACATAAAGTTTAATTAAGTGACAAATTTGATACAGAATTTGAGGATCAAATTCAATCATAAGATACAAATATTGAAGACAATCACTCTAAAATGCATATAGGATGGAAAATTTCAACAATCCAATTCCATTAGTGAAAACCAGGCGAAAGCCACATGAGTACTGGGACCAGGATCTTTCCCTAGTGCATGAGCTAGCTTGTTGGAGCCTATTCCCTATGGAGGGATGCCATGGTCAGCCTTAATGAAGTGGGGGAGGAACTTGGTCCTGCCCCAACTTAATGTGTCAGACTTTGTTGATTTCCCATGGAAGCCCTTACCAGTTGGGAAGAGTGGATGGGGGATGGGCTGGAGGGACAGGTGTGGTGGGCGGGAAGAGGAGTGAGGGAGAACTGTGAATAAAGTGTAAAATGAAATTAAAAAATAAATTAAAAATTAAAAAAGTATTCACCATACTTTAGCAATTTGGGAAGTGCATATTAAAATAATTTTAAATGTTATCTCACTCTATTCAGAATGGTTAAGATCAAGAAAACAACAGACATCAAATGTTGGCAAGGATATGGGTGAAGGGGAACCCTATTCACTGTTTTTTGTTGGGATCTCAAACTAGAGCAGCTAACCTGAAAATCAATGTGAATTAACAAGTTCAAAATAAATACCCAGCGATACATACATACATATATATATATATATATATGTATATGCCCTTGGCTTATGCCCAAATGACTTGATATCCTTCTGTGCAGATACTTGCTCTACAATAATTGCTGCTCTATTTACATTAGCTAAGAAGTGCAAGTAACCTAATGCCCTCCAACTAATGAATGGATAATAAAATTATGGTATATACACACAAAGTAATTCTATTTAACTGCAATGAAAACTGAAATCATGAATTTTGCAGGTAAGTCGATGAAAGTTCTAGTTATTTACAAAGACTACAAGTTCTCTCTCATCTGTGGTTCTTAACTCCAAATCCTTAGATGTGAGTATATAACATGGTGTAAACAACATGTTAAGAAAGTTTAAAAAAAAATATATGGGAAGAAAAGTGGAGCACTCATGAGGGGATTGTAGAGCACAGACTATTTGAGGGTAAAATGGAAACAGGTTTACGTAAAGGGCAGAGGATGTCAATAAAGAAGAAAATGAAAGAAGAGGAGATGAACAATATTAAGGATGCTAAATCATGCCAGCAACAATGGAAGTTATAGCTTGGTGGTAACCAACAAATGTGTAAATAAACATAAGGCCCACTGATCATGAGAGAATCATGCCTTGTATTACAAAGGGAACCAAATACCCACGGCTAATGAAGCCATAGATCTTAGAGGAGGACCTACTACTGTCACATTCCTAAAAAACTGCATTGTAAACACTTAGCCTTATACCCACAGATAAATGCCACTCTCACCTCTCATCATAGAAGTTTCCCTTTCAAAACAAATGAAAAATCCTCAATTAATCAAAATACAGATAACAAGTAACTGTGGAAGTCCAGCCCAAACTGATATATTTATTCCACAATCCTGATTCCTAAGGGAACATGGCAGAAGAGAAAGCAGAATATTGTGAGAGCCTGAAGACTAGGACTGTGTCTTCTAGATATGTCAGGGAAACTACTTCATGAAAACTGCTTAAACAAGACCTGAATAATAACGCCACTCAACATGCCAGTGTGGATTTTGGGAACTATACCAGACCCCATCTGTAATAGAAGAGCTACAGGTAATTAGAAACTGCTGAGAGAGAATTGGTCTTCCCCAGAGGTGAGCACTGTAAACCATTATATAATCCTGTGTTCAAACTTTAAAGAAAAAAAAAACACATACAATCACACTAAACAAACCCAGCAGATTCTATTCACATATTTTTTCACACAATCATAAACACACATAAACAATAAATAAAAAATAAGAAACTATGAACTTTTAGTTTTGAACTGACATTTTTGTTATTTTATTATTATTGGTAAAGTAAGAACTTATGCCAGATACTGTAAAAATGAAGATATTTTGTATTATACTATTTAGTGCCAAGATGCTGAGCCAGCATGCTTCATCACTGCTGTGGTTGTACTGGGTTTTACTTCATTACTAGCTGTGTTGTGGATCAATATAAAACTTTCAGAAAGTGGTGTTTCAAACCTTTTAACTGGTAACTCTACTGAAAATAGCTAGGGGAAAGAAACATGAAAGGATTTATGCATACAGAAGGACTCTTCAAAATCCACTCCCTAAAACACTCCCCAGTGAGAAGTATCTGTTAGGGCTTAATCATGAGTGAAACTTTGTTTCTTCAGAAAGTAATATTAAAAATTATTCTACTTCCTATCTCCCTTTCAACTTTTGCAATCAGAATGTGCACTTTCCCCTGTTAGACATAACTCCTTAATCTAATTTACATTGCTCAGAGCCTGAATTTTGTTATACGATATGACTTGGCTGTAAGATCTCCCAAGTAACATGTGGTTTCAGGCAGATAGAATGGCAAGAACAAATGAGAAAACTCCAAAAGGAGAAAACTGTTCTACAGAAAAGTTGGACTGCCTAGGGCACTATACCTGTCACTGGAAGGTGTCAAGCCTTCCCCAGAACCCTACAACAGTTTAGTCTGAATGTCTAAGAATGAGCTCAAGGTTTCTGCGTCTCCATCCACCTGGTAGATTCAAACTTGCAGTCACACTTGAGAAACACACAGAGAATCTTCTATGGAGAAAACATGACAAAGAAACACACAGATATAATGTACAGGCTTTTAAAATTCTAACTACAGTGCACGGCTATGAAGGAATGACTTCTAAGCATCATGTGCAATGCTGTCCACAAACATGGCTCTGTCACTTGTGTGAACGTGATCCTTGTTTTATGGGTCCATATCCTGTGTGTTAGAATCACACAAACTCTTGTAGGTTAGACTCTGCCTTGACCCTTCTTGTTCTATCCAAGAAAGCTGAACTCTTTGCCCACTGATGACTTTCACGTACAGCTCAGCTGATTGTAATGCTTATGAGAATTATAGCATTTTCCGTTATAAATGGAATGTGTCACAGTTACTACTTTATTTACTCCTCAGATTTTTATCCAAATGAACAGTCTTAGTTTAAGCCCAGAATCTCTGTATATATCAAAATGTCTCATCACAAGAAATGGTTTATATAAATTTGGAATTGAACTTCAGAGTTGATATAATAGAAGTACATATTCAAATACCAAATGAGCAAATTATGTCTATACCTACAACATTAAAATTGCATTACAAGAACTGTACACTAGGAAAAGTAAAGAACAAAGAAAGAAAGAGTAAAAATGGAGAGAAAGGAATGAAAGACCAAAGGAGTGAGGGAAGGAATGGAGGAAGGGAGTTAAGAAGGAAAGGGAGTGAAAGGGAAAGGAAGGAAAGAAGGAAGGAAGGGGTAAGAAAGAAAGACGGAGAGAAGGAAAGACAATGGAAGGAAGAGGAAAAGGATGAGTAAAAGATTAAAGGAAAATAGAAAGAAGAATATGGTGACTGTACTTATGTACATATAATTTTTTAGCACATAGTGTATTCTCTAAGTTAATACTATTTTTTCTTATCTTACAGGTGATGAGACTAAATCCAAGAGTGTCAAGTACTTTATTCAAGATCAGAAATCTATTAAGTAACAGGTGGGACTGTAAATCCAAGCTAAAGAAAATGAACAGAGCTACCTTGTATTTTCCAGTTGAAAATAGTTATATTGTCTTGACCCAAGGGAAAATATAGGCTGTTTAAAGACTTCAGGCAAAGTGAAATACCAAAAGCTCAGGAAACCAACATATGTATTTCTGTCTTCTCTAATGCCCAAAGTAAATCCACCAAATTCTACCATAGCCTCAATGGGAAAAAGTAACCAAATCTTCCCTGACAAAGTTGTTATTGTATATTCTTGGTTGTATTATTTTTCTGCATTTCCATGTATTTGTTTAAGCCTGGGTTATAGCTCTTAGCATATTCTACAGTAGTCTACATATAAACTATTCTACAGAATGGAATATCTAAACCAAATGTATCAAAATATTTAAACTTCATTGTCTCAGCCCTAAGCCAACCAAATTTAAAGAAAATATACAATAATTATCTCTGAGCTTCGAATTGTAGAATTTTTGCAAAGAGCAAACAAGTATTTTTTTATTTCATTATACCTAATAGCAATTATAAATAAATAAAAAATATTTATTCCTTGGACAAGATTATAATAAATTTGATTCTTAAAAGATAAAAACACCTATGGAATGTAGAGATTATAAAGCTGACTATATTCACATTCCATTTCCTGAACTCCAAAAATTCATACAGATACTGTCAAAATAAGAAGAATGTTTATTTCCTTGGGACTGCATGTCGTATCACTGAGCCTTTGAGAACCTGAGGTGTGCACTTTAACACTTTTTACATTTTAGCCTGTAAGAACATTCTTGTTCCACTATAGAGTAATTCCATCTCCCCACAACCTGTGTGTGTGTGTGTGTGTGTGTGTGTGTGTGTGTGTCTTAGTAAGTTAGTGTGTTCTGGGTAGTATTTTCCATATAACTTTTTCCAAAAGTCTCTAATGTTGATTTTCCTTTCAATACCCCTCTATTGTACCCTCCACTCTTTTTACTGCTGTGTTTCTCTTCCCTTCAGTAAAAGCACCCATCTACCAGTCCAGTCTCTCCACGGATATTCTGAATGGAACATACCTACCTAAAAATTCATAGCTGACACCCACCAATGAGAAAAAAAAGAGGAGGCATTTATCTTTCTGGGACTTGGATGTCTCATTCAGGGTGATTGTTTCCAGCTCTATCTATTTAACTATGGATTTTATACTTTGGTTTTCTTAACGGCTGACTAATACTCCATTGTGTAAATGTAGCACATTTTTATTATCCATTCAATAGTTGATAAACATCCTAGATGTTTCCATCCTGCTACTATGAGTGAGTAGCAATAAATACATATGATCAAGTAAATTATATTATAACGAATTAAATATAGAGTCCTTCGGGGATGTGCCCATGAGTGATATGTATGAATCATGTGGTAGATTTATTTCTAACACTTTTCCATTTGTTTTTGTTTGTTTTTTGAGATTATAACAAAATTAGAACACTCATCCCTTCCCTCCCTGAAACCCTACATAGGCCCTTCTCCACTCTTCTTTAATTCATAGCCTCTGTTTTCACACAAATTATTTCATGCATATATAGATATATATTCATTCTTAAATATAAACAGATCAGTCTGTATGGTGTTACTTGTATGTATGTTTTTATGACTGACACTGACACTGAACAAAACATTCATATGCTTTTTGTTGTGGCAGACATCCTGGAGGAATTTAAATACTGACTGACATAGTACCTATCCATATTTTTTTTTGCTACCATTGAGGTACCATCCCATTAAGGCTACCACCAATGTTCTTGGTTTCTCTCCATAACTTGACAGTAAGACTGAATTAGTGAAGACACCACACACCTGAAAAATCAGGAAAAATCAGGGTGGTACTCACCTGTAAGTTTCATCCCTACCTACTAGTTACTTTTCATAGTACTGGAAAATGTTGCACATGCTTCTAGAGGAGAAAAGTAGCTAAAAAGCTTTACTATTGAATGGTGTGAGCTATAGTGCTGACCAACTTGGCAGGAGATGACCACTGGTATAATAATGGCATCTATATTATGAGAGCAACCAATCACTTTCAAATTGAATTTAAGGACTGCCCCATGAGTTAAAAACCATTATCTTGAACCATCAGGCAAAGAATATGCTGTCTGACAGATCATAGACCCTAAGAGAGAACCTACTACTATTATTTTGCTAAATGAACATATTATTTAAGCAATTTCTAGTCACTAGCTCTACCCATCAATTATGGCATCTCAACCTCATCATAGAAGCTTCTTTTGGGAATAAATAGCAGTCAACACAGAGATCTACAACTTTCCAATGTGTAGAAAATAGGGAGCTGCAGAGTTTTCATCCCTAAATAGGGCATCAATATCACATCTCATCCTCCTGATCTCAATGATCACTATGGAAAAGAGGACAGGATTGTGAAAGCCAGAAGTGGTGATAACAATATATAACTATTTTCTAGATATAACGGAACCATTACTCATACAACCTCAAAGCAATTGTGACAGAAATATGTGCACAAGTTTGAGAAACACAAGATGTGAGAATGGAGAAAGGCAATGGGAATGAAGTTCCACTTCAACCTTAGAAGTTCCACTTCAAGGATTAGAAGGATTAGGTGATACAGGTTTGGTGTAGTAGGTGTGGTCATCTTGGAGGAAGTCTGTTACTAAGGGTGTACTTTGAGGCTTCAAAATCCCATGCTATACCTAGTCTGCCTGTCTTTATCTGTCTCTATCTTTCTCTCTCTCTCTCTCTCACTCTCTCTCTCTCTCTCTCTCTCCCTCTCCCCCTACCCCCACCCCTCCCCCTCTCCCTCTGCCTCTCCCTTCCCCCCTCTCTCCCTATTTGAGGATAAGGATGTAGCTCCAAGCTACTGTTCAAGCATTATGCTTACTCCATGCCATGATAACAACAAACTAGACTCTTTGAAATTCTAAGCCCTCAATTAATTGCTTTCCTTTTGTAAAAGTTGACATGGTCATAGTGTTTTTTCCCAGCAAGAGATCAGTGAGTAAGACAATAAGTTTTAAACAAACATACAAAAAAAAGGGGGAGTTAGATGGGCAGGAAATGGGAAATAGAATACGTTGTATGAGAATCTCAAAGAACTAAAACAAGGGGAAAATGTTCCTTAATTTTATTTCTTTTTTTGAAGAACTGAGGATTAATACATAGTATTTGTACCAAAGCATGCATGATTAAAGGTAAAATTGGTAGCACAGAGAGCTAGGTAATCTCTGTATTAACCCATTAATACATCTCTGTATGTTGATTTCTCTAGGCTTGCAGAATTGGTCAAAATTTCTAGATAACCATGCTCTGTTTATTTGATTTCTTTATATATTTTGGGTAGAATGTTTTTTTAATAATTATTTGACTTATCTTGCCTGTAACATAGATCTCTAGTAGCATTACTTTTTACTACCTTTTTATACCATTCAATTGCATGTAAGTCTATTTAAAGGATATGGATATGGCAATTCATAGGAAAACTCTGTGTCCCCATATAAAGTGATAAACGCAGTGTGATGGCTATTCATGGTTGTCAGCTTGACTATATATGGAATGAACTAAAACCCAAATGACTGGTCACACCCATTAGGGATTTTTCCTTAATTAAATCATTTGAGTGGGAAAACTTACTTCTAATTCTGATCTTTGATGTGGAAATATAAACCTTTATTCCAAATTTTCTGTGATAGAAAGACCACCTTTAACCTGGATACTTTCTACTTGCAGCCTATATGAAAAACATGGAAGAAGGAAACACTTTTTTCCTCTTTGCCTGTTGGTCTTGCTCTTCCTAGGAAGTCCATTTCTGCACTGGCAATAAAGTCTAATCCTTTAGGATTCCAACTTCTACTAAAGAGCAGCTGAGACATCAGCCTTTTGGGATGAACAACCACAAGATTCCTGAATTTTCCTTTCACAGCCAGCCTTTGGTGGATTATTTGGACAATAGCCTATGAGCCATATATCTGCATACATACATATGATTTATCTGTCTAGAGAATTATGACTAATACATACATTTGGTTTGCGTATCAGTCTTTAGTAAGACTAGTTAGTAATGGAACAGCATCAAGAGCACACAGAGCCCAAAAACAAAACAGACTGCAATAAATTTATTAGATAAGTCATTCTATACTCCCTTGGTTGTGTTATCAGACCATTGTCTAGAACTACCAAAATTCATCATCTCCCATTATTTTAATATCAACAAAGCAAAGAAACTAAATAGTTTTGTAATGCTATAACTAAAAAGGCAGGCCAAGAAATGTCAGTTTGTAAAAGTGTTAGAGAAGTAATACCAGGGATTCAATGAATATATTTTATGATTAATATTAAAATTAGTAAAGAAAAGTATGGTAAAAGCATAATAGCAACAGTGTACCAAGGGTGAAATGTTGACAAGCACATGGTCAAATCACTGATTTCGTATTTATATTACAGACTTTCCTTTGGAAAAAGATACCCTTATTATATATTTCATATTGCAATGCTACATAAAAATGATATATGGCTGATGCAAATATAAGTTACAGGCTAAAATGGGGTAAGTCTGGGTATGTAACACATAGACAGATGACCCTCCTACATCATTTCCCCTTTTTCTGTTTAAACAAAGGAAAGGCTTTAACATTAACATAGTAAAATTACATATAACAAAACAGTTATCAAGCAAGAATTACAGTTACAATATTTATATCTACTTTATCTTTTATCATAACTAAGGAAAAAGATAACTATTCATTCTTCAAATCCACCAAAGACTCCAGAAGGATATAATACTATCTAACTAAACAAGATAAGCAACTTCCAATCTCTAGAAATGACATAGATATCTCGCTGCCTGGACAGTTACCCAAAGTTCTTCTGTACCATTGGGGCATCCATCTTCGGCCTTCAGGCACATAGTATCCAGCAGACATTTCCATGAAGCAGGAAATTCCAAAGACAGTTCAGTCACTTTCTGCTGTGTCCTGCAGAATGTCTCGCAAACTCTTTCATGAAGCAGGAACCCTCAAAGACCATCTCACCTTTAGGCAAGTTCAGCAGTCCTCTCTCTGCGGGTTCTTTGTGTCCAGTTTATGCAACAGTCCAGGCAAGAGCAGTTTCTTGCCCAAATGGCTATCAAACACCATAAGGAGCCTCTTCAATGCCCATTTTCCTCTTGAAGTATATTGGTGTGGCAGGAGCAGACGAGTCTCATTGTCATGAAAACCCTAGTTATTAAAACATTAAATGCTATTTTCTGTAGTCTTTGAAAGATATGAAGAATGCCTATTTAACTGACGTATATCTCTATATATCTGGAAAATCTAACGAATATGACTACAAGCTTGACTATTATTAATGATTATCCATTAACAACCTATATTTCCTAATTATAAATTACATTTTTAAATGAACTACACAATCACAATACCTTAATCAATATCTTAAATACATATACATATAACAAAATTGACCTTAAAATCCATACCAATGCAAATTATTCATATCTATATCATATCCCCCTTTAAATGTGTAAACAATATTTGGGAATATGGATGTAGTTATTTCTCTCTAAACAGCTTCATGCTGAATGGGGGCGCTGTTATTCAGGTCTTTCATAATATAACCTGTTGGATGAAGTAATTTTCTGAAGGTGTTCATGGTGACCTTTCAGGAGGGCGTGGTCTATCATACCATATTGGAATAAAAGCAATCCACAGGGTCTCATCCTGTGAAAACAAAAGAAGACCCTCTCCAAAGCATCATATCCTTAGACCCAAATTCTGAAATCATAATACCCTTTTGATATCCATTCTGGTTTAGCTTGGCAGTCTATATAAAGAAATGTCTCTCTGTACTTAGCTCCTTCACAGTCAAAAATTTTAAAGAAAACACAATAATACAAAGAATCCAGACTCTCTGTGAATTTTCCATTTTTACGTGGCTTATTTTTCTTTATTTCTTTTAATCTATAACTATCTGTCCTCTGTCTCTTTAAAGACTTTACCCCTTTTTTTCCTCCTCCCTGCCTCCCATTTACCTCCCCCCTCCCCTCCACTCCCTCTCCCTCTCCTGTTTTAAGAGCAGTAAGGGTTCCTTGCCCTGTGGGAAGTCCAAGGTCCTTCCCCCTCTATCCAGGTCTAGGAATGTGAGCATCCAAACAGGCTAGGCCCCCCAAAGCCAGTATATGTAGTAGGATCAAAATCCAGTGCCATTGTCCTTGGCTTCTCAGCAGTCCTCATTGTCCGCCATGTTCAAGGAGTCCAGTTTTATCCCGTGCTTTTTCAGTCCCAGTCCAGCTGGCCTTGGTGAGCTCCTATTAGGTCAGCCACACCATCTCGGTGGGTGGGTGCACCCCTCGCGGTCCTGACTTCCTTGCTCATGATCTCCCTCCTTTTGCTCCTCATTTGGACATTCTTTTTCTTCTCTCTCCCAAGCCTATGTACACTCATCCAACATTGTGACCCATATGGAGGTCTTTTATGTCTGAATCTTATGAATTTTATGTCCTGTTGTGAATCTGTAATTTTTTTACTATCCAGGAGCACTTTTGTTTTGTGCTTTCAAATCACTAAGCACTTAAGAATGTAAGCTGTGACATTCCTAGTTCAAAACTGGCAGAGCCGCTTGTGCCTCTGAGCTGCAGAGCAGTGGGCTGCTCTGGATGTTAGCTCCACCTCTCTCCAATTTCAAAACGGAGGATGTACCATTTTCTGCTAGCTCTGGGGTTACCAGGTAGGAGCCGCACTCAGCACTTTAACTCTGAGACTGAGTGTGCAGCACAGAAACTCTTTTCATCCAAGTTACGGCCAAATCTGACATGCAGAGCACTGCACAGCCTGGAAACATCTCTCTGTATGGCGGCAGGAATCCGCCATGCTCTCCCGCCTGCCTAAGCCTGATCCCACAGTCTGCTCAGGCAGGGAGTGCAGGCATGGTCTCAGAGTACTTTCTTCCTGATCCCGAGTGAGAACACAAACACCCAGGACCACAAACACACCATAGCCGGCGTTTGCACTGGTGGCTAGGCCCAGGAAGCCGCGTTTTTAAAGGCTGCTAAGTCAGGAAATTCACTCTGTGGCACACCACCCACAAACAGCAAAAAGCTGCATTAAACTCTGTTTTTTGTGTGTTTAAAATTAAGCTCTCTCAGGATTTACATGGATCCAGTTTACCACATTGGGGCGCCACTCTGTAATGATGGGGTGCAGTGGCCCCCGTCCCGTTGCCTGGCTAGCTTTACCCGAAATAATTACATGGAAACTGTATTCTTTTAAACACTGCCTGTCCCATTAGTTTCAGCCTCTTATTGGCTAATTCTCACATCTTGCTTTAACCCATTTCTATTGGATGTGTATATTACCACGAGTTGGTGGCTTACCAGAAAGGATCTTAGCCTACATCTGTCTCAGGTGGAAGAATCATGGCATCTGACTCACTTCTCTTCTTCCCAGCATCCTGTTCTGTTTACTCCACCTACCTAATTTTCTGTCCTATCAAAGGGCCAAGGCAGTTTAAACACGTATGAAGGATAGTTGCATAATCATTAAGATTTTTTTAAAACATAAGATCTTGTGATATCTGATATATAGATTGTAAGAGAATTCTTGTTATTAATAAGGCTATATGTGACATTATAAAATGGATAGCATTTACCTATTTATAGGGTTTCAATATTAAAAACAAGAGATATATTTGAGAAGCATATCTATACTTAAAATACCCATTTCCCTCAGTTCATACTTCCTGTCTGCAACATATATGTTATGAAAATTCACTTTGACAGCTATTTAATTATCAGTAAGATGTATTTTAATCTTTACTGTTTTTAACAATTGCATTGTGTGTCATTGTTTCATTAATGAATACAATATCCAAATAAAATGAAACACAGTTGTCTGGATATCTTATAGAAAGAAATGTATAATTTTTTTGTTTGGAATGACAAAATATACAGTACTGAGACTTAGTAACACAAAGATGTGAAGTTTGCTTGACTTCCTAGAAGCCGACAGCTAAGAAGTAAGCCTATTTAACCAAACTGATTTTTGTGTATCAAGCAATTTCTTGTCCTTAGCTGCCATCTGGACCAGGCCTCAGAGTCATCAGAAGAAAATTTGAGAACGATTTTACAGGAGAATTAAATAAGATTTGGAATAAAATTTTCATTACAAAGCAAGAAGATTTTGTGATAATTTTCTCTAAGAAGATGTTTTTAGCACTTTCATCGATGAAGCAATTCTAAATAACAGAGCGTTTCTTATAATAACATTTTTATAGTGATGATGTTTTGTAACAAAAGGGCTATTATTACAGAAATGGCATAATAGTGGAACTGTTGTTGAATTTTTCCTAAAATAGCCTGCTAAACAAGCACATCTATATTTAAGACTTTTTAAATTGCTTCCTTCTTAGAACTAAAAAGTCCTATGTTCAATCATTTTACTATAATCGTATTACATGTAGTCAACATTGACAGACAAGTTCTGTTCACACAAAGTCTTCTGGAACTTTAGCACTAAAGTAGATAGTCGTTATTAAGTATTAGGGACTGTGAGCATGTTTATGCTGCTATGATATGAGTTTTGTCTTATCCTAAGAATAAACAGGAGAATGAGAGAGCAGAGACAGACACAAGAAACAAGAAAAGAGAAAGCTCGAAGAGATGGTTTAGCTGCTAAGAATATTTGCTGGTCATCTATAAGCCCTTAGTCCAGATCCTAGACACCACATGGCAGTTCAGGGCCACCTATAACTTAAGTTACTTAAGCTCCACAAGATCCCACACCCTTTCCTGTTTTCCTCCAGAACACACACACACACACACACACACACACACACGACATACACATACCACACATACACACACAAATAAAACTAGATCACAAAAGACAGGTCAATATTTCAGAAAAAAAAAACCCTTTGCTAAAATTCTCATTTGTTGCCAAATCCTAAAAAATTCAATCATATTTTTTATTTTTTTAATTTAAACTCATTACTGTTCTGATTTCTAACTGTTGCACTTATACTGAAATTTATTTCTACTCGCAGACATTTCCCTAAAAAATATTGGCATAGAGTTCTGTGCACAATAGGTATTTTACAAACAAGATAAATTTATCTGGTAACCAAGTTCTGAAACTTTAAGCAATCTTAGGGCACAATGTCTTCCCTCTGAATCTAAGGGACTGGCACTGAGAGAGTGGAAATGTCTTCAGGATGAAGTAAAGGAATAAAATATTGGAATAAGATGATAACTGGTAAGAGAAAATAGTGTTCAATAAGAGTTAAAGTTCAAACACATGCCTCAAAAAAGTCTTATGGCCATATCAAGTACATCGCTATAAATTTTGCTTCTTCAATAGAGTATACCTTACTTTGTCATATGTTTAGGGATACTCATCATAAGAGCGTAACTATATAGAGAGGATGAATAACTGAAGTTTATACTTTTTCACTTCCACCAAAGATAGATTGTAACCTTTGTGAGGAACTTAAGAAGAGAAAAAGAGACAGGGAAGATTTAAGTTACAGAGCTACTGACCTTTACACATTAAAATAAAACCCTACATATTTCTAGGTTACTACAAGTACATTATACCTGCTGGTTAGGATGTAATTTGAGAAAAAGAAAAGTTAAGAAATCCAATATTCTTACATAATAGTTAGGATAAAATATTCTTCTGTCTTGGGTACTTAAATATTTGGTCTAGAGTTGGTGGCTCTTTGGAGCAGTTTAGGGGGTGTGTTTCTGCTGGAGGAAGTGCATCACTGGGGGTTGCCTTTGAGTTTTAAAAGCCACTTGCCCTCCCAGTATGCTTTATATGTATGGTAGATGAAGGAAAGTGGCCCTCAAAGGGAGTGGAACTATTAAGCAGTGGCTATGTTAATGTAGGTGTGACCTTGTTGGAGGAGGTGTGGTCACTGTAGAGGCAGACTTTGAAATCTCATGTGTACTTAAACCATGTTCAGTGTCTAAGACCACTTTGTGTTGTCTGAGTTCAGACGCAAAGCTCTCAGTTCCTTCTCTAGCATTATGTCTGCCTGTATGTCCCTCCATGGACTGGAATTTCTGAATTGTAAGCCACCCAATTAAATGTTTTTCTTTATAAGAGTTTCCTTTGTGGTGTCTCTTTAGAGTAAGAAACACTAAGACCCTATGCTTGCTACTTGAGCTTTGAGATGTGCACTCTCTACAGTTTCTACACCAGGCCTAGCTGCCACAATGTTCCCTAGCTGTGATGGTGATTGACTCTTATCCCTCTGGAACCATAAGCCCCAAATGAGCCCTCTTCTCCCCAAGTATCTTTGGGTCATGGTATTTATCACAGCAATTGAAGTCTAACTAAGATGACTTATATCCCCTATAGACATTCTTATATCAGTAGACTTTGGGGAGTGCTTTCAATGAATATTCCTCCAAATTAAACTCTTTGTTCTTTACTGCAAGTGAGAGGTTTTGTAAAAAATATACATATACACTTATGTGGATATATGCTTACACACTTACATATGTATTATTATGTGTAACTAGCATACATATACATGAACACACACAAACACTCACACTCTGCATTGCCACCACCAAAAAATAAGTTTCTTTGAGGCAAGACCATAACATGAATATTCTTCAAATTTCAAAGTCTATTTTTAAATTTTTAGCACAAGCAATAAAGACTAAAATAGCACTTTAACCCAAAAAGTGCAGCAAGAAAAAGAACAAAACAAGTAGAAAGGAGAGGTAAACAGGAGATAATGCATTTTATGTAGCCATTCATTTACTTAACATTGCGGTAGTAGGGATTGAACCTAGAATCTCACACATACTAAGCAAAGGTTTTAGCAATGACCTATAAAGTATCCTTTAATTACTTTAAACAAAGCTGATCATGTGAGTATTACATAATAGGTTAATTTTAAGAATAATTATTATACTGGAGTTTAGATAGCTTAGTACTATCATATAATATGAGCTATTTCTAAATTTTCAAATTTATTTACTTCAGTCAGAACCAGATCACCAGGCTAATAGGTAGCAGAAGCACATGGTGTACATGTTTACAGTGATAACATGCTTTACAAGAGAACTGAAAAGAAATGAGGCTGTAAATGAAAGGCTTTTATGGATGGGTCTCTTCTAAGTGATATATGCGATACAAATGATTAGCATTAACTGATCTTCTTGAAGAATGTACTGGTATAATTCATTATAATAGCTTCAAAGTGCAATTAGTGAACGTAGTATAAATGACACTGCTGTTCATAGACCTACCCATAAGAGTAATTATATTTTGAAAACTACTTAGTGAAAAATTGATTGAATGAGCCCTATGGGCATAGATAATTGAGATAAAAATATGTAAACAAAGTGCCTATTAATAGGCTTTATGGCACGTTTATATATTTACAAGGTTTGCTGGTGCATGGTTTTATAGAAAGGAAATTTGAAAATGTTTCTCTTCTATTTAAAGACTCCTGATTTAAAAAAAATAAGTATCTATGTATTTAATAAAGCTGTGTTATTTTTATGGATATTATACAACATCACTTCTAATTGTATGAAAGTATAGAAAATACGTAATTTTAGTGTCACATAAATAAGAAATTAAAGATGAAATTTTATCAAGTCACGTTGGAAACAGGATTATACGATACATATTATTAAATTCCAAGAAAAAAAGACAGAAATAGTAAATAACAAAATACTCATGATTTTTCCTCATATACACCAAAATAATTCTTTATAACAGACAGAATCGTAACTTAAGACACTTTAATTTTTTGTCCTGTACTAGACTATCCTATCAGTAAAGGTACATGCTAGAGTTTGTTACTTTGTAATTTCAGATTTATTGTTCTAATCTCAGATATAATAGAAGATAGATAGAAGATAGATAGATAGATAGATAGAAGATAGATAGATAGATAGATAGATAGATAGATAGATAGATAGATAGATAGACAGACAAGTAATAGATATATAAACAGATTTGACTTATGTGTCCTTTATGGTCCATAGATACAAAAATATAATTTGACCTAAGTACATGTAGATACAATGGCACATACAAGTATTGGAATAAGAGTACATGGGTTTGAGTTATAGTCAAGGGGATTTACAATTTCAGTTTCAGTTTTAATCCAAACAGTAAGACTGTGAGCTCAGAGTTTCAATTGCCTGGGTTTATTTTTCTGAACAAAGAACATATTGTACTATATGGCATCTAATTCTCAGGCTCCATGTGGCAAGATCCTGTGAGTGAGACTTGGAAATTAGCTAGACTTATGTTTCTAGCCATATTTCATATATCTTGTTAACTAGATAAAACTGAGAAAATTTGATGAGCTGCATTTCTCTCAGTTGTGAAACAGAGATGTGAGTATAAGACATGAAATGATTGTGAAGATCATGAGACAAGAGTGAAATTAAGAGACTCCATTCTTCGCCTGTAACAACTCTTTAAAATTAGTTACTATATTCGTCTGCATCTTCCAGCTTGTGCTAAATTATGCTGCAGTAACAACAACATAAACAAGTCCCAGTGACTCAAAGCAACAAATGTTTCTTTCTTGCTCACGTTACTTATCATTCATGACTTGGTTGCAGCCATCACAATATTCTTGTCTGTGCTTTAGGAACAGCTACCAACAGAAGTGTAGGATTGGGGACAGGACAACAGTGACACAGAACTACACAAAATGTCTTAATGCTTCAGGCAGGAAGAAGTACATACTGTTTCCACCATGTCACCTGGCCAAAGTCAATCTCATGACAAGTCTGACATCAGTGGATTAGGAAGTATAATTATCTAGCAGGAAGTACACAATGGAGAAAAGTAGCAAGTCATTCTTAGAATAAATTCTACTAGTAATCTCATTTTTTTTCTTTCTGTGAATGAATACCTGACATAAATAAGTGAAGGGACAAGTTATTTATTTTGAGTTATGGCTCAAGAGGTTTCAGCTCATGACCTTAGATCTTTTGTTTCATGGTCAAGTAGGAGGCAAAACATCAAAACGGTAGAAGCATATAGAAGAAGCTAATCTCCTTAGGAAAGATACGAAAAATAGACATGAAGGGTCTGGGAAGAAGGTGCCCTTAAGAATTTGTCATATGACCCTTTCCATGTAGGTCCAACCTCCTAATGTTTTCATCACCTCCCAAAATAACAGAAACAACC
This sequence comes from Arvicola amphibius, assembly GCF_903992535.2. NCBI lineage: Eukaryota > Metazoa > Chordata > Mammalia > Rodentia > Cricetidae > Arvicola > Arvicola amphibius. The sequence continues at coordinate 80,999,775 of NC_052057.2, forward strand.
TCGGGACCAAGAGTTTGAGAAAGTAACCTACGGGGAGCATTTTATATTCAAACCACAGCTTCCCTGACAGCTTCTATTCCTGTTTGAATCCCATCACCCTTGAGGCATTATCTCTAAAGAAATATTTTTATCATTGCTTCTGTTCATAATTTTTGTCAGTGTTTTTGGTATTGTCATGCCAATATTAAATGTATATTTATATATTTATGGGTACTGAATTGTAAACTTCTTGTATCCTTAAACCTAAAAATTTAATTAAGTTCATATGTCTCATAACCAAAAATGAGTATGGGCATGAGAATCATTATTAGATATGCATCAACATGTGGGATATTTGTTTTGAAAATATTCATGTTTGAGGAAAACACAAGACTGATTATGTGCAGTAAAACCATGCATAGTAAAATGTAATAATTATTCTCAATTAAATCTGTGCATATGTAATACTTACTTGTTCGCGAGTATTTATTTGGGGTTCGCACTATCATCATGCACCGCTTTGACATTCAGATTGGGGAAACCAGTTCCCAGGACTGTCCCCTGCACTATACTACTAAGTGTCTTTTCTTAGTGCTACTTGTAAGCCAATTAAAAGCCGTGAATTCATTCTGAGCTACTGTTGAAAAATGGTACTTAGATTCTAAGAAAATGGGACAAGCTGTGGTAAAGAGCATTTTATAGCCCATTTATGCATTATCACTACCTGGAAGAGCATGTGGCATGGGGTACATAAGGAAACATAATTATGAGAAATGAAAGAAGAAAATGAATATGTAAGAAATATTTTAGAGGTAGTTATCGGTTGTGTTATATAACACCATATTTCTAAAAGAATGGTTCTTTACCTGTATTATTAGGCAGATGAAAACAAAAATCACTTAAAGTTCAAAACTGTTTAATAATAGAAGCATGTTATAATTTCAATCTTGTCAAAATTATTTTTAACTTTTATATAAAATAATGTGATTATATTCTTTCATCTCTCACAACTCCTCTGACATAACCACTCCTACCAACCTGTTTGTCATTTTTCTGGCTCTTAAAAACAAAAACAAAATAAAAGCAAGAAAAGCACAAAACAAAACAAAAAATAAGAAGTCTGTTTTGTGTTGACCAACTACTCCTGAGCATGATGTTTGCTGCTCTGGAGTGTGGTTGATCTTAAATTTTTCCCAGAAGCCATTGTTTTGGAAAGTTGGGAAGGGAAAGGAAGTAGAAGGAAGTTAGATAATTATTGGGAACATGACCTTGCAGGAGACTTTAGGACCCAGGCCCTCCCTCTTTTTCTTATTTGCTTCCTGATTACTATAGAGGTGAATGGGTCTTCTCTGTCATCATTTCTGTCTTAATACACTGTGCTGGTATAGGCCCACAGCAAGAGAGCCAAGCAACCACAACCAAAATCTCTGAAAGTACCAATTAAGAATCTAAGTTATAAGTTGTTTATTTTAGGTATGTTGTCAATATTGGAAATGCAGAGGACAAATAAAATCCTTTTGCCTCTTGTAAAGTACAATGTATAGAATCTATGCTACAGGCATTTTTAAAATTTAAAAAGGAAGCATCAGAATCTATCTAGTTTCTCCAGGTCTGAGGCAGTACCTAGTATCAGAAGGGAATGAGAATTCTTTTTTTTTTTTTTTTATTAAAAATTGCCATCTCCTCCCCTCCTCCTCTCCCTTCCCTCCCCTCCCCTCCACCCACACCCCCACTCCCTCCCTCTTGAGGCCAAACAGCCATCAGGGTTCTCTACACTATGTTGAGTCCAAGGTCCTCCCAACTCCCCCCAGGTCCAGGAAGGTGAGCAACCAAACTGACAAGGCTCACACAGAGCCCAACAGATATTAAGCACAGTTTCAGCAAGGCTTGGACTCTCTTTCTAATCTTGGTTGCTTTGCACATAGTGTAAGACACTTAACAGCTTATATGTTTTAGTTTTCTTTTTCCTCTAAAATCCAATCTCTTGAACAATTATGCTTAGTGTTATTGTATTAAACAACAATGGATCAAATCTCTTCAAGCCCAGTTTGTCACAAAACACACTAGGAAGAACATTTTTTAAGTTGTAGGAATGTTTCAATAGCCATTGCTTTCACTCTGACTTCTGTGTGAGCATTCAAATACATTCAAATACTTATAATAAGGTAGTCCGGATATCATTAATAAAAGCTATTATACGATGAAGATCTTTTATTCAGTTGACATTGTGCTAATCACTTGCTGGTTATGTCAGACAGTCCTATATTAGGCTACAAAGTCAAATTTACATAAAGAAGCTAAAACTCAGAGACAAAACACTCATCAAATGGGCAGTTGATTCAAACTCATTTTTTCAGGAAATGATATTAAAGTAGTTGAATATATCTTTGATATGCTTTGGTAAATTCTAATCCAAAAAGGAACTGGTGCTTGTGTTTAAATCTACTCTTTTAAAAGCATTTATTCTACTTTAATATTGAAAGAGGAGGAAAACCTATATAAGTTAGTGATAGTTGTATTGTTATACAACAAATAGCCACAGAGAGATTATTAGACTGAAACAGGAGATTATTATATAATAATGCTCATAGATCTAAAACTATGATTTTTTCAGTTTCTTTGCTTTTACATGATGTTGGCTCAATATGGAGCTTTTCTGAAAGCTGAACTACAGAAAGTTTCACCTTCGAGATAATGGACCCTGGAAGAACTCAGTTTCCTTGGGTGGTTTACATGAGGTCCTGTGTTTCCCACAGCTGTCAAATGAAGGCTGACTCCAGCTCTGAGAAGCCAGTTGCAATTCCATGGCTTCTCAATATGAGCACTTACTTCATCATGGCCAACCAGTAATAGCAAAATACCATACAAACATAGTAGGTACTTTATAATCTGTCTCACTTTTCTTAGAAGCCAATTTTCCTCAATGGCAAGTAAGTTTCCACTATCTTTGAAATGCAGAAGATACCCCCATTGATACACTTTCAAAAGATGACTTCAGCATACTAGGAAAGATTGTCAGGGAAAAAAGAAAGTTAAAAAGAAACATGAATTATCCAGTTTGTAGAAAATCTGGGATATTTAGTGGTGTGGTAGAGAACTGTTGAGAACACTGAATGTCCATTCCCAGTCCAGCATACAAACTGTGATCTGCAAAGCTAACACTTATTTATAGTCCACTGCAAGACAGACTCTGTTTAGCACTTTTACAAATTTCATCTTGATTGGTCTTCTACTTTTATCTTCCTCAAGCAATGTGAAATAAGCATTCTTACTGGAAAGACAGGGCGAGAGTAGTGAGGGCAGTAATGGAGAGAATGATCTATCAGGAGCAAGGAGATGGTAACTACGAAGAAGAATTTCTATCTTCTACCTGGATGCACACCTGGATACCTATAAGAATATCTTATATAAAAAGTCATTCAGTCAACAATAAATTAAATGGAAACTCAAAGAAATTCTACTAAAATTAGTAACAAAACAAGGCTGTCCAATCTCTCCATATATATTTAATATAGTACTTAAAGTTCCAAATAGAGCAATAAGACAACGAAAGGATGTCAGGGGGCTACAAATTGGAAAAGAAGAAATCAAAGAATCACTGTTTGCAGATGACAGATAGTATATGTTAGGGACCTCAAATATTCTCTCGGGGAATTCCTACAGCTGATAAACACCTTTAGCAAACTCACTGGATAGAAGAACGACTAAAAAAAAATGATCAGTGGTCCTCTTATATACAAATGATAAGAGGGCTATGAAAAAAAATAGGAAAGCAACACCCTTCACAATAGCTACAAACAATACAAAATATCTTGGAATATTGTATCCAATAAGATAAAGACCTATACAAGAAGAACTTCAAGTCTTTGAAGAAAGAAATTGGAGCAGATATAAGAACATGGAAAGATATCCCATGCTTGTGGATAGTTAGTATTAACACAGTAAAAATGGCCGTCTATCAAAAGCAATCTACAGATTCAATGAAATTCCCATCAAAATCCCAACAATTCTTTACAGACCCTGAAAGAACAATGCCCAGCCTCATATGGGAAAGCAAAAACCCAGATAGATACAACAATTCTGCACAATAAAATAACTTCCTTAGGTATCACCATCCCTGAGCTATAGAGATACTACAGAGCTATCGTAATAAAAGCAGCATGGTATCAGCATAAAAACAGACACATTGATTAATAAAATTGAATCAAAGACCCAGACATAAAACCACACACCTATGGATATTTGATTTTTTGACAAAGAAATCAAAACTATAAAATGGAGAAAAGAAATCATCTTCAACAAATGGTGCTGATATAACTATGTTGGCATGTAGGAGGAAAGGAGGGAAGGGAGACTGAAATGGGGTTGTAAAATAAATAAACAATTAAAAAAGAAGTCATTTAATGTTTCAACTAAAAAATAGAATATCTAAAATAATGAATGTAATTAATATGTATTTCATTTAGAAAGCACTTAGAGATAAATTATTTCTATTAAGATATGAACTATCATTAAGACTGTTTGTTTCTTTATGGTTTGTTTTTCTTTTCTATTTTCTAGGTGGGAGAGGTCTCACTCTGAAGTGCAGGGCTACCTGACCTGAAACTCATAGACTGAGACTAGTAGAAATACTCCAACCTCTGCTTGCCAATGGTGGAAACACAATGCTGAGCCACTAAGAGCCTGGATGACTTTCTCTTTCCAAATGAACTTGTTGGTTTTTGTGGGCATGCACACATGTGCACACAGGTGTGTGTGTGTGTATGTGTGTGTGTGTGTGTGTGTGTGTGTGTGTGAGAGAGAGAGAGAGAGAGAGAGAGAGAGAGAGAGAAAGAGAAAGAGAGAGAGAGGTTATATACATGTGTATGTACTCGTACAAGAAAACCAGAAAGGGATGTTACATGCCCGGCTCTATCATTTCCTGCATGATTCCTTTAAATCTAGGTAAGTCACCCCAGGAGCTCATTTGGTGGCCAACAAGACCTACTGATCCTCTAGTCTTAGCCCCCTATAGCATTGGGGTTACATATATATATATATATATATATATATATATATATATATATATGTGTGTGTGTGTGTGTGTGTGTGTGTGTGTGTGTGTGTGTGTGTGTGTGTGTATGTGTGTGTGTGTACATATACACACACAATGCTCACCTTTCTATGTGGATAGGAATCCAAATACAAATACACATGTATTCAGAGCAAGCAGTGTTACTCACTGAACCGTCTCCCCCATGGCCTTCATTATTATTAGAGGCAAAGCCTTTCTATGTGACTGAGACTAGCCTCAAATTCATGATCCTCTTGCCTCTACTTTCTGTTGATATTAAAAGAATGTTCCACCATGCTAAGCTTACTGCCTTCATTTTACAAATATTAAAATCAAAGACTATAGAGATTAAATAATTTGCCAAAGTCACATAGTAATTGAGTAAAGATTTTATTCCAAGAAATTCAAGTCTTCGAATTTAACAGTAGGTGCTGATAGTCACAATTTTGTCCAAACAGCGACTTACTTATTCAAATAGTGCATATCAGGGTTCTGAAAATACAGTTTGCAAACACAAGTAATTTACATGGAGCAAAAGGCTAAGGTCTGCATACTTACTGCTCAAGCCACACCATTGTCTCCTGCATTCAGGGGGTATGATTTGGTCCTATGCAGGTTCCCCAGGTGTCAGTCCAGAGTCAGTGAGCTCTTGCTAGCTCCAGTCAGCTGATTCTGTGGGTTTTCCCATCATGGTCTTGACCCTTTTGTTCGTATTATTGCTCCTACCTCTCTCTCTGATTGTATTCCAGGAGTTTAGCCCAGTTGTGGATTGCTGCATTTGCTTGCATCATTTTCTGGATGAGGGTTCCAGCTTCTCTGGGATTGTGGTCTATAGGCTGGTTATCCTTTGCTTTATGTTTGATATCAACTTATGAATAAGTCCATACTATATTTGACCTTCTGGGTCTAGGATATCTCAATCAGGTTGGTTTTTTTCCTAGTTTCATCTATTTGCTTGCAAATTTAAAGATGTCATTGTTTTTTAGCGCTGAGTAGTATTCCATTGTGCAAATGTACCACATTTTCTTTATCTGCTCTTCAGTTGAGGGGAATCTAGGTTGCTTCCAGGTTCTGACTATTACAAATAATGCTGCTATGACCATAACTGAGAAAATGTCCTTGTGGTGTGCCTCCTTTGGGTATGCCCAAAACTGGTGTTGCTGGGTCTTGAGGTAGATTGATTGCTAATTTTCTGACCCTAATGCATGTACTGATTTTGTGGAGCCCTTTCTCTATGGAGAGATATCTTGTTCAGTCTAGGCATGAGGGAGGGAGTTGTTCTTGCTTCAAGGAGGTGATAAAAAAGATTTAGGTGACTTCCCAGAGGAGACCTTGCCCTCTCTGAGGAGCAGATAGAAGGTGAGGTAGGAGGAGGTAAGAGTAGGAGGAGAGGAGAGAGGAGGAACCGGGATTGGTTTGTAAATAAATAAACATACAAACAAATAAAAGACTAAGATCTGAATGAATGTTTCCAGATTAAAAAAAAACTACAGTCACCTTGCCCAACCCTAACATATGCAAAGGTGCTTAGTCTTATTGCAACTTGCTATGCCATGTTTTGTTGATAATCATGGGAGTCCTGCCTTTTCCTGAACAGAAATAGAACAGGAGTGGATTGGGGATGAGAAAAAAGAGGGGTGGAGAAGGGACTGGGAGGAGAGGAGGGAGGGGAAACTACAGCCAGGCCAGAATATAAAATAGATAAATAATAAATTTAAATAAAAATAAAGAAATTGTTAACTACATGACATGTATCTGCATGCCATTCCAATTTCCTTAATTCCCCACGTATGTTTAAAATTTGGCGGTGAAGTTCATTTGAAAAGGTGCCATTTCTCTTTTTCAACCAATCCAAGGTATTGAAATGACAAATTGCACTGATTATGAGATCTCTCATGTCTTGTAGCTGAATTCAGTGCTCAGTTGCAAGCTTGGTCCTGGGTCTTTAATATTCCTTTAATTAAGTTTCAGCTATTATTAGTACTGTTAGTTTTTTGTTTGTTTTTTCGAGACAGGGTTCTCTGTGTATCTTAAAGGTCACATACTATCTGAAAAAAAATCTGTTTTCTGAATCTATTTTTGTTTTTCCCTAAACAACCTTGAGATCAAGTTCGTGTTCATTCATGCTGTCTGCTAGTTGCTCTGTGCTTTAGGATTCTTAGATTGATCTGAAGCCATATTTTAAAATTGCACCTTGGTCACACAGTGTTTGACAAGCACACCTCGTTTACAAATAATGTCTCTGGTGCTTTAAATGAAAGGGTGCTGGCTGTACCCACAATCTTCTTGCTGCAGTGGACCTTCAGAACCTCATCCTTGTATCCCCCCACAGCAGCCATCATACGCTGCTGCGCTGCTGTCAGAATAGCATTTGGCAGCCAACAACTCTCAGTGGGGACCTCCAGAAGGGAACGAGCCAATCATGAGTGGTACAATTTACATCTGATGGATGGTCTAAGAATCACAGAAACAATTAATTTGTATCAGAACGCCTGCAAGTCAAAAATAAAAGATTGTGCCAGTAGGACCCAATTTTAATTCTTGTCCTGATCAGTCTCCTGTCTTTCTGCATGTTCCGTTTTAAGAATCAACTTTTCAGCTACAAATGTGAAAGGAATCAGCAGAGTTTTTTGAACTGAGACTGTAGGAAAAACATTCCATGATTGGTCTTTCATAACTATACCACCTACCACTTTACAGGGAATAATGATTAAAGCATTTATTTCCCTTGCAACTGCAAAGGATTTTTTTAAATACTCTTTTTAAAATAACCACTTTGTTTTTATTTATGTAAGAAAGATTACAATGGCCAAGAGAAAGGGAAATGCATTGTTGCTTCTTCCTAAGAGAGAACAGCAGGTCCAATTTAAGATAAAAATAAGGAGAAATGCCTTAACTTTACAGTTAAAAATGAAGTGAAAATTGTAAATGCAATTTTAGGCAAGAAGCCTTTAAAACATCCAAAGGGTTGTCTGCATTTTGCAAAAGCTCTGGCCAATCTTTAAAATGGCTTGTCCATTAAGCCCGTGTGTGTCGCACTCAACACTCTATTGCAAGCAAAAATGTCTTGATTATGAAATTGTAAAAGAAAAAGTCTGACAAAGCCTCACCAAACTATAGAAACAAATTACAAGTTTATAAACTTCAGAAAAAAAGCTTAGCAATGTTTCTTACAAAGAAAACTCTCTGTTCAAACCAGGAATGCCTCTCATGCTTTTTTCCTATTCTTGGCATGTGATTGCCCTTTCCTTGTCAGAATGCACAAGACAATACAAAATAGCATTCATCCCTTTTTATTGATTAAATGTTTAAATTGGCTTTATCCTTGTTCGTTCACCACTAGAAGATGATTTAACATGAATGTAATTGTTTACATATGTTTTGCAATTCTTGACTATTGCTTTTTAATATTATAGATATAAAAAATGAAATTGAGAGTGAAATGTCTCATGCCAAAGCATGCAAGAAGATAAAGCAGAAATTAGAACCCACATATCCTGTGTTTGGCTCCTGTGTCAAACAGTAAGATTAATATCACTATCCAGTAAGCAATAGTGGCTCCTCAACAACTCTGTTGGCATATGCACTAAACTACCTTTAACAATATAAACTACTTGGGGAGATTAATTCCATGGTATATAATACTATTCCTTTCTACCAAGGCAACCATTTTTACACTGTGAAATGAGTGCAGTATATTATGCAATCCTGTGAGACAGTCTGGAACTCTTACCTTTATATCAGAAAGAAACAAGAAAATCTCATTACTCCAACCCAGGGAAAAGGTTGCTTTTTCTAAGTGTAGACTTGATGACTTAACCTGAAGTTGTTTTCAGTTGAATTGGCTTTGAATAATTATTGGTGGAACATTCCCTGTAACCTTTCCTCTGTAACCCTTCCTTCCAAGGGGCTTGTGCTTTTGCCATTCTGACCATTTACACTGTCCTGGGATAGATTTTCCACAACATGTACATCAATATCTTAACTTTAAAATAGTGAGACATGTTTTTTATGATTCATTTTAACTTTGGATCTTAAGGCAAGAGGCTAAACTTACGCTGCATTGGTGCTAAAAGTGGATCCACAGCTTCTCTTTTCTCTAAGAACTGTAACGGTGAATAGGTTTATACATAATAGAAAGGACACAAACACATGGAGACTTTCTTGTTTCTCCTGCTTAGGCAGCAGTTTCCAAGACCCCATGAATCTGTGATTCAGACCAATGTCAGAAGTCATGGACACCAAGACGTATCATTATATCTGCTAATGTAATTTCATGGCCCGAGTGCCACAGGTTACCACTCACAAATGTAGGGAACCTTCCAATCTTAACAATACCCCACACCCACAGACAGAGATTTTAATGACCTCTGCCTTTTAATTCCAACAACCTAAAGTCTATACATATTGTAGTCAAGCTCATTCATGGAGATGCAACAACCAAATAGGGTAAAGGAGTAAAGTAAAGAGCTGGAGAGTCGGAAATGTCATCTGCTGTCTACTACCACTCCTCTGACTTTAATATTTAGAAAAGAAATTCAGAAATGGATAGTAGCAATCGATATATATGATTATGATAGCGAATATCATTAACCTGACAGGCTCTAAAATCACATAGGACCTGGAAAACAAGTTTATGCTTGTTTTTACAAAGCAGTTTCTAGACTGAGATAGGAAAATCCACCCTCAATGTGAGCAACACTCTTCCGAGGCCTGGGGTGCTGCTCTAAATATAAGGCCGAAAGCCAATCAAGCACCAGCATCCATCTCTTCCCTGACAGCTGACGCAATGCCACCAGATGTCTCTTGCTCCCACTGCTGTGACTTCCTTGCCATGATACACCCTCAAGCTGTAAGCCAAAATAAACCAACCTGCCTTCGTAAAGTTACTTCGTCCTGTATATTCTCACAGCAAATACAATGACCAGTGGTTTAAAACCACACTGATTGCTGAATGGGGATCAGAAGTAAAGGTGTTGTGGAATAATACAGCACATATTTGCCCTATGAAAAGGCAATCATTTCATTTTATTAACTCAAGGTCTGTGTGGAATTCATTTTGGCTAACTTGCACCAACTTCAAAGGCAGAAACATGTACCTGCCCGTCTTCAATGTCAAGCTCTCTGGTGACAGCAAGTGGCAGGACAACTAAACTATTAGGAGGACTTTGGTATTATTTCTCTACTATTGGTAACATATAAAGTTTATGTAAAACAAATAAACAGTGCTGATAACTCACACAGCACTTAAACCTATGTATAGCACATCTATCAATCCAATGCATAGAGTATGCAGCAGGAAACTATCAAGGTAATTAGTAGATTAGCTCTGAAGTTTTTATTTTAAACAATTTATACCGATAATCAATATAATCTTCAAAAAAGAAAATATTCAGATTTGTAACCTCTGCAGCTACAAAATCTCTAAACTCCTTCATTCTACAACCCAACATTCCTAGGTAGATCCTAGGAAAGTTGAGTTTTTAGACATGAGGATCCAACTAATGCTCATACGAGATGAGGGCAAATAGAGAACCTTCATTCCTTCCATGACGTGCAGGGCATAGCTACAATTTCTGGCCCATGAACTAGAAAGTTTCTTTTCCTGTCATTGATGTTGTTTTATAAAGGAATTTTTTTCATGCATTGCACCCTGATCACACACACTTCCCATTCCTTCTACCAGATCTGCTCTCCCATCCTTTCCCTTCCAAAAGAGGGAAAAGACAAAACACACAAAGTATAACTTGCGCTGCCCATCTACTCATCAGAACATGGCCAGTTCTGGCAGCCAGCCTCTTAAAGGTAATTGAGTCCTTTCCTATCCCCACCCCTTGCCTGAGGCCATCAGCGGTGAAGAGCCATACTTCAACATCTTTACCACAATTTTTAAGGACTCTGTTCCATAACTTCCTGACCATACTGTTTCTTTTCTCCCCCTATCCGACCATTTTGTTTTGTTTTGGTTTGGTTGGATTTTGCAGGGGAGGGGTTTCACAGACGCCTTCAATGTCTCCCATTCTCCATTATGGGTCTGCAATCAGCAATATCGCTACAAAAGAAGTTTCCTTGCCCATAACAGTTGGCAGCAGCATGGATCACGGACTTCCAGACCTTATCCTGTCCTCTGGTGGTAGCAGCACAGATCGTGAGCATCAACAGGATGCAGCTGCAGCATGGACCACATACATGGCCTCCAGCAATGCTGGAACAGGAGACATCAACATGGCCTCAGACAGCAGCATGGAACAGGGATATCAACTTGATCTCTAGCCACAGCATGAACCTAAGTCATCAACATGGCTTTAAGTGGTAGAACATATCAGGGATATCAACAAACACCGAATTTATTAAACCTTCTGTGTTGAACGTCCCAGTTTTCAGAAATAAAGCCACTGTTGTCTATAAGCTACCTAGAAAATAGTATTTTCTTATAGTGCAAATGGAAGAAGACAACCATGTTTGAGGATCAAGAGACCTAAAAAGTAAATTGCCTCCCTGGAGATATGGAAACACTGGTTTCTGGGAAAGAGAGATAATTTCATATGATATACAAACCAGCAGCAATCCTCCTATAGCAAGCTTAAAATTCATTACAAAGACTTTGGTGAGATGAAAGAAAATGATCAGGTATTCTCTGACTTAATGATAATGATAGTTTAAAGTTGTCCTTCCTGTTAAATATACTACAGCAATCAATTTTAAAATAATGCTATAACTATAAGATATAAACATGCAGCAACATTGTTTTTACTTTTTTTCATGGTTTTTTTATATTTAAAAATTTCCATCTCCTCCCCTCCTCCTCCCCCTTCCCTCCCCTCCCCTCCACCCATACCCCCCCTCCCTCTCCAGGCCAAGGAGCCATCAGGGTTCCCTATTGATTCTTTGTGGCTTTCACATCATGCATTCAGACCCCACTTATCTCCCTGTGCCCTCACATTTGCCCTCTACCCTTGCAATCCCCCCCCCAAAAAAAACCAAACCAGGTTTAAAAGAAAAACTAAAACAAAACAAAACAAAACAAAGAGATGAAGTAGGAAGAAGAAGGAGGAGGAGGAGAAGGAGGAGGGGGGGGAGGGAGAAGGAGGGGGGGGGAGGGGAAAGGGAGAGGGAGGGGAGGGGGAGGAGGAGGAGGAGAAGGAGGAGAAGGAGGGGGCGGAGGAGGAGAAGGAGGGGGAGGAGGAGGAGAAGGAGAGGGAGGAGGAGGAGGAGGGGGAGGAGGAGGAGGAGGAGGTTATTTTGTCGTGGGAGCTGCAGTGCAGCCCATTGAGACATGCAGTTTACCCTGTAGTCTGTTCATCTTCACTTGCAAGTGTTCATTGCCATGAGTCATGGATCTAGCTCAATGTCTCTGGCTTCTGCTACACCAACAATAACAGGCCCTCACTGGGTTCCTCTTGGATATTCTTTTGTTGTCCTGTGTCACAAACATCCTGCTTCTTTGGATCTGTGGGTTCCGTCCCCTTAACATACTTGAACAGCTCATAGATGAGGTGGATGTGGGGTTAGGCTAACTCATAGCCCTAGTTCTGGACCTGGGTGGTAGCTGAGTTGGTCAGTTGGCTAGCTTTCCCTATCATCACCACCTGGATAAGCCCTCAAGCACTACTTCAGCTAGCTCACCTAAAGAAGCTTACAGCAAGGAACGAGACCAGTTTTCCTGTTCTCTGGCCCTCACATTCGGGTTCCCCTCACTCATTGTAAGGGCCAATTCTACTCTTTTGCCCAGGCAAGTTGCAGTGCGTTCTCTTCATACTGCTGAAGGGGAGGGAGGTCAGTAGACTCTGCTGCTCTCCTATCCTCGGGGCTGGCTCACCTGCTTCTCCAGCAACGAGGTCAGCTCTAGTGAGCTGCCCATATGGGAAGCAAAGGCTGCTTTCTTGTACATGGACTGCAGCCAGTGAGGTTCAGGGCCAACGCTCCCACTCTTGAGATTCCAAGGCCAGCTCTCTCGCCTGCCATAGGTGGTAATGAGTGAAGGGGGGCATCTTTATTTTTCCCATGCCACCACATCTCAGGGGGTATCAGCTCCCTGCTCTCCTGCCCTCAGGGTTTGTTTCCCTGTGTGCCCAACAACAGGTTCTGTTCTAGTGTGCTTCCTAGGTGAGGTGTGGGACCCTCTTTTCTAAGTGCGCGAGGAGCTCTCCCTTGAGAGATAGGGCCAGTTTGCCTGCATGTGAAGCAATTTTTAGAATTTGACTTTGAAACAAAGTCGCTTGTTTTGTTGAATTTTGTGCCATCATATTGAAAAGAAATGGCAGAACAAAGGAAAAAGTTGGCACCCAGTAAAGGAACACAAATCTTTCTACTTTACCTTTCTTAGACACAATGATTATGATTTCTGTCATAACAGTTTGAACATCCACCTGAGGCTATGTGGGCTTCATAGACAGTAGCATTCCAGCCTTAATCATTAACTGTGTTTTGAACTCGTGCATTTGTAACTAGCAAAGCAACACTGACAGCAGCAATCCCCTAAGTCCGCTTCTCAGAAGCCCAGTGAACTCCTTCTCAAACTATCAAGTCAGCCATGACCCTCTTAGCCAAGAACAGACATTAGGATTTCTTCATCAATTGTATACTTTGGAGTCAATTGTTTTATTTATGGTTTTATAAGGGGAAAATTCCATTCATAGAAAGTTTGCTTAAGAAATTTTCTAAATCAGGTAAAATTATCAGAATTCTCTGAAAAAGCATTTTCAAATGGATTTTTCATCTCTGAATTTTGGTTAGGACCTCAAAAATGAATTGTCATGTAAATGAAAGAACTCACTCTGCAAGAGCAGGGAAGTCTGTGTGAGGAAGAAAATTTGATTAGTATACATTTTTAAAGAGAAAAACATTATCAAAAATGCTTATTTATCCAAATGTTCACAGACATTGTGTGAATTCTTGAAGAAAATATTGTATTATTTAGTATTTCTTCTTCTTTTTATTGATTTTTATTGAGCTCTACATTTATCTCTGCTCCCCTCCCTGCTTCTCCCCTCCCTTTCAGCCCCCTCCCAAGGTCCCCATGCTCCCAATTTACTCAGGAGATCCTTTTTACTAACTAAAGATGACTTACTTTCTGAAAAATGAGGGAAGTTTGTTGCAGTATGTCCCTTTGTTCTGACAGTCTTGCTCACTATAAGGAGAATCTAGTGCACGGTTAAGGTTCCTCTGCTCAGAATGGTTTGTCCTCTTGAGAGCACCTTGTCTACCAGAGCTGCGTACTTGGGAACTACCCAAGTGCTCTTCAGGATGATGAGCTTTTGATTAGCTCTTTCAATTAGTGTTTATTTTCTTAACTAGGATACTCACAAGAGTTTCAAAGCTCTGGATCTCCTTTAATCACCTCCTTCCAATTAAGGGGAACAAACTTTGAAACTAGCCTCTTGCTGCTTTGGCCAAAAGATCAAGTATTAATATAATTTGAATATGAAAGCCAGTTTTCAATAAATGGAGACCCACTTTAAAATAAAGGTAAAAATTTGCTCTAACGTCAGTAAGTAAATGCTGGCATTATGCTTATAGAACTTCTGACATATTCTTTATTGATTGTTGTGTTTTCCCATTATTGGAAACAATCTGTATTTCATTGCACTAACACTATGCTGTATGTAATACCCCCAAGCTGTCTGAGAATCTTATGCTCTTAATTTTATTTATAAGTGCGTCACAATATTGATATTTTGAAGTAACTATAAAAAAAATCTGTAAAGGACACTTTTAAGTCAATTAGAAAATTGAATTATTAATTACATGTTAAGTAATACTTTGCATCAATATAAAATTTCCTCAACTTAGCAATAGGGCCATAATTAGTTCTTTTTAAGCCTGTAAATATAGAGAGTAGAAATTTAAATGATGTGGAATGACAAATGCATTAAGAAGTTCAAAATGTTTCAGCAAACCCTTTCTTCTCTCTTTTTGTCATAGGTAAATGATAGATAGACATATTGATAGATGATAATGAGAAAGAGAAAATAGTAAAATATGTCTAACTGTTAATAAGTGGCTTTGTACAGGGTACATGGCTATTGTCCCAGCTAGTCAGGAGGCTGAGGCAGGAGGATTCCTTTAGCACAGGAGTTTAAAGCCCACTGTCAGAATAAAGATATTATGTGCCAACATGAAAAAGAAAGGAGGGAAAGTTGTAACATGAAGAGGAAGAAGATGCAAAACTGCTTCAAGGTATTTGTGTTTCTTTTCCAATATTTTGGAGGGTGGGGTTGAAGCAAGGTTTCTATGTGTAGCCCTAACTGTCCTGGAAACTACTCTGTAGACCAGGCTGGCCTTGAACTCACAGAGATCTGCCTGCCTTTGCCTCCTGAGTGCAGGAATTAATGGCGTGTTTTACCACCATCTAGCTTCTTCCAAATTTGGAGTTGCTGAGAAGCCAATCTACTGTCCTTACTATATTCTCCATCTTTCAGAAGTCATTTATCATTTATTGACAATAGTAAAGTTTATGATAGTGTAGGCATAACACAAAAAATTCTATAGGGGCCAAAAAGTCAAGAGGAATCTATTGAAGTCCGTGAGAATATTGCTTTGACCCTGAAATCATTATTCATCCATCATGGGCTTTCGTCTCAAAAGCTGCTTGATTCCAACAACTTCTGCAGTGTCCTCTTTCTTCTTGGGGAACAAAGCATTAGTCTTCTCTGTGTTCCATGGGATACATGTATATCCAGACAAGAGATGATAATAAGGACTATTAAATGCTCCACCAGGAGTGGGACATGTGTATCACCTCATCCAGGGCTCAGAGAACATAGCAGGAGAAGAGGGAGAAAGACTAAGAGCCATAAGAAAAGGTGGAGTGTTGAAGAACAGTGTGCTCCAAGTATGCCATAGCACTGAACTCTTGAACACAAAGCAGTTAAGAACCTGCACAAAACTTGACAAGACTTGATCCCTCCAACATCCTGTTGCTTAAGACGGAAGCAATCTAGAAGGTTTATCACTCCCTGAGGATCTATAGCCAGGTAACTCTTTCTGGAACAGAGTAAAAAAAAAATTTTTCCAGTGGCTTAGATACTGATAATGTGTCCACACTCTCATAAACAACCATATTGAAATTCATTAGGTCATCAAAACTAAAGGCACAAAAATAAAAGAGGGACCCCTTGAAAAGAGACAAATGATTGGAGGAATAAGGCCTCAAGAGGGAGGGAGTGGGGGTGTGGGTGGAGGGGAGGGGAGGGAAGGGGGAGGAGGAGGGGAGGAGATGGCAATTTTTAATAAAAAATAAATAAACTGGAAAAAAAAGAGGACAACAAGAGGAGGCAATGGGAATTGTCCACTCATCCTCACATACACACACCTTGCCACTACAGACACATGCACATACAATGTACATATACAGGCATGATGATACATATGCATAATTACGTTAAAAAGGAAACTAGCTAATATCTACGTCTCACAAAATTATGGAATTTTAATTGAAACTCAAGATTAAATCATATAGGCACTTTGATGGTCAACTTTGTACGTATATTTATCTCAGCCACAATGCCCTTATACTTGAACAAATATTCACGAATGTTTCTGTGAGGAAGTATTGGATAATCATTATATTAAAATTGTTTTATCATTATATGTGCACTTGTACTGCATGTGGGCACACATACCATGGCATGTGTGGAGGTCAGGAAATAAAACTGTAGAGCTGGCTCTCTCGACCTTTCTTTGCACTCTAAGAAATAAACTCAGGACAATAGGCTTTCTCAGAAAGAGGGCTCTACTGCCAAACCATCTTGCCAGCCCTAATATTTACTTTCAAACCTGTTTATTTTTGGTAAAGTGGGCTAACTCCAAAGGTGTGTTATTTTCAGCTAATTAGTTGACTGCTTAAGTGGAATGAGGGTGCCTCCTCATAACCAAAGTGTTCACTTTTCATCTGTGACACAGGTCTTCCTCATCCATATTTCAACCACAGTGCATAGGAGATGCACAGATTCATGATATCCATCTGAAGCCAGGGGTTTATCAAAGAATGTTCATTAATTTTTTATTTCAGTAATGATTTTAATTTGCTTAAGTGCTAACTGAGTCTTAACATTGTTCTAAGATAGTGATTCACTGGTAAGAAAAGACACTGCTCTCTAAATTATAGGCCATGTTCCAGAGGAAATGTAATTGGGAAAGACTTATAGGAATGCAAGAACCATGGAAAGCAGTGTGTTATTGAGCTGTGCTAGAGGTCAAAAGAGAGTAGCCATCATCATATGATGTGAGGAATGAAGTCCGGAGTAAGCAGGACTCTTGGCAACCTCAAACACCTGCCACCTGTTGTAACTGCTCTGTATGATCCTTTCCCTTTGTGTGTGGATACAAAATGCAAATATGATGAAATATCTTCCTATGAAATATGTCTCCTGTGATTGGTTTCTAAACAGTTGACTTTGAGTTCAACAAAATAAAGATTATTTTCTGTATACTCTGGTGGATCTGTTCTAATCAGAAGAGGCTTAAAACAAAGAGACAAACAAGAAGCATGCCTTCTTGGCAGTCTGGGAGTAAACTAACAGTCATATTATGTTCTCTGTATTGGAACATTCTCCTGTGGACTATAGGCATCAACTTGGCATCAATGGAAGTCCTAGGCTAGCAGTCAGCTCATGAGAAAAAGTCAACCTCACACAACCTCAAAGAAATAAATTATCCCTTCAGTTGGTTGGTATACAAAAGGACTCTGAGCCTCAAATGAGATCATCCCAGATACCAACTTGACTGCAGCATTTTAAGACCTGAACAGAGATTCCTCTAGTCATAAGGGGATTACTAAACTACAGAAGCTATGAGACAATAAACTTGTGTTCTCCTCAGTGATAAGTTATTGTGACCAACTTTATAACAACAGAAAAGTCAAATGAGAACAGACTACAGAACTGGCTCAGTCAAGTAAGGCTTTCCTGGGGGATGCTTAAAACAGCAAGAGATGGGGGAGTCAGATTCACAAGTTATAATCTTTGAAAAGCTTGTTCCTACAGGAAGCATGGACAATAACAGACATATAGCCATACAATGAAAAAAGAATATGGGAAATGTAATAGAAAATTGAGACAGAGGAGTGAGTAGTATGGATGGAGGAGGATTTTAGAGATTTTCAAAGAAGTCCTGGAACTATCTCTGGAGTCTCAGGGACCTGTGATACAGCTGTGGTCCACAAAAGCACAGACCCTCACTGACCATGCGTGAGGGTCTATCTTATAGGCGGAGCCAAAACTTTGACTGGAAGTCTTATATTGCTTAGTCACCATCTTGCGCCAAGCTTCGAAATCTGTTGACAATCAGCACCCAAGAGAAGGTACTGAGAGTACTTGAAAACAGAGGCACAAAAATAAGACATTTTCTATCTCTCTAGAATTACAGTATGCAGGGGGAAGAGACTACCAAACACTAATCTAGACTTTCCTATCTCTGGTGCTGGAACAGATCTTATTTAGAAAAAACTCCAGTGATAGAATAGATTTTTCCGAAAGTACATGAGTTCCGAAAACATCCGTATTATGCTTTTTGAATAAAGGGGAATTTTTTTTTAAGTATCTCACTAGTTACACTTACATCATATGTAAATAGAACGTGTTTCCTGGCTACCAGAAAACACCTCTTTCTTATTCTCAGACTTTCTCCTTTCCAGTTGCCAAATTAAACCTTTCTTATATCCTATTAAGAAATCTAAGTGGCTGGAGAGATGGCTCAGAGGTTAAGAGTACTTACTGATCTTCCAGAGGACCCTAGCTCATTCTCAAGCATCCAAATTAAGTGACTCACAACTCCCTATAACTCCAGCTCCAAGGAATCCAACGTTCTCTTCTGGTATTCACAGGTGCCTCCATGCACGTGTATGTCACACACACACACACACACACACACACACACACAAGCACACATACATTTCTTTGTAAGGCAGAAAGAATTCCATGCAAATTTGAATGATAAATGAACCACTGACGGAACAAAACGGAAGGAAGTGCCCCTCCTCCAGTCTCCATCACCTAATAAAGTTTCATCCCTAAGCACATCAAAGGTAACTGGTGAAGCACAATACAAATTACCTAAGTTGTGGTTCACTGGATTCAGAAATTCTGCATTCTATAGAAACGTAATCAATCTTTCAGGGATTCAGACACATCACAGCAGGACGTACTTTTGACCTTTCGTGAAGAAGTAAGCAAGATGAGGTGCCGAACCGCACATTTCACTGGGTTGGTTGGATTATGTATAGTTATCCTTGCAGAGTTGCTAAATGGAGCCTCCCTGTTCAATAATTCTTTCGGGTTTGCATTGAAAGTAAGGCTCATGGCGTACTATCTGCAAAAGAACTTCACCTACTTCCATCCTAAATCTTTTCTGTCAAACACGTTTCATTCAAGAAAGATGTAAAAAATACACAAGTAGATCACCTGGTGAAATCACGCGAGACATATGGAAACCATTCCCTTTGTGGGCCTGAAGTAGTTTCTTCTTGAGCAGCAAACTCTAACTCAGATAGAACCAAGTTATAATGAGAAGTGATTGAATAATGATTGATACACAAAATTTTGTGTTTGGTGTTTTTAGAAATCTCACACCAGCTATAAGAAAATAGAAGTTATAAGTTGAGAAAGACAAATAGCGTCAGTGTGGCAATTCAGGTTGGAATGTGTATGGTGCTTTGGACCACCTCTGTGTCAATATGCCTCCAAGCCAGGACAATTCAACTATTCATCTGAAGATCCACTTCTGAACTCACCAAATGTATTACACTCATCAGTCTGCTCTGAGAGAACATAATCTTTGGAATTAAGAAGTTATAGACTAAGTAATTGAAATGTGGTCTGGACCACTTTCTTTACTGTGATTTGGAACTCACCCTTGCTGACCAGTGCTGGAGCATCTTCTGAACTCACAAAGAACACACACAGTGCCACTTGAAGAGCACAAGTCTGACCATAAAAGTCTGAAATAATGATGATGCCTCTGCTGTTGAATGCTATCTTGTGTTCATTTGTTATCTTTTGACTATTCTGAGAACTTTTTGTCCAAGAATAACTTCATGCTCTGGTGGATTCATAGCTAATTGAAATTTTATATATGAAACTGTTGGGAACAGAGGACAAGGGAAATGATAGATTAGACATGAGGACTGAATATCAACCAAGGACTGAAAAAGTTTGATCAGCCATCTAGAGGAAACTTCTCACCTCTACCCAAAGACAGAGATGAGAAACAAAGAAGAGGTCAGTTACAATGCTCAGCTCATATTGGGATTATATGGTAGTTAATTCATTACATGTGTACAGCTTGAGACAGTTTTGTGCTGGGGGCAAAGACAGGATTAATATACAAGTCAGTAAATAAGTACTTTAACTTCATAGCACATAACTGAACGCAGATTGATGGCTTGTCAAATAGCCTGTGGTAATGATTATGGTTATGAGGAATAGGGAGGAACTTTGCATTTTTTGGAGGAGGGGCAATAAATTTTGCAAAATTCTAAACCATGGAACTCTAAACATTAACTATTAAGATCACATATCTAGGTTTGAAATAAAGTAAATGAACAGTTTCAATACATTTCTGTATGAGAATGACATTGAGGAATTAGCTGACACTGTATTTATATATTGAACCAGAATTAAAATGGCAAAAGCCAAATTATAATGCAAAAGCACTGCCTTTGTTTTCCAAGGGAGAGGAAATAACTTCACAGATTTGAAAATGGTGATTCACTTAAAATTAATATTGACAGTCTTTAATCTATTTACTTGACACTTTGAAGATTATAATTAAAGAACCTCAATAAATGCATAACAGATGCAGTAAAGAATTAAAAGGGACATCTTTCCTGTGAGATCTCTCTTAGGTAGTAACAAAATCAAAGAAGAATAAAGGTCTAATTTTGCCTTTAATTATAGCCATGGCCACAGCTACTTCAGTCCTAGCATAATGGCATTCATAACTCTTTGAAATATATCATAGCAGCTCAGAAATTCATATTCACTCTTCCCTATAGCTGAAGTAAAGGGTACAAAAGAGTGTCTGTCTTTTCCTGGTGTACTGCAATGTCCTCTATTTCTACTACGCATTCCCTGGGTTATTCTGCATAGCATATGTCATAAGCAGGACCCTAAGGGGGCATACCATCTCAACTGTTGTGCCCCATATGGTCAAATTTTCAACAACTGTACTTCACAATTATACCCAAGAGTTGCTTCTGTTATATTGAGGCAAGTAAAAATTTCCCCCCGGGTTTTAATGACTCTAAAACTTAGAAAAAGCTAAGTGTGTTACATAATTTATCATACCAGGTATCTAAACACAACTCTGGGTTTCTTATCTTGCTATCAAGATCTCTCTCAATAACAGGTTGGCTTCACTTGATGCTGGATAAGCTATTTTTTTCAGTACTAAGATGAGGCAATAATTTTCAAAGATGTTTTTATAGACAAACCAATGTCTTGAAGAACTGTGTATACTTTATTATTTAAGTCAATATAAACATTGTGGGGAAACTTTAGGAACCCTTTTTATCTTAGTTAGAGTTTTTATTGCTGCAACAAAACACCATGACCAAAAGGCAAGATGGGGGAAAAGGTTTTGTTTTGTTTTGGTTTGGTTTTTTGGTTTTTTGGGTTTTTTGGTTTTTTTTATTAATTTCTACATTGTGTTCATCACCAAAGGAAGTCAAGACAGAAACTCAAACAGGGCAGAATAATGGCCTGGAGAGGGAGGGAAGGGGGGTATGGGTGGAGGGGAGGGGAGGGAAGGGGGAGGAGGAGGGGAAGAGATGGAAATTTTTAAATATAAAAAAATAAACCATATTAAAAAAACAGGGCAGAAACCTGGAGTCAGGAACTGATGCAAAGGCCATGGAGGCGTGTTGCTTACTGGCTTGCTCCCACTGGCTTACCCAGTGAGCTTTTTTATAGAACCCAGGACCAGCAAGCAGTCCAGGGGTGGCCTCACCCATAATGGGTTAGACCTTCCTCATTGATCACTAATTGAGAAAATACCTTTACAGCTAGATCTTCTGAAGGCATTTTTCACCTGAGACTCTTACATCTCTAGCTTGTGTCAAGGGGACACAAAATGAGCCAGTACAGGTAGTCACATGAGACTAATGTCACCTATTTTTAAAATGATTCAATTAGCAAAATTCTTCAGGGTTCAGAAGAGGATAATTCCGCTAGTAATTTTACTGTCCTTTAAGAGATTGTTGAAATAAAATGATTCAGGCTATCTCAAGAATCAAGAAAAAAATCTAAAGGACATTTAACAAAACATACAATCGGAGGCAATTGCTCATAAATCTCATAAATCCATTTGAAATGCAAACTAGGAGTGTTGCTGGGGCCTATTAGAAGAGAGAAACAGAAATGAGGCGTACAGATGGAGCAAATTCATTGTGTGCCTTACAACCAATCTAAATTCAGTGTGCCACCACCTGTAAACATAAGCAATAGATTTCCTTTTTTTTTTTTAATGACCTAGAAGGTATCTAACAGGCAATCCTTGGGGAACTAACACTTTCTGAACTAATTAATCACCAGATGTCACCTCTTCTCCACTACAATGAATATGAGAAAGGAATTATTGGGCAATAAAAAAAGGAATAAAAAATTTAAAAGTGTTGATACACTATTGTGAAGCAAACCATTCTAAAAACATTTATAAGTCTTTTTCAAAGTTTTTATGCTAAACACCAGCAAATATTTCAATATAAAATCAATTTCAACATCTTTTATTTCCTCGACACTTTGAAACGAACATGCCATAAAGAGAAGATAGTTAAATAATTTTTAATGAGTGTTTCAGAAGGTAACTCAGTCAGAGAGAGCTTGCCACTAAGTAGCAGGACATAAGTTTAAATATCCAGTACTGACACAAAAAGCGGTGTGCATTGGATGCACCTGACATCCCAGAAATGAGGAGGGGTAGAGCAGAGGAGCCCCGGATGCGGCTAGCCAAGCAGTTTAGCGCATTCAGTCAGCTCCAGGTTTAGTGACATACCCTGTTTCATCAAACCAAGGTAAAGAAGAACTGGATAGAGGATGCCTACTACTGATGTCTGTCCTCCAAATGTATATGCACACGGACACCCAAATGCCCCCAGCACACACCACTTACATACATTCACAAAATAAAAATAAATGCAAAAATAACCAAATGGAAATGTATTTATAATAACTGGAGATTGGGACTGATCTGAACCTCATGGTTCACAGCTAATAATTACTCAGCTTGTGACCATTAGAATTTGTTTCAGTTCTGTTTCTCCATATCCCAGGTATGGGATGAGAAGTTTAGACTTCATAACTATCAGTCTCTTCCAGCTCTAGTCATCTATGGAATGCCAATACATTTATAAATACTTGTTTCTCTTATATTTTCACATCTTGTCAACATTTTGATACCATTTAAGGCCTACGGTTAGAGACTGACACAGTTAATAGTTGAAAGCTCACTATTTCTGAGGTAAAAATAAAAAGATTCTTACAGTGTTTATTCTCTTGCATACTGTAATTATAAACAAGGCAACCTTTAAGAAACCAAGTAGTGAATAAGAATGAGGGTTGCTCACCAGAGAGTCTTCCTGCTGCCGCAGATAGGAGCAAATACAGAGATCCACAGCCAGACCCTATGCAGAGGATGAGAGAGACCCTGGAATACTAGGCCCTAAATGGGATGTCTTCTTCAAATCCCTCCCAACGAGTTCAGAGAACCCTGTGAAAAAGGAGGCAGAAAGCGTGCGAGAACCAGATGGGGTGGAAGTCAAGAAAACAAGGCCCTCTAAATTTACATAAGCAAAGCTCATATGAATTCACAGAGACTGAAGGAGCATGCGTAGGCCCTGCATGGGTCTATACCACATCCTTGTGTATATACTATGGTTTCCAGTTTAGTTATATGGTATTGTGAAATGTAAGAATGAGTGGTCCTCTGATTCTTGTGCCGTCTCTTAAGCTCTCTTCCTTTTGTGTCTTGATTTGTACAACTCTGATGTATTTTATCTTATATTTTATTTCATTTTACTATTATGACTTAGAAGACTGTTTCTAATGAGACACAGGCAGGGAGTGGATACAGATATGAAGGAAGGTCAATAAGAACTGGGAGAAAAAAACAAAAAGAAAAAAATTGTGACCTATGCTGTTGTAAATGCAGTATAATAAGCATCCTGTTAGGACAGTACGAGCATCTTCTCCTGTTACTCAGATTTCTCTCAGTAACTACAGAATTCTAAAATAGATTTAACAAATGGAAAGGGTCCAAAAATTGTACAAGATGTTACAGGGTCTGCAAAATTAGAGCCCAACTGTTTCACTACAAGCAAATACATGAGAATTATAGGAAGATGAGTGTATCAGGTATAAATCTCTTTAAACATCAGCCAACAGAGAAACGGGAGGTAAAATCATAAAGAGATGAGTAGATAAAGGAAGTGGCATGTGTCCACAATGAATTTTTATTTATTCATAAAGAAAACTGAAGCTATCATTTGTAGGATGATGGGCAGAACTAGAGATGATCGTTCTAATGAAAAAGCAAGATCCATAAGAGGAAATACCACACCTTTCTCGTATGCAAATTCTAAATTGTGTGTGTGTGTGTGTGTGTGTGTGTGTGTGTGTATACACACGGAAATGTGACTATTTGGGAAAAGTAAAGGAATCAGCAGAAGAGAGGACTTTAGTTCAAAAGTGGGTAATAGAAATATGTGTTAATTGATTATATGACACATGTGAAAAAGTCATAATGAAATTAATTGTTTTGTATGTCCATTAAAAATAATAAATAAGGGTCAGAGAGATAGCTTACTGCTCTTGCACATGACCTGAGTTCAGTTCCCAGAACCCATTGCTGGGTGCCTACAACCACATGTAACTCCAACCATAGTGGATCTAATACCTTCTTCTGGTTTCTGAGGACACCCACTCTCAGAAACATAAACACATGCACAGACATAAATACACATAATTAAAATATAAAAAAATAAGTAACTTAATAATATAAAATAAAGTTTACATGCAAAAACAAACATCCTCTGCCTAAGAGGATATGAACAAAGACAGACAATAGGTAGACTACAAGGCATGAGTCTACCACCTAATGGTTTCATGCACCGGATGATCATATTTTCTTGGAGCCAGAGACATGGCTCAGCAGTTAAGAACATTTGGAGCTCTTGCAGAGGACCCAAGTTTGATTCACAACACCTGTATGGGAGCTCAGAACTTTCTGTAACTCCACTATAGGTGATCACAAAGCTAGCTCTTCTCTCCTAACTTCCAGTCCTCAACCACTGCCCAATTCCCACAGGCATTCTTTTGGAAACCTCTGACCATTACAGCCAGCTAAGCAGGTAGGCTAACTTCAAACCCTCACCCCTCCCTCCAACCCTCCAAATCCAACCCCACAGTCTCACCCCCACCTCTCTAGCAGGTTTCCCCTAGCTCTCTCACTGCCCTCATTCCTAGGGAACTAAGCAGACCTTGGGGAAACACCTTGAATTGTTCCCATGGTTGGCTCAGGCTCTCCACTACTAGCTAACCCCATTTTCTAAATATTAGCTCCAAGAACCTAGATTCACATTTTTAAAGTTTTATATTCATTTATTTTTATTAATTTTTTATTTGTGCCAAGAGCATTGTGTAATGTTTTATTTTCAAAAGTAACCTACGCAAAATTCTTTGGAGTTCCTGACATTTCTATCTCTTTAAACATGATATTTTAGAAATTTCATTTAACATCAGAAAAGCAAAATCGCCAAACATTGGCTTTTACCTCGACCTCAGTCCAAAAATGGCGATCCTCCCTCCACGAATCTCAGAAGAAGACTATGCCTAGTAGTTGTCTCCTCTCATTTATAATCCCTTCTACTTCTGCAATTAAAGGTGTGCACTACTGCCACCTGATTTCTAAGGCAAGCTACTGTGGCTGCTGGGATTAAAGGTGTGTGTTATTGCTGCCTGGTCTATAAGGCTGGCCGGTGTGGCTGTTTTACTTCTCTGATCCTCAGGCAAGCTTTATTTATTAAAATACATGTGAAATGCCACTACACATCTATGCACCAAACACAAGGGTATCCATTTTCATAAAAGAAAAAGTACTATAGCTTGAATTCCATATTGTCCTTCACACACTCACGGTAGAATACTTCAGTATTGCACGCCAGTCAACAGGCAGGTCATCCAGACAAAAACTAAACAGAAATGGTTAGATTTTCTTAGTGCTCCATCATAAACCAAATGGACTCAACAAATATTTACAGAAATTTTCACCCAAACACAGTAGACAGAATGACCAAATAGGGAAAGAAGGAAATAGGGATACAAAGAAGTGATTACTCATAAGGACAGGTAAAACTGGGGGAGTATGAAAGCCTAATACAATAGAAGCTTCATAAGTATATACATATATGAGGGTAATCGAAGGGAAACCATTAAATAATGGGAAGGGCAGAGCCCCGGGTCACCCCCTCTTGTTACCAAATGAAGCTTCCAGTCCTGGAATTAGGTTATATCTAATTGAATTGTTGGCCGAAAGGGTCCCATGGAAACTGTCAAACACCCCAGGCTGTTGCGAAGGTTGCTATCTATAAACTGACAGCAAAGTCCTATTGCTGAAGACACCGACATAACTCTTTGAACGTGGAGAATTCACACCAGTGTCTACTTCGAACCTGCAGCCTTATGTTCTAGCATCTTTTATACAGGAAGGCACTCTTCATGCTTCCAGAAGAGAAACTTCAATACCAAGCCAGCCAGAAATGCTTTGCTATTACTGTTAAAAACAAAACAAAACCACATCAAAAGCCAGCTGGCGACAGATGGGGAAGGTGACTGAGCCCCACATTGGAGCACTGGACTGAGCTCCCAAGGTCCTGATGAGGAGCAGAAGGAGCGAGAACATGAGGGAGAAAGTCAGGAACGTGAGGGGTGCGTTCACTCATGGAGACGGTGGGACAGAACTAAAGGGAGATCACCAACTCCAGATGGAATGGGACTGATGGATCATGCGACCAAACCCGTCTCTCTGAATGTGGCCAACAGCGGGGGCTGACTGAGAAGGAAAGGACAATGGCGCTGGGCTCTGATTCTTCTGCATGGATGGGCTCTGTGGGAGCCTTCTCAGCTTGGTCGATCACCTTCCTGAACCTGGGGGGAGTTGGGAGGACCTTGGACTTAGCATAGAGTGGGGAACCCTGATGGCTCCTTGGCCTTGAGAGGGAGGGAGGGGAGGTATGGGTGGAGGGAAGGGGAGGGAAGGAGGAGAAGGAGGGGCGGGAAGCGGGAGGAGGAGCGGAGGGAGGGGGAGGAGGAGGGAAGGAGATGGAAATTTTTAAATATAAAAAAAAATAAACCATGAGAAAGAAAAAAAATTTAAAAAAAGCCTAGCAATTGAATGACTTGTAATGCTATATTCATAGAGCATTGCCTTACTTAGCCATCATCAGAGCTTTTCCCCACAGCAGATGGCAACAGATACAGAGACCCACAGCCAGACATTGTGCAGAGAGTAAGAGACCTTGGAACACTGAACCCTAAATAAGATGCCTCCAAGAAATCCCTCCACTAAGGGTTCAGGGAAACCCTTGGAAGAGGAGGCAGAAAGAGCATATAGGTCAGAGGGGATGGAGGACACCAAGAAAACAAAACTCTTTGAATCAACATGATTGACTCACTTATGAACTCTCTATGACTGGAGCAGTGGGCACAGAGAATGAACAAGTGTGCACCAGTTAGAATCCTAGAGCAGAAAGGAGAAGCAGCCTCAAGACCCTCATCCCTAATCCAGAAGCTATGTCCAAATAATAACCATCTTTCATTTTTCCTCCCTTCTTCCTCTACAAACCATATGTAGATATAGTTATAGATATAGATGTTGTCTCTTATTTTATTTTATTATATTTTATTATTCCTTAAAAGCATCTGATTTCTTATGAGATATAGAAAGAGAGGGAATCCAGATGATAGGGGAGGTGGAGAGGAACTGGGAGGAGGACAGGAAAGAAAAACTGCAATCAGAATATATTATATTATATTATATTATATTATATTATATTATATTATTATGTGAAAATTAAAACTTTTTATTTTTTAAATTTTATTCTTCTATCATACATTAAATCCTGACACAGTTTCCCCTCCCTCATTCCTTCCAGTCCCTCTCTCCCCCCATTCCCTAGATCCATTTCTCTCCTCTTAGGAATATAAGCTTGGCCTAACAACTTACACTAACACTAAGCACAAATCTCCATATCAAGGCTGGACTAGGCAACCCAGTAGGAGACAATAGGGTCCCAAGCACAGGCAAGAGAGTTAGAGACAAGCCCCTCCCACTGCTCACAGTCCCACAAGGATATCAAGCTTCAAAACCATGGCAGTTATTCAGAAGTCCTATTGCAGACCCATGCAAGTTCCAAGAGTGCTGTTTCAGTCTCTGTGAGCCGCTATGAGTTGATTTTGTGGACCGTGCTCTTCTGGTGTCCTTGACTCCTCTGGATCCTACAATCCTTTCTCCCCCTCTAATATAGGGTTCCCCTGGTTCTGACTAGTGTTTGGCTATTTGTCTCTTTATCTACAATCAGGTGATAGATGAAGCCCTTTGATGATCATTGGATTAGGTGCCTATAAGTTAGCAGAATATCACTAGGAATAATTTCATTGACTTTTTTGTCAGTTGTGTTTATTTCTATCCTGGGTCTGGGCTGTCCAGCTTTTGGTTCCGGACAGGGGCAGGCAAGGGTGGGGGCAGAGAAGGATCTCTTAATGGCTTCATTTTAGTGTGTTAAGATGTCAAGAGAAGCTGGTCCACCTCTTTCATTACTGCATTATCTTCCAGGTCTCTGTCAATTGTCAGCATGTATGGAGTCATAAACCTAAAATGTAGACTCAATTATTGGTGCTATAAAATAAGTTGGTATGAAGACCTTGTTGACTCCCTCAAGAAAGGCTTTACCTCCTCTGAGGAGTGGGTGGGGGATTGGAAGAGGGAAATGGAGGGCAAGTGAAAGAGAGGAAGGGAGAGCTAGGGTTGGTCTATAAAATGAAAAGTAAATTTTTTAATAAAAAAGAAAAGAAATAAATAAAAATAAGTTGGTATGAATGTTAAAATATGTTGATAGTTTACAGAAGAAATAAAAGAAAAATAGAAAAGTTGATAAGCATTTATCAGATGCAGCCACCTCTTAGTTTCCCAGGCTCAACACTAGTTACTTCACCAGGGCATCGTCAAATTAATGGCCAAAGAAGCAGCAACCTGATCACAAGACTTCACCTATCTTCACAAAGCAGGGAAAAATAATGGCGGACATATTTCTAGTGAAATAGATTACTTCATGTCAGTGAATAAAATCTGAAAGTAACAGAGACTTACCTTCAAGAAGCATGGGTATAGTTACACAGTAAGTATTCCAGCTACTGGAATTATCAGAATGAACTTTGACAATGGCCAACTGAATATGTAGTCCACATAATTAAAATAAGTCAGGTTCTAACTTAATCAGATCAATGAAATCTTCTGAAATAAAATGCTTGTATATGATGTCAAAAGGCATCATAACTTCTCAGAAAGAGTAACATAGCAAAAACTGACAATATTTTCCAGTTTTTCCATAAACGACCTGCAGCTCCTAAATGACCTTAGTGTACAAGGGCCTCCTAGCTCCTATAAACAATGTCAATTGAAAAGCAACAATATGAATTAGATACCCGTAGATGCTGTTTTTTGTTTTCTGTGTTATAAAGGAAAGAAAGGGGGTACTTTTTAAAAGGGTGGAGTGAGTGCCCGAATGAAGAGTTCACTATTTAAATACATAAAGACCACATCTCCTCGGTCAACTCACAGTCCTACTTCAACCTAGATCATTTTGTTCACGTTCAATAATCACTAACCTAGTGTGAACAGTGTAGGAAAAGTGAATGTGTACTTGAGAGATAAAATACAAGCTGCACCCATGTGGGGTGTTTTTATCATTAACTGCTGTTGCATAAACTGAACATAAAATGGGCTGTGACACTGGATAAATCATTTGTTTCCACTTGTTATTGATGATATTTCATAACTCGTTTGGGGCTCTGCTTTGCCCCGTCACTCATGAGTTATGAGGTCATCAATCATGACTGGGAATAAATGATTTATATGTCACCCTATTGTATATTTTGGGTACAATGCACAATAAAACACAAACTATTGATTTCTAATACCGTTGCATGAAGTTTATCATGTGTGTTTGTAAAACTGTGATCTTGTGCCATCCACTGCAACAACTGAGTATAAAATACTGAAATAACTTATGAGAAAAACAACAGCCCAAAACAACATAAGAATTTCTATTGTTGAAATATTGATTAAACCAATCTAAAATTTCCTTGACTTGAAAATATACTGTCTTAGAGAAATGAAATTGTAGCTAAGAGTATGTAATCAATATGTAAGCTCATGATTAGGTACAACATAGCTGAGAGGATTTAAGACCTTTGACAAGAGTTGTGTATCCTGGGTAACCTCCTAAGATTTTAGAAAAGAGGAAGCACCGAGAACAATTTTACAGTGTGTATTATACTTGAAATCATTAGTATCTCAGTAACAAGCATAGCACAAAAACAGAAAGTCATCATATTTAGAGAGTAAGAGAGTAGTTTTGGAGAAACAACACTACATCCTTTCATAATGAAAGCTTTGGCTGTTTTCTGTATTTATGTATGTAGATGTATATACACACACACACACACACACACACACACACACACACACATGGGTACAGAGTACACTTGCCTATGGAAGTCTGTGTCTTAGTCTCTTAAAACTGGGTCTCTCACTAAAACTGGAACTAACCCAGCAGCCATCACACCCCAATGATGTCCTTGTCTCTGCTGCAGAGTGCTGAGGTGTGGACAGGCATGTGCACAGTCAAGCACAGCTTCCTTTCTTGGGTGCTGAGATTTGAACTCTGATCCTTACATTTGTGCAGCAAGTGCACTTACTCATTGGGCTATCTTTGCAGGCCTGAAAGCCAAGCCCTTTTAATGATAATGTAGTTTGCATTTACAAAAAGGCTACAAGAGAGCTTCATCAACATATTATAAAATAAACATAAAACGATGAAGAAAGTGTTCCTTTGGAACATTTTGAAGCTGTTCGGAAGATGCAGATAGCATTTCAAAAGCCTAGAGAATATTTCTTTCTTATCCTTTCCATTCCATTGACTTCCATTCTTTTCTTATTTTTTGCTGATGATTTCAAGACTAGAAATATGGTTTAAAAAATATGTGTAACTACAGAGAATGAGAAAGAATTTAAGGAAGGCAATCAAAACATATTGCAAATCAATCGCAGAATAAGAGCATCAAAAATCCAGGAAGCTTCAGCTATGTGCAATTATGAAGTAATTGCTATTTTAACATGTTGTACTTGTTCCAAAGAAACTCTGTTCTGTACACTGAAATTCAAAGGCTTTAAAGGCTTATCAAAAGTAAATATACAATCCAAACAACATATTACCTACATATTTCAGTTGATTTTTTAAAAGTTACCTTTCCTAGCAGTGGGACACAAATGATATTGGCCAGCTGTGTGTCATTTCCTATAATGACAATAATAAAACTTCAAAAGCTAATAATCTATATTATAGAAAAATCTAAGTCACATGCAAAGAATTTTTCTTCAAATAGAAAAGTATTACATTTTTACAGTCACCATTGAGACTAGTTACAGAATTTAAGAAGTTTTAAGATTTCTTAATCCAAATTCCTTCAAAGGCTTTTCAGGAAGATTAAGAAATATCCAAGACTTTGAAATAGTACAGTGTGAGCTTGTAGGTGTGCACAGCATTAGCGTTTCAAAAGAGGCAGAGTCCATGACCATAACAACAAAATGCAAGCATGCTACAAACTCCTGATTTTGGAGAAGTTACAATATAGGTCAGTATTATCACTCATCTCTCTCAATTGTACATTTAAAAAAGTCTTTTCATTTGGTGCTTTTGAGATAGGGTCTCAAAAAGCCCTGGCTAGCTTTGAATTTATCATATGACACTTTGTCCCACTTCCAAAGGGCTTGGATTACAAGCATGCACCACTATGCCTGACTTTTTTGTTTTATTTTGTTTCTTTGTTATTTGAGAGGTTGGTGTGTGTGGATGGGTGGGTGGATGAATGTGGGTGGGTGGGTGTGTGCACACGGGCACAGCAGGAGATCAAACCCAGGGCTTCATTCATACTAGGCAAGCACTCTACTAGTTGAGTTACATTTTGAGGCCTCACTGTTATTTTTCAATACTATCTGCCCATTTTGATTAATTTGACATCTAGAGAAAAGAAAGTATTTAAACTGAGTGGTAGAGGCCAATGTATCCCTCTTTTCAATGCGTGTGGATAACAGCTTGGCTGTTAACAGGTCTATTTTACAAAACCACTGTAGTAGATTTTCTCCTGGAGAAATATATATAGTCTAGTTGCATCTCTTATCCCCAGTCAGAGAAATTTCCTTTCATAGTGAATGGCATTTAATGAGGAGACCAATAGCTATTCAAAATGCTGAGAGTGAGTAGCTGTTGAGTTCTCGGTGCTAAGCAGAACATCTACAGAAACCTTTCAAAGCCCAAGAAACATTGAAGAATGGGTGGGGCAAAAGAACAACAACAACAACAACAGGGTGTGGGAGGGGACTAGGAAACCCTGCTCGTTGGTTTTGGCATGGCCATAGGAAGCACAAACACACCGCAGCTATTGTACCTCTATAAGCAAGACCTGCCCAAAGTCACCACATCTGTATTTCATTAGGGGTTCAGGAGGAACTTACGAGGTGTCATCCCTCCTCAGTGGAATAGCCACCACTAGCAAGTTGACCAAACTCTGCCAGCAATCCTAAATAAACTCAGTAGATCACAAAGAAAGAAAGAGAGGAGAGCGGGTAGAGGAAGGAAAAGAACAAAGGAGAGGAAAATAAAAGGAAGAGGTATCTGGTTGGAACAAGCAAGTATTCAAACAGAGGGGGAAACAAAAGGGTAATGGAGGTAAGCCATGTCAAAATACACTGTATGCACACAAAATTGTCAAAAATATCTGTTGTTAAAACAAAAACAGCTCATGTATGAATTCTGTAGTGTAGGGCTGTTAACTAGAATTGATCTCCCTCTGTATTGTATGCATATATCAATGAAATGTAGTTCTCCGTTTCTACCACATCAGAGTAGATACATAAATATTTCAACTCACATACAGAATCAGAACACTCATTTAAGAAAAGAGTTCTCTTGAGACTCAGGATAGAGCTTGATACTTCTAATTTCAAATTTGGGGTTTTTGAGGATACAGTATGTTGAGGCGTAGGAAGAGTATCCTTTGATAAAAGAAGTTGATGTGAAGAAGTAGGAAGCATAATTCTGAAGCATCCCTTGAAGATTTGTGCAGTAAATGATGCACAGTCAATCTAGCATATTTACTATTAAAAATACAACAGGAAGAATGAAAGGACCTTTACCACCTGAAAGGAGGCAGGAGAATGGGGCCAGTAAATGAGGTGAACTAAAGTCTCAGGCAATAGTTAACCTTGTTCAGAGCATCAGACAATTTATAGTCTGGGGGTTACGATGAGTCACACAAGTGAAGTGTACAATCACAAGGGAAAATTATAGGTGTCAGGTAAGGTGCACATGGTAAAAACATGTTTTTTTTTTCCATAGGGGCCTATAAACAGATAACCATAGCCAATTGTCATGAATAATCTGAAGAAAACACACTCCTATTCGCTACACCTGGGAGGGGCACAAAAACACATTTCCAGAAAAGTTCTCTGTGTTTTTTTTTTTTTTTTTTTTTTTAGAAACTGGGGTCACAAGACCCTTGTCTTGTTTTCTTTGAGACACAAGTATAGAAGGAAGCGGCAGGCTGTTCCCGCCACCCGCCACCCGGCCGCCGGCTAGCTTTACACCCGAAATAATTACACGGAAATTGTATTCTTTTAAACACTTCCTGGCCCATAGTTTCAGCCTCTTATTGGCTAATTCTCACATCTTCCTTAACCCATATTTAGTCTGGGTAGCACCACGAGGTGTGGCTTACCAGGAGAGATCTTAACCTGTGTCCATCTCATAGAGGAGAAGCATGGAGACTCACTATGGTGACTGCCTGAAGCGTCTCCCCAACTCTACTTCCTTGTTCCCACAATTCTGTTCTGTCTACTCCACCTACCTAATTTTCTGTCTCTTAAAGGGCCAAGGCAGTTTTCTTTATTAATTAACCAATGAAAGAAACATAGACAGATAACTCTCCTCCATCACACAAGCGCTCAGAATTCTCTATTCTCGGACCATGTTCCAACAAACAGAAACTGGGTATAAACCTGATTTAATATATTGACAGTTGTTTTCATGTTTCTCCTCCATCCCTTATAAATACCAATTGATTCATAACCAATATATTTGGTCATATGCCAAGAGGAGTACAGAAAATGAGGACACTGGGAACTTGGCCCTGCCAGCTCTGCTCTGACTCACTGGGTGACCTCTCATTGATTAACACATTTATTGTTTCTAGAAAACTCTGACTAGTGGACTACCTAGCAATTGCTGTGCATGAGAAGTGTGCCAGTTGGGGGAAGGAGCCTGGGGCATGAGAGCTTCACCAAGAGGAAACTGCCTTTTGTCCCTCTGCCCAAGCACCGCCACCCACAACTGTTGCCCAGTTTCCAAATATCCCATGCTGCTAAAGCTACTGTAGGGGTACCCTTAACAGACAAGTTCATTTTCAAATTACCAGACTGCCAAGCCAAAAGGGCTAGTGAGAGAGCAATCTTTTTAAGGTTAGCAAGAAAACAGAGAGAAGAGATGACTGGCTTGGGAAGAGACAGGAGTCCTGCTTCATGATGACTGGAAAGGAAACAGATCAGAAAGGAACGTTTCCAACTGACGATCATTTAGGCTTCAAGTGGTATCTGCCTCTCCATCAAACTGGATTAGATTCCGTCAATGTCTTAAAACTCTGACACAGCCCATGAGAAATTTGCAAATTGAAAGGCAACATTGGCAGTGGAAATCATGTAGGACACAACAATAAATATTTGAGGGGATATCTAGGCAGGTGACGCCAAATGTCCACACTTCCACAATGCTCATACAACCCTGTTTGTACCTTGGGAAAAAGTACTCAGTTCCTAAAACCTCAACTCTCATCAGTAGAAAATTATACTTTCACAAAATACCTGAATGCCTGTTGGATCATTTATTTCACTGGAAGTGATGCCCCTTAAATTTCATGGAACACAAATTAAAAGGTAAGCCAGTTAAAATATTAAGCAAAAGGTAGCTAAAGTTAAAGTAAATAAATTATGTCATATATTTGATAATCTAAAATATCCATGACAACTAAACTCACCCTAAAGAACCTTGCTGAAGTGAAAGCCAATGAAGGGGAAGAGAAAGGGGTTGGACATTCAGCTGTAGTACTTAGGCAAGAACAAATGCGCCTGTACAGAAATTTTAATGAGAAAAAATAAATAGCCATGTTTTGTGAGCCAGGAGTTTAACCCAAAATATCACCTACTCAACTTGTATAAACTAGAACCAGCATCTCCCTCTTGGTTGGCAGCGAGGGGGTGAGGGGGTGAGAGGAGAGCTCATCACTTACATGCAGAAGAATCCTTCAGCACTGGGTACCAGCTCATTACTTACACACAGAAGAGGAATCCTTCAGCACAGTGCGCTTCAGCAGCTTCCTATCACTGCCGTGTGTGCAGACCTCCGTCAGTGGGGTTTGAAAAGCACCACTATTCTCCAGATAGCGTTCACTACATGAACACTAACATAAATCAAAAATACTGGCATGCGCTCCCTGTAGTCACTACTGCTTAATCCGCTTACTCTAACCCTCCCCACCTTCACACAGGGTGATCTCTTCGTGTAACCGACATATCCCCCTTTCAAAACCCTTTTCTTTCATGAAGGGTTGTAAGTGCTTTATTGATTTTTCCACACAAGGCTAGTCAACTTCTGACTTCTCCAGACAAGTGGAGTGCAGCGGCTGAACCCGCTGCTGTTTCCCTGCCTCCATACCTAGAGGAAGGCTACCCAGCCAATTTTACTTCTCCTTAGTGACCCCGACATAGAAAAGCCGTCCTTGTTCTAGTATTCCCCAGGGACAGAGACCTTACTGTACTTCTGCCTGACTACAAAGTGACAAGCCAAAGGGCCAAATAAGATCCTGTTGGTGGCTCACCTCCCACTCTAAGCCCTGTAACAAACCTTGGCCCTGATCTCTGGAAACAGACCTTTCCTGTCAGATTACTGTTCCACACACGGAGGCGCCACCGCTGCTTCGCTTTTCTATTTTTTATTCATCTATTTGTTTCACACCTCAGACGCAGTCTCCCCCACCATGCTTTCCTCCCAATCTCTCTCCCCTTTTCCCTCCCCCACCCCCAATCCCCTCCTCTTCTGTCTCTGTCCAGGAAAGGGTGGGTCTCCGGTGAGTATCAATAAAACATGCCATATCAAGTTGCAGGAAGTCTAAGCACCTCCCCATGCATTAAGGCTAGGCAAGGCAACCCAGGATGAGGAGTAGGGTCCCCAAACCAGTAAGAGTTGGAGACAGTCCATGTTTCTGCTATTAGGAGTCCCACAAGAACACCAAGCTACAGAACTGTGACCTGTATATAAAGTGCCTAGGTGAACCTCATGCAGGCTCCATGGTTCTCAGTTCATTCTCTGCGAGCCACTATGAGCCCAGGTTAGTTGAAGGATCACGTGAGCCTTTCTTTGGTGTTCCTTGACCTTTCTGACTCCTACAGTCCTTCCTCCTCCTCCTCCACAGGTTTCTCGAACTCTGCCTAATGTTTGGCTGAACCACAGCTGTTTATCACATCATTTTCATTACATTTAAGTCGGTATTCTTTAAAATGTTTTTATTTCTTATTTTATTTTTCCTTCACTCTCAAAGGAACGTTGTTTTTTCATGATAGATAAAAATGTGTCTGTGTGTTTATGAATCCTGTCACCAAACAGTATGATGTTTGGTAAACCTATTGTCAGTATTAAAGTTGCATAAAAAAAAAAAAAACAAATAAGACCAAAGAATAAAAATGGTATATTTTAAGTATATAAATTTATAATAGCTTTAATTATTTGACTAATAGTCATAAATAATTTTCTTATACAGGCTGCATTTCTTGAAAACTACTTTAGTACTTTCTAATGTTTCTCATTTTAATGCAATTTATGTATAAAAATTTTTCAGTGTTGCATGAGCACTTTTGTGAGCATTGAAAACCTGTATGCACATGAAAATGTCACCAAAATCATGAATTAGAACGTTTCTCTAACACCCCAAATTTCTAATGACTCTCATTATCAATTAATCTCTTCCATACTGGGCTATGGTACACACTGAGGTGCAGCGTTGCAACACTTTTTTCATCAAAATATTGACTTTTCTGGAATGGTTTATGAACGGAACCAATTATTGTGTGATATTTTCTGCCAGTTTATGGCTTCGGGGATCGATCATGCTATTTGCCAATATCTGTTATTCTTTATCTTATTCCACTTGTAGGTGGTCCTTCTATAACCAAAAGAAACCATACAAATCATTATTTAAATATATTTGTAAATGTCTTATCCTGGAAAAAAAGTTTCCAATTGTGCTAAAAATCAAATTGATTACTTTTGTAATGTGAAATTCAGGTTATGATATCATATCAAGAGAAATATCTGCCTAACCAAGGATTTCAAACTCAGCTTGACTCTTATCTGTAAGATCCTCTTCCTGAAGACTCAATATACTTGAGTCCTAGAAATGGAAAAATCAAGCTGTACTCATCTGTACTTCATCCCTGCTGGTGAGCTTTCATAGTGCTGGAATGAACTATGCACACCACAAAAGGAAAGAAATTATCAATCTCGCTCAGAAGCAAACCCAGCAAGACAGAAAAATGACTGACTTTGTAGGAAAATATTTTTAAAATCAAATTTAAGGCCTGTATAGAAGAAAGATGAAAACCACCCTTGGCATTATGATCAGAACCAAGAACCTGTGGCAAGATTAGTAATAGGCACTAGAGGAGAGCCCACTAGGATTCTTCCACTAAATGGATGTAGTATAAAGCTGACTCCTGCTGACTTATTGTTTGTTATACCCACAGATTAGTGTATATCTAAATTCTCACCAGATATGCTCCTTTTTGCTACAGGTAGTAATTAATATGGAGACCCACGGCTGGTCAATTTGCAGAGAATTAGAGACTGAAGACTGCTCAGTGTTAAATGGGGCATCTATATCAAACCATTCCTCTCAAGCCAGAGACCACAGGTGATTACAAGGAAACTGTTTTCAGGACATAACAGAGCAGGCGCACACATGAACTCACAGACGTTCTGACAGCAGTCACAAACTATTCAAGCGACAGCCAGATGAAACTCCAGTATGGAGAACGACAGTGGGGATGAATTTTTGCCCCTAGTTAAGGAGCTATTGGCAATTGATATCTCGTGGGAGAAAGAGAAGCAGTTTTCTTTAAGGATGTGGCCCTTGATGGGTGGATCACACTCCAGTGGATGACTGTATACCCAAGAGCATAGGGGCAGCACAAATTCAATTTGGTAGACTCTTTCATAAATTAGGAAAGGTAGGTAGGAAATGGGGGTAGATCTAGGAAGAATTTATCAGAACAAAATATATGAAATACTCAATGCATATGTGAGTTTATATATAATATATATGTGTATATATACATATATATATACATAAGGAGTTGGAAATTACTATTTTAAGGGTTCGCAGATCTCTCTCACAAGCTAGTAATGAAAATCACACCAAACCACCATTTACATCATTGTAAATTGAGCAGCTTGACCATCTACGATATCTACAACGACAGCATTTTTTTTCTAGTTTATTTCGACTATGAAATTTTTTGGGAAGATTTTTCTTATCAATATTGGATTCATAATCCTCATTCAGGGTATTTGTTCTTTCTCCACAATGTTTTTAGAACTAGTTGCAAAAGGGAAATAGACAAATCGTTTGACCAGATGCATTTACATAGGAGGAAAACAATTTAATGGGAGAATCAAATCTTTTAAGGCAAATATGTATCACCAAGAAGATAGCTTTGTAATGCTAGGTCTCTGTACTATAAAGTAAAATCACATTCAATATTATGAGCAAAATTTAGGCAAGTTACTCCAACAGTAGAAATTACAGTTTTTAATAAATTGCTTTATATACTAAAATGCTATTTTTCCAATAGGATGGATACATTTTTTATGCCTTCCAAACAACTCCTTTGATGAAAGATGCTTTTAACAGTCACTGTTGATAGGATTATGAAAAACCTGAAGGGAACAGTTTAGTGTGAGAGTCATAATTCAAAGATAAAGCTTCGAGAAAATACGTGTTGCAGAGGATGAGAAATTTATAATTGGATCTCAACTGTGTCCATGTTGGTATCTGAGGGCCATGCCACCACCAGGCCCATGCCAATCTGGATGGCCTGGGCTGTTGATTTTCAGAGAAAGATGGGAAGTTCCATGCAGCCAGGTGCTCCCACAGATCTTTCCACCTATTGCAGTACCAGACAGGCAGGAAGAGCACAGAACACGTGAGTAGCCAACATCTCTCTTTCACTGATACTTTATTAATAAGATGTTACATAATCGATAACTCTTTTTTACTACAGTAATAGGTGTGTCTATCATAGCCTTCCAATAGGAAGGATAGCTTTCTTTTTCTATTCAAGCCATCTGAATGGTAATAAGTGTCCCATGAGCCAAGGTACCAGTTCCAGAACTAGTACCCATCTCGTGAGGAAGCTGGCTGTTGTTGAGATGTGTATTGGAATGGTTTCCCTCCTTGTTTTGATTCCTAGAGAAGGGGTAACTTGAACTTCAGTGCACCTCTTGCCACCACACAGGGCTTCTAAGAGGACATTTAGGCCCCTAGATTTGAGGCAGGGTGCACTATTTCCTCAGTCTCCAGGTTGCTTGCATGTCACTGCCTTACTTACTTTTACATTTATTTCATATATTTTTAAAGTTACCTTAAATTCTTTGACAACAAAACAGGACATAAATAAATTGATTTCTTTTTTATTTCTTGATACTTTGCTGAAGAACAG
This sequence comes from Arvicola amphibius, assembly GCF_903992535.2. Taxonomy (NCBI): domain Eukaryota; kingdom Metazoa; phylum Chordata; class Mammalia; order Rodentia; family Cricetidae; genus Arvicola; species Arvicola amphibius. The sequence goes on from NC_052057.2 coordinate 81,039,901, forward strand.
AAGAGATAAGGAAACAAAATACAGACAGACAATGTACAGCTGGTTTCAGAGGATTTGGAGAAAAGTCTTTTTCTTTTTAGCCCATATTGCATAATTTTAGTTTAGTATACACAGATACAAGTGCATAGTGGCAACCTTGTTATGTAATACCAAGAAACCAATGCTACAAAAGAGCTCTTAATTTTTAAAGCAGTCAAACTGAACCAGGAAGTTTTATTTCTACTTGTGGAACACTGTGGATAAGGAAAACCCATAAACGATAAAGCATGTGGAAACCACCAACACAAGGCAGACAGAACAACCACTTCCTCTTGTATTACGAATTTTGATGAACATTATCTATTCTTTTTCCACCCTTTCCTTCAGAAACAATTATTTTTTCCATAAGACTTAGAGTGTCAAAAAGCAGAATTGATCCAATGCTGGATAACAATAAATGACCACAAATATTTAAGAACTTATATTTGAGTTGAATATCTTCTTCAAAAATCGGTTAATTGAAGCTTAGTGTGACAAATTTATAATAATTAATCTGAACCGTGTTTATGTTTATTATGTTACAATGGCAACTGAAAGGGAGAAATAATGACACAGGAAAACAGAAAGAGCCATCCATAGCAAATAACAAGAGCATCTCTCTCACCAGCGTTGTGCCTGCCTCTGCTCAGGCATGGGAGAGACCTAGGGTCAGCCTGCCTAAGACTGCTCCTTTCAATAGCATCTGCATTTGTAAATGCAGCTGTAATTCCCATTGTTGCCTTCTACATCTTCCCGATTGTTCACTGTCACTCCAGAGCAAAGGGACCCTAACTGGAAGTGCTTTGTCATAAAACTGCCATTCAAACGATGAAAGGGGTTCGAATAGTACTAAAAGTAACTCAGTTACAAGGGTGCTACCTAAATGGGCAGTGTGCAGAGTAAAGGGCACCAAACGCCCACCTCCATTCCCACTGCACCAAACCCTTCTCCTGCATTTGTTCCATGGCTTGTGGCTTCAGTGACACCTCAGACATTACTTAGTTGGAGTAGCAAGAACCTTTTAGTGTAAGAATTTAAAGTACTGGCTACTAAATTTAAAGTACTGGCATCTAAAGTTTTACTTTAGAAATCAGGGATGAATTAGAGAGTTAGTAGCCTTCAAAGAGAAAGGTTTCTTTTTATTCCTTTAGGTTGGAAGCACTTGTAAAACTACACAATGCATACATAGAACATATAATATATATATATATATATATATATAATTTATGTCAGTTCTGCATACATGTACACATAATGTACGCATGTATTTACTATATGCACATTTCATAAATATGATGCATTTGTGCATGAGTTCATATGTACACATCCAACTCATATACACAGTGCATATACTCTTAAACACTTAAAATGCTTTTGTTGGCATCAGGACTTGCTGTACACTGCCACCCAGGGGCTAGATACAACACTTTTACATCACTATCTTGTCAAGAGGCATTCTAAGGCCTCACCAAATGCATCCCGGGCAGTCCTCCGTGGTAGAAGTTAGCATTCCCCTGACATTCCACTTTCTGGTGTCACTTCTCATGACCTAAATGCTTATTTTGAAGTAAGGCCACGGAGAGAAAGACAGAAAAGAATTTCAAACAATGAAAGGACCACCTAAAATGAAACAAATTCCACTAAGACTGACAACAGGAATGAGACAGGGGAAAGAGGAGAAGGAGGAGGTTTATCATAGCTCCATGCCCACTGCTCTGGATAAATATCCCTTCTTGTAACAATAAAGACAAATAGAGTACATGGGAAGGATATAGTGGATTACAGACCTGGCTGGTGTTTGATAAATGGCACTCCACTTCACTTTGCTTATTGTGTACTTCATACCTCACTCCTGAATATGGAAGAGAATTTTATTAAAGATTTAGCCACGGTGGTGGTGGTGACTAGCTCACAGTAATTTTCCTACAAAGTAGTTTAATCTATCACAGGGCAGACAGTGTACCTTCTTACCATGTATCATATCTGTCTATTTAGTAAGTGCTATCCAAATCCAATTTCTTTTCATTTTTGGAACCTGTGATGCATATTCAAGATACACTTTCGTTTTGTCTTTGCCCTAAATTGGGTGCTGTAGGAGATGAAAGAAAAAGGCAGTACTAATAAAAAGGAAATCTGCACTCTGGGGTTTCCATATCATTCTGGTCATTTTTTATATTTCACAAAAATAAATTGCATAATTTTAATGCTGTATAGGATTGGTTGCATGTGGAATCTCCAAGACCTTTCTTATTTGTGGATATGAATATGAAGCATTGCATCATTGATTATGAAATGAACTTAAAAAAATCATTATAGTCAAGTTCCAGGTCTGAGCTTTGTGGAGTACATGGGGATATGCTTCGATAATGAGGTGAGCCAGGCATTAATGTGGAAACTGTTTGGACTCAGCCATCCATTAATGTGTCCCAAGCAAGGTGCCCCAAATTTATTTGTTAGGGAATCACAGAAACTGGGGCAGCCTAGAAAGGTCACTCACTCTTGTGTGCAATATTCTGAACATTCTCAAGAAGGAGTTTCCAGATGCACAGTCTGTGCTGCTATCACAACATGCTATTCTTTCTGCTGTTGTCCCACTCTGATGAATTGGTTTCTAACCTAACACTGGTTTCATTTAAATGGTCTTGGTCATTTTTTTGTAATGATAAACATTCTGCCGCTGACCAGGTAACAACACACATTTGTCGTATTTGCATGGCTCCTCTTTAAAACTGAACTTATACATTTTCCAAAATTATAAAGCCAGTTAGCGTGTATTTTGTCCAGCCAAATTTATATTTTAGAATGACAAATATTGTCATCTGCTTGTACAGGAAGGACTCTGAAGTCCCACTCATTTCCTATTCACTTGGGATTTAAAATATTTGTGTAGGGTTGGAGATGAAGAGAAGTAGCAGACCAACCACTCACTGACAAGAACAACAGCACTAATAGTGCGTTTCCTGGTCAGGTTCCAAACTGCTTCCTCTCTCAGTGCTTTCCAGTTTTAGTTTCTTTTAACTTCCAATGAAAAAAGAAGCAAAGGAAGGGAAGTTAGCAGTAATTCCTATTAGCCAAACCTGAGCATTCTCACAAGCATTCATTATATACACACTTGACAACAGAATCCCACGCCAGGTGGTGGTAGCACACACCTTTAATTCCAGCACTCGGGAGACGGTGACAGGCAGATCTCTGAGTTCAAACCCAGCCTGCTGTACAGATTGAGTGCCAGGAGAACCAGGGCTATGCAGAAAAATTCTGTCTCAAAAAACACCAATAATAATGATGGCAATGAATCCAGGAAGTGATTTGTATCTGTGAGCAAACACTGCTCTGGTCAGAAGAGCACAGTCTAATTTACCGTGAAAGAAAAACAGTCTAGCTTTGTTTTATTTCTAAAAGGCCCTCTTTCAAGTCCTCCCTGTGTAGTCAGCAATTCTGAAATAAGCATCCTTTACTTCCATGAGTCCTTGCGAATGAAGTCTTTCTGCCTCCCGTAAACTAAAGCTCTTCTCAACAGCAGCTCTTACCCAGCATGCTCTTGATTTCACTGTGCCACACTACTGTGGATATTCACTCTGAGAAAGGTGCTCTTATTGATTGGCATCCAGTACAGGTATTTCCCTTCAGAAACCCTATGAGCACAATCCACAATCACACTCATCCTGATCTGATTTCTTTATATTGCCCTAATAAATTCTGCATAGAAAAATGTAATAATTATTGTTAAATGTGGTCCCTCTCCCTGGCAGTTACCTATATAAACCATGGAACTCCTTAGGCTGCACTTTAATCAAGATCCAGACATAAGCTCAGCTCTCCTGTGGACCTAGGGCCTAGTTGACCCTAGCAGGACGATAGAAGCCTGGTAACTGTATAAAAACTGCCTATTTCATGGAGATTTTGAAACTGCTAACTTCTTTTAAAATACTATCAGTTAGAACTCCAAGCAACAACACTGACATACTTCCTGTAGGTGCTTCATATCAAAAACTCATTTTCCTTATACAGTTAAATATTTTGGAGGATTTAGATGTGCAATGACAATAGAAAGCAAATATTTGTAACAATTTGGGAACTGATATATGTTACCTGTGTTGAGCTAGCAAATTTCCTCTGTGAAGATTAATCTGAGAGTCACTTTGAAGTGTAGGGTCAGCCCCACAGTGGTTAACAGGACAGGTCAAAGTCATGGCTGCATCTTGATTAATAGCTTAAGAAAATACAGTTTATAGAGGAGACTGCCAGGAAGACTGTCATATTTAAAAATTATTATTAAATGAAATATGCAAAAATTTTATCCTGGCAATATAGGGAAACCAGGTTAAGTACAGGGTGACTGTCAACTGTTCTCATAAGTTTTGTGAAGGATTATTAGAAACACCAAATTATTTTATAATTAGGCTGGAAGAAGAAAAAGGAAGTTGATCACTTTAAGAATGTCTATCACAATATGTGGGGAAGGGGGTTGACAAAAGCCTAGTCATTGAAGGAAAATATTACATATATTTTCCTAAGAGAAAAAGAACTGCTAGCCTAAGTCTATGCTTACAGATGTTAAGTTATACTGTATTTTATCTATTCACTGCCTTTAAATTATTCTGGACTGACTCTTCCAAAGTATAATAAAAAAAATTATCTACTGGCAAAAAAATAATTTTTGATGCTCCTTTATACTCAAGTCAGAATAATTTTAAAAGCATAAGCATCAGTTATAATGAAAGACAGTAGTTCCCCTTAAACCCAGAGTGTGATAAGAGGCCAGTACAGGCTCTTCTCATCAAAAGTGAAGATTAACACTTATTTAACTACAGTTATGGAGAGAAGATGCGGAGATTCATAAAAAAAATGAGTTGATGTTCACTCTTCCACTAGAACTTGTGATTCTACTGATACAATAAAAAAAAAAAATGTCAGGTTGGGAGTCCACATTTTATGCCTTACCCAGCACGGTACCCACTGCCGCACAGCGCCACCTGGCAGCAGGTCGGGGAACCATGCCGTGGCTGCTCAGAGAACTTCTAACAGACCCCAACAGGCAGGGACCTCATTTTCTTCATTAAAAATGGGCACATTTACACACCAACTGTGCAAACGCAAACTGTTTATCGCTTGTTGTTTGCTTGATGTTTCTAAGTTTTAAACGTGTCCGTTTAGAGCTCGGACTTTTCAAAGACTCTCTTTAGGGTATCTGAGCACAGTTGTTGACAAAGCAAGCCCTGGCTTTCAAAGGGTTTGTCCTCTGTTTTCAAGATAGTCACAAATTAATTTACAAGGACACGGAGAGAAGTTCGGTGATCAGGGCTTAAGTGGCTGTTTTCCTCTTGAAAGGCTTAACACAAAATACTAAGAACAGTAAATCCTTTCGACCCATTCCTAAGTTTACTTACAAGGTATCTACCGGCAACCCCAGAGCCCTGAGTATGTGCCAAAGATGTGACTTGGACATCTTAACATGGACGAAATCGTCCTCAGCCTTGTGACTTGCTCTTTGTGGAGAATTACCTCAGCAGATTCCATGTAAGCAAGGGAGACACAAAGGAAAGAACTTCAACAGTGGGTCTTTTCTCAGTCTAATAAAAACAAGCTTCATCCTTTGATAAGAGAATTCTGGCATCTGTGTTTCCTTAGTCCTAAACACGATCATTTGTATCCACATGTGTTTAGAGTTGTATGTTTTAAGCAAATAATTAATGACAATTGCTCCCTGATTGCCAGGGTGACTAATGCCCCAAAATCACACTGCAAGATCACTGAGCAAATTGCTCGCTGGGTTCATAGTCACCCTCAGCTTTCTGCTCTGATTAAGATTACTTTCTCTGTAACATCTCTGAATCCTGACCCAGTGGTCCTGATCATAACACAAGTAGCATTAGATATCTACTTAATTTGTGAAACAAATTGTCACTTAAGCTAAGCTCTGTACTGTCTAGTTTTACCTAGTTTCTCATAACAAAAACTTACCTTGGACCAATTAAAACACTCTTATCTCATCAGGCATTGGTTGCCCATACCTTTAATCCCAGCACTCGGGAGACAGAGGCAGGTGGATCTCTGTAAGTTCAAGGCCAGCCTGGTCTACAAGCGTTAGTTCCAGGAGAGGCTCCAAAGCTACAGAGAAACCTTGTTTCGAAAAAGCAAAGCAACAAACAAACAAACCACTCATATCTCATGGGCCTTTAAAGGGTACAGATGTTACTGAGTAGAGGCACAGCACACTACAGCAGGATCAAACACTCAAAGACCTTATTCATACTTTGTTTTAGGTCCTGGAGACACAAGGATACAGTGTATGAGCAACCATATTTTAAATCACCCCTGTTGGGTCTCTACCATCCCTTCCCAAAGCTCAGGCTTTGAACAACAGTCCCCATCTGTACTTTGCCACACTGGTGGAGATTCTTCACAGCCAGTGCTGAGGAGGAACCTGAGGGAGTGAGAGGCTGGCTTATTCAGAGACCCTGTGACCTCATGCTAACATTTATTCCAAGTGACTAGCATGCCACACTTACATCATAGTCCCCACAGTGACCCTTAGGACAGCTCAAAGCAGAAAGACCCCATGCTCTGAATACTGTTGAAGAAATGTGTTTTCTGCTATGCAGAATGGCATCAGGATTTCCGGGTCATAACTTCCTATTATTATCATGGGTAGAATAGACACAAACATGCAGATACATGCATGGGACATGTACTGTAGAACATTTAGGCCCCATTTCATATTCTATTAATTCATTTTTTTACCACAGCTTCTATTGAGAGAACCAGTTGCCTGCAGATTTGACCCCAAAACCCTACATCTCACGGCCACTGTGTTCCTGTACCACAACATACTATATCATTTACAGTCTAGTAGAAACATAAACACAAGATTTTTTCATAAATAATTATAGATTTTTAAAGCAGTGAGAATACAAAGTTAAACCAAGCATCACAACCTTCAAGCCCTGTCCCCTCATGAGCACATAGATCCCCAAACTTGCGAAGCCAACCATTCTCTTAGTCTCTGCAAAATCCTTTGCTGCAACCCCATAATAGTGTCTGCTGAATTCTCTCTGGAAGTGAACACTGGCTGAGAACCTCCTGAGCGGTGTGGACTGAAGTTGGTGGGAAAATGTTCCCTTTTGCTGTGTACTTCTGAAGTTTATTATCCGAGACTTCTGAAGGAATTCAGTTTGATAACGTATCCTGATTGTTCCATTATTCTCAGGTGCTCATTTCTGTTCCTTCCTCTTCCTGTTCTCAAATACCCTAACAGAAAAAGAGCCCTTTTCTTGGTACCTGCTCATAGAGAAGACCTTCAAAAAAATGGGGGGTGGGTGGGTTGGATGGCAAGAGTAGAAATGAGAATATAAAAATATAAACCAATAGAGATAAAGACGGGAATATACCTCAGTGGAAGAGTGCTTGCCTAGAATACGTAACACCCTAGTTTACTTCCCAGTACTGAGGCCACAGGGAAGAGGAGAAATAGTAACAAGGAAATGGAGTATAAAAGACGTAATTATAATAACAATAAAATGGAGGAGGGAGATCTGAGAAATTAGAAAACTGATTAAAAGCACCCGGAAACTGACTGAACATGGGAAGTAAGGGAATAAAACTTTAGTTAAGCGATTTCCTCTTTTTTAATCAATTCCAATGTGTATATTTACCACATTTCTTCATAAAGTTTTGTTACATCTTAGAAACTGCTATGTCGTCCAGGCTGGCCTTGAATTTATAATCTTGCTGCCTTGGGCTTGATTCTATTGGACTTTCAAAAGTGCTAGAGTACACCTGTGTTCAGAATCGGATGCCCTTGACTCTGTTAGGACTGGTGTAGTCAACGACACGGTGTTGGTGTGACTGTGGACACCGGACAGTTAGGAGTCAAGGACACAGTGCAGGTGTGGCTGTGGACACCTGACTGTGAGGACTGATGTCAAGGCTGCAGTACTGCTATGACTACAAATGTATACACAGTTACTGAGTACAGAAAAAGTTAGAGAAGTTTTCTCAAAAAAAAATGTTATGATGACTATCACTGTTTATTTTTAGTGGCAGCCAATTTATCCTTAAAATACTTCCATAAGAATTACAAATGTAGACTGGAGAGATGGTTGAAGTTAAGAGCGATAACTCTTGCAGAGGGCCTGTGTTTGATTCCCAGGACACATAAAGTGGCTCACAGTGCCTGTGACTCCTGTTCCAGATCGGATGCTCTCTTTTGAAAGCCACAGTGTCCAAGTATACACATGGTAAACAGATATACATGCAGGCAAACACTCATATAACAAAAATAAAGATATATTTTTTAAAAAATATTATAAATAAAACAGGCAGAAAACTGAATAAACTATATTATACTGCATAAACTTAGTGTTTGTGTGATGATAAGAAACTGGTTAATAGCCCGATATCAGATGTACCTGAATGACCAAGTGTGGCCAGATTAACCTGTCTTAGGCAGAATCGATGTTCATATTCATATTTGGAGCTTGCCTCTATATGAGACTTATTATTTGTATATCTGTGCTTTCTAACGTTTTGTATTCAGATTCACGGACTTTCTTGAAGGTGGAACAGTCTATATGGGCTTAAGTGGCACTCGCATCATGAATCCACTGTTCCAAACATTCTAAACAAACAGCATTTTCTTCTTAGAAATGGTCAAAAGCAACTTGTAAGGACATGAAGACAGCAAAGCTGAGAAAATGCCTGAAACAGTAGAGGGAAGTGGTGAAATCTGCCCTAAGGCCATAATATTAAAATATCATCTATCCATAAGAATAGAGACTAAAATGAATGATGGAAAAACTTTCTTTCAAAACAAAATGTTCAAAGTAATAACTGAATATCAAATTTTAAACATCAAAGTTATAAACGCATATACAGCAGGAAGACCTTAACGAAAGAACATGGCAGTGTGTTTGTAAGGCAAATACAAATAAAAATAAATGATTAATATCCATAGAAAAATTTAATTCTCCTTAAACCTATAGTAAAAATAAGAAAATTAATAACTAATAAATGAACAAAAACATGAGGCATTGCAAAACAGCAGAAATGAAAATAATTTCAGTATGTGCATCTTTAAATTTAATGACCAAATTAAATAAAAATTAAAATAAGATAGAACTCTTCACTTATAAGATTGAATGAAAAAAATCTCAAATCTGATCTGCATTAGGGACAAGAAGGAAGTTATATTTTGGCTACTATTATCACATCTACAAACGAGCACAGGCACATAGAAAGGAATTTTGGATAATATCTCTTCAAACTTAAAGTGTAAATGTTCAGTTCTGTTACCTACAATCCTACATTTAAGTTTTAAGAATAGAGGAAAATGAACACATGGAACCAAAAAGAGGAGCACAGAAAAATGCTCACTGAAGATTTATCACAGCAAAAATATGAAAATAAATAGATAATTATTTTTAAATAAAAAAGGCTAAATCAACATTTAATTACTTTTAGGAATGAGCCTTTAGTTTGAAAATGTGTTAGCAAGGAGATCTTTAAATTCATTTTTACCATTTTAATGTTGCACAAGGAGAGCTCATTCATGTATTACTTGGGTAATTAAAAAGCAAAGACTTTCTAGAAGATTGGGATAATTTGTTTTGCTAAAACAAAAAAGCAAATCTCAAGAAAACCACATACTGTGCAATTCTATTTATGTAACATTTTAAAAACTATAAAATTTTACAGAAGGAGAGCCAATCGGTAGTTGCCAAAGTTTGGAGACGGAATGAGGAAGGGACAGAGTAAGGTAACATTGTGGAAGAACAGCTGGAGATGATGCAGTGATGGAGCTGCTCTCTTCAGTCTTTTCTGAGTCGGTGCAGTGCTCTAGCTGCATGGAGTCCTATTGTGGGTTTGGTATAACTAAGCACGACTGAGGACTAGGAAATCTGAATAAACTAGATTGCGATCATTATCCTGGTTATGGCTTTATACCATAGTTGTGTGTGTTGTGTGTGTGCGTGCATGTGCATGTGTGTGTGATAGGCAGACACTGTATGAACTGTATGAACTATTGAGTGCCTGCATATACAGGCAGTGGGAAATCACATATAACAACAGAACGCTGACATACAGTCTCTGGACTAGTCCACTCAGAATAAGGGCTCCCATCAATAATGGCTGGGTTTCATTTTCTTGTTTTCCTCCTTTCAACTCAGACCAACTAGAAAAGGTCAAATGTACCCCCCAAACAAACACATCCCCAATGCTGTCTCTAGTTAACCTACTCCCAGTTTCCGCCCACCCACAGCATTGAGTCAGGCAACACCAGAGGTCATTTTCTTTCTTCTTACCATTATATTTCTCCCACTCCCCCTTTACCTTTGAATCTTTGACAAACATAAAAGTAATGGTAGCTGTCTCCCTTCTTTGGGCAGCCTTGGAATAGTAATTTGATTCTATTTGGGGCCTTCATTTCCATGGTGTAAGTAGATCTCTCTCTGTTACCTCTTATCATCCCATGTGACTCTACATTTGTCTCCGTAATAATTTCTACTAAATACATGTCTAAATTTAAACAGTGGTTTGAGCAAGCAGTGATCCTTTAGGTCCCTTTTCCTCCCATAGTTCCTCTTGCTCTATTTAGCAAAAATAATCTTTGGTTGAAGAAGTATTAGGTGAAAATTATGCAGCAGGCATTTTTAAATACTTTTTTATTTCTTATTTTTATCTCTTTAATTGCCAAAGCACTAGATCATCTTCAATTATATCAAAGTATACCACTGAACACCACTTGTTCCAGACATTTGATTGGGATCTGAAGGGAACACCCGATACCAAGGACAATGACTTCTTTTCTAATATTAAATTAAAATTTAGAACTTAGAAAATGGGGCTACTACAGGTCGACAAAAGATTTCACAAGACTCTGTGGAAATGGATTCCTTTGATACTTGTAACAGCTTTCCAAGAAGCATACACCAGCATGCATACGTTACACCAGCATGCATACGTTACACCAGCATGCATACGTTACACCAGCATGCATACGTTACACCAGCATACACGGGTTACATCTGCATACACCGGTTACACCAGCATACACGGATAGAAGCCCACCGACCATCAGCATCAGCACAAAACTATAAAGGCAGTAAGCCAAGCCATTTATGCCAATGTAAACTAAACTTGTCACACACATTTGTACAGAGAAGGCAGCAACATAAACAGAATAAACTCTAAGCCGCAGTCACAATGCCCTCTGAAGCAACTTGATCTTCAGATGCTATCATTAAAAGTTAAATGGGAGCCGGGCGGTGGTGGCGCACGCCTTTAATCCCAGCACTCGGGAGGCAGAGGCAGGTGGATCTCTGAGTTCGAGGCCAGCCTGGTCTACAAGAGCTAGTTCCAGGACAGGCTCTAGAAACTACAGGGAAACCCTGTCTCGAAAAAACAAAAACAAAACAAAACAAAACAAAACAAAAAAAAAAAAAAAAAAAAGTTAAATGGGATGTTTTCATGATTCCAGCTTCTGTTACTCAAAATGAGGCCTGAAATGTGCAGGGGAGGGGAAGTCTCGGATCCTGTTAGATGTACAGCCTTGCCAAACAACCAAGACTTCTTTATTCAGAGCCCGTATTCAGCAGTGGTCATGGGTAACTTATCTGCATGGTCAAGTCTAGACATGGCTCTAGCTTAGATAACACCAGAAATTATTATGCAGTTCCTAATTCATATGTGAACCATTACTTAATTTGCTTTGATAGTCAAAAATAATGAAGGCTTAATTTCAAAGGAGTTTCACTGAAAAGCTTTAGTTCTAAAAAAATTAATTTTTAAATTCTTTATTGAGTTTCAATTACAAATAATCAATCATGGAGACATGTAGTAATTAGAGAAGAGACTGCTTAGCAAGTACAACGGTGTGTCAGCGCAGAGGCCCTGAGACAATGTCGAAACTGTTGAGAATCTGTAATAAGGCAGATGTATCTCAGACCAACCTCAGCCAATTGTCACTTCCAAAGCAGCAGCATTTTAGAAACCCAGGCTTCAGCAGTCTAGAGTTTAGACTGCTGTCTAATGATAAAATTGCCACATCATTTACAGAGAGGAGTGAAACTCTATGCCCACCAGAGTGATTTTTTGAAATTTTCAAAACATTCTTGTGTTCAGATTCTTTACTTGTAGGAACTAAAATTTTCCTATTGATTTAGAGAGGTTTAGAGTCAAAACAAGGTGAGTACAGCTGGAAAACTACAAGGCTAAGAAACAATCGCATTTTGAGTCAGCTGAATATTTGACAAATGGTCTTATCAATGATAAAGTTTTGATTGACAGGGAAGCATTCACCTACTGATGGTTAACTATGATAGCTTAAATAATTTGAGTTAAAGGATAACCAGGAAAAAGCAGCCCCATGTACACACTGTGGTGTTTTAATCATTTGTATAATTAATAAATAAATGTAAATAAATGTAGTATCTCAAGGTCTTGATCAAGCTTTGAAAGGATAAGTAGTACAATATTTTCTAGTAATTCTTAATTTAAAAAATCCACAAATTAGGTAAAGATAACTTTATCATACGTGTCTATACATCATTAGTCATAATTGTCAAAACTTGATAGTTATCAAAATGTAATAGAGGGAAATAATGTGAATACAACTGGAGCAGCTGAAGCCTCCAAAGCAATTTCTAGGTTCCACAGAGTCATTGACTGGGCTGATTGACGGAAGTCTTTTCACCTGAAACTCGTCAGTGAAGAATAGGGGAAGTAGCTGTTTATTTTTTAAATGCATACATTTCAGGTAAAACAATTCAAAAAAATAGCTTTTAAAAATTCAATTCTCTAAAACAGAGTAATATAAACAAAATCACAAAGGTGATAAATGAAAAAATAGCAGTATTAACTTAGAAGAAAGTCTTAAAAGTAGCACCAATTTCTGGAACTGGGTAAAAAATCAATTAAAATCAACATCTCTAAAAGATTAGAATAGCCCACTTATCACAGAGAAGAAACACTATGCTAAGCTGGAAGCAGGTGGCTTTACATGATCAAATCAGACAGGGAAGGGAGGAAGAATGAAGTGAAGAAAGCAAGAAGTCTGTACACACTCACATACTGAACTATCTCCAGCAGCTTATATGACAAGAAGTCTGTACACACTCACATACTGAACTATCTCCAGCAGCTTATATGACAAGAAGTCTGTACACACTCACATACTGAACTATCTCCAGCAGCTTATATGACAAGCTAGTTTTCAGATAGAGTGGAATGAATAAGAAATCACCAACAGTAGGAAAATGAAAATTTACAAATATATGGAAATTACTCTTGTAAACAATGAGAAATTGGGTTGGAGAAATGGCTCAGCACATAAGAGCACTTCCTTCTCTTGTGGAAAACTCATATTCAGTTCCCAACACGCATATGATGGCCCATGGCCATCCATAACTCTGATGCTAGAAGATCCGATGGCCCCTTCTTAACTCTACGGGCACTCTTAGGGTTCTCCTTGTTTCCTGTCTTCTCTGGGGTTGTGAACTGTAGGCTAGTTATTCTTTGTTTTATGTCTAATATCCACTTACAAGTGAGTACATACCATGTTTGTCTTTCTGAATCTGGGTTGCCTCACTCAGGATGGTTATTTTTTCTAGTTCCATCAATTTGCCTGCACATTTCAAGATGTCATTGCTTTTTACCACTAAAAAGTAATCCGTTGTGTAAATGTACCACATTTTCTTTATCCATTCTTTGGTTGGGGGACATCTAGGTTGTTTCCAGGTTCTGGCTATTTTGAATAATGCTGCTACGAACATAGTTGAGAAAATATCTTTGTGGTATGAGTCTGCATCCTTTGGGTATATGCCCAAGAGTGATATTACTGGGTTATGAGGTAGATGGATTCCCAATTTTCTGAGAAAACGCCATATTCATTTTCAAAGTGGCTGTACCAGTTTGCATTCCCACCAGCAATGGAGGAGTGTTCCCCTTACTACACATCCTCTCCAGCAAAAGCTATCATCAGTGTTTTATCTTAGTCAATTTGATTGGTATAAAATGGTATCTCAGAGTCATTTTGATTTGCATTTCCCTAATGGCTAAGAATGCAAGCAGTCCCTTAAGTGCCTTTCAGACATTTTGAGATTCCTCTGTTGAGAATTCTCTGAATAGACATGTACAGAGAGACAAACATGGATTCTTCAGGAAGGAGAAGAAGACAAGATCTCTTTAGTAAAGTTGTATCATAGTAGGAAGGGAGAGGGTGGTAGAGGAGTGGAGAGGAGAGAAGGGGAGCAGAAGGAGAACATGAGGGATTGGGAAGGTTGAGTTGGGTGAAGGACAGAGATGGAGAACAATGAAAGAGGTACTTTGAAAGAGGGATTATGGGGTTAGTGGGAAACAAGCACTAGGGAAATTCCCAGGAATCCACAAGGATGACCCCAGCTAAGAATCTAAGCAATAGTAGAGAGGGTAACTAAAATGCCCTACCCTTGTAATCAGATTGATGGCTACCTTAATTGTCATCATAGAACCTTTTTCTAGAAATTGATGGAAACAGACGTAGAGATCCATAGCTAAGCAGTGGGCCCAACTCCAGGAGTCCAGCCATAGAGAGGGAAGAGTGATATTATGAACAAAGGGGCCAAGACCATGATGGGGTTACCCGCAGTAAAAGCTGATCTGAGTTAGTGGTAGCTCACTAACTCTGGACTGGCAGCTGGGGAGCCTGCATAAGATCAAACTAGACCCTCTGAATGTGAATGAGAGTTGTGTAGCTTGGACAGTTTGTGGGGCCACTAGCATTGGGACCAGGATTTATCACTAGTGAATTAACTGGGTTTTTTTGGAGCCCATTCCCTATGGAGGGATACCTTGCTCAGTGTAAATATAGCTGTAGATTTATTGTAATTTCTAATAAAATCATAATGGCATTGTTTTTGGAAAATTGAAAAGATGACTCATAGCTGACCCAGAAATGACCCTCCCCATTTCCAGTCATCTCTTTCTGCATTCTCCACCTCCACCCATCCCCCTCAACCCTATCCCTCCTGTTTCCATCTCTACCTGCTCTCCGTCCACCCACGAGATCTCTTCTATTTCTCCTCTCCTGAAAGATCCATGTGTCTCCCTCTTAGGCATAGATTGGTGACTACCCCAGCTGTCATCAGAGACCTTCCTTCATTCAGAAACTGGTGAGAAAGAAACAGAGATTCACAGCCAAGCATTGGGCAAGCTTGGAGAATCCTGATAAAGAGAAGGAGGGAGGATTATATAAGCATGAAATGTCAAGGACATCACAAGGGAACCTACAGAAACAACTAACTTGGACTCAAAGGAGCTCACAGAGTCTGGACCAGCAGCTAGGGTGACTGCATGGAACCAACCTCGGTCTTCTACATATGTGTGACAGTTAAATAGTTTGATCTACTTGTGGGAGTCCAAGCAGTGGTAGCAGGGGCTGTCCTAAAAGCTTTGTCTGGATTTTGGGAACCTACTCTTCATACTTGGTTGCCTTACCCAGTCTTAATATGATGGGAGAAGCTTAGTCCTACCTCAATTTGATATATCATGCTTTGTTGATAGTCATGGGAGGCCTGCTTCTTTCTGAACAGAAACAGAAAAGGGGTGGATTGGGAAAGAGGCAAAAGCGAGATGTGGGGAGGGAATGGGAGGAGAAGAGAGAGGGGAACTGTGATCAGGGTATAAAATAAATGAATATAGTTAATTAGCTTGGGAAAAGAAGACTCATGAAATTCATGTGAAATCTCAAAGACCCTTACAAAACCAAACTATCTTGGAAAATAACAAAGTTGGAATACTTACATCATCCCATCTCATCTTCAGATAAAGACCAAAAACTACCCATTAGAAAGAATATAGAATGCAGTGGAACTCAACAAAGACCCAGCAATAAATACCCATATACGTGATTGAAATATCTTTCGGGTGGGGGGCGGGAGCAGAGAAAAATGTAGAAATCAACAAAAATCAATAAAAAAAATGGCTTCCACAAGTGTGGAAAAACACAAGCATGAAAGGACCTTATCTTCAAAGGATAGTGTTGTCAAACTGGATATGTGCTTGAAAACATTCTCACATCTGGTAGCTGGGTACAAAACTTATTTGCTTAAAGAACTGTGCGAAAGTTCTGTAACTATAAAACACTTACAGAAACAACATGGTGTTAGATATGTGAAGAAATACTATTCAATGATAAAAGGATGAAATATTTTCATTTCCAACAGCTTAGAAAGAAAATGAGAAAATTATCATAAGCTAGGCATAGAAAGTTTAATGCCTAACAGAAGTTTAAAAGTTGGTCCCAAATAAGGAAAGAAATTAATATCACCATCAAAGCCATGTAAGGAAAGGATGGAGAATGAGAATATAGATATTAAATACAGGAGTGCAGCTCAATAGGAGAAATACCATTTATTTAGTGTTGCATAGCATGATAGGATAATTGTTGCTAACAATAGTCTAGCAATATTCCAAAATAACTAATAGAAATTTAGATGTTTTCAACACACATGCACATGCATACACACCCACAAACACACACATGCAAACACATACACACACACATACACACAAATGCACCGATACACATGCATATCTGCCATAATAATCATGATCTGACTGGTACATATTTTACTGAAATGTCACAGTAACTGAACCAAGTAAAATAAGATATATTTTAAAAATAGAGCATGGAAAAAATTATAAATAAATAAAAAATATTTTTCAGGCCAAGTGTTGGTGGCACATTCCTTTAATCCCAGCACTCGGGAGGCAGAGGGAGGCAGATTTCTGTGAGTTTGAGTCTAGTCTGGTCTACAAGAGCTAGTTCCAGGACAGGCTCCCAAGCTACAGACGAATCCATGCTTCAACCCCCCAAAAAAAATTCAAAATATATGGAGATGCTTTTTAGCTGATGATGGCTTAACTTAGTATTCATTGTGGTAAGAAGTTGATGTGTGTGAAGACAAATAGTACTTTGAATTTGTATATTTTCTCAGTCACAACATACAGTGCTATACTCTTTTCAATGCTGAGTCAGGGCAGTCAGCTTTAGAACCCAATCATCCGGAGGTTCGATGAACACTCTACAAGGTAAAATAATAGTAATCTTTCATGTCTAGTTGCTTCAGTTTATTAGGCGCATTTTCAACCTACAATAGTTTTATAGAGACAACATCCCTTCATAAGTTGAGCAGTTTCTCCACTAAAATACTCTACAATGTAATCTCCCTACACTTCTATGTAGGCTGGACTTGGGATCAATGTTCAAAGACTACAAAGGAGACAGGTGTACCATGGAGAAGGCTGGTGGGTAACTGAAATGATCAAAATCAAGACATTGGCGGCACAACCTTAATATCAAGCATCTTCTGATACCAAGAAATGAAGTCACTTAAACTTCAGCAGTGGTGTCCCCCTCTTCTGAGGACAAGCAAACCCCAAAGAAAACCAAACTGACTCATATTCAAAGAAATTTAACCTAACATTTGATACATATGCTTCACAACTACCAATATCATATGCAACAAAGGAAAGGTAAGAAACTGTTGCCAAGAAAAGGTTATAGAAAGACAGACATTGCAGCACATATCTGGAATCCTAAAATTTAGGAGTCTGAGCCAGGAGGATCTTCAGCTTGAGGCCAACCCAAGAGTTATAGCAGACTTTGCCACTATAAACATTTTGCGACTTTTCTCAGAGCCAAAGAAAGTGACTTTTAAAAAATGTATGCATGAAATTAAGACATTCAGGCATTTGACCTCCTGCAAAACAGCCTACCTCCCCTTATAACATTCCTGTGAGAAAGAAAAATATATAATATATTTTGTACTCCAACCTGTTAATGAGTAAAATACACCACAGCTAATTAGTAATCTGGAGTGAGACCGGAAGTGTCAACACCTCACCAAGTCTCTGTCATTTAGTTAGAACCGCATTCAGAGCACCATTTTCAGAGCCTCTCTGTAAGTGTGAGAGGTGTTAGCTTGGAAACTCTTAGTTCCTTCAAGTCGTCTCAGTCGACATTCTTCAGAAGACATATACTTAAGGACTCCAAAGAATACCAAAATCATTTATAAAAAAAATTGACATAGTATCTGCATATATCACACTCACAGACACCTACATACTCTAAATTACTGGATAACAGGCTGAATGTCACTTCTCTGAAATGCCTAAGACCAGAAGTGCCTCATATTTCAAAGTTTCATATTTTGGAATATTTTCTGAAACCTTACCAGTTGAATATTCCTAATACAAAATTCAAGACTTTCTTAGAGCTTCTGTACCTATAGTACCTAATGAAGTATAAATTCTCTGTAGCTAGTTATTGTGATGCATTGCTTAAAGTATATGACTGGAAAACATGCCTTCATATTTTCAGCATAGACACATCATCATAAGCTTATAAATCTTTTGATCTAGTGCATTGGTGGATGCAGAACAGTACATAAGAAGGGGTCAACTGTCCATCAGAAAAGAAAATATCATGTAGGGTTCCAGCCAATTGGGTCCATTTTGTTCAGTCTAACACAGGTAACCTCAGTTGCTGTGAACTCTTTAGTATAATAGCTATGTCTTATAAAGATGACAGCATTTTACAGCATGCTTCATCATCTTCTGGTTCTTATATTTTGTTCTGCCTCCTCTTCCATGATAATCCCTGAGTCTTGACAGAGAGGAGTAAAAGGATGTCTTAGAAATCTGTCTTTTATTCTCAACACTCTGAGACCAGTTATGCATCTCCACATTGACTACGACCCACTACAAAAAGAAGAAAGAGAAGGAGGACAAGAAGAAGCTTATCTGACCAAGATTGAGAGCAGCTCAAGTCTATGGGAAATATTTAGCAAAATAACAGTAGTAAGATCTACCTAGGGCCTGTGACCTCCTTAGCCATGGGCTTTTGTCCAGTATTACCATGCCAGGATCAGTTTCAAATTCAATCACAAAGCAGTTAGTTATCCTATAACGGTCATGCCACTATTGCACCGGTGGGCAGATCTTGCCCAGCAGATCAGCTCTGTAGCATGGAATATACAGCACTGAGTAAGACCACTGATACGTTTTTATCCCCCAGTAGCCTGCATAGCACCAATAAAACCTTACAAAACAGACCAATTAGAACAAGAGTATGTATATGAGCAATCTTAATCCTCTAAACCTGGGAAGCTGAGTAGAGTAGATGAACCAAAGAGAATTAAATCAGATCCTTGACATGAAAAGAAAGAAAATACAAAGCAAAGAAAGTTGGAAACATTCCCATGACATGGCTATCAAAATCATAAACTCACAGCAGTTATGGTAATCTGCATAAGAATAAGCTAATCAAAACCCTGTTATAGATGAGGGAGGTGTTCTCCAGACCCCATCCTTTCCTGGGGAGCTGCTGGCAGATGATAACTGCCAGCCAAAAGTCATTTCCCTTTGGAGAATATTCTCCCTGGGAGATTTCCCATAATCCAGTAGAGGGTTCCACAGTTATGCACATATGAATTACTGAATTATGAACAAGAAAGAAAGAGAAGAAGTTGGAAGAAAGAGATGTTGTTGGAGGAACATGGGAGTAGTTGGAGAAGGAAAGGAGGATGGGCAGGTATGAACAAATTTAATTATATATAATATATATATATATTTCTCAAGGACTTGAAAAATATTTTTACAATAATATCCTCCCCACATATAGAATACTTGTTTTAAAACATCTCTCACACATTATTGAAGAGTCCAAAAGGAAAAGATGAGGAAAATCAACTTAATATCTTCTCTAGTTTTAATAAATAAAGTTACTTTTTTCAAGTTAATAGTATTTTATTCTAATCTAATTCTACCAGTTACAAGCATACTATATTCCAATAGTTCATTTATAAGAACTTACATAAAAATTCATCTATATTTTTCTCTGAATATTATAAAACATGGCTATTAAACAGTCTCAATAACCAACTAGCCTAAGAAGACAAATTTGCATTAGATACCAGAAAAATGTTATAACACAAGAAGAGACATTTGGCCTTAAGCAAGACAAATATCTATTCAAATCTCAACTCCATTGCCTGGGAACTCCATCATCAAAGGTCACTGAAGATGTGACACAGATTCTCTTGATTTCTCTCTTCTGTGCCAAGAGGATTCTTAAAGCATATATCAAAACAACATGATGAAGCGGTGATAAGAAATGTTGAGTGGTATTTAGGGCCCAACACTAAGCCAAGAATAGCCATGATCTTACTTAATCTCTATACCAAACCAAAGAAATAGTCACTAGTAAGACCATGACACAAGTTTCCTCATGGAGCCGCTGTGGCTAAAAGTAAAGCTCCCACCACATTGCTAAGCACACTCTCTCTTTGTGAAAACACCAGCTTTGCACCTATATGGTAAATCTTACTAAAGATTATAGTCTCTGCGAACCTTCAGACGGTGCCTCTCTTCTTTATTGCTTCATCCTCTGTCACAATATCTACAGAAAACCAAGATTGGCTAAGTAGCTCTTCAACAGACGCACCAGTACTTCAGAAAATTTCACACGAATATCTATAATGCCTTTCTTTAAATCATGGAAAGACAAAAAATTCAGAGCAGTGTGCTTGTGCTCGATAAGAATTATTTCATCTTTTGAGACATGAGCTGCCATCTCATTAAAGATTAGTGAACTATTAACAAGATATGATCTTCATTCTTCTAACTTTGGTATTTTTAAAACTTTGAGCTTAAAAACAAATGAAAGCTTGTTGTTAACATGATATATTTCATTTGCCTCCATTCTTTTTGGTTTTCAAATATAAATACTACAAAGATCAGTTAAAAATAATTTATTCAGCATTAGTCCTGAATCAAAATGCAGACCTCAGAATTATCTGGTACCAATAATTACCGAAAATTTCCAAAAAACTATAAAATAAACAAGATAGTTTTATTGGTGCATTGTGAGCATTTTTACATATGTTTTCCATATTCCAGCAGCTCATTCTTAAATAAAAAATTGTCTATCATTTTGTAGGGAGATCTACTCAGTAGGTTTCCCATGTTCTAGCAGAGGCCCCACATATATGTACATATGGGCAACCTTAATTTGATTTACCAGATTATCAAAAATAAAAAACAAGATGAAGTTGAGAGAAAGACAGGTTATTAGAGGAAAATGAAGGGGATGAAGAATGAAATGAGATGGAGAAAATAGTTCATTGTATATGTGCAGGAAATTCTCAAGAATAAGGGAAATTGCTTTTACAAAATGACTCTTCTCATCATATATAGAATACTCACTTAAAAAGGTCCTCCACAAAAGGGTAGGCTAACTACAGAAAGGAGACCTCTGACTCCTATTCTCCTCGCTCTAATCCCCTGCCACACTCTAGTTCTGTAGTAGACCGCCTGCCCCTCCATCTCCACCATCATTCTCTCCTCCAGCCATCCTCCCCACTTCTTTGTCTCAGCCCAGAAGTCCAGCAGGCAATCCTGGAAACACCAGCCAAACCTGCCAGAGATGCAAGTAGGCCAACAGGAGAAACAGGCAAGCTTAATATCTTCACTCTCTCTCCTCTTCCCCAATTCAGTACCTAATCTGATCCCAGGCTTCATAGCAGGATACAAGCTGTGGGCTCTCCTCCCCTCTCGACCCCCATCCTAGGGGACTAAGTAGACACCATCAAACCCCCTGCTTTCCTACCTCCTGTGGAACCGCTCAGTCCCACTACATTCTAGTCCATCCCCGTTGCTAAGTGTCAGCTTCCAATGCCTAGAAACATATTGATTTCAGAAAGCCTAATGGCCATATATGGCAGAACCCCAGCATATTCCCTACCCAACAAGACACAGTCAACAGGTTCTTCTAAGAACCAGAGAGAACAACAGAAACTAAGGGAAAAAAATACCCATCCAACACAGAAAGAAACAGATATCATTCTCCAGAATTACAATCATCTCAGATCCAGATGCCTAGATGCCACCATAAAACCATAATCATAACAGCCAGGACAAATGTCTCCACTGGAGCCCAGCAATGCTACCATAGCAGGCCCTGAGTGTTACAACATACCTGACCCTCAGGAAAAAAAATCCTTAAAAACTCTTTATGAATATGATAGAGGTCCTTAAGGAGGAACTTAATAAATCCATTAAAGAAATCTATGAAAACACAAATGATGGAAGTAAATGAATAAAACAGTTCAAGACAGGAAAGCGGAAATAAAATCAATAAAGAAAACCAAAACTGAGAGAAATTTGAAAATGAAAAATTTAGAAACTCAAACAAGAACACCAGTGGCAAACCTCACCAACAGAATTCAAGAAATAGAAGAAAGAGTCTGAGGCTTTGAATACAGGATAGAAGAAATGGATACATTTTGCCAAAGAAAAGGTTAAATCTAAAACAGAAAAATTAGGAAATGGGAAACTAAGATATTTCATGGTAAAACCAAGTTTAAGCAATATGTATCCCCATACTTGCAGCAGACTCTAGAAGGAAAACTCTAACCACACCCAAGAAAATATAAGGAATAAATAATCCCAGACCAGAAAAATCTAAAGAAGGAGGAAAAAGAAAAAAACAAAACAAAAGTTAGGTGTAGAGTAAAAGATTGGGGGAAAGAACAGACCTCCCTGAAAAGAGAAGATCTTCCTTTCTCCTGGATCAGTAGGATTAATACAGTAAAAATGGCCATCCTACCAAAAGCAATTCACAGATCCAATGTAATTCCCATTAAAATTACAATATAATCTTGAAATGATGATTTTCAGAATCATATGAATCAAACAAACAAACACACTCAAAAAATATAGTTAAAACAATCTTGATTAATCAGAGATAATTTGGAGGCATCACTGTCCCTGACTTCAGGTTGTACTCAGGCTATAGTAAGTAAAACAGTATAGTACTGGTACAAAAACAGACATGTTGATCAATGGACTCCAACTGAAGACACAGATGTAAATACTCATACATACGTACACCTGATTTTTATAAAGAAGTTATAAATATACACTGGAAAAAAGACAGTCTTCAAGAAATTGTGCTGGCCAAACTAGATAGTCACATGTAGAAGAATCAAACATGTCCATACTTATCACCCTGTAAAAAACTCAACTCCAAATAGGTAGCGACCTCAACATAAGACCTGATGCATTCATACACTGTGCTGGATAAAGGAGAAAGTGAAGAATAACCTTGAACTCATTGGCACAGGTACAGACTTTCTAAACAGAACATCATTAGCACAGTCACTAAGATCAACAATTAATAAACAGAACCTCATGAAAATCTGAAAATCTTCGGCATGGTAAAGGACATCCTTATTTGAGCAATGTGGCATGCAAAGTAGGAAAATATTTTTGTCAACTACATGTCTGATACAGGGCTAATATCCAAAATATATGAAGAACTAATAAAACTAGATATCAAGAAAACAAATAACCCAATTAAAATATGGGATACATAAATAAACAGAGAATTTTCAAAATAGGGAACTCAAGTGGCTGAGCTTCATTTAAAGAAATGTTCAACATCACTAGTCATCAGGGACATACAAGTCAAAACTACATGGAGATTTCATCTTAAACCTGTCAGAATGACTAAATTCAATAAAAACAAGTGACAGCTCATACTGGTGAGGATGTGGAATAAAAGGAATGCTCATGCATTGCTGGTTGGAGAGGACACTTGTATAGACACTATAGAAATCAGTGTGTCAGTTCCTCAGTAAGACAGGAATCAATTAACCCCAAGATCCAAGTATACCACTCTTGGGCATATACCCAAAGGATGTTTTATCCTATCACAGAGACACTTGCCAAACTATATACATTGCTGCTCTATTCATAATAGCTGGAAATTAGAAACAACCTAGATATCTGACAATGGATGAATGGGGAAATGTAGCACATTTACACAATGGAATATTACTCCATCATTTAAAGAAAATGAAATATTAAACGTACAGGTAGATGGATAGATGGAGCTATAAAATATCACCCAGTGAAGGAACACAAACCCGGAAAGACAAATATGGGTATGTGTCTGCTTATATATGGATGCTAGCTGTTAAGTCAATGATAAGCAAGTTACAGTCTGTAGACTGACAGAGGCTAGGTATAGAGTATGCGAATGGAGGGGGGGAGATCTCACTAAAAAGAGAAAATAGAACTATGGATGGGGAGGGGGCTGGAACGGGAGGATGGAAGGAAGAAGAGGATGAGGGAACACAGGAAGGAGTAACTAAAATTAAAGGCATTTGAGGAGTAGTATGGAAACTTAATACTTTAGGAAGTAGAAACTTCCTAAATTATATACATATATGATGCTAATCTAGATTCAGTGAAAGGAGAATAAATAATAATAATAAATAAATAAATAAATAAATAAATAAATAAATAAATAAATATAAAAAAATAAAAACCAAGGTGGAGAATAATTGAGAAAGATGTCTGAATTTGACCCCTGGCCTACATTTACACATACACACACAACAAAAAAAAATGTGCACACATATAACACATATAAGAAAGTAAACAAATAGATACAAATAAAATCATCTTAATTACTGATAGTATCTATTGTCCTTTTCGCAAAGCATTGTTTTGTTTTTAACCAATTAACTTCTTTAGTAAGCGACTAAAATATGACTGATAAAGTCATTTAACTTTTTTTTTTTCGAGACAGGGTTTCGAATCATTTAACTTTTAAGTAACAAATTTAAGCAAAATGAAAATCTCTAAGCAAAATCAAATTTTTCTTGGAAAATATTACCCAATACTGTTAAAAACTAGTGTCAATGTTGAGAACTGGTCCTCTTCACCGGAAGCCAGTTTCTGTCTGGAGACGACAGATTGTTCCTTCTAGCATTCTTTCCAGAGCACCAAGTTTCATTCAGTAAATTTCTCCTTGGAAATAGAAATCTTAAATGAAACCCACTGCCAGAAAGTGAGCAATGCACTCCCTTCTAATAACAATATGGTAGGAGTTGATTATTGTAGCCCAGCTGCTCAATGACTAGAAAATGAGGATTGATGATCTGTTCAACTGGTGGAGACTAAATTATGATTTGAGAAAGAAGCAAATATTTTTGTAAGTCCTAGCAAACTTTACAGAAATAAAAATAATAAATATATAGGCAGTGGCATTTCATCTGTATTTTAATAAATAAAACCTACCTGAGGATCAGAGGGTAAAACAGCCTTTCAGCCCAGGCACTGGTAGCACACACCTTTAATCCCAGTAGCCACACTAGTTACCATAGAAACCGGGCAGTGCTTGCCTTTAATCCCAGTTGTGCACACCATTAATCCCAGGCCTAGAAAGGATTATAAAACGGGAGGAGACAGCTCTCAGTCTCAGTCTCATTCTGAGATTCCTGAAGGCAGAATTGCCATTTCGGACTGAAGTCAATGTAAGAGCCAGTGACAGGCTGCTTTGCTTTTTGTATCTTCAGGTTAGAGTTATTTATTTAAATTAATCTTTATTAAATGTGTATTAAGATACAAATGAAATGCCACTGCATATGCACCATTGAGTAATAAAGAAATAAATAACCAAACAAATAAATTTTACAGGAAAAAATAGAAGAGCTTGTTGGACAAGTGAAAAACACCAAATTTCCCTTCTCATATTTTGTTAGCCAAATACAAACGATAAAACATGAAATCATTAGGATTTATAAAGGTAGATTTAGCGAACTTTTTCTATTTACATGGTCAACAAGCTATAAAATTTGGGGAACTATGTCCAAGAGAAGATCAGTTCTCAGAATAACTACACATTAGTAAGCCAGCTATAGATAAAAGATTCCCATTCTGACTGCTTTTAGCTATGATTTACATTGGCCTACATGGTTTTATAATGACTTTCAGTTTTGAAAATGTACATTCTCTGTTACTGTTATTGATATTGCCACAGTTGACTGCGGGCTTGAGAGAAAGTTCTTTCAGAGTTAAAAGAAATGAGGAGTTTTTGAATACACTGGAAATAGATATGCTAGACGCACTGATAAACATCTCTTAGAAACAGAACTTTCTAAGAAAAATAATTGCAAATTTTTGCCGCGCACCGTGCTTCCCCGCCCCCCTCCCCCGGGTCTGTGCTCTATACACTAGGATCCAGTTTGCGAGCTTCGGGCAAGGGGCTGGAGGTTGAGGAAAGACACACAGAGACAGACCGACACACGGACCTTCAATTGGCTGGTACAAAAGCTCTCTTTAATAGCACCATGGAGGCTTACATACCCTGCAGTCAATGGCCAACAGGTGAAAATCCCATCTCTGATCCTATAGGGAAGGCACAGCTTTTAGTAACTCCAATTAGAAGGTTCTAGACAAGGAAGAGCAGCTGAAGGCCAGGACCCAATTAGTCCCAACAAATTTTTGCAATAATTCTTCACTATATTCTTTTGTTAGATTATAAAGAAACTATATAAATAATGCCTGATTAATATCAAACTGTCTGCTAGAATCTGGTTCTGACTTTACCTTTTCATTTATGACCTTGTACAAAAGAAAGTCATATAGTCAACTCCCAGCTAACTCTTGAGAAGGTATTCTCAGATAACAAACTGACAAACAGCAGCCAATAGACATGAGCTCTCTGTTTATTTACCTTCATGTTTCTTCCCTACTGTGGTTCATAACAAAGGTAAATTTACCAGTGATTTCAACATAAGTCCTGGAGCCTTCCATAGCATGACTCTAGAAACCCATGGTAAATTTTTCATGAGCTTTCATATGGTTATTTCTAGCCCAGGTGCCTCTAGGCCCAACCACATGCACAGCCCCTTACTCCCAACTGGACTAAAAGTTAAATCTCACTGAAACAATTGATATGTCTAGATCACAGTTCACACCCCGTCTCAGTCTTCTGTACAAGCTGTCGCTCCTGATTTCTGGATGGTTAACAAGACTCTTTCTTTCCCTAGAAATTGAAGCCCATCTTTGGGCACAAGAAGTCAATATCTTTCTTAGTTTTCTTCAGTCGCCTTCTCTGAGGTAAGATCCACTTTCAATACTGAGTAATTTACATTTAAGATGTACATATAATACTGAGTCAAAAGCCAGCCTTTGTCCTTGCTAATGCATAATGATAAAGAAGATTTACATACAGTGATTCAAGCGAGGGAACAAAGCCAGATGAAACACAATATTTCATCATTACCATAAAAGCATCAATACTAAGCTACATTTCCCTGACTGGACATCCATTTGGACATCCATCTGATACTGTCGTGAAATGGGGAAGGAGATAGAGTCATGTGAATGACTCATACCAAGTCTGTTCCAGCAAAGCTTCTCTCTCTCTCTCTCTCTCTCTCTCTCTCTCTCTCTCTCTCTCTCTCTCTCTCTCTCATTATAATTATTTGAGATGAAAAACAAAATCACCATGAAAAATTCACCTTTCAATATAATTTCCCAAGAAATCATACTTAGTAAAAGAAGAAAGCCAGCATTTGAATCCAAGTCTATATGACTCAAGGTATTGTTATCTGTAAAATCTTAACACTACCTTAAGTAGATATGTCTGGCTGTTTTGCTGATGTTTTGCTAAGGTTGGCTGCGGACTGGATAGAGGGATGGAGTGGTCAGATGGTTGGTTGATAGGTTGTAAGTTGGTTAGTTTGGGGGAAGTTTTTCTGGGTGTCGCTAATGGCAAGTCTTCTCAGTATATGTTCTAAAAATTATCTGTGAAAGGCCTGGGAAGTCTAATTATTATATGATGAAAGTGCATTGTTTCTATTTGCTTACTAAGAACTATGATTTAGAAAGAAGTAAATAATTTGATCTGAATTACATAACTAATTCATGGCCAGTTCAAACTAGAAATCCAAATCTTCTGGTAATTTAATTTATTAGAGAATGTTCAGGCATACAGAACAGAAGTTGTACATTCAATTAATATATTCATATGACTTGGAAACTATGCAAACAGTAGTATTGAGCCAGGAGAGGCTTGATAAACTGCATTAACCCTAATTAGGTTCTCTATTCATCTGATGGAACAAACAATGGATGATTTAAATCTGAAACTCCTTTTCCCTTTGGGAACTACAAAATTGTTTCAGTTCTTACTTATCCTATAATATTGAACATTGTTTATTTGAGTTAGTTCACTAAAATTTTGATTTGCTTAAATTAATGTTCAGAATTTTCA
This sequence comes from Arvicola amphibius, assembly GCF_903992535.2. Classification (NCBI taxonomy): domain Eukaryota; kingdom Metazoa; phylum Chordata; class Mammalia; order Rodentia; family Cricetidae; genus Arvicola; species Arvicola amphibius. Next base: position 81,068,030 of record NC_052057.2, read on the forward strand.
TATAATTTATGAAAATAATAAAAGTCACACCATGTCTAAATAAGTACTTCTATGAAAGACAGCAAGGTTTTTTCTGTTGATTTCTGCATATATTAATAATCCCCAAATTACTTGCTTTGGAAAAATAGTAAAAACAAATTAAAGAATATAAAATGATAAGCTGAACGAATTAAAATTTTAGTTTTCTTTTAATTAATCTCTAAAACTCACCTTTCTTATTGTATGGGTCTCTAACATTGCATAAATTGAAAGCAAGAAAAACTGTCACCATGCTTCATGTAAGCAATTTTACCACTCCAAGTAGTAAAGCCCAGAGAATTCTTAGCACATTGTGAAGTCACCATGCTCTCTCTCTCTCTCTCTCTCTCTCTCTCTCTATATATATATATATATATATATATATATATATATATATATATATTTCATCTGAAGTCATGCCTCCTCTTATATTAGCCTTTTCAAAACTTCAACAACGATATTGAAAGCTATGGAGAGACAAAAGGGGCAGTTTAAGACCTCTGTGATTCTGAGACATCAAGAAATTTTCTGAATAAAGAGAAAAAAATGAACTCTGGGATTTCTCATGAGTTTGGGGCAGGGGGAGTTCTAAGAGTGTTATTGAACAGAAACTTTTCAAGTATTATCCATGCTAGAGATGCCTTCCTATATCAACTTCATGAAATGTGAGATTTAGGTTTTCTTCATACAACAGAAAAGTTGTTGACTGCAGGCAAGTTACCAAAGATGAATCATAAGCCCTAGAAAATAGAAATCAAATGAGGCTCACTCGGTCTCTAAAATCCTGTAGTTTTCTGTTCTTTGGATGCGAAATAGTTATGCTGTAGCCTTTATTTTAAAACTTTTCAAATTACATAGGTAAAATTATTCATCACGTTATGGTAATCTTTGATAAACTTAGTGAATGGTTGAAGACACATTTTTAAATTAGCTGAGATCCTAGTCCAAAAGATTTTATGAAGTAACTTACAGAAAAACTTATTTTCATACATGTTGTTAAAAAAAAAAAGAGTTTGGAAAGGAAAAGCAGTGGTCTAGGTAATACAAGCACATTGGACAAATCATCTATTTCTTGAGGTCTCTGTATGTATGTTTAATGATATGAATGTACCCTAACCTACTATATGCACAAGATTATTAGGAACATTAAGGTAGACAAAATATTTTACAAACTGTAAAGGAATATTTCCACCTAGTTGCTATAGTCTTCCATGTATGTGATAATGGTCCATTAAAATTGATTATTTCCAATAAAAGTGCAAATACATTATCTGATTTGTATGACTTGGTTGGCTGTGAATGCATCTAGCTCAGTACTCTGCCACTAATTCAGGATCCCGCAAGCTGTCAGAGATGCAAAAGCATCTTCTATAAGAAAATTCATCTACAAGTTGCCACTAAACAGAGAGACGTCAGAGATTTTTAATCACTAAAAGTTCAGAATTTGAGAGAGAGGTGCAAGTGAGGGAAGGCAGTGGGGCCAGAGTGAGGGAAGCAGTAGTGTTTGGGTGATTTACATTACACCATCGCTGTGTGTTTGCACAGCAAGGAGCTTTTCATTTTTTTTAACCAACTCTCAGGAAATTATTCACTCTTTAAAAAAATTTAACTATACGATTCAATCTGCTTTCCAAGCAGTAATGCTCAATGGTCTGACAGGTTTTTAGTCTAAAAGACCTTTACAACTCAACTGCACTGAAGCTTCCCCCGATTTCCTACACCACATCCAGCTAATTGCTCTTTAACATGCTAACAAGAGGATAAGCTGCTACATAATAACTCAGGCATGCACCGATCCCATAATGCCCGGAACTCCGAAGCAGCATGAGAAAACATCAGATTTTTGGCATGTACGTTAGATGTTTAAATCTGCATAGATTCGAGCCAATTAGACTTGTCAGACTCCAATCCAGTTGAGAGTGACCCCTGATGGTGGAAAGACATGTGGGACAAGCCACAGAAAAGCTTGCAAATGTCAGAGAGGCCAAAAGGTGCCCCACCGGCCTCAAAACTATTAATTAGCAACCAGCAAAAGCACCACCAAAGAATCGCTGCCCCAGCATTCCCCTCCAGAGGTTGCTACTACGGAGCCTCATTATCATCTGGATAGAAAACAACACCCTTTCCCCGAGAGCTCCCACAACACTCTTATTGATTAAGTTCCCACCGTGTTAAATCACTCTGTAGCTTTCACTTCAATCTTCCCACCCTGAATAATAAAACCTTCAAAGGATTTACTAGGATGGAAAGGGAAGTGGGATGGCGAGGAGCAAGAACATGGCAACATATTGTTTATATAGTGCTCACGGCGTCCGCATAAATCAGATCCCAGTAAGGCCTTGGAAGACAACATCCAAAATGAAGTTAATATAATTTTTAGTAGTACAGACTAAGGAGTGGTTTTTTGGGAAATAAAAGAAAGCAAAAGAAGTAACTGGCAACTTGTCTCCTACAGCAAATGAAATCATGGCGCTAAGCAATATTTCTCCAAGTTCTCAGTGACCTCATTCACAGCAGTGATCACAAACATCTGATGGGCAGATGTCTGTCCCCATGTACACAAGAAAAATCTTTCGACAGCCAGATTCGCATAAGGAAAACATATGCACAAACATTCACTCCAGATACTGACTCCTTTTCTTCAACCTAGGAAGGCAAATGAAGGCAAGAAAGTAATGACGAAGCAACCACAGACTCACTTGTGTAATGTAAACTGTGGAACCCAGGATCCCAGAGCCTTCCTCTGCAAATTCTAACTCTCTTGCCCAGCATAAGAGAAACCACATGAAAAGTCTTTACCAAGGAAAAAAAGATGTTCAAAAAGACAGCTTCTGATATAATTTTCTTTGGTATTATGGAAAAAATATCCAATAACGTGTCTGTTCAATAACACACAGTTTTTCTCATTGGTCCTTTTGAAGCAATAGATCAACTCTTAGTTTCAGTTTTCCATACATAAATAATAAAATAAACAGCAAATGGACAGAAAACACCAAGGCATTCTTGACTCTTCTAACATAGCACTCCTTATCAATCTACCTAATCTTCACAAAGACTGCAGCTATGACCAAAATACACAGTGACACAAATAAGAAAAACAGGATCTGAGCTCGACACAGATCAAAGTTGGACAATCTGGGTGACGTGCTCGGCACAACTTCTGCATTTTAAGATACGGTGCTTGGGCCCTCTGAAATGGGAATAGTAAACGAACTGTTTTGAATTTAGAGAAGAAAGGGGAATTAATTTCTCTTCCTTATTTCATTCTGGTTGATAGAATCTCATAACCATTAAACATGGCAATCAGGAGCTCCAAGTACTTGGAATAATGGTGACAATGTATGGGTTTCGCACAGACAACTGTAGCATGAGAAATGCCATTTTAAGCATTTTTGACACATCTTCTCTGCTCCCTTTATAATATTACCTACGGAAAGCTTTCTGGACAAGTGTCCATGATACAGGAACCAGATAGTTTAAACTTAGTGACCATTTAAAATGAGTACCAATGGAGAATTTAATATTTAAATGGTGAAATATCAATTATAGTACAAAGTTCTCCAGAGATAAAAATATAACAATAAAATTGCATTATTAAAATAATAATCCAAATAATAAGAGAGTGGCCTCCTGAAAAGTAATTAATCCAAAGGAGAACCCAACTGTGCAACTTAGAACTTTGAAAATAGAGATTTTGCTTAAAATGTCCTCTGGAAACCATACCATGTATAGATCCCCTATTTATCCTTTTGAACTGTAATTCCTGTACATGACCACACTGGATAAGAGGCACAAGACAGTATTGAAAACAATAGACAGGGAAACACTTGATAATGTGAATCTGTATAGATGCATTTTGTATTTTCACCGAAATAATTTACAGTCCTTGCCAAATAGACTGGTAAAAAATTTTTTGAAAAGCATGTCTTATATTATGTTGAATATTAAGTACCTCAAAAAAAGAAGGAGCAGCCTTTCTAGAAACTTGAGCTCATGACAACATGAATCTGGTTAGAATTCAAAGCTAAGTACAAAATGATTTGTTGTTATGATATGTCCAAATGCCAAATATAGGCTTTCATTCTACATTTTGACAAAAGCTTTACTCTTCATGCTTCTGCATTTCAAATGAATTCCACCTTCTTTATGTATTAAAAAAAACATACTAAGGTTTCACCTGTAAGCACAGTGAGATCGATTATACAAGAAGCTGCATGGGGAAGCAAAATGCCAAAATATATTCCACCTCTTGTACTATCAAATACCATCTAGAACAGGTATCAGCCATATACATGGAGACAGTGCAGATTATTTCCATCAGGGAAGAAAAAATTCTTTTTTCCTCCTCTGATCATTCTGGTACCTTGCTAATGCCAACAAGCCACAGAGGGAGCAATTTGAAGATGAGTCAATCCAGAAAACACTCAGCACATAAATGTTTGTTAAAAATTAAATAACATTTTACCCTGTTAGCTTCCTGTGTGAATTATATAGGTCATAATTTTTTTTAAAAAAAAGGAAAAATTCAGGTAGTATAGAATCTCACTGGTGCAAAATTAGCAGATTCTACTCCAACAAAGTAAATGCGGAACTCATGTGAGTTCCCTTCTGGAGGACCTAAGTGAGATGAAAGCTTGTATAAACACATACACACACAGACACACACACACACACACACACCTACACATGTACACATGCATACACACACTATTGATGGAACACGGGACTATTGCAGAATTAGCTAGAGAGATGGTTAAAGCCCATTCTAAGGCAAACACATAAGAATCCTTTTTCAAGATAAAATTCCAGCTCATCTCAGCAGGCACTTCCTTCTACACACACACACACACACACACACACACCCTGAATAACATCCTTGGATAACCTCTTTTTCCTATTACTAATGCTTAGGCTGTTTCCCCAAAATTTTGTTCTACATCATCAGACTGAAACTCTTGCTGGGAAGGATAAAGATAACGGCGCAACTCCAGCTGAGAGGCCATTTACACTACTCATAATTATAGGAGAGGATTGCAGTCCTTAGAGGATGGGTGGCGGCTTAGGGGTAAAAAAGAAAACCATTCAGTCACAAAAGACACCTCTTGCCAAGGTTGGATAATGGACTGTAACAGACATGCAAACACCTATATTTATCTATAACTTCAGTAAGAGCTGATTAGACAACTCATTTTATTAGTTTAAATGTGATTTTAAAAGTGGTGATAGCAAGGAAGTAATCATTTAAGCAAGGTTTTTAACTAATCAGTATACTTTTCTCGGGAATGCAATTCTTAGTGATATCTTTACGGTGTGATGGAATGGTGTGCAATTAATAAATATAGTTTTACTTGTCCCTTAGCATATTGGGACCGAACTATATCTTTGTGTTATTTCTTCACCAAGAAAATAAACTTTTTATAAAATAAAATATCTTTTACTCTATCAAATAAACGTCCTGAACTAACAGACTATAAGTTAACAATAGATGATTCACATTCTTCTAGTTCATAAAGATAAGTCCTTGTTCCCAGCCTAACAAGTAGGCATCAGTTTAAGCGGCAGTAGAATAACCTTTTGCATACCTAAAACTTTGCTACCTCTAGAATTGGGCTGTACTTAAAATTTCAAAATATATTTTACTCATTTTGCCTATTAGATGCTAAAATGTAACTAGAATGTGACAAAATTACTACTATTAAACTTCACCAATTCAGCAAGAACATCCATTGTAAAGGAAAATGAAAACCAAAAACAAACAAAATAAAACCATAACTCTCAGCTTATGTAAGCTTGTGTATTAAACCATCCTATATTAGAATATCAGTGGGTGCTGATAGCTTTTAGTGGAACATGTCAGGCTTCAGTTGCCAAGCAAGAAAAATCAAGAGGAATGAAGGTATCTAAAAGTTGGGGCCATATTTTCCTATTATAAATATATCAAAGATTCTGGCGTATCCTTTCAGGAACATTTTGCCGAGCATGTTTGTCTCTCTTTAATCCCCACTGCACCTCACTAGGGAAGACTTACAGAGCAGTAATGGGATGCTGGCTCTGAAAGAGAAAAATCAGAATTTTTTCACTCGAGTTAATGAAAACTAAGTGTTTTCTCTTTAATTTTTATTTTTCAGTAATTGTTCAGCCTCACTAACGGTCTTATGATAATAATCACAGTGTATAATCTGACACAATAGCTCTTAGAGAAATTTTCAGTACAGGACTGCAGCCTCGGTGGGAGGTAACTGTCTGAATTATCTTAAACCACTACCTGTCTTCAGCTACAATAGAAAAGCCCTTTAATCAAAATAATCCTTTTTCAAAAGAGCAACTTTCTTCCTTCTGCAATTCCCTCATCTTAAAAGAGCACTATAGCTTCTGTGCATAACTTAATTCATTCTTCAAGACAAGTACAAAATTTGTCACTGACATTTAGCGCCAGCCGTAGGCAATGGATAAAATGAACTAGTTAGCAATTTAACCTGTAAAAAAAACAGAGTGGGATGAACAATTTTCTGCCATCAAAGCAAATGGCTAACATTTAGCAGGATTTTATTTTTATTTTTCAGCCCATCCCATCTTCAAGAAGAAAGAAGTCAGGCTAACATTTTTTCAGGGTCCTAAATCTTCCTCTCAGCCTATTCCTTTAATGGTTTCAAGTAAATGACTATCCAGAGGATAATTAGGCACTGCGCTGTCGCATCGTGTCAGGTCACAGCTGGATTTAGTCAGCATTAACCTTTGGGGAGAATTGGAATATCAGTATCATTTAAAATTAAAGACGTGTAAGCAGGCATTTCTGGAGATGTTAGAAAAGTAATTGTCTGTAAATTGTTTGACCTTGAGATTTAATTGCATGCACAACACACACTCAAGCAAGAACCCTGGACTGTCTGCCTTCTTTTACCTCTAAGCCTCTCACTACCCTGGACCTGTTAGCCTACCTGTGGTTTGTTCGGTAAAATATTAAAGATTTAAGCCTTCAATTTAAAACAAAAGGTTTATAGCATTGCTCTGGATAGAAAGATTTTAAGCAAATATGCTTATCCATCAAAATACCAATTTCATTATAAAACTTTAAAAACATACATACCACGGTCATGTTTGAAAGCTAAGTTTAATTCTCAGCCACACCTGTTCCTTTCTACTAACAAGTTTGCATATTTTGCCTTATTCCCCCTTTCCCTAATGAGACAGCTTATGTTTTCAAAGTCCCTCAAGCTAGGCAAATCTCTCCACTGCTTCCACTGTTAATAATGAAACTTTGTAATTATACAAATCCAAAGTGGCCAATCAGCTTTCTGGGCTGAGCCTTCGGGTACCTCCTAAATTATTCATGGGACACTCGGGCCTGTGAACTTACTTGCTTATATTAGAAGCCTAATTAATATTTAATCATATGTGCAGAGGCCACTTAGCATTGCACTATCCTCGAAAAAAGGGGTAAATATCAATGTGTATATGCCTCGATGTAAATCTCACAGTATACAAAGGAAATGCTGAGGGGATTCAGGAGGAACCCCAAAGCACACGAGGTAGTTCTGCTTGTGTGTATCCCTCCTAGAGCCTGCAGGCACTGTGTGAGTCTTAGCAACAACAACAACAAAAATCCCAAGTCCCTATCCATCAGTGCTCCTGTGAATGCTTTCTTTCAAACCAGGTAAGTATTGCCTTTTGAAATTCCAAATATAGAAAGAAGACAAGGCTGTAAGAGTGGGAGCTGGTGGATCTTTATCCAAAGTTCTAGAAAGAGTTTGACTTTGGATAGCATTGATTTTTTTCTTCTTAAGTGGCTACAGTACTGTAAAGGAGCATTGAGAATACCTCAGGAAGTTTTTCTGATACTTCTCTATTTTTCCCTCCCAGAGGTAGGGACATAATAGTGAACCATATATTACCTAGCTTAGAAGTCTTACAGTGATTGCTGTTTAGTGGAGATACTCTTTGGTGGTCTAAGAAAAACAATGTATGTTCTTCCAAAGACTCAGAATAGAAAAAGACCCATGCTGACCATGGTGTTCTGTAGCTTATGAACTGATATCTCACTGACTGCCGTGTTTTCTTCTTTTCAACATAAATTGGGATGTTCTCATATGGGATTTCAACAATTTAGCATCTTTAGTTGAACTAAGACTTCTATGGATCTATTGGGGATCCTACTATGCTTCCTGGCCAGTAAAAACAACTCCCACTACCAGTTTGGAGAAACATCACAATAAAATTGTGTTGTCTTTCACCTGAGTTCTTACAAATAAACTCATCTAATCTTGTGCCCCTCTAACGTACCACTAATGAAGACTGCTTCCTTTGGTTTCTATGGATTCAGATTGATTCTAATTCCTTGTCTGTACACACTATCTGGAATTGTAGAAACTGCTCATAGATAAAAACAATAAAGACAAACCTATGAAGGTCATACTTTATGTGTGATAAGAAAATTGGCCATTGATCAAAAAGAGAGTGAATTTGAAATCCCTAAGAAGTTCCAATTCCAGCTCTACTTACGATTCTATGGCTTTGACAAGATAAACATTCTCATCAAACACTTTACATGATACATATACATATATATGTGCATATGTATATGTAATGAATTTGTTAGTTCCTTAATTATAGATCCAGATAATTCAGGAAAAATATTCATTGAGTGCCTATCATGCAAAAGTCTCTCATGCATTACAGATACATAACTGTCAATACCTACCATGCATTTAATCACTCATTAATTCTTAGCTTAAGCTTCTGCTGACGGGAATTTAACAAAAAGAAGCAACTAAAAGCCACTGTACCTTTTTTTAAAAAAAAAAATGGGGATTGTCTCTCAGGCTTTCTATTTCAATAAAATCCTAATGAGAAGTGTTGCCTCCCAAAGACAGTGGTTAGGATATTATTATCAATAAATACTGCATACTAGGGTTGGAAATCTGTCCCAAATACCCATGGGTGAGGATTTCACAGGTCCCAGTGACAAGGCTACTACTATTATTCTGCTCAATGGAGATTATGTCATATCACACTATAAATTCATGTCACTGTAATTTTGGTTAATGCAACTCTCAGACCTCATCAAAGATGTTTCTTTGAACAGTAGATGTTGGTTAAGGTAGAAACTCACAACAGATCAGAGGGCAGAGTCTGAGTGAGTGAGAAATGCGCAGCCATAGATGGGACATCTGTACCACCCTACCATACGCAGACTCAGGATAATCTTGTAAGAGGGGGTGGAAGGATATAAGAGCCAGAGACCAGATAGGATCAGAGCAACATGGTGTCTGGACATGATACAACTGCTACCCTCATGAGCTCAGAGCAGCGTGACTGATCAGGCAAGACCTTCACAAGGTCAAACAGTCAACCTTCAGCATGAAGTAGAAAGAGATAGACAATCCCCAACCCCTTAGAAGGAGTTACGAACAGTGATGGCTTCCAAAAGAGAATCAGTTTTAACAGTCCAGGTCCTGATAGGTCAACCATACTCCAGAGGAGAGTCCTACACCCAGTGATATATTTGGTAGCACAAATTGGACTTGACAGGTTATGGTGGAGACAAAGAACAGGAAGTTAGGAAGTAGGGAGGTAAGGTTGTATCTGCAAAGATTTGGGGAAAGGAGTGGGCATAAATATCATCTAAATGTATAATATAAATTCTCAAATAATTAATAAAGTATTTTTAAAGAAGATACAGAGTGACTTCAAAGTCTGTGAACCACGTGATAAAATCATGCCAACCTTGTGCAGTCCTCGTCTTCCATATTTACAGACTGCCATTTGATCAGAATTGTGACTGAGAAGTTTAGTTTGTCAGAGACAAATTGTGGGGTATGCTATGATAAGCCATTCATTTTGAGAGAATGGGAGCAGTTCATATGCAAATGTACTTCTGGATCCCATGTCTGCTTATAGAAGAATTGTGAGAGATGACTGAGGTGCCACAACTATAAATCCTATCTGCACAATCAACACTGGCTATGGACATAGCTGGAAGCTCAGTTATATGGTAGCATTGATCAATAATCTCTGTCCAGGGAGCACCACCTCTGAAATAGAGAATCAAAGCCTGTAGAACTGTGGAAAGGTGGGAGAGGGATGTAAAACAGAACTGAAATTTTAAAATGTACAGAGAACAGAGAGAGCACAGACACAGTAATTGAGAGGAAAACCACCTAACATCAAAATGCATTTCCAGCAAATAAATAATAAAATGCATCCCTACCAAATTAAACAGTATCCAAAAATTAAATACATCTATAATTAAGGCTCTTCTAACACATTCTATTCCATCTATGATGGTTTTGCTTGGTAAATACATGAAGAGATCCATACTACCTTTGCACACTTTATTGTGGATGGATAGACATGGGTCTATAGTTCCTAGTTAAATTAAGTTACTTCTGTCTCTAGTATTATCTGTGACTTTCTAATGACACCCTTATGTCACCGTGCTGACATCACAGGCAGTTAATATTTTATTTCCTGTCCCATTTCATAAAACCTGTATGAGAGTTTGTCAAAGATTGGTACAAGTATAACATTCTCCAAAGTCACCAGAAGCAAGAAGCTTGAAGCTATAATATGATGAGGTCATTTTAAGAAAAAGGAGTACAAGATTTTTAATCAAAGTTAGACACAATGAGAATATATAACTCTAGCACAAGAAGCCACACAAAAAAATTGATGGAGACTTAGAAATTCAGGTCACATTGAAAAGTTAAAACAGTTACAGAGAAATGATTCTTGGTAAGAACTTAGCTCCCCATACATCCCCCCAACCTGGAGCACCTCAGACTTCCCATGACCTCTCCGATTCCCAAAAGCTATTGCAAATGAAGAGCTCTGCCACTTATGCCTTGTAAGCATCACAGTGAATCTGCCTCTCCCAAGACTGTGATTTCACCTCAATCATTGACTCTCAATATGTGTGCACCTATCTCTGCCATGCCTTTCACATGCTGAAGACCAATGCCTGTTTACTCTGCACATCAGCTAACGTTAATGATTGTCTAATTCGCCAGGATGCTTCCTCCACAATAGCAAGTTACCTTTGCAAGTCCCCAGCTTAGAACAGTTGCTCGATAAATACATTGAATTACAAAATTACTTCTCTGTGTGCATGCATGCATGTGTGAGTGTGTGTCTATAAGTGTGTGTAGGTATATACATATGTATGCTTAATGATCGTAGAAAATCTTGAAGTTAGGAACTGAGATAATAAACACTTGAAGCCATTTTAGCACATAAAGCCAAATCATTCATTTGTTTGACGCCCAATAAAAAGTAAGATAAACTACAGTAAAAGCATCATATTTAGCACAGAAATACAGTTTTGCATATTCATGGGAAGTTATTTTATTCTTTTAAGAAAAGCAAAGGTTCCGCCGGGCGGCGGTGGCGCACGCCTTTAATCCCAGCACTCGGGAGGCAGAGGCAGGCGGATCTCTGTGAGTTCGAAGTTCGAGACCAGCCTGGTCTACAAGAGCTAGCTCCAGGACAGGCTCCAAAGCCGCAGAGAAACCCTGTCTCGAAACACCAAAAAAAAAAAGAAAAGAAAAGAAAAGCAAAGGTTAAGGGCTGGAGAGAGGCTCAATGGTTAAGAGCACCGGCTTCTCTTCCAAAAGACCTGAGTTCTATTCCTGGCACCCACCTGGCAGCTCAGACTGTCTGTAAGTCCAGATCCAGTGGGTCTGACACCCTCACGCAGATATACATGATGAGAAAACACCAATGCAATTAAAATAAAAAGAAGTAAATTATAAAAAAAAAGTTGAAAATATGCATGGAGAGTTGAAAATGTCAGGCTATGCATAGGTGTGTGTATGTATTATTCTCCCATGTTGAATGGCACTACCCATAACAACAGAGGTTGGTGTCAGTGAGAAGTGTGGCATGTGTGGATAATAGGTGTAGGTAATGCACATACATTTCCCAGGCTGAGCAGCATTGTCTTAAACAGGCCTGAGTACACTGGGAGACTCAGTTCCTCTGCTCCTCCCAGTGGCAACAAGTAACTAGTCTCTGCAGCAGGACCAGAATTTCAGGAAAAGTTAGACATCATCATGAGAAATCTCTCAAGCTTTAAATCCTGTTGATAACTAACAGTGAATTTAGACGCTACTTCAATGCAAGGAAACATGTCTGTGGAACATCAAGGTTAAACCTCTAACAGCGTTCATCAGAAATGCAAAACTGAAAGCAAATATCTATATGGAAGCCTCAACCACTGAATTCACTTCTCAGTGATACTTTTTATGTGTCCCTCTCTAAACACAGTGACTTCCAGAAATATCAGACCTGGTATCTTTTCTATGTACTTAGCACTTTGACTAACATGAAATTGAAACACACAAAAACTTGCTGATAAAATTATTGGAGTAGGACTTATCAGTGTCAGAGATGAAATCCAAAACCTAATTACTAGAAGAAAAACACATGCTGAAGTACACACATGCGCAAACACACATTATATGCAAGCACAAGCACACACATACATATATATGCATGGGTGTGTGTGCATAGATGCACATTAGTAGGTACACACAACACAACACATATAGGCATGTGGGTATACATGGATAAATGGATATACACACGCATAGGTGCACACACACTGGCATAGGCATACATACATATGCACACACACAGAAATGATGGAGACGAATTTAGAATAATGGCTACATTCTAAAATAAGGGTAGCAGGACCATAGAGCTGGACATGGAAGATTTTACACTTGTAATTTTTTAAAGTTGGGTGAAAGATACTTGGTGTTAATTATATCAACTTTAAATTTTTTTACTAATAAATGCTTCCTAAAATTATGTATTTTTATATTTTTGAACAATGTTGGACTTACAGAAAAGTTGCAAACATACTGTCTTCACCTAGTCTTCCCTTCTAACATTAGTTAATATCCTGCATTAGTTTAGTTTACTTATTGAAATAAAGACACTGCAACTAGTAAATCACTACTAACCAAACTCCAGACTTTGACTTTTATCATGTTTCCCATCAATGTCTCCCTGTTTCATTACATCTACAGTCTTCCACTGCATGTAGCTGCTGTTCTGTCTCCTAAGCTGCATCTGGTCTGCCATAGGTCCTGGGTCCTTTCTAGTTTTTCATGACATCAATAGTACTAGTCAAATAACCTATAAATTTCCTTATCCTAGTTCTTGTCTTTATTTTCTCATGGATAGATCGTGGTTATAGACCTTTGGAGAGGTGACAATGGAGGCAAAACGTTCTTTGATCATATCATCCTACAGACAAATACCAACCATATGGGATGATGGTGTTCCTATCACTTGGTTATGGTTGTGCTCACTAGAATTCAGAACTATAAATGCATTGTTTTTTCTTCCTTGTTCTAAGCTTAGAAGTGAATTATTAAGTTTGTTTTTCCTTTTTTATTAATTTTATTGAGCTCTACATTTTTCTTTGCTTCCCTCCCTTCCTCTCCCTGCCCCTTCAACCCTCTCCCATAGTTCCCATGCTCCCAATTTACTCAGGAGATCATGTCTTTTTCTACATCCCATGTAGATTAGATACATGTATGTCTCTCTTACGGTCCTCATTGTTTTCTAGGTTTTCTGAGATTGTGAATTGTATTAAGCCTATCCTGTAACCATCCAGTCAGGAATGGAAAAATTCCCAGTAGATACTTGTGCCTCTCCCTTTGGCTATCAGACTATCGAAACAACTGACCCCTAGTCTCATAGTGAGAGCAGGAAAAAGATTAAGTTATGGTGCAAGACAGAGAGGAAATTTGCCTTCAAGGAAGTGATTTCACATAGTTCTGGCAATTTGTGAAACCACCCTATAGAAGAGACTGAAGCCTAATGAGCAATGATGGGCAAGACCACACCCTGACCAGGACTGCTTAGCTATACGTACCTCTTATTCTCTAGTTAAGGCTAAGTTTTCATCAGGACCCTGTCTTAGTTAATGTTTCTATTGCTGTGAAATGACACCCTGAACATGGCAACTCAAAAAAAAATGGGGTGACTTATAGTTTCTTTCTGTTGTTGTTTTTTTTTTTTTTTTGGTTTTTCGAGACAGGGTTTCTCTGTAGCTTTGGAGCCTGTCCTGGAACTAGCTCTTGTAGACCAGGCTGGTCTCGAACTCACAGAGATCCGCCTGCCTCTGCCTCCCGAGTGCTGGGATTAAAGGCGTATGCCACCGCCGCCCGGCGACTTATAGTTTCTAAGGTTTAGTCTGTTGTCATCATGGTCAGACATGGCAGCATGTAGGCAGACATGGTGCTGGAGAGGGAACTGAGAGTCCCATGTCTTTACCTTCAGTCTACAGGAAGTGAACTGAGACACTGGTCATGGCTTCAGCACGTTTGAGACCCCAAAGCCTGCCCCCACAGTGACACACTTCCTCCAACAGGGCCATGTCTACTCCAACAAAGCCACACCTCTAACAGTGCTACTTCCAAGGATCTCATGGGGGCCAATTACATTAAACTACCATAGGACCCTAAAGTTAGGATGATGTAAGTACACTTCTTCGTTCTATATTCCTACTGTGGTTACATTGAATAAATCTCCTTTATCGGATTTTCAATATTAGCTGTGTCTTTCATTGACGTGAGGACAGTTGGCTGGGCTTGACCCAGGCTTAACCCTAACTCATAACTCAACAATATCACCCACAAGAGGAGAGAATGGGGATATATTTAGGATAGGGAATAATTACACCAAATTGCCTCTGGAAGGGAATGTTTATATAAATAGAATAACTAACATTTGAAGTAGATATTTGTAACAAGAAAAAGAAAAAAAAGAATGGCAAAAACAAGAAAATTACATGCCAAAGCCACTTTAAGCTTTCTTGTGACCCATGGAGGTAATAGTATCCCCCATACTCAGCATAAATACGCTTGCACATTCAATAGCTACAAATCCAAAACCATCTCTATGTCCTAATGTTATTCAAAGAGTAATACAATATAGATACTAGTATCTGACTTGATGGAAATGTTACAGTGGTTCTATTGAAAGTAAAACTTCTCCAAAAGGATTTGACTACTCATTATATTCAAGAGAGTGGACTGACACTGTGTGGGGGAGACTGATCTAAAATAAGCCTAGTGTTTGGGAGTAGCCCACCAAAGCAGTTAAAATCTGATATAAAGGCACTGGACAGGTTGAAGACAGATTTCCTCATAACAATACCCCAAATCCTACTGGGTCTATTTCTATAAAAGAAATATTAATTCTGTGGCATGTGAATTTGCAAGAGGAAAAAGTACAATTGGGGAGAATGTCTGGTGCGGTTGTGCTGGGTGTCTATGAGGCTGACTGTCATTGAATTTCTTTTTGTCTTTTTTCAGAATGGCATGTACCTCAGATTTGTAATCATAATCAAGCTAATTGTTAAGTTCTATCAAAGATAGCCATACGAAATAAATCAGCATCACTGTGAATGTCTCCAATAGCCTAACTGAGAGGGTAGAGTCTCAAAAGCTTTAAAGAAATTGCTACAAGACAAAAGTAAAAATTAAATGCTTCACTGTACCAAACTATTGCCCAAGAAACTTTAGAATGACTCATGGATCAAAAATATCGATCCCATCCTCAGAGCTGTGCCAGCTTGTATTGCAATACATTATCACCAGTCTCAACGAGGTTCAACTTCAGCATCTTCTACCAGCAATCCCTTTTTCTGATGTACTAAGCCAGGATTTTTTTTTATACTATTTACACCCTATTAAAATTAATTGAAATAAAAATGAAAGGGAGACTATACCACATAACTTAAAATTCACTGTAAGTTCAGGACACTCCCCTATTTTTTACTCTGGCTTTATCTGGAAATTTCACTTTAGAAAGAACCTTGTGGTGGTCCCTGACTACAGAGGAATACAGCTCTCAGCCTAGAAACTTCACTGGAAACCAAAGCCCAAAAACTGAATCTGATTGGATTGATGGGTCACGGGTACATTTTCACGTCAAACAGTGTGGCTGTGGAATAGATATATTAACCATGCATGAGAGCACACTTATTTTAACAGCAGAAAGAGAAGCGTAGCAACATGCAAAGCATCAGAACCTTTGTTCTCCAGAGTAAAATAACTTTCCCATTGTCATAAAATGGCAGACTAAGTGAACAAGAACCACCATGCCTGACATAGTCTGTGGATGTCATTTCCCATGTGGAATCATTTTTTTTCTTGTTGTTGTCCAATGTTTTACCTCCTTGTACAAATTTCTTTTGTACTCTAGACCCCACATTGCTGTCATGAAATCTGTCACCTGATGTGATATTTTGAAATGATTTGCTGCCTCCTCTTTTAACACTTTCCTTAACAGACCAGTCTTGTAATTGAGTTATGATATCTTCGATACCTCTATTTGATAGTTATTCTTCTATTTGGTATTTACTCTCTGTTTCATATTTATTTCATCCCATCACATAGTCAGCTAAGTTGTGCAATAGATGATCTCTGAGTGGATAAAAGATGCCATAACATTCTTTGCTTGACTTAACCCAAGTGTCATATGCGAAGGACTCATTTGATAGAGGTTTTTTGAGTTAGATGATCCTATCTGATTCAAATGCTCTTTGCTATGATTTCTCACTGTTATCAGACATTTGTTATAAATCCTTCTCCATATTTATGCACGTTTTAATGCTGCTGATGTGGCTAGGCTCTAGGTTGCAAAGAATCTGCTTGGTTCTCACAAATAGTTCTGATTTGTCTCACTTTCTGGGTCTAAACTGACTTGAGAGGAATTTAAGGGTTTCATTCTCTCTATTTCCTAATATTTCAAGTGTGAACAAGCAGCTGCCACATGCCCCACTGCCACAGATCTGGCATCTATCATGCCTTCGTGTCATGCCCCATTTAACTATGAACCCAGATAATTTTTTTCTCATAGAAATTACATATACATGTACAATATGCACACAAACACAAACAATATATTCTTGCTAAATTAGTTCTGTTTTCCTATGCACAAGTTTCTGATGTGGGTGACTACCTGGCATCCACCTCCTCCAGAGCTGATTTTGTAATTCAACTTGGTAAAGTTTTCAATAAAAGACTGTGTGTTCTCAAGTAACGTTGCTTAGCCTGAGACTTATTTATTCATCTGTGGAAGATGTATTTTTGATGCTTAATTTCACTGAGTTTTCAAAATACAAAATAAAATAGCAAACAGAAACAGTCGAGATGATCTCTGACACACGAAAGATAGTCAACAAATGTGCTCAGCCTGAGCTCAAAGGTCAATGAACCAACCAGTTTGATTATCTTTTCCACTGTAAAACCTCTCCATCAAAAAAAAAAAGTTGCAGATATAGTGTTCCAATGACATAAAATCGTATTAGACAACTGAAAATTTAATCTCGGACTTTTTAGAAACTCCAATAGAAATAGTCTCTTTTTCTTGCTATAGAACCCAAGTCTAAGTGAAAATACCTATTCTTTATCTATTTTCCTTCATTATCCTACAACCATAGCTAGCCAAGTCCCTGAATGCAAGTGATTCCAATTTTCCTCACCATCCCAATGCTTCCTATGATTTTTCTAAGACCAAAACCAAAGATTCACGTCAAGTTCAGATCCATGCTTTGCTCAGTTAATAAGTAGAACTATAGGCTATAACCAATACAAGTTACAAGATGATGGTTGCCAGAAGTGAGTTCAAAGAAGGATCTGAGAAAACCATAGACATTCTTTAAATAAATTAGTGTTCTATAAAGACATGAGGGGAATCATAAATTGGTATTTAATTATTGTTTTATTTCATGTTGTAGCAAATATGAACCACAAAAGATACTATTGTCTACTGTCCTCCTAAAATGATCAATCAAATCAATAAGGGAAAAATATGATATCTGAAAACCCTCTGACTAAAGATAGTCTATTTAGAAACCATGCCTGGTTCAAAAAGAGAATGAAGAAACTAGAAATCAAATAATATTATATACCCATTATCCATTATACCTTGAAAAAATTAAATTTGAAAATAAAAATACTTGTAGCTGAATAGGTTACTCAGTTTTGTGAAAATAGTAACTACAGGTTGTCAGTAAAACTATTTTGCATGTCAGTTAGGGATTATACTTACATTATCAGAGAGGTAACATAGGTTGTAAGGAACATTAGCACTACACTTGTTTATGGCCTAAATAAAGTGGAAATCTCTGAATAGCAACAACATATGTATGAAATGCTGACTGACAGAAGAAAAGTAAAAGGAGAAGTTATGAATCTAAAGTCATTTATGCCAACATATAAATGTTGACTGATATATTTTATGACATTTGCCAAGCTCGTGTGGTCAGTTTCTGATGGAATGTGCATGGGGGGAAAAAAGACAACCTTGGTCCCTTGTCTGGTGGGATATAATAGTAGAGATCCAGAGAAGATAAAAACCCTAGAATCTTTAAGAATAACACCTCAAAGAGATTAACAAAATAACCCTCCATACAAAGCAAGGAGGCTTTCTCAAGAAACATTATTTTATATTTTATATTACATTAAACTATAAAGTCATAACTGAGCTGAAAGTATAATGGCAAAATATACTCATTTGTAAGGAATCCCAAGTACTTTCTAGAAGTTGTGTGGAACTCACTGTTTATCATGCTCATAGCTAAGATTTATTACAGTGAACATAGAAAACAATCAGTCAAAGGAAAATTCCAAGGGTGATGGCTAAGTCACACATGATACATCTAATTTCCACAGCAAATAGTTGTGACAGAACGTGGAGATGAGCAATGGAATAATTCCTTTGTACACTGTGAATATTTGTCACTCTTATTGGCTTAATTAAGGGCTAAAGGACCAATACCTAGGCAGGTAAAGGTTAGGCAGGACTTGGCGGGGTCATTGGTCGGACACAGAGGAAGCAAGCAATGAATATTCCCTGCTGAAAAAAGGTACCAACATGTAGTAGAACACAAATAAGAAATAAGGGTTGATTCAAGATGTAGGAGATAGGTAGTAACAAGCTTAAGCTATCTGCCAAGCGTTTATAATTAATAATAAATCTCTGTGTGGTTATTTGGGAGCCAGCTGGCAGGACAGAGCTTACTGGTGACACAAAAAACACCACCTACTGAGATGTTCTCTACTGAGGGAAATATACTAGACTGTGTGCTTTGGGACTTAACTAGGGGCAGGATCAAATTCTCCATAGTAATCAATAAATTCTGTGACATTCCAATCAAACTGTACACAAATATTTTCAATAATTGAAACCATGATTATAAAATTTACATGGACTGTCCAAAAGACAGAAAAATACTTCAGAAACAGTCACAACCTGCAACTTGTGGTTGAGTTAGCATCTCAGTTTTATTTTTAAAAGAGAGTACTTTTAATTAATGATATCAAGAGAGTTGGTTTTACATGCAAAAATCTTTTGCTTTCTACCAAGCAAAAGTCTTTTCACGTGGATTAGGTACAGAAAAACAACACTAAAAAATACTTTAAAGATATATGAGAATATACAACCATAGAACTGAGAAATGACTCTACACAGTGTGCAGAGATTACTCATAAAACAATAAATCAGTCATAATTATTATTTATCAAAAGTACAGACATCTCAACATGCTAAGCAGCAGTAAAAACAACTTTCCCCAGAGAGGAAAAAAAAATCACTTTTGTATAGATATAAACCATAATGTAGATCCCATAAGAGCACAGCAAAGACATCAATCGGAGTGCAACAAAGAGAAATATGGATGACCCATGATTATATAAAATGATTATAGAAATGTATATATCTAAATATTGTTGTATTTTTAATACTCACTAGATAAACAAAAAATAGTTTTATAAAAGTAAGGTCCCCTGATACTGTGGGTTTCCAACTGGTTTCGTAGGTTTCTGGAAAGCACAGCACTCTTGGAAATTTGGTATCACCTAGGAAAATTGAGAAACAGATTCATTGCAACCCCAAATGTGCTCTCTCCTAAACAGTCCAACAATAAAGCATGTGCATGAGTGTTCCTAGCAGCACTGCTCTACCCCACTATTATCAACCAAGACTGTTGGTGGCTAGAATACATGAGTAATGAATTTTATGTATTCACGTGATGAAATACAGTAGAACAAATGACTGTAGATGACCTGCTCATTATAAAAACTGTAACAAAACTGAAAGCTCAGATCAAAGATTGAGATTTGTTGAATTAGGGAATCCAATTTATTGTTGTGGAAAATTCAAGAAAAATTAAGTTGGGATAGGTAGAAATCAATAATCTAGTTTAAGAGGGCACAATGTCACACATACATGAACAAAACAGAAAGACACCAACACAAAAACAAAAACAGTGGGACTGTCTAAGAAATATTACTTGTTATACCTATTAGAGAATCCAGTGGAGAGATTTGCATATAGACATTTATAATTATCAGCATCTCAGAATAAATATGAGGACATATGCCATATTTCACTAATTATGATACACTTTTTAAAAATTTTGCCATTTGTAAGTAGGAATTTCTTTTACAATCAGTGTTATCTCACCAAAAAATTAGGTTTCCTCCTTTTGTACTATAAAAATAATATTACATCAATTCAATTTCAGAATCAATGTTTCATGTATTTTGGATTAAAGATTACATTAAGATAAAAAATATGAGCTCACACAGGAGGTATGAGTGGAGAAGGAGAGTGAGCAACACATGATGAGCCCAGGGGACAGAACAATGAGGCACGTAGAGCCCTGGAAAATAAGGAAGCATTGGGAAAAGAGAATAAAGAGTGACCAGTGAACCTGAGTCCTAAGTGGGCCTACCTTCCCTAAGATTATTTAAGAGTCATTAAATAATATTCTTTGAAGATATGCCAATTTCATGTTCCTAGGTTTTAAACACTCCTTATCATTTTTATACTTTTGGGTGACTGAAATAGTCAACAACTGCTGAACTTCAGGCTTCTAGACTACCAACTGCTAGACTCTTGCCCAAAGACTCCCCTTCACATCAACTGCCTAGAAACAGAACCTGGGAGCTAACACAGGTGGGAGGGCTGGAGGCCAGATCAGAACCACTGTGTGATCCTTATGATTCCCAAGTCCAGTCAGGTTGTGGATGGTTCTGGTGTTCATCCAAGTTCACTGGGGTAAATGGTAGTCACCGCTTTAGCTCCACACATTTGTCAGAATGTCTGTAATGTCAGTCAAGCAACGGTTGGCTGTGCAGTTCATCCAGCCGTCATCATGATAACTTTCACTGCTTACAAACCTGTATGCTGAAGGAAACTTCCTCCCATTCAACCTATACTGAAGACATCAAACCAGCAGTGGTCACCCAAAGATGCTTGCATCAGTCACGGGAACTACAACAAATCTGAGGACCACCACTTTGCTTCAGGAGACTGTTCCAGCCACACCTCTCAGAAGTTCTAGGCACTTAGGCTGTGAGAAGTTCAGTTGAGACTTTGGTGAGCCCATTACTAGCTGCCTTGAAACCTCCTTGTACCTGTCCTGCCTGAGTCTGGTACAGATCAATGTCACTTTGCTGATGACAATTTCTATGCAGGTAAGACTGGACAGATAAGAAGCCCTCATATTCTTCCTGTAGTAGTCTTGGGGACACCAGTCCCACCACAGCTCCACTATACCACACACACATACACACACTAGTACTTATAACCCGGATCTCAATAAAACCTTGTTCAAGTGTTTCATTGCACATCTGTGGTCTTTATTACATGTAGAGTGGTCTGAGTTGGTAACACAAACAGCAGAAACTGTTGGGGTTGCCACACATAGATAAATACACCCAGTGGCACTAGAATCCTCTGAAGAGTTCCAGAGTGTAGCCTGGACCTGCGACTGTGAACTAGGAAGGGTCAAACTAGGAAGGTCTGTAGAGGTATAGAGAAGGTAGGAGAACAATAGAGAGCTGAAACTGTAGAAATGAGGGGCTGTGAAGAGTTGAGATTACAGAAGAGCTGTAGACTACAACACCTAGAGGAGTTCCAGAAAGCTTCCAAGTATTTCTAGCTCCAGCTGCCAAGGAGCTACAATACTAAAAACTGAGGGTATGAACACCCCCATGTGCAGAGCTGAAACACAAAGAAATGAGGGTATGAACACCCTGCAAGCAGAGACGAAACACTAAGAACTGAGGATTTGAACCTCCGAAGTGCAGAGCTGAAACCCTTGGAACCGAGGGGATGAATACCCTAAGCCTAGAGCTGAAGCACAGAGAACAGAGGATATAAGCCCCTCAAGACCAGAACTGAAACACCAAGAACTGATGGTATGAACACCCAACGTGCAGAGCTGAAACACAGAGAACAGAGATATAAGCACCCCAAGCGCGAGCTGAAACCCTTTGAACTGGGGGAATGAATACCCTATGCCTAGAGATGAAACATGGAGAATAGAGGATATGAGCACCCCAAGACCAGAGCTGAAACACTAAGCACTGAGGCTCCCACCACTTAGGATCCAAGCTGTTGCTACCAGGGCCACTACACTCTGCCTGTTTACAAATTTCTTCTGAAGATAGTGGAAAATCCCTCAGCTGACAGGAGGGATTGTATCCTGAAAATTAATAATTTATCTCAATAAGGTGTGTAAGGCAGAGATCCAAGACTGGTCAAGTTGCTAAGAACAAGTGACTGTTCTGTGCTTGGCCTTAAATGAGATACTGCTACACCATCTTCTCCAAGGGGTAGGGACCATCAAGGAAGAAAGACTGGGGAGAATTTAAGAGCCACATGGTGGCGAGGATGGCTGTGAAAAATCTTCTGTGGTCATGACATGGCTGTGGTACTCATGGGCTCACTGTACATGAGTTTTCCTTCACCAGACTGAGCCCCTAAGTATTCAGTCACAGATAATGGAAAGACATATGGGGTTCCACCCTGCCCAGGGGAAATATTGACAGTGAAGTCCTGCTGGGTAAGAAATCATTGTCTTCAGTAATATAGCCACTGATGAGTTACCACGCTCCTATGGATTGCTCTGTACCCACGACCACTAGAACAGGCCTAGTTGAAACCAGTGCATCCCAAAGCAAAAGCAAAATAAAAAGACATAAAGCTGGGATAGGGATGTGGGAGGAGGAAAACAGAGATGGGAAACATAAATGTGACTAGAATGTATTATATTCATGTGTGAAATTGGTGTAGAATAAATTAATTTTAAACAAAGGACAGGTATGATCTGGTCTGCCAAAAACTGACAAGAAGATAAAACAAAGCAAAAAGCACAATGAAGACTGAAAAAAGAAGGGAAAGAGACAGAATGAGAAAGGGGGAGAGGAAAGGAAGGAGACAGAAAGATTATTAGTTACCTCATTGGGAATGGTTGAGAAAATCTCAAAAGTTAAAAGTCTGCTTAAGAAGTAAAGGGAAGGCAAGCATTTGATCCAGTGATGTACTTCAGGTGGTGAGTGCGTTCATTGTTTGCTTTTCCTATCCCCACTAGCATAACGGCTTCAAGACAGGGCTCCTTGTCTCATTTCTCTGCTTCCACCCTATGAATCTAAAAGAGTGTCAGGCCTTCAGAACAGGTGTTTGCTGAACTCTCTCTCAAACTTTTGCTGGAACAGAGAAGATCGCAGATCGAAGTGACACAAGAGCTGAATTTGATGGCCCTCTAGGTAAACTAACGAGCAGCAATTCTTGTGGTTTCTTACGGCAGAAGACAAACCAGCAAAAGGAAGTTATTGTTGGGCTTATCTGAGCTCAAAATAAGCTAGCAAGCAAGAGCACGAGCTCAGTGTAAGCAAAAGGCAGAAACAACTGGCATCTTACAACATCCCGACACAAGGAAAAGCTGTTGTGCGCAAGTGGTAAGCATGCTTCTCTCCATTCAGACAGATAAAAACCAGTAAAATTAAGCCAAAATGTTGAAGTTTTAAGGTGGATTCTCAGCAGAAAGTTGAACTTCAAAGTGCCATTTTTTTCCTTTTTTTTTTTTTTCTTTTTTTGAGACAGGATCACATGTGCCTATGCTGGCTTCCAACTATGGACCCAAAGTTTGCCATCGGCTCTTAAACCTTTTGCCTCCACCTCCCAACTCTGAAGTGCCTTTAAATTTTAAATTCAAGGATGGCAGAGAGTTTGTTTGTTTGGGGCCAATGCAGTTTTAAAAGACCTCTCACCTCAACTAAAATGCTCTGCTGAGGGATGCAAATATGTAAAGTTAAAGTCAGAGAAAATGTAATTTTTAAAAGTAACTTCAATGTGAAAAATTATTTCATGCATTTTAATGCCAATTTTATTTATATAATTTATTTCACTAGAATATAACTGAGATGTTTAATGAGCGAAAGGAAATTTTTATTATATCCAGGGGAATGTATGATTGCATCTGCTTGCAGTATTTCTAAGCCCTGCCTCTGTGCCTCTTAGAGCTATTTTGGAGAAAAATCAGCAATTTTGCAAAAAGTGTTTACCTACAATTCCAATAGTTCATAGAGTAAATAACAAATTCAGGAACGCCCGTCAGTATCGACGTCTTTATTCTAGAACCTGAAGCAGTCAGAATAATTTTGGAGAGCTATTACTAAAAATTTGCATTGTCCAGTACTGTCTCATAACTTTTATTTAAATATTATTAAATAACATTACTTTATATAATACCATTTAACCAAAATGAACTCTTTAACACTCTAGTGTAAGCACAGCAAAAATGATCACACTGCCCTTGGATTCTGAAACACATCCTATGGTGCACACTGACACCAGTGTGTGGAAATATGCCTGCCTGATTTCTCGGCAGGCAGCTACAAAGCCAGGAATAGGTTAATGAAACACCTGCATGGGACGAAAAGCAAATTAGAAGTGGTAATTCGGCCACTAAACCTCCGAAGGGCTGTGGGAAAATAGGAAAAATAAAGCTAATCTTATTTCATTTTCTTAACATACTCAAAATGTCACCCCATTAAATCCTATTCTCTGTTTCCATAAAGAAACTGTATTAAAAGTTCTATCGCTATATGGATGACTTTTAAAAAAATTCCCCAACCCTGTACTGTGTGCAAACATTCAGCCATTTTACATTCATGGCCTAGAATTTTAATTTAAATTCCCTTCATTTCCTCGCAAATCAGCCTGGTGAGCTATGTAGAGGGAACATGTAAATATCAGGCCCTTGAACTTTTGTACAAGAACTTCCCTTAAGAATCATCCATGCAAGCCACCAGCAGCAGTGATCCTACAGAAATCAGGCTTCTAGGTAAGAGCATTTTGTTTTCAGAATTTCTTTGATTGGTCATACATTAGATGAGATTTTTAGCCTTGCTGATTAATAATGTACTGTGAAATTTGAAACTGCCATCTTAAAAGTAGTTTGGACCTGTGTACGAAAGGACCTACATGCCAGTAAATGCTAAGAAAATAAAATATCTTCCATATAATCTTAAACGTACAAATAGCAATGTGAGGATTCTTAGCTAAAAACACGAATACTGAAAAGGAGACTAATGAGAATTCTGCAGTATTCCAACAATGAAGGCACTTAATTTGGAGGAAAATACAGAGCATTAGAAAGTCGAGCCCCAAACATTAAAATGACCAACTCTACAGAAATATAATTCCTTGATTATTTCAAATATACTATCACCTGATAAAAAGTCAACAGTCTCCCTAAAAATGCATTCATTTTCCATTTTTTAATAGATAACGGTGTTCAATTCAGGAAGTCTCGGCAAAATGGTCATTCATTTTTACTTTAAGTTTTAACATATAAGAAAATGTAATGCAATCTGTTCATCTAGTTCACTTTATGGGACCTGTATTCTGAGGCCTCTACTTGTGAGGCACACATCACTTCTGTACCTCTTAAAACCCCCCAAATAGTATCAACTCAAGATGCAAATGTGTTTCTAGAACAGTATCTTGCAAATGTCTTCAAATCTTTGCACCTTAAGGTAGAAATGCTTCAATGTATCCAGTTTCCCATATAAATCTACAAGTTAGATTTATCTTTATTGTGCCAGATTTCTTGACAATCTTCAAACAGTGCTTCAAATCTGTGTCATGGAGTTTATAGAAGGTTTCAATGGTGGTAAATTTAACGTTATCAGGAACTGAGAACTCAGTGAAGAGCAATGGTTACATTCGGGGATTGGGGACCCTGACATTTGTACTAGTTATTCTTATTTAGTTGATACTGGGTATTTGAGAGCAAGCTAAGCAAATTTTTGACCACCGAGCTACACGCCCAGCTCTTGTCTTTAGTGTTGTATTAAGTAATTATTCTGCTTGCAGCCCAGGAGATTTGTTTTTAAAAATGGAAGATAGGGATGCAGGTCATTGAAGATGGTGTGATATTTTAACACAATCCACATAAACAGCTCTTTGGGAAATCATAATCTTCCAATCTGAGGTAGCGACACATCCTAGATTAAGAAGCAAATGCATATGATGAAAGCAATGGTCCACAAACACAGTTACAGTTGCCTCTGGCAGCTGCAGCACAGCAAATGCAGAATGCAATAATGGGCTATTTGGTTTCCAGAATCTCTAGCTTGAATCCTAAAGTGAAGTCAAAGATCATCTACCTGCACGTATAAACCTAACTCAAATTCTAAGAACAAGTGAGAGGTCACTTCCACCTGTAAGTCATCATTTGAAGTGGATTTCTCAGCTTTGCAAAGGAAGCAGACTTTGAAATACTGTTTTCCCTTGCATCATTTCTAACCAGGGCCATGCTAGGTCTGAGAGCACACAGCAAAAAGCCCTGGTAAAGAATGAAATGCCTGACTCACCTGACTTTTTTAGACTCTCGTATTTGAGCCTTGAACCTCTCAGAAATTGATTTTGAAGGGAAAAAAAACATAATTTTTCAGTCTTTGTGTGCACTAAACTTTTTAAATTTATATTTTTGAATGGTCAATCTAGGTTATAATCCCTATTCCTAACATGATTGACGTACTTATCATCACTAAATATCGCATCAAGAGAACAACCTTCGTTACTCAAAACTGGCACAAACTAATTTTTCACACATAAAACCTCCATTTTTACAATCAAATTTATCAGCAATATGAGCAAAAATTGGCTTAAATTTTCCTGTCACAAATGATAACAGTGTAGAATGAACACCTGGTGGAAGCTTGCTTGTTCGATAATTCATGTCACTGGCTGCAGAGACAAACCACAAAGGAAGGTCAGGAATTTCTAACTTACCAGTGAGGGAAAATAGGAAATGTAGTGCAATAACCATGTGCTGGTTAGTTCACTTTTGAAGGCATGCATCTTGAATCTGTAGAAGTGACCTGTCTCTCCCAGCTCTCTCAACATTGTCGTAAAACTTATGTGAGAAGGTACAGCTAGCTAGGCAAGCGGTAGACGACAATCAGCCCGTGCTTACCTCCTTCATCGCGCACACGGCTTCCTAATCAATGCATACTCTTCCCTTTGTCATTTTAAATAACATTTAAGAAAACTCTTTAAAAGCTGCATTAAAGTCACATTGCAATTTATAGGAAATAAAATTCCCAGTACTTCACTTAAAGAGATGGAATGGACAGCAAAAGCAAAACAGGCTCTTCAGATAGACAGATTTCCCTGGATACCTGAAGGGACTTGACGTTCCATTTAGGTCAGACTTCTTATTTTTTATCCTAAGCCCTGTTATCACATTTTCTAGGTTCCACTCACATTCTTTCTAAAATCGAACTTTTTAGACAACTTTTCTAAAATCAAAAAGGAAGACAGCAATTCTAAACAACCTACGGAGCCCAAGGAAGTAGTCCAGATTCAAGCAGACTACATAACTGGTGTTTAAGTCGTTTTAATGTCTTCATTATTAGAAAATGATTTATAGATGCACTATTAATAACATAGCTAATAGCTTTGCAAGATACATTTATAAATCTAAAAGTATTCAAGTATATACATATATATTTTTTTCCTCTTTCACTCAGTTACAATACATTTATTCATTTCAAACACACAAGAATGCCAAATCTAAAATAATCCAGTTAAAAGTATCATCTGTATATGCATATATACATGCACACACCCTGCTCCATAACTTGAGAGTGGTAGTGTTCCTCTGAGGAATTTCCATGATCTAAAAGTATCATAGCATCTCTGCTTTAAAACTTGTCACTACACATGATGTCATCATTTAAGAAACCCTTCAGGCAGTTCAATTCCAAACGAGTTACAAAAATACTTTTATTATGTGTTTTCTTTTCTCATTTTGTTATCAAGGGCCTTGCTAAAAACATTATTTTGAAATTGTGTTTGCAGCTTGGTGCTTGTAAGTCGGGTGATTACTTTTCACTTTCTAGACTAGTTATTGCAAATAAGATAGGAAAAAACCTCGTCCATGATTAACGGTTTTAATTAATATAAATAGTGTAGATATAGAATTTTGTGACAAAACGCATTTGACATCCTTTAACATACACTGACCAAATTAATCTTCCCAACATATGTATGTATGTGTGTGTATATATATATATGTATATATATATATATATCCATATATTGAACACAAAGTAAATAAGTAAATATTTGTTTTTAAATAAAATATCCTTGCTTTAATAGCAAGCAAAAAGTAAATATTCGTAATTATTCACCTGTTCACCATCCTTAAACTAAAAATTTATATGTATTTATTTTACTAAGCAGCAGATAAATACATGGCAAAAGAATATGAACTGACGTGTTTTCATGAGAAACTGTAAATAAAAATATTGAACTTCAAAATTTTTCATTATAGATTGGTTTTAAATGTCTATTTTTCTCTCTGAATCCAAAATGATTGAGTTGAGCACAATATTCAATAAAAAATATAAAACGGTCCTTCTGCCTCAAAGACTCCTGAATAAAGAGAAAATTATTTTTGGATTTCTCTCTTGATCAGATATGAAATACTCTGAAACGCCACCTCTATAATTTGATAAAACTTTGATAACCCCAAATGAAAATAGGACTCAGCACTTTCATTTTCCTGTTGCTAAAGGAGCTTGGGTAAACTGATTTTTTTTTTTTAATGAAAATCTCAGGCATAAAGGTGGCAGTAATGAAGCAAGCTTAAATATGCGCTGACCTTTGAAAGGAAAGCGCTCCTGCTTGTTTGGCCAAAGACCTGGCTTTGTTACTGCCTCCATCTATTCCTAGTGTGAAAGACGTGGGTGTCGGAGCTGCTCTGCTCTCTGGTGGATGGCGACAGCATGGCGGCAAATGCAGCATCCCCGACGGAGACAGCCACACACCACGGATCAGAACCACCAACCACACGTCTGTCAGGCTCTCCCCGACGGAGACAGCCACACACCACGGATCAGAACCACCAACCACACGTCTGTCAGGCTCTCCCCGACGGAGACAGCCACACACCACGGATCAGAACCACCAACCACACGTCTGTCAGGCTCTCCCCGACGGAGACAGCCACACACCACGGATCAGAACCACCAACCACACGTCTGTCAGGCTCAGAACTGCAAGCACTCGTTTATATTTTCCTAAACTCGACGGCAAAGCAAACTATCAACATGTCTATGTTTTCTGAAAGCAGGTATTGGGGGTAATAATGAGCTTAGATGCTATGGGAAGGATACATATTGGAACTACAACGTATCAAGTGATTTTAAGTGTTATTAAAAATCTCATCTAGCTTTCTGCAAAAGCACACATGCAAAGGAAGATTAAAGTGTCGAGAATTACACTTTTTGTTGCTTGGGGGGTATTGTTGGTTTGGGGAGGGTTCAGGTCTATATGCTGTGTGTGTGTGTGTGTGTGTGTGTGTGTGTGTGTGTGTGTGTGTGTGTGTTTAGAACAGGCTCTTGCTATGATTCTCAGGCTACTCAAGTATTCAAACTCACAATCCTCCTGCCTCAGCATCACAAGAGCTAGGATTACAGACAGGTGTCACCACATACAGATTAAGAGTCACATTTTTTTAATAATTAAAAAGTATGTTCTTAAATGATTGCCAAAGACACCGGAATGACATTTTTTTCTTTTATTGAGATTCTTTCTCTTTTTACATAGCATAACCACACTACATAGAGGATTAGTTTGTGTAATATTGAAAAATATTTGAAATGATGCATAGAGGTTCTGAGGAATTTGAGGGTCTTACCTAAACAATTTTCTTTAGCAGTGAGTCATGTAAGAGTCCATTTTATCAGCTATAACTTCAACAGCTTTTAGAAATTCCAGTTTTTAAAAGTAATTTAATGCACATTCCACACGGAGAAGAGCAATGAAACTATGAGAGATTGCTGTCTCACATTATTGTCAATGCTGCTATTTACATACTCAATAAATACTTGTAGGTGAAAGGGAAGTACTTGTTTTGGAAAGTTTAATATATCATTGTGTATCAGGGTATGAACCCAGAAGGCACCAACTCATAGCTCATGTTTGTCTCAGCAACAAGGCATTTCAAAGTAGTAAGGGGCACCGTTCCTACACTTACCAGTTTTGCAGTCTTAGGAGACAGTGGTCACATATGCAAAATAAAATAAAGGAAAATGAGACAAGTCGGTAATCCCTTAAATGGTTGAGTGCAATGTAGTTGCATTTGGTATAACGTAACAAGGCATTCATCTTGGAATGATCTTGAATAACTGTTCTTGCTGGTGTACTAGTTTTATTTAGTTCATCTATTGCAGTCTTCTAATGGTAACAGTATAGAGAACTTGAAAATAATACTTTTTTATCATGGAAGTATACAATTTAAGCATATTAGTAAGAGTAACTCCTAAATTATTTATACCAAACAAAACACACACACCTGCCTTCCACATCACTGATCTCGCAATTGTGTGTGCACGCATGCACTCACACCTGTGTGTGTGTATATGTGCACTGGCCTGTGTTTGCAGGTGTAGAAACTAGAGGTGGACTTTAAGTATCTATCTCTCTCTACACCTTACGTTTTTGGGAGAGGATCTTTCTGCCGAGACTAATTGGGCAGTGAACCTTGGGATCTGCCTGTGTGCAGCCCCCACCACTCACACTAGGATTAGAGACATGCACAGACAAATTCTGGCTTTTACATGGGTATTGGAGATGTGAATTCAAGTCACATGCTTGAACAACAAATACTTTATCATAAAGACTGAGCTCTCTCTCCAGCTTCATGATCTAGCAATATTTAACCTCAATGAAAGACTACACAACTGGAACCAGAGTCTCTGATTATCTCCTAAAGGGAGAAATTTAGATACAAAATGCTGAGTCATATGGTCCAGAAAAGAATATGTTGGGAGATGCTTCGGAACAAGTATATTAGAAACTAATTATAATATTTTCTATTTCATTCAACAAATTTTGTGTTTCTAATATATACCTGAAAATCACAGTCTCTAAATTAATAAATAACGCTAGCGCAACTTTTCTTCCTTTTATTTAAAATAGGATCTACTTTCCTCACACAATATATCCTGACTGTAGTTTCCCCTCTCTCTGCTCCAGCTAGTTCCTTCCTACCTCTCATCCGTTCAGATCTATCTCCTTTTTGTCTTTCATTTAAAAAGAACAGGATTCTTAGAGAAAATAATCGAGTATGGTAAGGAAAAGAAAGACCATCATACCAAAGGTGTACAAGACAAACTAACAGAGGGAAAAGAGGCCAAAGCCACAGGAAACACATACAGACACAGAGACCCACTCATTCACACTTTTGGGAATCCCTTGGAAGCTTAAATATATACTCAAAGGGCATGTAGGGTAAAAAGAAAGAAAATATAGTATATAAATAAATTAAAATTAAAAATTAGAAAGATGAACACAATTTTTTAAAAAGTCCTGACATGACATTATAAGACAGGGAACAACTTTCTAAAGAAGTGTATTGTTGTACCTGAATGTGTGGCAGGACATATGGTATGTTTCTTTCAGAAATGCTGTTTATCCACAGAAATGCCATCAGTGGAAGATGCATTGAGAAGCTGGTGGTCTATTAAGGGAGTTTGGGACAGCTGCATACATTTGGTAATCTGTATGATGCCATGGAAATGACACAGCAATATCCCATCTGTGGCTTTAGTAAAGAGCTTAAAATAAAAAATCCAAGGTAGAAATGAAAAGATCAAATTTTTGTTAACGAAAAAGGAATGCTCAAAGTGCGCTACTTTAATGGACTTCTATCTAAAGCACTGTCACATTTGGCTTTTTTATTATAAAGCATTTTCCTGAAACCCCTGTATCTTTAATAAATACTGATGCTGCACATTCGCCTCCTAACGCTGTTGAAAAGGCTGCTTGTGGGCAGCTATCATTCGCACTTTTATAATTTAGTGCATTTGTGAATAGGCTTCAAATTCATACAAGTGCTAGGAGGGGGTAGGACAGATGCCGTTCAGACTTCCCTATTTGGCCCTGCCAAGTCCTTCATTCTGTATCTCAAATACCCAATCTATTTAAAACTCAGTGTCTCTTAATAGAGATTACTAATCAAGCTTATTTATGTGGTAGTTTAGAAGGTAGGGTCATTCTTTGTGTGTGTGTGTTGTTTCTAAAGAAAGTTTAAGGCTTACAAAAGCCACAGATTGACAGCCCCACAAAATGGAAATTCACAGAACAGAAGTGTCACGTACTAGGGGGATATGGCCTCCCCTTATGCTAACCTGCCAATCCGTAGTTCCAACCTGCAAGGGTCTGCCACCAAATCCAAGAGATTATTCAGCCCCCGTGCACGTTCACTGCTTTGCCAGGAGGGGGGCCAATTAGTTCCAGCTACACTGGTCATTTCACTTCTGCCTTTATTTTTTTTTTCTATTGGGGAAATTTTCTCTCCATAATTTGGATGATTTTGGCCCCCAGTTCTTTGGCAGGCTACTATGAAATGGCTGTCAATCACATTAAACCACAGGCTAATGTGAAGAAAAGTCTGAGGTGAAAAGTTCAGTCACTCGCTATTGAAACCATTCAGTTCCCCATTGTGGTGAGGTTTGTACTGCTCAGAGAAAACAAAAGTGATGGTTACAATAATACTACAAATTCTAAGATCATATTGCAAATGTTTTTTAAAGGAACATTCAACTAATTAGTCTAGTCTAAAACAATAATCAGTGAACCCTTCTTTTGAACATTCATAGACTTCTTCTGGAAAGTTTTACATAAGTTAAAATACATATCGTATTACTCCTGACAAATTCTATTTGTTTGTATAAATGCTCAGTAGTTCTAGTAAAAGTGTAATGTTCAAAGAAACAGTTAAAATACATACCTGAGGATTTTTTTTACCTAATTAAGATATTCCGTGCAAACAGCAGCATGCCAGCAGTGCTAACACTGGGATGCTAGAGGGGTCTGGGCAAGCAGAAGTAGCTTGATGTGAATAAGTTCAAAATTCCATTGTGTGTAATACATGAGTGTCCAAGAAGAGTTTAACTGTTCCCTGCTGCTTCTTTATGAAAAGGAAGGACAGAGATAAACAGTCCTAGATGTCTTAAGGAAAAATTGGATATCATGGAGGTGGAAGAATTTCCCACAAGGGAGGAAAGATCTGGAAAGCAGACTTCTATTAATGAAATTCCCTTGGCTGCTATGTCTTGTATACACTTGGCACCAGGCTAGTGTGACATGCACAGCTAAAATAAACATTAGTCCTCACAACAACCTTCAAAAATACAATATAAAATTTAAGAATGTGATACTAAAATAACGTACATGTGAATAAACCACAGTTATCTCCACCTACAGAAACTTCCAGGCTGCATTTCCTATTCCAGCATCCCTAACAACATAAGTTCTCTCCAGTCTACCTCTAGAGGGCAGTAGAACAGGCAAGAACATTGTTTTCTCCAGCACAGAGGCTGAAGGAGTAGGAAAGAAATACAAAGAGAAAAAGAGCTAGTTAAATTTGGTTTTTTGACAGTTTCTTACTTGTATATAATGCGTTTTTCTTACACCAAGCAATATTTCAAGCATCATTTCAAGGATTTATAGACATGTATTTTTGCAAAATGTTGATTCATAAAGCAACATCTTTTTACTGTTTGTAATATGCTCTTATTGTAAATGCAGTTAACTACTCTTCTAAAGCAATATTCAGAAAGTATAAGAGGAAAATTTGTAGCCAGAACCCATTCCAAAATACAATTATAATAAAGCATGTTAATATAACATTTTAAAACATATTCAAAGCTCAAAATTGTCCACATGTACACAGTTACCTTACACTTAAATAAACTACTTGTAATCACTGGCATTATTGATGTACAAATAATAAAACTGAATTGTTTTAGTTGTGTATTGGGATGGCATTTACACGTCAGTGTTTTTTAATTGATTGAATAACGGCAGACTTTTCAAAAGTTGAAAAAAATGCCACCATTCTATGTATGCTCTCTTCCCATATGCTTTAATGTCAAAATACATCTGATGCCTAGACCCGCATAACTACCAATATCAGGAATTTCAACATTTGTACAACAATATCAACAGATTTTCAGACCATTTTCAAGCATCTCCAGTTCTCCTGTGAGTCTCTCTCGTCCACGATCCTACCCAGGTACTCACTTTCTGCTTACCTGGTTCTGAGCCTGTGATCTCTCCACAGCGATAATCCCATGAATCTTAGTTTATAACCCACAGAAACCTTTTGTTTGTTTGTTTTGTATTTATTTTTACAACCACAGTTTCTCCTCTTTCCTCTTCTCCCAGTCCCGCCCCCAACTCCTCCTCCGTTTCAGAAAAGGGCAGGCCCTCCCATGGATATCAACAAGTAAGGAATATTAAGTTGCAGTGAGATGTGCCTAGACTCCTGCGATGAGTGAACCTTCTATTAAGACTGGAGAAGGCAACCTGGAGGAGGAAAGGCTTCCACGAGCAAGCAACAATCAGAGACAGTCCCTGGTTCCACCGATAGTAGCCCCACAAGAAGACCAAGCTACACTGCTGTGATATATGTGCAGGGGGCCTAGGTCAGCCCCTTGCAGACTCTCTGGTCGGTGGTTCAGTCTCCTACAGAAGCTTTTGAAGATGTGAATTCTGACTGGAATTCCACAGAATAATACTCTGCCAGCATATTACATCTAAGGCTTGTGCAGGAGTACTATGCTAACCATGATATTTTCTCTAAGATACTCTTATGAGGCTTTTAGAACTAGGAACCTAATCGCTTTTTATATCAAATGCAGGCCCTTCTAGATTTACTTATGGAAATGACTTCTATAATAGCAGACAAAAGTAATATAGTCCCACTAGTTGATCTTGATCTTATTGACGTTAGTATTGGATTTTGTGTCCTGGAGGATTACTTAACCCATGGTCTTGGGTATGCTAGGAAAAGTACCCTACCATTGAACTAAACGCAGTCCACGGGTTCCATTTTTTGAAGGTAGTGGGAGTATATGAGTTGGTATACGCACACAGGGGGCAGCCAGTGAAGTGAGTCAAGTGTCGTGGCCTTCACCGTCATATTCCTTCGCAGCAGGGCCCGAAGCCAAGGTTTTCATTTAGACTGGCGGCCCACAAACCCATCATCCTCCTGTGTCCAGCACCCATGAGTCCATGCCCAGCTTATCTTTGAAGGGTTAATGACCTAAAAGCTTTAGATTCAGAAACTGCTGGCAGGAGAGCTGACTGGAGCAAAGACGCTTGTGAAAGCTTCTGACCAGGGACCCACATGCCACAACTGCTGGTATTCACTGCATCCAGACTGCAGGGGAACTGACCAGCAGATAAATTCTTCTATCCCCAAAGCTTCCTTTTTTGTTCAATTAAAAAGCCCAAGTCCCACCACCCACAGGCATACAGTCTCCATTTCCACAAGAGACTGAAGTCTTTCAGTTGTTCTGGTTAAAAGAACAGTTCTGTTTCTGGAGATGTCTGCTTGCTTTCTTCCAGTTCCAAGCTGCCCTCCATCAATCTGATCTTGTATAGTTATGTAAGTGTTGGGACCCGAACTCGGGTCTTCATGCCTTCACAGAATGTACAATTAACACTGAGTCATCTCCCCAGTCCCCAGAGTACTTTCTTTTTAAAATATTTCTAAGATAGCTTACAAAAAATTATATTAAATTATGGCATTTTCCAAAGTATTAAATATTTGTATTTCTAAAAAATAAGTCCATGTGGACAGAACCAAATTATTGGCAGTTGTAGTTCAAGAGGGTTCCCAATTATAGATGAAGCTACAGTAGTGGGATAGCACAAGCTCTGAGCATAAAACAACCCCAGGGGCATAAACGAGGTCAGATGGGCTAGTGGTACTGGAAGACCTGAGCAGGTGCCCTATAAACAGTGAGTATCGCCTGTTCCTGGCTTTCAGAGCACCTCTTGTGGCATCACCATATCCCTTCTCCATGCTCCTTCTTTTCCAGATCTAATGTGTTGCCTGCTCTGGAGCATGTTTGCTTCCTTAAAATTTGTGAGTGATAAAACCAATCGCTCCATTTGTTTACAGTTCCCTTGTTACTGGACTCTCATTATTCTGGCATTTGTTTGTTTGTTGTTTGTTTATTTGTTTTACATCTTTTTCCCTAACATTTTCATAAGTCTTTGGTGTACTAACACCAGTATACTTGCATTTGCTTCCCCAATGCCACCTAACACCATGACTGGCACCCGGAGATGCTCAACAAATTCTTACCATGGCAAATCGCTGCCCTTTGGTTATACACATGGTTCTTTTACTGTGGATGCTAAGGACTCTTTTAATGCTTGTGAACAGAATGATGTTGAGAGACAATCCTGTTCAAATAGTCGAATTATCTGAGGCCTTTGGAAGTGAAGGTGAGTAGCTTTTTACACAATAGCTCCTTTAATTTATTTTTTACACATAATTTTCAAGTCCCACAAAAGCTGAGAGGGCTTTGTTTCAAATGAAATTAAAGAAACAAAAATAAATCTAGAATGCAAAGGATGAAAAGTAAAAGTGACTGCTTTAGAGATTAATTGTAGAGTGTAAAGAAAATTCTGTCTCTTCAAATGAGGTGTAACAGCACACTTCCTCCATCGGGTTGAAGATTGGGAGGACCATTAGTGAAGCAGCTGGCAGCACTGACTCTCCTCCGTCCTCAGGCACGGATGCCATGACTCTACTGCAGCAGAGTGACAACGAGTCAAGAGCCTTGCTCCAAAGAGAGGAGACTGAAGAGCAGAAATCAAAGCAAGGA
The DNA here is from genome assembly GCF_903992535.2 of Arvicola amphibius. Lineage (NCBI taxonomy): Eukaryota > Metazoa > Chordata > Mammalia > Rodentia > Cricetidae > Arvicola > Arvicola amphibius. The sequence goes on from NC_052057.2 coordinate 81,105,064, forward strand.
AACAGACATGCCTTGGGACTTGGACAATGATCTTCTAAGAATCTACAAAGCTAATTTCATTCATAACTTACTTTTATTCATAGCTATTATTATTATTATTATTATTATTATTATAATATCAGGTGCCAAGATGATTGAGAACCATAGCAGGCAATAAATATTAATTGAAAAGGGTTTATATTTTAGGACATTTTTGTATGATTTGGCAGGGCCTAGGAGGCCCTGTTTTGAAAGCTCAGTCATAGATTTGCATCAGTCTCCAAGAGTCAAGGTCTTTCCTCCTACTTAATCTATTTTTGGTTTTTCCATTTCCCCTTTCTTTGTATGCCATATGCTTTACACACACAAACACAAACACACACGTACACAGCCCTACCTTTCCTTCAGTTCAAATCATCCTACCCTAAACTTTTCACCTAAATGTGAGAGACATTACACTATCACACTATGGACCCATGACTTTGCAACATGTTAAGAATACAACATGAAATATGCATTGCAGAGTGCTTACACCTCTTGGGGGGAACAAATTGCTCCCTCACAATGATACAGAACTGAGTCCTGAACCAGGATGATGTGGAAACTGAAGCAGGAACGACAAGAAAAGAAACAATAACTCCCAGGGATAAAATCACAAATGAAAGGACAGATTATTTTACCCAGAACAACAGAGGGGAATGGATTTAGACAGGTAGAACTCCATACACTTGTTTTTTAACAAATGAACCTGTAGATTTCACAAACAAAGTGCCCTTAGTCTCCAGGAATAAATAAGTTCCAGAGAAGGACAGGAAATAAAGAAGTTGTGTTATGTTTATATTGTAACACACACCTGCCACTCTTGTCCCCATATCTGGTTTCGAATAAAACCTTCAAAAATTAGGTTTAATTTTTTTAAGTTCTCCAAAAAAAAAAAAAAAGCTTCACCACTCATGGGGTAAAACCAGAGCTCACTTTATTAGGTTTAAATACTGTTCAGAGGCCAATGGCGATTTTGGATTCTGTTAGGTTAAGATGACTTCAGCTACACTGCCGTCAAGAGCTGTGCTGTTAAGCTATATGTAACATTTGCTTCTTACCCATTTGAACAAAAATACCTTATAGTTTTTCTTCTGTAGCAGAGATGATAGAGCAGGATTGGAGTCTCCACCAAGTTCAAACTGAGAACAATGGCTTTGAGAAGAGAGATGTCTTATGGTTACTGGCATCCAAAGTAACACACACCTTTAATCCCAGCACTCAAGAGTAGCGGCAGGTGGATCTCTCTGAGTTCGCGGCCAGCCTGGTCTACAAGAGCAAGTTGCAGGACAAGCACCAAAGCTACACATAGAAACCCTGTGTCAAAAAACAAAAGCAAAACAGCAAAAAAAAAAAAAAAAAAAAGAAGAAAGATAAAGGGCGGTTGTCTCCTCAGGGAAGCTGCATTGTAACACAGTGAGTCACACAGAAAATCCCTTTATCCATATAGTTTCACATGCAGTGTTTATCACAAAGAATCATCACTTTCATTAGAGGTCCCTGGTCTCTGCTACACTATAGAGACTGGGCTCTCACTGGGCATCTTTCTGGACATCCTGTTGCTGCCTTGTCTCATGGAGATTCTGTAGCCCTGAGTTCATAGGACAGCCCTCTCACCCCCAACCCCAATCTGTGCTCAGGAGATCACAGATGGGGTGGATGTTGGGATGGGCCAACACTCAACCCTAGTTCTGGGATTGGACTACATATTTGTATAGTCAGTGTTAGGTAAAAACATATACAAACATCTTGAGTGTTACACTTTAGATCTGGAATGGTCTCCAAAGGCCCATATGCTGAAGTTTGGTCCCCGGTATGTCAACACTGAAACGTGGTAGAAATCTTTAAAGAGTCAGAGCCAATGGAAGGCTTTAGGTCCATGAGAGCATACCCTCAAAGAAAATATTGTTCTTTTGCTCTCCTGTTTCTCTTCCCCACCATGAAGAAAAGGAACTTGCTCTGCCTTCCATTCCCACTTCAATGTACTGCCTCGCCACAGTTTAAGCAGTGCCAAACAATCATGGATGAAAACCCCAAATTATAACCAGCCTAAGCCTTTCTTCTTTTCCAGTTCAAGGCTAAAGCCATGGAAAAATAACACAAAAAGAAAGAAAGAAATCAGTCTTTACATAAAGCAATATTAACCAACAATTTAATGAAGAGTCGAAGAATGTCATGTAAAATAACTTATCCAACTTCCCTTTTAAAAGTATCTTAGCTAAGGAAGGGACATGTTCCTGCCCAGTACCATGATGGACTGAGCAGGGCAAAGAGACCAATGCAGAGGACTGCTTCAGGTATTGAGGAAAAAACATGCGCCTGCCGGGCACCTTGTGGTACTGGGCAGACTGGGCACTGTTATGGTGAATAAATGTATGGTGTGATATGGAAGAGAGAAAAAGAGACAGAGATGACAGAGACAGAGAGGGACAGGGAGACAAAGAGAGACAGAGAGAGACAGAGGGGTGAGATTCATTTGCCGTGGGCAAAGGCATATCTGCAAAGAGGAAAATAGTGGAGTGGGCTGACATGGGAAACTCGACTGCCACTCAGCAACATGGTGACGTCTGGGCCTGGACTACTGCTTTTTTTATGTTTGGATGTCTGTTGAGTCCATTTGAGTCATAATATCTGTTATTCCTTTATTTCTCTGTGACTTTTTTATCTGACTGGCCTGCCCAGTGGTGGGAGTGGAGTGTTGAAGTCTAGCACTATTAGTGTGTGGGGTTTCATGTATAATTTAAGCTTTAGAAGTGTTTCTTTTACATATGAAGGTGCACTTATATAGGGGGCATAGATGTTTAGTATTGAGATTTCCTCTTGATGGAGTTTTCCTGTGACAAATATGAAATGTCCTTCTTTGTCTGTTTTGATTGATTTTAGTTTGAAGTCTATTTTATTAGATATTAGGATAGCTCCATCAGCTTGTTTTTAGGTCCATTTGATTGGAAAATTTTTTCCCAACCCTTTACTCTGAGGCAATGTCTGTCTTTGAGGTTGATGTGTGTTTCTTGTAGGCAGAGAAAGGATGGATTCTGTTTTCGTATCCAGTCTGTTAGCCTGTGTATTTTTGTAGGTGAGTTGAGTTCATTTATATTAAGGGATATAAATGACCAGTAATTTCTATCTCCTGTTAATTTAGTTTTTATTATTGGTGATGTTATTTTATGTGTTTTTTCCCTTCTTTGGAATTTGATACTGTGAGATCATCAATTGTTTGTGTTTTTTGTTGATGTAGCCAACTTCCTTGGGTTGAGATTTTCCTTGTAGTACTTTGTATAGGGCTGTGTTTGTGACTAGATATTGTTTAAATTTGGTCTTGTCATGGAATATCTTGCTTTGTCCTTCTATGGTGATTGAAAGTTTTGTGGGATATAGTAGTTTGGGTTGGCATCCATGGTCTCTTAATGTCTGCATAACACTTGACCACGACCTTCTGGCTCTTGTTGCCTCCACTGAGAAGTCAGGTGTAATCCTGATATGTCTGCCTTTATATGTTACTTGGCCTTTTTCCTTTGTAGCTCTTAATATTCTTTCTTTATTCTATATGTTTAGTGTTTTGATTATTACGTGTTAAGGGGACATTTTTGGATCTAGTCTATTTGGTGTTCTGTAAGCTTTTTGTATCTTCATAAGCATATCTTTCTTTAGATTGGGAGAGTTTTCTTCTATGATTTTGTTAAATATATTTTCTGCACTTTTGAGTTGAACTTCTTCTCCTTCTTTTATACCTATTATTCTTAGGTTTGGTCTTTTCATGATGTCCCATATTTCTTGGATATTTTGTGGTAAGCTTTTGTTAGATTTAATGTTTTCTTTGACTTATGAGTCTATTTCTTCTATTGTTATCGTCAGTGCTTGAGATTCTCTTTTCCATCTCTTGTATTCTGGTGTTCATGCTTGCATTTGTGGTTCCTGATCATTTTCTCATAATTTCTGTTTCTATAATTCCCTTGGTTTGTGTTTTCTTTATTGTCTCTATTTCAGTTTTCAAGTCTTGAATAGTTTCTTTCATATGTCTGATTGCTTTTTATTTGTCTCCTTTAAGGGATTTGTTGATGTCTTCCATTTTTTTGCTTGGAGGATTCTCATTGGCTAATAAACAAACTGCCTTGGCTTTTTGATAGGGCAAGATTTAGATAGGTGGAGTAGACAGAACAGGAGTGAGGTAGATGGCTCAGACAGTTGCCACGCCTCTCCTCTCTGGGGCAGACCACCGTGCCTCTCCTCAGGGAGACATATGCGATGAAGCCAACCACCAGGTCAGACATGCTAAATCTTTCCTGGTAAGACACCACTCGTGGTGTTACACAGATTATTAGATAATAGGTTAAAGCAAGAGATGTGAGAATTAGACAATAAGAGGCTAGAAATAATGGGCCAGGCAGTGTTTAAAAGAATACAATTTGTGTGTTGTTATTTCAGGTGTAAAGCTAACCATGCGGGAGCCGGGCGGGACGAAAAGCAGCCCTGCCTGCCGCTCCTCACTACAGACTTTTCCTCCATATCTTTGAGGGAATTTTTCATTTCCTCTTTAAGGGCCTCATACTTTCTCCTAAAATTATTCTTAAGGTCATTTTCTTCTGCTTCATCTATATTTTGTTGTTCAAGTCTTCCTGTTGTAGGGTCACTAGTTTTTACTGATGTGGTGTTGTTTTTTTTTGGTATTGCATGTGTTCTTACATTTTCTAGCCATCTTTTCCTCTGATTGGTGTAGTTGGGACTATCTGTGACTCTGGTGATCAATCTCCCAGGTGCTAGTGAATCCAAGGTTCAGACGTTTGCTCCCATGGTGCAGTCAGTGCCATAATTCCAGTCACCCAGTTAATCACTCCTTGTTCATGGAGGTTGTTTGGCATTCCTGGTATTTGTTCTGCTCTGGTAGAATTCATTGTCTCAGGCTTACTCTGTCCTAGGTTTCTGGCTCAATCCTGTTTCTATAAATGTCACTGGTCTGGATCCACTCCTTCAGAGGTCTCTGGCTTGGGGTTGGTCCTGCAAAGGTCTCTGGTTCTAATATATTCCCTCAGAGGTCCAAGACTCATGTGCAATGGACATGAGAGGTCCTGGCTCAGGCCTACTCCCTCAGAGGTCCCAAACTTAGGTCTCGACCCACAGAGGTTTCTGGTTCCTGCTTACACACTCGGAGGTCCCAAACTCACACCCAGACCCGCAGAGGTCTCTGGCTCTGGCCCACTCCCTCAATGGTTGTTCCCCTGTACCTGCTTCTGTGAAGTTCTCTGTTTCAGGCCTATTCCAGCCTCGGTTGCTGTCTCAGTCCTGTTTCTGAATCTGCTCCTGCTCCTATGGAGTTCACTGTCTCAGGCCTGCTCTTACCTAGGTCACTGGCTCAGTCCTTTCACTGCTAATGTCCCTGGTCTGCATCCTTTCCTGCTCCTATGGAGCTCACCATCTCAGGCCCACTCCAACACAGGTAGCTGACTCAATCCTGTTTCTTTAAATGTTCCTGGTCTGGATCCACTCCTGCTTCATTTATTAGTGAGGCATTCTCATCTTGCTTCCTCTGTGTCTGGGTGTCTGCTGCAGACTTAAACTTTAGATTTAATTACTATGCCTTAGGAATCCATGAAACAAAAAATGCCTCTGATCTGCAAGTCCCTTGCCTAAGGACAGATAGTTCCTGAAATACTAGAGGCTATTGCTTATGAGAGATAACAAGACACATGTTTTCACACCCCTAAACAAGTTTGTTTGACCATCTACAGCAGATGTGCTTGATCAGATGTGGGCGGGAGGTTTATAGGCAGGAAATACAACAGGATGTATGATTGCACCTGATTGGACCTGATGGGAAATACCTAAGCAGCTGTAAACTTGATTCAGGGACATTTTCTCTGGAAAACCCGAGATGGACCTGGCCAATACCCATCCACCTGGTCAGTATTTAATTAAATCTTGCTTCAAATTTGGTATTAAACTGTGGTAGTAGTCTTATTCTTGATTGATGGGGTTAATATTTTCACTACATACTTTTCTGACATATACTTTATGACAAAATGTGCTTGTAAATGTTCTAATACATACCATTAATTTCCAAGATAAGTCCCTATGTTGTCAGACCTAAACAAATATTCATCAGAGCAGCACCAATGGGACTCAGCAGGTTATATGCATAATCTTATATGTAATACATATCTGTAACAATAATACTTAAAGAATAAGAGGCCCTGAAAAAAATTTCATAAAACTATAGCCAAACCCCTAATATTATCTAGAGTAAATGCCAGTCTGATTTCATTTCTCCATTCTTTATATATATTATTGCTTTCTTGGCTACCAAACCCAGAACCACTATAGAGACAATAAATGGCTATCTTTGGACTTCATCCAGTTGTAACATTTATTTTGACAAGTGTTGCTTTTTGTTTTTAATTTAAACCTTTTAAAAGTCAATAAATTTGAATATCATCCCCAGCACTGTGGCAGAACACCTATGGCAGCCTTTCTTGCCCCTCTCCCACTGTTCCCACATCCTGTAGATCCCATAGATCTTCCTCTTCTAACCTCCCTCCCCCCACTCATTGCTTTATTCTGCTCCCAACTTCAGTAGGCATCCTCTGTTAACTCACAGGCCATATCTGAAAAAAAAGATAGAAAGAAAAAAGAAAGAAGGAAAGTTGGCTGCCTGAAGATCTCCTCTTCTCCCACTCTTTCCCCAGATCCAAGCCCCAACTCTAGTCCCAGTTCTGTAGCAGATCACTTATGATAGCCTTCCCTGTGTCTTGCTCCCATCTCCTGTGAATCCCACAAAGCATCCACTTCTTTTTTTTTTAAAGATTTTTTTATTTATTCATTTATTATGTATACAGTTTTTTACCTGCATGTTCATCTGCAGGCCAGAAGAGGGCACCAGGTATTATTACAGATGGTTGTGAGACACTATGTGGTTGCTGGGAATTGAACTCAGAACCTCTGGAAGAACAGCCAGTGCTCTTAACCGCTGAGCCATCTCTCCAGCCCCCAGAGCATCCACTACTAACCACCCTTACTGACTCATTGCTTTACCCTAGACCCCAACCCTACCAGTCATCTCTTGCTAAGCCAAGAGTCAGTCCTGTAAGGGAAGCAGGTAGATCTCCCTCTTTCATTCTGCTTTTCCAGATCTAATATCATCGCCAGTCTCACCTCCAGCTCTGTAGCAGGAAATCTGCTATGATCTCCCTTTCCTCTCTGACTCCATCCCCAACAGATTACAGTGGTCTTCTTCATACTTCTTTCCACCAACCACCAATACTAGCAGGCATTCCCTGTGACTATACTAGCTGAGTAGGCCAGGGAAACAGTTAAACTGACTAAAATCCTTCACTAATGCCTTGTGGTGCGGGAGATCCTTCTGTCTGTGTGTTGTTTTTCTTGGTTAATTAATAAAGAAACGGCCTTGACCTGTTGATAGGGCAGAATTTATGTAGGCAGGGTAGATGGAACTGATGTTGGGAGGAAGAAGGCAGAGTCAGAGAGATGCCATGGATCCACCAGAGACAGATGCTGGGAATTTTACCTGGTAAGCCACTGCCACATGGCGATACACAGATTAATGGAGATGGCCTAAATTAATATAAGAGTTAGACAATATGAAGCTAGAGATAATTGGCCAAGCACTGATATAATGAATACAGTTTCTGTGTAATTATTTTAGTTCTGGGCAGCCTGGGCGAACAAGCAGCCTCCTTGCTATAGTTGTGTCCTCCAAACATAATCCCCCAGTTTCACCCCTACATCTGCATCAGAACACCCATTTCATCCTTCCTTCTCCCTCTGCCTACATCTCCTGTGGACCCCATAGACCTTCCCCTTCACCCTAATTTTCCCCACCTATTTGCTTTATCCCAGGCTTTAACTCCAGTAGGCACTCCCTATTAACCCACAGAATACTCCTGTCAAGAAAGCAGGTAGGGTAACTGCAGATATTAACAGCTAATTCCATTCCCCAAATCCAATACCCCAGATCCATCCCTGCCTCTATAGAAGACTTTCTGAGGTAAACTCTCCTCGCCGTTTGCCCCCATTCCAAAGAGACTAAATAAGCAGATCTTGGCGGAACACTCTGCTTCCCTCCTTCCTGTGAATACCCTCAGATTCCTATCCTATTCTCATTCCTAAATGCCAGTTCCCAATATCCCAGAACACATTGTACCTGGAACTCCCAGGGGCACAGAAAATTTCCTAACAGGCAACATATAACCACCACAAAAACCATACAGGAAACAGAAACCAAGGAACAAACAACCACCCAAGAACTATAATCTTACCAGGCCCAAATGCCTAGATGCCAGCATCAAAACAAATCAGTAACAATCAGGACAGTATATCTCCACTAGAGCCCAGCAGTCCTACCACAGCAGGCCCTGAATAGTCAACAAAGCTAACTCATAAGAAAAAGACCTTCAAGTAGCCTGTATTGGAGAAACATGACAAGAGTTTCAGAGATTTGCCGGGATATGGTTATAGGCAGCCTTCCAAATCAGAGCAAGGACACAAATCAGAGCAGATGCAGTGGAGATTCCAGTAAGGAGAGGGGTAAAACATCTGAATGTAGCACCAGCTGATAACTAATATCAGTGTGAGCACATTCGTGGGAAAAGCAATGCTGTCTACAATGGGGCTTTGGTGACATCAGGAATGGAGACTCCAAAAATTATTTTAGAAAAGGTGATTTCAGCTTCATGAAAGCAACAGTGAATAGAAACCCTCCCACTAGGCAGAACCTCAGGCAGCACACCTAACTGGACACAAACATGAAGGTCTACAGAGGAGAAAACAAATCTCCCATACTTGCTATTATAATTTACAGAATATCAGCGGTGCTCGGACTCCAGAAAACAAGCCGTGTTATTTTTCTGATTGACATTCCAAAATGATAGCCATAAATGATCACTACTGAAATTCAGTTTCTATAAATGGGGTTTTAGAGAGAAAACAAACATCATGTGCCTCTAAGCAGAGTATCAACCGTGTTTATAAACTCTCAGCAGGGTCAACTTCACAAGCGATCCACATTTGAGCGCTTGGTGCTGGTAGTGCGTGTTTCGCGCACAGGAAAAGGCTGTGCACTGAGGGAAAATGCACGAGGTACATCAAAAAAGGCACTTTTATGGGTGCAATTTGACTCTATCTCTTTCAGCTTTAAATATAAAAGCAGGGAAAACAGCAATCATTTGAATGAATTACTTCCTTCATATCTGAGGATTTATTGGAGTGCAATGAATTACTCAATTTAGATGTTGAGCAAAATTTATGTTTCTACTGGTTGTTTCATTTTAAGAAGTATATAGCACTTAAAAATAAAAAGAGAGCTCTCTGATTATAGTCAATGTAAGCTACTTATGTGTCAAATTCCACTTGCAACCCATCCATTAAGTTGGGCACTGAGTGTGAGTAGGCATTTACGTTTCATGTACTAAAGTGAAGACACTTCTTCAAAGGATACCATGTGATTCCTTCACAGCACCATTAAAATGCTGCAGGAATCTCACTCCTCTAAAGGTCCTAGGCATTCACCAAACATGAGGGTGAGTTTTTGCTGATATCTTCACTAGAAAGTCTTTCAAGATTTGAAGGAATGTAGGGTCTTTAAGCAATTTTACTTAAACATCAAGTCAAAGATAAATTCTTTACTTACTCAAAAATTATAGTCACTTCATGCTATGCAATAATGGTATGCAAGATTGGAAAAAATAGGTAAATTGATAGGAGCTATAAATAATGATCATCCAAAAGATTGCCACAATGCCATGACTCTGCAGTAGCCAGTGTCTGAGTTGATGTCCATGGCTCCTGTTACCATTAAAGGCTGTAAAGATGCTTGAGGCTGGGTCAACCACCTGAGACCATGTTGGTGTCCATGGGCCATGTTGTTGCTGGGGTCATACTGATCTGGTGATTTGTGTTGCCACTGGGGCCATAGTGAAATCAGGGCCTAAGCTGCTACCAAGGGTCATCTCCGGGTCCATAGTCCTGCTACATATGCAGTCTCTGTTGATGTCCATGGCCTGTGATACCACAGGGTGCCATAGGAGCTATGTGTGTTGAAATCTGTCTGCCCTGCCCTTCACTGGCTTTGGATAGCTGGCCCTGCACCTCACTGGACACAGATGAGAGCTGGCCCGTGTACTCAGGAGAGATAGCCCCATCCCTCACCACAGGTGTGAAGAGTGCTGGCCCCCCGTCACATGAACCTAGGAAACCTATCTCTACTCCATGCCTGCAGGGGCAGTCGCAGTGTCCCAGACTGATCAGCTCAGTTACCACCAAGATCCACATCCTGGGCCTTGGGTTGCCTCACCTGCTAACATCTACCAGATCTGCTGGAGTGCTTGAGAGGACTGGTTCTATGGAATGGTGACCACAGGATCCCCATGACTCAGGGCAACAGTGGAATATCCGAGAGGAGTTTCTGCAAGGATCCAGATGTGTCAAAGCCTTGAACAAGACCAATGACTCATTGTAATCAATTTTTCTGGATGGGGCTGATTGGACACACCACAGGTCCCAATGCCACTAGGATGAAAGAAGTGTTCAAAAGACAGGGAAGGCAGAATAGCAAGGTGGTTTTTATTTGTTTCGTTTTTAATTAATTTGGGGGTTTAAATTAATTTGGGGGGATGCTGCAAGGATGAGGGACAGGTATGGAAGTACTGGGAGGTGAGTGAGATTGGCGTGCATGATGTGAAATTCGCAAGGAATCAAGAAAGAATTATTTTTAAAAAAAAAAAAGATTGTAGATTGTCACAAAGTAAAATATTAGTAGTAGCCAGTCACAGATCTGGATGCATTTTTAAGGGTGCTTGCAAGAATACAGTCCAAGAATGCAGTTGTACTAGCAGAATTCTAAGTGTTTGTGAGGAAACTCCAAGAAAACAAGACAAGAGTCTTGTGACCTCAGTTTCTTCAAAACACAGAACTGTACTTGGAATGCGTTTTTGTGCTCCTCCCACATGTGGTGGGTAGGCTAGGAGTGAGTTTACTTCAGCTATTGCTATTCATATGCTTCTATGGAAAAATGTGGTTTGGTTTTGCCATGTGTGGTGGTCCCTTGTGATTGAACACCTTATTTGTGTGTTTCATCTTAACCCCAAGAATATGAACTAGTTGATGCTGTAATTAAAATTGGCTATTTAGTGAGACTTGTGTCCGCCTCATGATTAAGCACCGCTCTCCCAGATCCCACAGCCTTTAGAGCTGTAACCAAGTGGCACCAGGAATCGGGGACCTGAGTTCAGACATGAGATAAGAGAAAGGAAACCCACACACAAGGGAGTGGGTGAGAATAATGGGGCAGAAACCAGGGATGGCTTTGCCTTACGTCAAGTGTGTACATCATTTCTTGAAGAAAGGTAGAGCACAAGTATTAAAATCATTAGATTTTAATTATTAGATTGTTTGTAAGTTGTCTGCGATTATAATCACTGAATTCCAAAAGAAGGAACTTTAGATGAATAAATATCAGACAGAGTCCAAAAGAATGCTGAAAAGGCATAAAAACAAGGGGGAATGATCCTTGTTCAATTTTGGATCACTTGGGCGTTGATTTGGGTTCTTATTAAGATACTTAAGGAAGATAAAGATGGTAGTAACCATAACAAAGAAATGACCAGTTCCTCAAATGAATATAACCTGGATGATCAAACCTTAAAATTGATAAAAAGAGACAAAGAAAGAGGTTTCTCCCTGTGCAGGCATAATCAAAAGAAAAATGGCACCACCTATGTTGGTGATGGCTCCCCCAGCATTCTCCCTTAGATATTGGTGCGGGAGAATTGTCTGTATTCTGTCAATCATATTTTAAATAAACACTGATTGGCCAGGCAGGAAGTATAGATGGGTCAACCAGACAGGAAGTAGAGGTGGGGCAATGAGAACAGGAGAATTCTAGGAAGGAGGAAGCCCATTCCTCCAGTTCAGCCCAGACCACCAAAGAAGCAACATGTGACATACCCCACTGTGAAAAGTACGGAGCCATGTGGCTAGCATAGATAAAAACAATGAGTTAATATAAGCTACTGTAGAACTTTAAGACAATTCTGAAGCCATTTCTGACAACTCTCAGTACGTCCCCTCCTCCCCTGGGAACCAAAGACGTAACAGTTATGCATGCACGTACTGAGATGTTGGGAACTTTCCATCTCCCTGAATAGAGGCAAGATAACCCTTAGGTGTTGACGCAGTTACTGATGTTTTGATTTAGTCCCTGGGAAGGGGCAAAGTGACCCTCAGATGTGTCCCTTTACCTCATCTGATCTGGCAACCACTCTCCAGCCAATTATTGGTAACAGCCCTTTTGAATAAGCCAATCATAATAGTTAAAGAACAACCCCCAGATACCCCTTCCTTCTGTGGTTTAAAAATAGCCTGTACCAGCCATTCAGTGTCTTCTAGCCTCCTGACTGCTGGAGGACCCTGTTATGACAGAATTACATCAGCTTTTACATCAGCTGTTATGTGAGAGATGGTCTCTTGGGGCAACTCCTCCTCCTCGGTGATTGGACGCTAGGGTCCAACACTACAAGAGCTAATAAGAAGCCCGAGCTAATGGGCCCATCAGTTTATAATCTAACAACCTAACGTAGACTCTCTGTATGATTTTCTAAGGGACTAAATGGCTAGGGTACCGGGCGGGACAGAAACCCCAATTAGCCAGACCCTTATGCTACAAGATATGTATCCCCAATTGCCTAAAAATAATCCTGAAGCATGGGGTGATGAATTTGATAATAAATCTAATCTTGAATTCACTCCACTTTTTGATGAGAACTTAAGAGAGCCTATGGGGAAAAAAACTAACTTTACTGCCCAGGCAAGATAGAGCATGGGAGGAAAAAAGGAATTTATTTCCCAAGTCCTCCCTGGACACATGTGCTGGGCTTAGTACATTTGTAGCAAAATCAAAATGTTTACCTAACTATGCACTAACCAATCTCTATAAATTCTAGAAGGAGAGGTAGCATTGGACAGTCCTTGCACATTATCTCAAGAGGTGGCAAAAGAACTACAGGTATTTTAATCCAGACTAAAAGAAGCATTTGTGTATTGTGTGGATCCTTACTGCCTTTAGATTTATTCATTTTCCCACACTAAATTGTCTCCTGCATGTATTACAGCACAAGAGAATAAACCTTTGAAATAGTTCTATTTACTTCATAAGGACCAAAAAAATACTAAGTACTTACTTGTTCAATTAGTAGAATAGGAGAGGATCTGATGTCAACAATTATACAGATGTGAACCTTGCTGTATTATATATTACCCTTATCTAACAATCAGTTTTTCAGAGCATTACAGAACTCTACAGATTATCAAATTTCATTTGCAGATTGCTGTGGAAGAATAGGAAAACATTATCCAGCTGGAAGGCTATGGAATTTTCTCATATTAACTGAATTTGTGATTACAGAAATTGTCCAACCTCCCATTCTACAGACAGATACTTTTTATGATGACTTAGTACTTATCTCTTATTAATCACAGTTCATTCTTCAGCTCGAGCTGACCAAAGTTCACAGGTTAATTCAAAAGTCACACAAACTGCTCTAATGGAGTCCCTGCTTTTCTCTGAAACTTTGCAAACCAGACCTCCATTGTCTTTGCTTCTTTCAATATCATCTTCCAAGTTCCCATAACAGTTCACTAGCCTCTGAGTACTCAGTGGTTTTTCTAGCCAAAAGTTCCCAAATCTTCCAGCTTCCTCTCACAATATTCAAAGACATAGTGCCACATTGTCCGTTACATCATAGTAATGGCCCCTCTCTAGCAAAAATTTCTATTCTAGTTTGCTTACAGTTGCTGTAATAAATACAATGACCCAAAGCAACTTAAGGGAGAAAATGGTTTATTTGACTTGTACTTCTATGTCATACCCTGTCATTAAAAGAAGTTGGTAACTATGCCTACATCTCCGTCACACTAGCTCACTTTCCATTGCTTTCAAGCTATAACTATAAACACAATGTTCGACCATGATTGATTTTATTTACTACTACTAAATATTAGGTTATTATGTGTGTCAAGGAATAGTGCTACTCAGATTCTCTAGTCAGCCAGCAGGCATGCTTCCTGCAGGTAGGTTGCTCCAATACCCCCATTCCATCGATCTGACGCTGTAAATCACAATTCACCCTCTGCCCCCAAACCCTTCTATACCCCTGCAACCTCAGAGGAAGTCTGAAAAAGAGGCTGCTACTACACAAAGAGGACCAAGAAGTGAGTGATCATCCAGCAGGGCACCCTTACACTCTAGGGCCTCCATACCAGGGCAAAACTCTGGGCCCCTCCCCCACCTGCCTCAGCTCCTCTAGCCAGCTAGCAGGCAAGCTTCCTTGATAGATTTCTCCAACACCCTCATCCCATTGATTGGAACCTATAAGCTACAAGTCCCACCTCATCCCCAAACCCTACTATCTCCGCCCCCCGCAGCCTCAGAGGAACTCTGAAGCACAAGCTGATACTTCACAGAGAGGACCAAGAGGGAAATTCTGAACCACAGGCTGTGACTGCACAGAGTAGACCAAGAGAATGAACCATGAAATATACAACAAGCCAACAGCCAATATCAAATTAAATGGGGAGAAACTCAAAGCAATTCCACTAAAATCAGGAAGAAGACAAACTTGTCCACTATCCATATTTATTCAACATAGTTCTTGAAGTTCTGGCTAGAGCAATAAGACAACAAAAGAAGATCAAGAGGATACATTGGAAAGAAAGAAGTCAAACTTTTGTTATTTGCAGATGATATGATAGTATACATAAGTGACCCCCCAAAAAAACTCTACCAAGGAACACCTACAGGATACAAGATCAACTCAAAAAAATCAGTAGCCCTTTTATATACAAATGATAAAGAAGCTGAGAATGAAATCAGAGAAACATCGCCCTTCACAATAGCCACAAATAGCATAAAATATTTAGGGTAGCACTAATCAAAGAAGTGAAAGACCTGTTTGACAAAAACTTTAAGTATTTGAAGAAAGTAATTGAAGAAGATACCAGAAAGTGGAATGATCACCCATGTTCTTATTAGGTAGGATCAACATAGTAAAAATGGCAATCTTTCCAAAATCAATCTATAGATTCAATGCAATTCCCATCAAAAATCCCAACACAATTCTTCACAGAAATTGAAAGAACAACACTCAACTTCATATGGAAAAACAAAAAACCCAGGATAGCTAAAACAACCCTGTCCATTAAAGGAACTTCAGGAGGAAGGCATTGCCATCCCTGATATCAGGCTCTATTATAGAGCTAGAGTAATGAAAATAGCTTGGTACTGGCATAAAAGCAGACAGGTTGACCAATGGAATTGAATTGAAGACCCAGATATTATTCCACACACTTATAAATATATGATTTTTGACAAAGAAGCTAAAATTATACAATGGAAAAAAGAAATCATTTTCAATAAATGGTGCTGGTATAACTGGATGTCAACATGTAGAAGAATGAAAATAGATCTATATCTATCCCCACAGACAAAACCCAAGTCTAAACAAACTAAAGACCATAAAATAGGTCTGTCCACAATGAACTTGACAGAAGAGAAAGTGGGAAGTAGCCTTCAATGCATGGATACAGGAGATCACTTTCTAAATATAACCCCAGTAGCACAGACACTGAGAGAAACAATAAATACATGGGACTTCCTGAATCTAAAAGGCTTCTATAAAGCAAAGGACACAGTCAATAAGACAAAAAGACAGCATACAGAATGGGAAAAGATCCTTACTAACCCCACATCAGACAAAGGACTGATGTCCAAAATATATAAAGAAAAGAAATTAGACATCAAAATTCCAAATTATCCAATTAAAAATTGGATACAGATATAAGCAGAGAATTCTCAACAAAAGAATCTCAGATGACCAAAAGACATTTAAGGAAATGTTCAACATCCTTAGCTATCAGGGAAATGCAAATCAAAACATAATCAAATCAAATCAAATCAAAACTATAATACCATTTACACCAGTCAGAATGGCTAAGATCAAAAACACCAATGACAGTTTATGCTGGAGAGGATGTGGAGTAACACTTCTGTATTGCCATGAGAGTGCAAACTTGTACAATCACTCTGGAAACCAGTATGATGGTTTCTCAGAAAATTGGGAGTCAACCTACCACAAGACCCAAAAATACCACTCTTGGGCATAAAGCCAAAGGATGCTCAATTATACCACAAGGACATTTGTTCAGCTATGTTCATAGCAGCCTTGTTGTAATAGCCAGACCCAAGAAAGAACTTAGATGTCCCTCAACTGAAGAATGGATAAAGAATATATGGTACATTTACACAATGAAGTAATACACAGCAGTAAAAAACAATGACATCTTGAAATTTGCATGCAAATGGATGGAACTAGAAAAAAAAAACATCCTGAGTGAAGTAATCTAGACTCAGAAAGATGAACATGGTATGCACTCACTCATAAATGGATACTAGCTATACAGCAAAGGATAAGAAGCCTATGGTTCTTGATCCTTGAGAAGCTAAGTAACAAGGTGAACACTAAGAGAAACATACATAGATCTCCCTGTGAAGGGGAAATAGACAAGTTCTCCTGACAAAATTGGCATCATGTGGGTAGGGGAGAGAAGGGAGGGTGGAAGGGAAGGAGGTTGGAAAGGGAGGGGAGGAGAACTTGAGGTAATGGGATAGCCAAGATGGGACAAGGACAGAGACAGAGAGCAAGGAAAGAGCTATCTTGAATGAGGGAGTCACTACGGGGCTAGCAAGAAACCTGGCACTGGAGAAATTCCCAGGAATCCAGAAGGAAGTCCCCAGCTAAGACCCTAAGCAATGATGGAGACAGTGCCCCCCCAAAGCAATGTGCCTTACCCTCTCTGAATAGTGGATTTGGGGTTTGGTGGGAGGGTAGGTGGAGGGAGTGGAAACTGGTATTGGCATGTAAAATGAAAAAAGATAGTGTGTTTTCTTTTAAGAAAAATAATAAAAGAATAGTGCTAACAAATGTATTAGAATGAAAACATATTCTTGGGTGATTGTGTCTAAAAATATCTAAAATACATTCTAAAATAGAGTTTTATCTAAAATAGAATAAATTAAATGGTAGGATGTAGAACTCTCCAATTTAATAGGTTACTGGAGTTTGATAATTGACAAATTCACTGTGGGTATTTCAAAGTGAACAACACACCCATAGATTGATAGAACTTAGTGAAAATTGAAAAGTTGGTGAATCTCTTTATGGGATTCACACAAGCTCTGAAGCATGCAATTTAAGGATGCCTGCACTGACATAAAAATTATTGCAAATTCTCCCATCAAAAGTAAAATATGGAAAAACAATTTCAAGACTTATTTTGTCTTTTTTTCCTTGAGTAAGGTTAATGAGGAGAGGCAGACTCACTGCTGAAAAAAGGTATTTTCTTTAAAGTTGATGTGGATGTCAGAACATCAACAGATGTGAATGAAAAGACTCAAGCCAGTTCCCAGAGAAGATGAGAGCTCTGGGATCTGGGTCATCTCAGAAGGAACTGTGAACAGCAGGGCGGCAGAGAGAAATTGACTCTTGTACACAATTGCCCTGCAATTTTGTTTTCTTTATATTCATTAGGCTGATAGCTTCTCTTTTTAAAACTAAAATATTCCAAAACCTGTATAAGTTCTTCTAAGTAAATTTTCCTTGTCAAATCATCTACTGATTTGCTTACCTAGTATCTCTTTTCAAAGATAACAGAAAGAACAGCAGCAAGCATCCTAAGAGGACACAGAAGCTTAGCAGGCCAGAGAAGCAGGCGAGCTAACGGAAGACCTTCGCTGCCGGGGGCCAGCCTCAGCAGAGAAGTGGGGCTCATCTGGGATGTCTGGAAGACAAAGTGAGGACAGGAACACAGGATTCTGGTGCAAGCTGACAGACTCTCAGCTTCAGGGCAGGTTCTTCTTCTATCCCGAGCTTCAATCCTCAATCTTTTATTGTAAATTTTACACAAGAAAAATGACTCTCCTTTCTTGTCACAGGTTAATCAGTACATGGGCAAAGCAGTTCACAAGAAGCATAAAGAGTCTTTGAAATCAGAACACATCAATCTTCATGACATTTCCCCAGTTCCCAAGTCCCATACCAGCCACTATATTCTTAATTCTCAGCTGAGTTAATCACAAAACTACTTCAGAGGCATTCACCTCAGAGGCTCACTCCTTGCAGTTTACAGAAGCATAGTCAGTGGGTTTTACTCCATTGCCATACCTTTCCCATTTTTGTTCCTCACAATTCCAATTTTGTTTAGAAGACCATAGGCAGTCAGCCCTAAAGCCCTAGGTTCTTCAGAAACTTTATTCATCATAGCCAAGTTCTTTTCTGTTTCAGTATAATTCTATTGCCAAGTTTTATAATCAGGCAAAGAACAATTTCTGCGTTTTTTCCCCAAATTCTCCAATTCTTTCACCAGTCAGTTTTACAGCTTCAATGCCTTCCCACTCTATCAGATCAGGAAGACTCATATTATCACACAGCACATCCATGTTTCCAGAAGCCACTGGTGTGGAAGGAGAAAAGGAACATGAAGAACAAGTATACTAATAGAATTCCTATAACCAGAATTATCTGTAACATTGCTAAATGTGTATGCAGACGCCATAGAAGCGGTCCTCGGGGCATGTGGGTGTTTTCTCCTTGGCCCTTAAGTAACACGCTCATTTAGCTGCCACTGGGTTGCCTGGAGGGAATTGCTTCCTGCACCTCAGGAGCCAAACGTGGAGGGGGCTATGCTTTGCTTTCTCTGGTACTTCACCACTATCTCCTGACCTCTAAATCCAATCTCCCAGTCTCATCCCTAGCTCTGCATCAAAACGATTGCTACAGACTCCCCAGGCGTTGCTGCCCCATCTCCTGTGGATCCCACTGGCTTTCTCCTCCTAACTTCCCTGCCCCTGATCACTGATTCATCCCAGATTCTAACCCCAGCAGTCACTCCATGCTGCCCCGCACTCCTGCCCGGGAAGCCGACTACAGATCTTCACATCTCCTTCCATTTCTCCAGATCCAGTCCCCTAGCCACAGTACAGCAAACGCTTTGAAGCTGCTTTTCTCTTTCTGACCCCATTCCAAGGAGACTAAATAAGCAGATCCTGGTGGAACACTCTGCTTTCCTCCTTCTGTGAACCCCCTTAGACCCCTTGCCCATCCCCATTCTAGGAGTCAGCTCCCAATGCCCAGGAACGTATTGTACCTGGAACTCCCAGTGGCCACCCCTACCATGTCCATGGAAAATTTCCTAACAGGAAACACACAGCCACCAGAAAAACCGAACAACAAACAGAAACGAAGGAACAAAACAACCACCTTAGAACTATAATCTTACCAGGCCCAGATGCCTAGATACTGTCATAAAAAACAATGGACAACAGCAAAGACATTACATCACAGCTAGAGTCCAGCATTTGTGTACCAGTAGACCTTGAAACACACAAAGAAGGACCTTAAAACAGCCTTGTGAACATGATAGAGTCCTTAAAGAGAAAATGAATAAATCCCTTAAAGTAATCCAGGAAAACTCACACAAATGATAGAAGGAAATAAATAAAACTGTTCAAGACATGAAAATGAAAATAGAATTAATAAAGAAACCCCAATCTGAGGAAAATCTGAAAATGAACATTTTAGGGATTTGAACAGGAACTACAGAGTAGAGAAGCAAGCTTCACCAACAGAGTGCAGGAAATGGAAGATTCTCAGGAGCTGAAGATATGACAGGAGAAATGGATACATTGGTCAAAGAAAATGTTAAAATTTAAATCTTATGGCACAAAATATCCAGGAAATCTGAGACATTATGAAAAGACAAAAACACCTAAGAATAATAGGAATAGAGGAAGGAGAAAAATTCCAGGTCAAAGTCCCAGAAAATATTTTCAAAAGAACCATAGAAGAAAACTTTCCTAACTACAAGAAACTTACAGAATACCAAAGAGACTAGAGCAGAAAAGAAATGTTCCTTGGAACATAATAATCAAAATACTAAAAATAAAGAATAAAGAATAAAAGACTACAAGGGAAAAAGACCAAATAACATACAAAGGCAGACCTATTAGCATTACAGCTGACTTCTCAGTGGAGACTCTAAAGCCGGAAGTGCCGTGGAAGATGTGCTACAGACCCTAAGAGACCATAGGTGTCATCCCAGACTACTTACTCAGGAAGAACTTCATTCACCATAGATGAAGAAAGTAAAGCATTCCACTACAAAACAAAATTTAAGCACAGTCTTTCCACAAATACAACTTTACAGAAGGTGCTAGAAGGAAATCTCTAGCACACACACACACACATATAAAAGACACAAAAACATCAACAACAAGGAAACAGAAATCAACAATCATTAGTCATTGATACCTCTTAACATCAGAGATGTTGATCCTTAATAAAAAGACACAGACTAACAAGATGGATACAAAAACAAGAACTACCTTTCTACATTTAAGAAAGGTACCTTAACATGAAGAAAAGATATTATCTCAAAGTAACAGATTGGAAAAAAATCCCACTCAAACAGGCCTAAGAAACAAGCTAGTGTAGCCATTTTAATATCTAACGAAACCAGATTTCAACCAAAACTAATCAAAGGAGATAGAGAAGAAAATTATGAATACATCAAAGAAAAAAATCCACAAAGAGGACATTGCATTTCTTAACATCTATTCCCTAAACCCAAGGGCACCCAAAGTTGAAACAGTACTGCAGCTTAAGTCATATATATTGACTCTTCACACACTGATAGTGAGACACTTCAACATTTCACTCTCACCAATGGACATATCATCCAGACAAAATTAAACAGAAAAATATGAGAGCTAAGAGATATTATAAATCAAATGGACCTTTACAACACATTTTACATAAACACAAAGAAATATACCTCTTCTTTGAACTTCAAGGAACTTTCTCCAAATTTGACGACAAACTCTGACACAAAGCAAGACTTAAGTAGGCACCCAGAATCCTCCCCCCCTCCCCCTTCCTCATCCTCCCGTCTTTGGGGCCACAAAATCCCACAGCTCAGCCTGTTTGGGCTCTGGGGACCTGGAATTGAGTGCACCCAGGCCGGTGGGAGGTCCCCTCCTTCATTTGACTGCCCGGAGCAAGGTAGGCCTTTGTCTGAGAGCTGCTTGGCCTGCAAGGGGACCTGAAAGTCTGCAGGAGGATCCATCGTTCTTTGGGGTGAGTGAGGAGTGAGTGCCCGAACCGCGGCAGCTGCCCGGTGAGGGACCACCAACTCTCCACAACTCCCCCTGCCACCAGCACACTTGCTGCTCTTCCTGCAGGGGTTATTCTCCCCGGATACTGCCTCTCTCTCCCTGTCCCTTCCCAGCTTGCACCCAGAATCCTCCCCCCCTCCCCCTGCCTCATCCTCCCGTCTTTGGGGCCACAAAATCCCACAGCTCAGCCTGTTTGGGCTCTGGGGACCTGGAATTGAGTGCACCCAGGCCGGTGGGAGGTCCCCTCCTTCATTTGACTGCCCGGAGCAAGGTAGGCCTTTGTCTGAGAGCTGCTTGGCCTGCAAGGGGACCTGAAAGTCTGCAGGAGGATCCATCGTTCTTTGGGGTGAGTGAGGAGTGAGTGCCCGAACCGCGGCAGCTGCCCGGAGAGGGACCACCGACTCTCCACAACCCCCCCTGCCACCAGCACACTTCCTGCTCTTCCTGCAGGGGTTATTCTCCCCGGATACCGCCTCTCTCTCCCTGTCCCTTCCCAGCTTGCACCCAGAATCCTCCCCCACTCCCCCTTCCTCATCCTCCCGTCTTTGGGGCCACAAAATCCCACAGCTCAGCCTGTTTGGGCTCTGGGGACCTGGAATTGAGTGCACCCAGGCCGGTGGGAGGTCCCCTCCTTCATTTGACTGCCCGGAGCAAGGTAGGCCTTTGTCTGAGAGCTGCTTGGCCTGCAAGGGGACCTGAAAGTCTGCAGGAGGATCCATCGTTCTTTGGGGTGAGTGAGGAGTGAGTGCCCGAACCGCGGCAGCTGCCCGGAGAGGGACCACCGACTCTCCACAACCCCCCCTGCCACCAGCACACTTCCTGCTCTTCCTGCAGGGGTTATTCTCCCCGGATACTGCCTCTCTCTCCCTGTCCCTTCCCAGCTTGCACCCAGAATCCTCCCCCCCTCCCCCTTCCTCATCCTCCCGTCTTTGGGGCCACAAAATCCCACAGCTCAGCCTGTTTGGGCTCTGGGGACCTGGAATTGAGTGCACCCAGGCCGGTGGGAGGTCCCCTCCTTCATTTGACTGCCCGGAGCAAGGTAGGCCTTTGTCTGAGAGCTGCTTGGCCTGCAAGGGGACCTGAAAGTCTGCAGGAGGATCCATCGTTCTTTGGGGTGAGTGAGGAGTGAGTGCCCGAACCTCGGCAGCTGCCCGGTGAGGGACCACCGACTCTCCACAACTCCCCCTGCCACCAGCACACTTCCTGCTCTTCCTGCAGGGGTTATTCTCCCCGGATACCGCCTCTCTCTCCCTGTCCCTTCCCAGCTTGCACCCAGAATCCTCCCCCCCCTCCCCCTTCCTCATCCTCCCGTCTTTGGGGCCACAAAATCCCACAGCTCAGCCTGTTTGGGCTCTGGGGACCTGGAATTGAGTGCTCCCAGGCCGGTGGGAGGTCCCCTCCTTCATTTGACTGCCCGGAGCAAGGTAGGCCTTTGTCTGAGAGCTGCTTGGCCTGCAAGGGGACCTCACAGTCTGCAGAAGGATCCATCATTCTTTGGGGTGACTGAGGAGTGAGTGCCCGAACCGCGGCAGCTGCCCGGTGAGGGACCACCAACTCTCCACAACTCCCCCTGCCACCAGCACACTTCCTGCTCTTCCTGCAGGGGTTATTCTCCCCGGATACTGCCTCTCTCTCCCTGTCCCTTCCCAGCTTGCACCCAGAATCCTCCCCCCCTCCCCCTGCCTCATCCTCCCGCCTTGGGGCCACAAAATCCCACAGCTCAGCCTGTTTGAGCTCTGGGGACCTGGAATTGAGTGCACCCAGGCCGGTGGGAGGTCCCCTCCTGCATTTGACTGCCCGGAGCAAGGTAGGCCTTTGTCTGAGAGCTGCTTGGCCTGCAAGGGGACCTGACAGTCTGCAGGAGGATCCATCATTCTTTGGGGAGGATCCATCATTCTTTGGGGACACCAAACACCTCCGCGCTCCTTTTGAAGGAAGAGATGGGCAGGCGCCAATGCAGGAGCTCCTCCAAAAACATGAAAGGCAACATGACATCACCACAAGCCAGACATCCCGAAACAACAAGAATTGAACACCCTACCCCAGAAGATATAGAAGAAACCGACATTAAACAGTACTTTATAAAAATAATAGAGGACCTTAAACAGGAGGTAAAAAACTGCCATAAAGAAATGGAGATGACAAACAAAAAGGTAGACGAAATAAATAAATCTCTCAAAGATACCCAAGAAAAACAAGAAAAACAAGAAAAAGCAATCAAACAGGTAAGGGAAACAGTACAAGACCTGATAAATGAAATGGAGGTATTGAAGAAAACACAATCTGAGGGACGACTGGAAATGGAAACTCTGAGTAAACGAACAGAAACTTCAGAGACAAGTATTTCCAACCGAATACAAGAGATGGAAGAAAGAATCTCGGACTCTGAAGATACTATAGAAGAAATAAACTCACAGATTAAAGAACTAAACAAATCTAACAAATTCTTAACACAAAACATTCAGGAAATCTGGGACACCATGAAAAGACCAAACCTAAGAATAATTGGGGTAGAAGAAGGAGAAGAATTACAACTCAAAGGCCCAGAAAACATATTCAACAAAATTATAGAAGAAAACTTCCCCAACCTAAAGAAGGATGTTCCTATGAAGGTACAAGAAGCCTACAGAACACCAAATAGACTGGATCAAAAGAAAGCATCCCCACGCCATATAATAATCAAAACACAAAACATACAGAATAAAGAACAGATATTAAGAGCTGCAAAGGAAAAAGGTCAAGTAACATATAAAGGAAAACCTATCAGAATTACACCTGATTTCTCAATGGAAACCATGAAAGCCAGAAGAGCTTGGATAGATGTGCTACAGACACTTAGGGAACATGGATGCAAGCCTAGACTATTATACCCAGCAAAGCTTGCATTCACCATTGATGGAGAAAACAAGATATTCCAGGACAAAAACAGATTTAAACAATACGCAGCCACAAATCCAGCCTTGCAGAAAGTAATAGAAGGAAAATCACAAACCAAGGAGTCCAACAACGCCGACAATAACTCAGGCATCTAGCGACCCTTCACCAGCACAACTAGAAGAAGGGAAACACACAAACTCTACTACTAAAAATGACTGAAGTTAACAACCACTGGTCATTAATATCACTTAATATCAATGGACTCAATTCACCTATAAAAAGGCACAGGCTAAGAGACTGGATACGAAAACAGAATCCAACATTTTGCTGTTTACAAGAAACACACCTCAACCACAAAGACAGGCACCTACTCAGAGTAAAGGGTTGGGAAAAGGTTTATCAAGCAAATGGCCCTAAGAAACAAGCGGGTGTGGCCATACTAATTTCCAACAAAGTTGACTTCAAACTAAAATCAATCAGAAGAGATGGAAAGGGACACTTTATACTCATAACAGGAAAAATCCTTCAGAATGAAGTCTCAATCCTGAATATCTATGCCCCTAATATAAAAGCTCCCACTTATGTAAAAGAAACACTTCTAGAACTCAAGGCAGCCATCAAACCACACACACTAATAGTTGGAGACTTCAACACTCCTCTCTCACCAATGGACAGGTCAATCAGACAGAAACCTAACAGAGAATTGAAAGACTTAATGGAGGTAATGAACCAAATGGACTTAACAGACATCTATAGAACATTCCACCCAAATAGGAAAGAATATACCTTCTTCTCTGCGGCTCATGGAACCTTTTCGAAAATTGACCATATACTTGGTAACAAAGCAAACTTCCACAGTTACAAAAAAATATTAGTAACCACCTGTGTCTTATCGGATCACCATGGATTAAAATTAGAATTCAACAACAATGCTACCCCCAGAAGGCCCACAAACTCATGGAAACTGAACAGTCAACTACTGACCCACACCTGGGTCAAAGAAGAAATAAAGAAAGAAATTAAAGTCTTTCTTGAATTTAATGAAAACAAAGACACAACATACTCAAACCTATGGGACACAATGAAAGCAGTGCTAAGAGGAAAGTTCATAGCACTAAGTGCCCACTTAAAGAAAACGGAGAAAGCACTCATTGGTGACTTAACAGCACACCTGAAAGCTCTGGAAAAAAAAGAAGCAGACTCACCTAGGAGAAGTAGAAGACTGGAAATAATCAAACTGAGGGCAGAAATCAACAAAATAGAAACACAGAAAACAATCCAAAGAATCAATGAAACAAGAAGCTGGTTCTTGGAGAAAATCAACAAGATTGACAAACCCTTAGCCAATCTAATCAAACGGCAGAGGGAGAACACGCAAATTAACAAGATCAGAAATGAAAAGGGGGACATAACCACAGACACAGAGGAAATTCAGAAAATCATTAGATCTTACTACAAAAGCCTGTATGCCACAAAATTGGAAAATGTAAAAGAAATGGACAGTTTTTTAGATAAATACCATATACCAAAGTTAAACCAGGACCAGGTAAATGCTCTAAATCGTCCTGTTAGTCGCGAAGAATTAGAAACTGTTATCAGAAACCTCCCTACCAAAAAGAGCCCAGGACCAGATGGTTTCAATGCGGAATTCTACCAGAACTTCCAAGAAGACCTAATACCTATACTCCTTAAGGTATTTCATAATATAGAAACACAAGAGTCACTGCCAAATTCCTTCTATGAAGCTACAGTTACCCTGATACCTAAACCACACAAAGACTCAACCAAGAAAGAGAATTACAGGCCAATCTCACTCATGAACATGGACGCAAAAATTCTCAATAAAATACTGGCAAACCGAATCCAAGAACACATTAGAAAAATTATCCATTACGATCAAGTAGGCTTCATCCCAGAGATGCAGGGCTGGTTCAACATACGAAAATCTATTAATGTAATCCATCATATAAACAAACTGAAGGAAAAAAACCATATGGTCATCTCATTAGATGCTGAAAAAGCATTTGACAAAATTCAGCACCCTTTTATGATAAAGGTCTTGGAGAGATTAGGGATACAAGGGTCATTCCTAAATATAATAAAAGCTATTTACAGCAAACCGACAGCTAACATCAAATTAAACGGAGAGAAACTCAAGGCTATCCCACTAAATTCAGGAACACGACAAGGCTGTCCACTCTCTCCTTATCTCTTCAATATAGTGCTTGAAGTTCTAGCAATAGCAATAAGACAACATAAGGGAATCAAGGGGATCCAATTTGGAAAGGAAGAAGTTAAACTTTCATTATTTGCAGATGATATGATAGTATACATAAGCGACCCCAAAAACTCCACCAAAGAACTCCTACAGCTGATAAACTCCTTCAGTAACGTGGCAGGATACAAGATCAACTCCAAAAAATCAGTCGCCCTCCTATACACAAAGGATAAGGAAGCAGAGAGGGAAATCAGAGAAGTATCACCTTTCACAATAGCCACAAATAGCATAAGATATCTGGGAGTATCGCTAACCAAGGAAGTGAAGGATTTATATGACAAGAACTTTAAGTCTTTGAAGAAAGAAATTGAAGAGGATACCAGAAAATGGAAGGATCTCCCCTGCTCGTGGATTGGGAGGATCAACATAGTAAAAATGGCAATTCTACCAAAAGCAATCTATAGATTCAATGCAATCCCAATCAAGGTCCCATTAAAATTCTTCACAGAGATTGAGAAGACAATAATCAACTTTATATGGAAAAACAAGAAACCCAGGATAGCCAAAAAAATCTTATACAATAAAGGTACTTCTGGAGGCATTACCATCCCTGACTTCAAACTCTATTACAGAGCTACAGTATTGAAAACGGCTTGGTATTGGCATAAGAACAGAGAAGTTGACCAATGGAATCGTATAGAAGACCCGGATCTTAAACCACAAACCTATGAACACCTGATTTTTGATAAAGGAGCCAAAAGTACACAATGGAAAAAAGAGGGCATCTTCAACAAATGGTGCTGGCATAACTGGATGTCAACCTGTAGAAGAATGAAAGTAGATCCATATCTATCACCATGCACAAAACTCAAGTCCAAATGGATTAAAGACCTCAATATTAATTTGAACACATTGAGATTGATAGAGGAGAAAGTGGGAAGTACTCTACAACAAATGGGCACAGGGAACCGTTTCCTATGCATAACCCCAGCTGCACAGACTTTAAGGGCAACATTGAATAAATGGGACCTCCTGAAGTTGAGCAGCTTCTGTAAAGCAAAGGACATTGTCACTAAGACACAAAGGCAGCCTACTGACTGGGAAAAGATCTTCACCAACCCTGCAACTGACAAAGGTCTGATCTCTAAAATATATAAGGAACTCAAGAGACTAGACGGTAAAATGCCAATTAACCCAATTAAAAAATGGGGCGATGAACTGAACAGAGAATTCTCAACAGAAGAAGTTCGAATGGCCAAAAGACACTTAAGGTCATGCTCAACCTCCCTAGCTATCAGGGAAATGCAAATCAAAACAACTTTGAGATATCATCTCACACCTGTCAGATTGGCTAAAATCCAAAACACCAATAATAACCTTTGCTGGAGAGGTTGTGGGGTAAGGGGCACACTCATCCATTGCTGGTGGGAATGCAAACTTGT
This sequence comes from Arvicola amphibius, assembly GCF_903992535.2. Lineage (NCBI taxonomy): Eukaryota > Metazoa > Chordata > Mammalia > Rodentia > Cricetidae > Arvicola > Arvicola amphibius. The sequence goes on from NC_052057.2 coordinate 81,132,851, forward strand.
GCAACCACTTTGGAAAGCAGTGTGGCGGTTTCTCAGGAAATTCGGGATCAACCTACCCCAGGACCCAGCAATTCCACTATTGGGAATCTACCCAAGAGATGCCCAATCATACAACAAAAGCATATGCTCATCTATGTTCATAGCAGCATTATTTGTAATAGCCAGATCCTGGAGACAGCCTAGATGCCCTTCAGTGGAAGAATGGATGAAGAAACTGTGGAATATATACATGCTAGAATACTACTCAGCGGTAAAAAACAATGACATCTTGAATTTTGCAGGCAAATGGATGGAAATAGAAAACACTATTCTGAGTGAGGTAACCCAGACCCATAAAGATGAACATGGGATGTACTCACTCATATTCGGTTTCTAGCCATGATTATAGGACATCGAGCCTATAAGTTTGGGATCCTTGAGAAGATAATAAGAAGGTGAACTCCCAAAAAAGATATAGTAATCCTCCTGGATATTGGAAGTAGACACGATCGCCAGGCAAAATTGGGAACTTGAGGGTTGGGCAAGACTGGGCCAAGGGAAGATGGGGAGAGAAAAGTGTGAAGGGGAGAGCGGGGGGAGCTCGGAGGAATGGGGTGCTTGGGATATAGGAAGGGTGGATATGAGAGCAGTGAAGCATATATCTGAATTTAAGGAGCTACCTGAGGGTTGTCAAGAGACTTGACCCTAGAGGGGTTCCCAGGTTTCCAGGGAGACGCCCCCAGTTAGTTCCTTGGGCAGCTGAGGAGAGGGAGCCTGAAAAGGCCAGTTCCTATAGCCATACTGATGAATTTCTTGCATATCACCATAGAACCTCCACCTGACGATAGATGAAGAAAATGACAGAGCCCCACCTTGGAGCACCGGACTGAGCTCCCAAGGTCCTGATGAGGAGCAGAAGGAGAGAGAACATGAGAAAGAAAGTCAGGACCGTGAGGGAACCTCCAGCTGGCGACAGATGGGGAAGGTGACTGAGCCCCACATTGGAGCACTGGACTGAGCTCCCAAGGTCCCGATGAGGAGCAGAAGGAGCGAGAACATGAGGGAGAAAGTCAGGAACGAGAGGGGTGCGTTCACTCATGGAGACGGTGGGACAGAACTAATGGGAGATCACCAACTCCAGTTGGAATGGGACTGATGGATCATGCGACCAAACCCGTCTCTCTGAGTGTGGCCAACAGCGGGGGCTGACTGAGAAGCAAAGGACAATGGCTCTGGGCTCTGATTCTTCTTCATGGACGGGCTCTGTGGGAGCCTTCTCAGCTTGGTCGATCACCTTCCTGGACCTGGGGGGAGTTGGGAGGACCTTGGTCTTAGCATAGAGTGGGGAACCCTGATGGCTCCTTGGCCTTGAGAGGGAGGGAGGGGAGGTATGGGTGGAGGGGAGGGGAGGGAAGGGGGAGAAGGAGGGGAGAGAAAGGGGAGAAGGAGGGGAGGGAGGGGGGAGGAGGAGGGAAGGAGATGGAAATTTTTAAATATAAAAAAAATAAACCATGAGAAAAAAAAAAAAAAAGAAAGTGAAAAAAATTAATTAATTAAAGAAAAAAAAAAAAGACTTAAGTAGACACAGAAAATTAATAACCCCCTGTATCCTATCAGACCACCATAAATTAAAACTAGATATCAACAATAAATGAAACAATGAAAAGCTAATAACTAACAGAAACTGAACAACTCTCTACTGAATGAAAACTGTCTACTGGGTCAATATATAAACTAAAGACTTTCTACAACTGAGTAAAAATGAATACAAAGCATACCCAAACTTATGGAACACAAAGAATATGGTTTTAAGAGGCAAGTTCAGAGCACTAATGGTCTACATTTAAAATAAAATGACTGGAAAGAGTTCATACTAACAACTTCACAGCATTCCTGATAGCTCAAACAAAAAGAAGAAATCTCACCCAAAAGGAATGGACCTCAAAAAATAAACAAATTCAGGGTGCTGAAACCAATACAATAGAAACAGGCAAAGAAGCAAAACTACAATGCAAGTAATAGATAAAGCGAGTTGGTTTTTTGAGAAAATTAATAGGATAGATAAGCCCTTTTTCCAAATGAACTAAAAGGCAGAGAAAGAATATCCAAACTAACAAAATCAGAAATGAAAAGGTACATATAGCAACAGAAACCAAGGAAATTCAGAGAACCATAAGGACATACTCTATGTATGCTCTACCAAGTTGGAAAACCTAAAAGAAATGGTCAATTTTCTCATTAGATACCATTTAATGAAGTAAGATAAAAGGCAGATAAACAATGTAAATGATAATGATAGATAGATAGATAGATAGATAGATAGATAGATAGATAGATAGATAGAGGCTGAGGCCAATGCCAGAAGGTTTAGTGCAGAATTCTACCAGACTTCTAAAGAAGAGCTAATGTTAATGCTCCTCAATTTAGTATACAAAATAGAGACAGAATGAACATTGCCCAATTCTTTTTATAAGGCCACAGTTGCCTTGATAACCAAACTACATAAAGGCCCAACTAAGAAAGAAAATTACAGATAAATTTCCCTTATAAATATATTTGCAAAAATATTCAATAAAATACTTGCTAACAGAATTCAAGAACACATCAAAAAGTCATCCACTGTGATCAAGAAGTCTTCATCCTGCAGATATAGAGATGAGTCAGGATGAAATCAGAAAATGTAATCTACCATATAAAGAAACTAAAAGACAGAAAACACATGATCATTTCATAAATGCAGAAACATCCTTTGATGAAATCCAACCTCCCTTCATGATAAAAGTCCTTGATAGATTAGGGATGCAATGGATAAGTGAACATAATAAAGGCAGTGTACAGCAAGCCTATAGCCAACATAAATGGAGAAAAACTCAAAGCATTTCTACTAAAATCAGGAACAAAATAAGGTTGTCCTCTCTCTCCATCCTATTAAATATAGTACTTGAAGTCTTGGCTAAAGCAATAAGACAACTTAAAGAGATCAAGGGAATACAAATGGGAAGGAAGAAGTCAACATATCTTTATTTGAAGATGATATGATAAATTAGTGACCCAAAAAATTCCAACAGGGAACTCTTACATCTGATAAATACTTCTACAAAGTAGCTAGAAGCAAAATGAACTCACTAAAATCAGTATTCCCCACCCCTTATGCAAATGACAAAAGGACTGAGAAAGAAACCAGAAAAACAAAATCCTTCACAATAGCCACAAATATTATAAAAAAATATATACATTGGGGTAATTCTAACCAAACAAGTAGAATACTTGAAAGACAAAAACTTCAAATCTTTGAAGAAAGAAATTGAAGAATGTATCAGAAGATGGAATGATCTCCCATGATCATGGATTGGTACGATTAACATAGTAAAAATGGCAACCTTACCAAAAGCAATCTACAGATTCAACGCAATCCCCATCAGAATTCCAACATAATTCTTTAAATACAGTGAAAGAGCAATACTCAATTTCACATAGAAAACAACAACAAAACCAGGACAGCTAAAATAATCCTGTACAATAAGAGAACTTCTAAAGGTATCACCTTTCCTGATTTCAAGTTTTACTACAGAGCTACAGCAATAGAAACAGCTTGGTATTGGTATAAAAACATACAGGTGGACTAACAGAATCAATTCTAAAACCCAGACATACAACCACACACCTAGGTACACTTGCTTTTTGCAAAAGAAGCCAAAATTATACAAATGGAAAAAGAAATTATCTTCAACAAATGGTGCTGTCATAACTGGATGGCAGCATATAGAAGAATGAAAATAGATCCATATCTCTCACCCTGCACAAAGCTCAAGATGAAGTGGATCGAAGATCTCAACATAAATCCAGATACAGTGAACTTGATAGAAGAGAATAGAAGCTATTGCCTTGAATGCTGAATAGAACACCAATGGCTCAGCACTAAGATCAACAGTTAATAAGTGGGACCTCATGAAACTGAAAAGCATCTGTAGGGCAATAAGGCAAAATTGCAAACTACAGAATGGGAGATTTTCTTCAACACCATATCCAACAGAGGGCTAATATCCAATATATATAAACTCAAGAAACTAGATATCAACAAACCAAATAATCCAGTTAAAAATGTGATATATATCTAAACAGAGAATTCTTAATAGCAGAAACTGAAATGGATGAGAAACACAAAGAAATTTTCAACATCCTTAGCCATCAGAGAAATACAAATCAAAACTACTTGATTCCATCTTGCACCTGCCAGAATCCCTAAGATCAATAACACAAGTGACCTCTCTGCTCATGTTGGAGAGGATGTGGAGCAAAGAAACACTCCTCCATTGCTAGTTGGAGCGAAAACTAGTACAACCAATATGGAAATCAGAAAATTTCCTCAGAGAATTGAGCATCAATCTACCTCAAGGTCCAGCTATACAACTCTTGGGCATATACCCAAAGTGTGTTCCATCCTATCCTTGCTCAACTATGTGCATAGCAGCTTTATTCATAGTAGCCTAGATGTTCCTAAATGGAAACAGCCTAGATGTTCCTCAGCCAAAGAATGGATTTTTCAAAATGGAGTATTACTCGGCTGTTAAAAACAATGACATCAGAAATTTTGCAGGTGAATAGATAGAACTAAAAAAGACTCATCCTGGGTAAGGTTCCCCACACCCAGAAAGACAAACATGGTTTGCCCTCAATTACAAGTTAGCTGTTAAGTAAAGGGTAACCACGCTACAGTCCATGGACCCAGAGAGGCTAAGTAACAAGGAGGGTACAAGACAGAACATGTGGATCTCCCTGAAAAGGAGAAATAAAATACATTTTGTGGGTCAACTGGGGCCAGGTGCAAATGGTAACAGAAAATATTAGGCAGGTGAGGGTGGAGGCAAAGAGTACTGTGAGAGATGACTGGAATTGGGAACTATTTGGGGTTTGGTATAGAAGCCTAGTGGAGTGGAAACCTCATGGAATCTGTGAGATTGACCCTAGTGAAGACTCCTAGTAATGGAGGATACTCCTAGTAATAGAGGACATAGATCCTGAATCAGCCATCTTGTACAACCAGGCAAGGCTCCCAACAGTGGAACTGGGACATCAACCCAACCACAAAACCTTCAACCTATGATCTGTCCTGCCTGCAAGATGAGCTGGGGTAATGGTGCTCAGAACTTGTAGAATGGCCAACCAATGACTGGTTCAAATTGAGGCCCAGACCACAAGAGGGAGTCCATGTCTGATACTGCTGGAGGGCTAGGAACCGGAGGCTGGACCGCCCCGAGACCCAGGATAGAACCAACCACAACTGACAAAAATAAATGCCATTGAAATGATTCCTAATGATATTCTGCTATACTCAGTTGTTCCAATTGTCATCAGAAGGCTTCATCTAGGAACTAATAGAAATAGCTGCAGAGACCCACAGTCAAACATTAGGCAGAGCTTGGGAATTATGCAGAAGAAGGGGTGGAAGGATTTTAGAAGCCAAAGGCGTCAAGAACACCACAAGAAAACCCACAGAAATAACTAACCTGGACTCAAATATTGCAAATGCTGGAAAAATACAAAAGAATGAGGAAAAATTGCTAGAACTCAGACCTTAGAAATTGCCATTTTTGTCCCTTGAGCATTTTCTCCAATTACTTCTGTAAACTTGACATCAGTGAGTTATTTGAAACTTTCTCTGTCACCTAGGATGTTCTTGAGGCCACGGTCCTTCTGTCTCCAAAGGGTGTGCTAACATGGGTACACAACCACACCCTCCACAGATAATTCAGAACTCTGTGTAACTTAAGTCTTTACAATGATTACATAGCACTTCATTATGTGTGTACAGTTCATTAATCATTACTGTAATGAAAGCCAAGAAAATCATATCTCAGTTTTCACATTTCCATAATACTTTATTGAAAATCTTGGTACATAACTCTTAATCTGGCTCTCTGAGCATTTCATTTTAAGAGAGCCCTCCAAGGCTAACATTGCTTGGTCAATGAATGTAAACAATTTAGAGAACTTTATATGCCTCTCTATTAGGAAGGATCATTGGGGCGTGCAAGAGACTGAGGATGCTCAATATCATTAACAGATTTTATAAAACACAAAATATAACCACTTCTTATTTTCTTTTATTTTTAACATAAAAGGAGGTATTTTAAATAGAATTCTACTAGAGCAACAAGAACAATGGTGAAAAGGTGAGCTAATGAATAAACAGACAAATGGAGACGATTGGAGTGTGCCGGCTGACAGTAGGATGCTGAGGAGCAACTGCGAGGGGACTACAGGCCTCATCGTGGCCAATATTGAAGTAACGAGAATTATCAGTGGGGGCTACATTTGAGGAGAATTGTTACAAAGATCAGAGAACTTTCTATGGTTTTCTACAGGCAAAAGAGTTACTCGAAGAAATCATGCCACCCTAGACAAGGTAAACAAAATTATCCTTGCCTGTGAATGGGAAAATAGATATCACTTGTCTCCAAACTAAGCCTGGATTCCAAAGAGTGTAAATACTACCCAGTCTAACAATATCACACAGTTACAAAGCACAGAATTCTTCAAAGATGTCAAAGTGGCAAAAAAATAACTAGGACTTTGAGAATGCTCCACATTCTAAAGGAGCTAAAGAGTTAAAACGAAATGCAAATGCTGTTCTTAGCACGGATCCTGTACTAAAGGTAAAAAAAAATTAAAATAGTACAAAAAGTATTGGGTCTGTTCACAGAATTGTGAAATTATGGCAAGAAGCTATTGCGTCAGTGTTAGCTCAGCAAACCAGTAACTATTCCGTAGACTAGTAAGAAAGTACCCCTATTTTAGGAAGTATACACTGAAGCTTTCGGTTCAGGACAGCAGGCGATACACCTGAGCCTCAGCTCCTGTGGGACAAAGCAAATGGCACCGAGTGAGTGTGACAAGAGATGAAAGTAAAGGTTATACACATCGTTCCTTATACTAATATAGCTTGCAGCTTTCTGTAAACTTAACACTTTACAAACCAACTATTAAAAATAAACCAACTATTATTTTTCAGTTTAATTTTCCATGTACAGTTTTTGAAGAGACACCCTCTTTAAAACTTACAGCAGAGAGGCTTTTTGTTTTGTGTCGTATTGTTTGTTTAATTTTGATAGAGAAAAGTAGTATCTTAATATGCACTTACTTGCTACTTAATGAGGCTTAAGTATAGTCATATATCATGTTTTCTTGCTGTAAGTCATCTTTTTTGTTGTTTTTATTTCCAAACATTATTTTCTTAATAGCCTCAATTAGGCTACTTTGAATCGTGAATATCATGAACAGAATCTTCAACCACATTTTCATTTAAAATTCATAAAGAGATTATATAGGCTGATTCCTCAGGTAAACTCAGTAATGTTGAAGGTGCAATTTAAAGCAGTTAGATCATTCTACAAGTGGCCAAAAAGTATCATCCCAGAGGGAGCACCGCTTGCTCATTGCTTTTTAATTATCATGCACTACTGGTAGACTACCACCAGGTGGCAGTAGTGTTGGGCACTGCCGTTTAATCAAACTGTGTCAAGTACTCAGTCCCTAACCTGTCTTAACCTGTCTGTCCTGTGCTGTACTTCACTTCTTCATGGATTTAAAACTGTAGCTATCAGTATTTTAATCAGAAAAAAAATCCTTTTTGAAAATTACTTCAACGTGTAGCAGAAATATTATTTGAATAAATATCAAGTACATATTAAAAATTTAAAAACATTAGAATCCTTTGACATTTAGTTTATAGTTCGCCCTGCTATCTAGTATCTTTCCAGTCAGCATTTCACTCTACTTACAGACTCCAGATGAAGTGGACTGCATTACATCCAGTGGACCCTCAATTCTGCGCTTTCCTGTGGTTGGGTCAATCTCCCTGAAGTCTCTTAACTTAAAAGCAGGCATGAAACTCGAAGAGGTTCTGACCCAGGCCTCTCTCTTACTTCCTCTACTGCTTTATCTCACCTCCCTCAAATCTCCTTTAAGTTAAGAAGGTGTCAAAACACTAAACACACTTATGGTCTAAGGAGTTCCCCTGTTCCTTTCTGAGGCTGCCCCTCTCTCTCCTACTCAAGAAACGAAGGAGGAAGGAAATGAGGGAGGGAGGGAGGGAGGGAGGGAGGGAGGGAGGGAGGGAGGGAGGGAGGGAGGGAGGGAGGGAGGGAGGGAGGGAGGGAGGGAAAGGAAGGGAAGGAGAGAGGGACAGAGGGATGAAGGGATGGAGGAAGGAAGGAAAGAAGGAAGAGGAGAAAGGGGGAAGGAGGGGGGGGGGAGGTACTTTATGGTACTGGGCAACCAGACACTTTTTAAGTGGAAAAAACATACTTAACACTTTTAAACAGTTACACCAAACAGCTGGAAGACAGTATGGCAAACTAATCTCAGCAAACTGGCACAGCCTGAAATTTAATACATCGAGTAGACTAAGAAGTGCCAGGAGACATTAGGAAAATATACCTATTTTCAACTAATACTTGTGCTTTTTGAGTTAAGTAAACAGCAATTGTTTTTTCTTTTCTTTTTTAGTTTATTTTATATCAACCAGTTTCCCCTCACCCCTCTCCTCCCGTCCCTTCCCCTTCCCCCATGCTTTTTTCTTACTCAGAGTTTTGTTTTTGAAAATAAGCTATTTATCCTCATGGCTTTGCCTGTTTCACTTGCATGGTACACAGTTTTCAACAAACATCTGAGCCTAGCATGAGATTCAGACTTAACATCTTCTATTTTCTGCAATAAAATACCACTTGCCTAAAGTTGTGTATAAAGCTGTGTGTGAGCTCTCAGGATACTTTCTCCTGCTCCGGTCTGTCATTTGCTGCCTCTCTTGCTTCCAGAGATTCGTATCTCTTCTTCTCCTTTCAACACCATGCTCCCCAGAACCACAGCACAACCGTTCCCACCCTCAGACACACCCTAGTCTCCTACTTGCCTGTCTATCCTGCCAGGAATCTGGTTACTTCAGCTCCGAAACCTTCGTATTTTATATCATTAAGAAATCGACCAGATTCCTTGGAAGGGAAAGGTTCTTTGTTTTCTGATCTCTACTTTCTTCTGAATTATACTTTTTGCTTCCACTGTACAGCTCATGTGTTTCTACCATCATGTCCTAAACCATCCCACTCTTTCCCACATGTCATTTGTCCATTCACGTCACTAAGCCATTGCATTAAATTCTTCATTGTACAGATTGCTTTTGACTTCACACTCGCTGGGCTTTTCCCTCTAAAATTCTATTTATTCTCAAATCCCAGTTCAGGATGGTGCTTAATCCCAGACCAGTTTTCCTTCCTCTGCTCTGTTGTTTTAATGTCTTTCTTACCATTGTGCAAATGTTTGCATGTTACATCAGCCTTTCAATTTCCGTAATTATATTCTAAATGAAGAAGAACAAAGAAGGAAGAAATGTGCCTAGTTTCAATTGTTAGCATTCTTTTAGTTGGATCAAGAAACAGAAGAGAATTCAATACATTTAAAAATGTTTACGAAATGTCTACCTAAGGGTCTTCATACAGGTATATACTGATCATGTTTCTAATTGAATATCTTATATAATTTGAGTATTTATAAGCAAAGCATTTAGGGAGAATGTTGACAAGAGTATTTCAACACTATACACTATTAACATTTGTTTCCAAAATGTATTTGCTAGTTCTAAAGGAAAATTTCTTCAGATGCTTTCGATGGCTCAGCAGGTGAATGTACTTGCCACCAAAGTTGACCTCAGTTTGATCATTTGGACTCACCCAGTGAAAGGAGAGAAGGAACTCCTATATTTTGTCCTCAAGTCTCAATACTCAGGCCACAGCAAGCGCCTGCCCTCCCCCCGCCACACACACACACAAACATTTAAGTAAATAAAGACAATTTTAATGGTTTATATCCCTTTATTTCCACTCCATCTGCCAATTTTTAATTCTTCTTTAAAACATTTACTATGCCAGGCATGGTGGTCCATCAAAGACTCAAGGGACAGGGGCAGGAAGATGATTGCAAGTTTGATGTCAACCTGATCTGTTTAATTAGTTCCAGGCCAGGTTGGGCTACACATCAAGACTGTGCCTCAGAACTATCAAACAACAGAAACAAAATCTAATACAAGGAGTTACGTGGCAGGAAGGGTTCACAGCACTTACTAGCCATTTTTTTTTTCTTTTTTCTTTTTTTGGTTTTTCGAGACAGGGTTTCTCTGCAGCTTTTTTAGAGCCTGTCCTGGAACTAGCTCTTGTAGACCAGGCTGGCCTCGAACTCACAGAGATCCGCCTGCCTCTGCCTCCCGAGTGCTGGGATTAAAGGCGTGCGCCACCACCGCCCAGCACTTACTAGCCATTTTGCATAGCAGAAGCTGTACACAATTACATGAAGCAAAAAAATAAAGGCATAATGATATAGTATCAGCTTAAAAAAACCCTTCCAATGTACCACTGTACACCCAGACCATGGTCATATTAGTGCATTAGTTAGCAGTCCTATACTAACAGCCACTACAGAACTAGCCCCTTTCCACATATACTCTCGCCCTGTCTGTGTCTGTCTCTCTGTGTCTCTGTTTTATTCTGACACATGTCTGTGTCTCTCTGTCTGTTTCTCTCTATGTCTATCTCTGTCTGTTTCTCTCTGTGTCTCTGTCTCTGTCTCTTGGTGGGTATGAATTTGAAAACGAGCAAGGGGGCTATTTGTGGGAGAGTGTTGAGGGAGGAAAGGGAAGAGAAAAATAATTATAATATGATCTCACGATAATTTAATTTTTAAAAAGATGAAAACTACCACCATTACCCAAACTACATACCAGGGATCCCTTGATGGATCGGGGTCCCCTCACATTTGACTTTGTAAGTACCTGTGACAGTAAATAACAAAGCTTTAAACTTCTGGCACCATTCTTATGATTCTAGAATGTACACAGTGGAATTGGAGTATTCATTACAAAACTTAGTGATTGATCATTTCTATCTCATGCTTCACAGCGTTCAGTGGTTTTACGCTAACACTGAAATAAAAATCCAAATGTGACAGCTGCCCCCACTTTTAAAATCAGCCTCTACTCAATGTTCCTGCTGCCTTCATCACCCTCTCAGCACCGCAGCCACCCTGAAGTTTTCTGTAGCTCCCTTCTCATTCCAGCGTCCAAGCTAACACATACCTTTGCCTTCCAGCATAGAAAGACTTGATAATTTTTACATCACTCAATTCGTCTATTTCTCCTGGCAAGCTTTCCTGGCCAGCCACTTTGTCCTCTCAACTATCCCACATACTCCACTTCTCTCCACCACACTGTACCTCATTGTAGTCCCTTTGAGACAGGAATTACAGGCTATCCTTTGTAGCCTTTGGAACATAATAAGATCTTTAGTATCATGTCTGATCCATAGTCAGAGCTCAGTTGCCTTGAACTACACATGTTATTTCATAATAAGCTTCATAAACAATCCCTCCCATAATTTTATTAAAAATTTTGTTTATTTCTTGACTGCCTGGTTCTCTCTGCAAAATGAATTTATATTTCAATTACAAAACTATGGGACTAATGGCAGAAAAATTTGTGCTTTATATTGTCCTATTTGGAGTCATAACTATAATTTATAATTGTTCTTTCATATAATGGAAGTAATAATTAATAAAGCCCATTATTGCTAGTGTCTCCTATTTATCATGTTTCTGGCATTTCACTGTATTTTATGATGATCTAATTTAATGCACAAAAGCATCACTCCCATTCGTACTGACATAGATCGGGTTTCATGTGGTCTACAGATACATGAGAAACAAGTACATTAATTGGTGATTTATCCCACAACTGTGCAAATAAACTGTCTCCAGAAAGCATTTGTCCAGTGTCCTAAGGGATAAAAGTCAGGACACAGACATGAATAGATATTTAAGACTTTTCCTGAAAATATTTGCTCCTGGGTAATTTAATGCCTTTACCCATTGAGTCTTCCAGGCGGAGTTTAACACATGAGTGAATTAAAATCAAGAACAAATGGCATTCCTGCAAGCACAGTGGATTTATTGGCTTTTGTCATGTAGGAATCTGCACCGACAGTACAGCTCGTGACAGGAATTCCTGGTGTGGTAGACTTTGCCGTGTTTGACAAACTGGTGGAAAAATGAGCGCTATTGATTAATTTTTTTAAATGACTATTTTCCAGAGCCTAGATTAGAATCTGAAAATGCTATTAACCTCACAGCAATGGAAAACACTCTAACTCCATTTGATAGAGGCAGCTGAAGAGAAATTCAGGCTAGGGGCCAATCACCTCAGAAACATTAATTTGCTGTACCAGTTGCTGTAGCGAGCAAATACAGTTTTGAACATCCTCCGATTATATATGATGTTTTTCAGAGTTCTGAAATGCTGGTGGGGGATATATGCACTAGTATCAGAACCTTAGTGCAGGTTTCCTGGGTCGCAGCAAGAGAGAAAAGGAGAAGGAAACGGAACTTACTTTTGCATTCAACATCAAAGAAGATTCTCAAATGAAAGAGAATACTAACTTTTATCAATTCAAATGCAAGGCACAGGAAACATCTACACAAGAATATCTGATTCCTATTCTTTTCTCTGTTTTAAATGGATTTTCCTTTGTTTGTAAGACACTGCAATTGGATGAGTGATTTTAATAATTTGAGGACTAAAAGAATAAATGACAAAAGTGTTGGATTAAAATGGTTGTCCATCTGAATATTTTTAAATTTTTTAGACAATATATTTAGATTATAATTTTTTCTACTCCAACCCCTTCTAGCTTCTACTCATCCAAGTTTATGTTATTTTCCTCTCTTAAAATTAAAAAGCACAAAAATAAAACAAGAATATTAGAACATACATTTATCTCTGTATGTGTGTGTATGTGTCTGCATCTGTGTCTATCTGTTGGTCTGTCTGTTTGTCTTTCTGTGTATAACAACAATTAATGAAAAAGAGGCCATGAATTTGAAAGAGAGAAAGAGAAGTATAAGAAAAAGTTTGCAAGCAGAAAAGGAAAGGGGGAAATGATGTCTTATACTATAATCTTACAAAATAAAATTTAATAATGCATATGTGTGCATATGTTCATGCATAGACAGATGATGTGGGAAATAATGTATGCTGTGAATATCTTTTATTGCCATTGGTTAATAAAGAAGCTGCTTTCAGTTAATATCTTATCAGAACAAAGACAGACTAGAAGATATATATATATATATATATATATATATATATATATATATATAGAGAGAGAGAGAGAGAGAGAGAGAGAGAGTAGGCAGAGTCAGGGAGATGCCATGTAGCTGTTGTCAAAAGAGACAAATGCCTAAGAACTTCACCAGTAAACCACAAGTCTTGTAGTGATGCACAAATTAATAGAAATGAGTTGATTTAAGATATAAGAGCTGGCTAGCAATACACTTAAGTAATTGGCCAAGCAGTGATTTAATTAATATAGTTTCTGAGTGATTATTTCAGGTCTGGGTAGCCAGGACATGAACAAGCACTGTCCACCAACAGATTGGCACTCAACGTGTGCCAACTAAATCCACTTAAAACCTGAAAGAGTTTGAGAATGAATTCTAGTCAAAACAAAAACAAAACAAAAAAAAAAAACCAGAGTTTAATACAGCATCTTGCTCTGTTTGCTGGTTTGCCAAAGCTCCTTTAAGACATGCCTTCCTGACTCGACCTTGGCAAGGAAGGCTGCATGGCTTCTTTAGGGTCCAGCTACTTGGTTTGCCAGCACAAACAGCTCTGACTCTTTAGGAGGTCCAGCTACAAGCATTTAAATGGGGTTTGTGAGCAGAATGCTATCACTTGCTTAATGGCAACGTAGATCTACTGTGTGCCTGCAAATGGGGCAATGTGCATGGCTCTCAGAGGCAGCAAACATGGCTCTGCCATGTTGGATTCAGCAGAGCCAATAGTCAGGACATCAGAGTGGGTCCTAGCTATGCCCCCTTAACATTAAATAATAAAGTGCTCAAGGTCATAAAATAATTACAAGCACACAGTGAAGATAGATTCAGATTTTAAAACAGACTTCTAAATGGGTTATAGTGTTGGATAAATATATGTAGGCTTGTCAGAGAGAAGAAAGAGAACATAGACAGTTAAAAGTAAATGGTTTTAAAAAATAAAACAGTCTTTAAAGAGACAGAGTACATATACTCATAGATTAAAGGAGTAAAGAAAAATAAGCCATGTAAAGATGAAATATACAGAGAGTCTGAATCAAGTATAATAACTGTGTTTTATTTCAGTTTTTTTGATTGTAAAGGAGCTAAGTATAAGTACAAAAAAACATTTCATTGTATGAGTTGCTAAGCTAAACCAACATATATACTTTAAAGATATCTTTACTTCAAAATTTGGGTCTAAGGATATGTTGCTTTGGAAAAGAGGTTCTGCTTTTGTTTCAACAGAGATGAGAACCTGTGGATTACTTTCAGACTAATGTGGTTTGATGGACTAAGACACCCTGAAAGGTTTTCATGAACCCCAAAAATTACTTTGCCTATCAAAATGCAGGAAGAAGTTTGGATAGAACTATGCCCAAATTCCCTAAATGACTGTTTATAAATGTTTGTTTACATTTAAAGGGGAAAATGATATTGAGATAGATATTTTGTATTGGTATGGTTCTTGGCTTATTGATACAAATTTAAGGTCAATTTTGTTATACTATATTTCTGTTCTTCATTAAGTTATTGTGTTTGTACAGCTCATTTAAAAATGTAATGTATAATTAAGAATTACAGGTTAATAGTCATTATAATAGTCAAGCTTGTAGTCATGCTTGTAGTTAGTTAGATTTTTTAGATATATAAAGATATATTTCAGTTAGATAGATAATCTTCAAACCTTTCAAAGACATACAGAATATGGCACTTAAAATGTTTTTTAAAAAATTGAGACTTTTCATGACAATGAGACACATCTGCTCCTGGTAGCACCAATTACTTCAAGAGGAATATGGGCATTGAAGAGACTCCTTATGGAGTTTGTTAACCATTTGTGCAAGAAACTGTTCTTGCCTGAACTTATTGATGTTATGCTGTATGAAAAGGATATGCAGGACCCACAGAAAAATGACTGCTAAACTTGCCTAAAAGTGAGATGGTCCTATGGGGTTCCTGCTTCATGAAAGAGTCTGCCAGACATTCTTGAGGGTGTGAAGAAATTGATGGACAAACTTAAAATGTAGGCAAAACCATCTTTGAAATTTCTGCTTCATGAAATTGTCTGCTAGATAATATAAGCCTGTAGGCTGAAGATTGGATGACCCAATGTTACAGAAGAAGTTTGGGTGACTTTCCAGGCAACAAGATTTTTCTGTCAATTCTAAAATTTTAGAAGTTGTTTACAATGCACTTCCTGTTAACTTATGTAATATTATATCCTTCTGAGGTCTTTGATGGAGTTGAAGAATATATAGTTATAATTATAGTTTTCCTTAGTTATGATAAAAGATAAGGTAGATATAAATGTTGTAACTGTAATTCTTGCTTGATACCTGTTTTGTTATATGTAATCTTGCTATGTTAAAGTTAAAGCCTTCCTTTCTATTTAGACAGAGAAGGGGAGGCGATGTATACTGTGAATAAGTTTTATTGACATTGGTTAATAAAGAAGCTACTCTCAGTCACTGGCTTAACAGAATATAGCCAGGCTAGAAGATATACATATAAATAGAGAGAGAGTAGGTGGAGTCAGAGAGATGCCATGTAGCCACCGCCAGAGGAGACAGATGCCAGAATCTTGCTGGTATCCATGACCTTGTGGTAATTAATAGAGATGGGTTGGTTTAAGATGTAAGATCTAACTAGAAATATGCTTAAGCTATTGGCCAAACAGCATTGCAATTAATATAGATTTCTGTGTAGTTATTTTGTTAGTCTGGGCAGCCAGGAAATGAATAAGCATCCTGGGCCAAGAGAGGTCCAAAGAGAACATCAGATCAACTGGAACTAGAGTTATAGGTGCTTGCAAGCTGCCTGATGTGTGTGCTTGGAACTGAGCTTCAGTCTTCTTAACTTCTACATCAACTCTCCAGCACCTCAATGTTCATGTTTAAAGCCTGGAGGCTTTAGTTTGGTTTTAGTTGTTATAAAATACCATGAACAAAAAAGCAACATAGGAGGAAAGGGGATCATAGGGTTATTTTAGACCACAATTCTAAATCACCATCTATAGCTGCAAGAAAGTCACAATGTCAGAGGCTTGACAGTCAGTCATGTCATACCTACAATCAAGATCAGAGAGAGAATGAACACATGCCTCCTTAGTACTCAAGTAGCTTTCTGTGTGCTTGCACAGTCTGGGACCTCAAACACAGCGCTACTTGTATTAAGGATGCTCCCTCCCTTATCAATTAAGGGAATCAAGAATGTTCCTGGTTGACAAGCCGTAGGCCAAGCTGATCCAAACAATGCCTTTTTGAGACTCTCTTCCTAATGACGCTAGGCTGTGTAAATTTAATAACTAAAACAAAGACACGCCTAGTTGAAAGCATCAGTGACGGTGAGGAACTAAGTTACATGTGTGAAAGTGATAGGACAAAAGTGAGGTGGCTATTAAATATTTAGTAAGAGAATATTTATATATAAAAACCTCTTACAATTTAAGAGATTCACAGAAGAACAAAGAACAATCCACCAAAGGATGATAAGCTTCACTTAAATATAATGGATAAAAATCACTATCTTCACTAAAAATAAAAATATAATATCAAACATCAATGTAGAACTACCTAAAAAAATTGATCAGACTTAAAATTACTATTGAATATGTTCAGGGACACAAGCATACTTGTGTACTGCAAAATAGGTCTCAAATCGAATCATTAAATCTATTTGTTAGTTAGTCCCATTAATTTTGTGACACTATTGCACCAATGGACATGTCCTGCCATCCTAGTCATTATTATAGCACTTGGGGGACAGTGTTGGGTAAAACTGTTGATGCTATCCTCTCTGGCACTCTACAGAGCACTTCCCAGAACTGTGAGAGCTAACTAGCCAACAGGGAGGAAGCTTTCTGTTCAGTACAAATTAGATTTCTCCATGTTTTGTAACCAGTGTGTGGTAGTGTTTTCAACAATAGGGTACCACCATCGAGTTTCAATGGGTAACCAATAGCAATGGCAACAGCCCCTATAACACCCAAACAGCTTGAGGACAGGTATAACACACCTGAGCTGCTTACATGATGACCTGTGGCTACTGGAAGGAGCATTACCCACTATGTTCGGCAATTCCAATTAAACTTTTAATATAAATATATACATAGATAGATACACATAGCTGACAGAATAGTGGGTGTCCATTTAGCTTTCTCAAGTATCACTAGAGTTAGGTATCATTGCTCCAACTCCTTCTCTTCCATCCTCTCCCATCTGTTGCCTGAATATAGGGGAATACTGTGATGGCTATTCCTTGTTGTCAATTTGACTATATTGAAATTAACTAAAACCCAAGTTGCTGGCTACACCTGTGTGGAGTTTTTCTTGATTGAATCATTTGAAGTGGGAATACACACTCTAAATCTGCATCTTGTAAGGTTGAAAGTTCCACCTTTAATCTAGGCAATACCCTGTCCTGGCAGCCTATATGAATGATATAGACAAAGGAAGCTTTCTTCCTTTGCCCGTTTGCTTGCACTCTTGCTGGCAAGTCCATTTCCTCACTGGTAACACTTACTTCTTTGAGATTCTGATCTATACTGAAGATCAACTTGGAAAGTCATTCTGTATATGTATTGCCTTTATGGGTTAATAAATCTGTCATGGGCCTGTGCAGGGCAGAATAGAGGTAGGTGGGGAAAACTAAACTGAATGCTGGGAGAAAGGAGGTGGAGTCAGAAAGATGCCATGTAGCCACCATCAGAAACAGACAAGCCAGAACCTTGCCAGTAAGCCACAGTCACGTGGCAATACACAGATTAATAGAAATGGGTTAAATTAAGATATTAGAGCTAACCAATAAGAAGTTAGAACTAACAGGCCAAGCAGTGATTTAATTAATATAGGTTCTGTGTGGTTGTTTCAAGTCTGGGCAGCTGGGAACGAACAAGTGGTCTTGTACTATCCCAACTTAGATATCAAATTGAAGAAATACTGGATTCTTGGACTTTCCATTTGTACACTGGTGTTGTTATACTAGCTGGACCATATCCTGTAAGCCCTTCTAATAAACCCCATATATATATAAGTAGATAGATTATTAGATAGATAGATAGATAGATAGATAGATAGATAGATAGATAGATAGATATATGATTAGATAGATAGATTAGATAGGTAGATGATAGATAGATAGATAGATAGATAGATAGATAGATAGATAGATAGATAGATAGATAGATAGATAGATGATAGATAGATAGATAGATAGATAGATAGATAGATAGATAGATAGATAGATAGATGTGTATGTGTGTCTAAATAGTATCCTTATTGTGGTGTTTAGCATATAGACAACATCAATAAATACTGAAAACCATTGTTTATAAGTTGCCTTGCTTCTCTGGATGTGAGCTTGTCCATTATAGTGCTCTACTTATTTCCAAGGTAGAACAAATAAAATTAAGAAAGCACCAACAAACTCTCAAAAAGTTTCCTTCTCATTCAAAGAATGTCTATTTTGAGGCTTTCTAGTCAGTACTTTTAGAATAAAATGTATTTTCTGTATTTCCCTAATTTGTCTCTTATTTCAACAGTGACTATGATTTCTTCATAGAAGAAATTTATTGCATTTTCTGAAGCTATATTAGGCCATCAAGAAAACGTTGGCATTCTGATGTTTCTAGGTTTGATCATACAGAGTTGGTCTCTGAACCCTGTGCTTCTTGAAGTAGTAAACCTGTCAGGGACCATTTTCCTAAGGATAGATTTGTCAGGGACCATTGTCCTTACAGGGATAGTAGAGGTCATTGCCCTAAGGATGTTTATGGAACCCGCCCCTTACTCCGATGCTTTGGCTTACACCAGGTGCTGACTGATGACCTTCAGTTACCCTGGCGGAGTTCTTGCCTACCCCTACCTCCACCCCATTCAAGGGGTATATAAGCTGTAACTTTCACCCCAATAAAAGGAGACCTTGACAATAGAATCTTGCTTGGTCTCCTGCCTCTTCTTCAGCCCATGTCTTGCAGGTTAGCACCCCTTCAGAGAACCCTGAATAGCTGACCTGCCAAGCGGGGGGTTACTTAAACCTATCACTGAGTCTAAGAATGAGACCCGTAACTCAGACTTGAGCATTTAAAGCAGCTCTTTTCCCTGGTCATAAGACTGGCTTAGAAATGATACATAACTTTGTCTGAGATTAAAAAAAAAACTAGTCTGTCCAGTCTGTACCCTAAACAGAAAGAAATGTGTGCTTCCTTCAGCCAAACCTTAATGCACGAGGGTCAGAGGTCTAGAACTCTGCATTCCCATGGGAAACCTAAAAACAAGCCATCAGGAGGAGTTTCAGAGTTCTGCCACAGCAAAGTCATTGCAGTATCAGCAAAAATCAAACCAGAGATGTTTTAGTGGTAGTCTGCACATCAGAGTACGACACAAAGTCAGCAGAGCAGGCAAGTCCTTCTATAGCTCTCCGGGTGGGTTAGTTTCAGTCTTCCCTTGAAACCACTTTGGACATCAGGATTCCTCCTTCTGCTGATGACCCATTCTCTTTCTGATATTTGCATTTGTTTTCACTCGATAATCGTCAATCCAAATATATGTGTCAATTAATAGAATCCTAATATTACTAAACTGATAATAGCAAAAAGAAAGAATGTGCTCTTGTAATAATGTTATCTTTGCCTATACTGTGTCTTTTTTATAACAGTAATAAGAATAGGTCAGCTTAAGAGGAAACGGGGTGAAACAGATGGAAAGTATGCATGGAGATAATGTAAATAAAGTAGTCGTCTGTAAGTCTCAAAAAATAAATGTTCAAAATGCAAGGGCTCAGTCTACTTTATGCTTACAATGGGGAGTCAATGTTCTACTTCATAAATCATTTACTTAAAAAAATATCAGAACAACATGAAAAAAGAAAAACAGCTATTTTCTTTTTAAAAATGTAGATGACACATTTTTATAATTATGACAAAGTATTATAGCAATGTTCAAACGTGTCTTAAACTTTGTCTTTCAGGGTCTTAAGGAAGTGATTTTGAACAAATTATATAAAAGCAGAGCTTAACAGTCAGATTTTCATATGCTTAATATTAGCAGTATAATCTTTCAAATCTCAAGACCCAAACTCTGCATCATCTTTTATGTACCTATAGTGAGTATTAATTTGCATATCAGAGAATCATCCAAAGTTCTAAATCTATTATAAACAAACACGAAAGTATGATATGAAAACTTCAAATAAAAAATAAAGGGAAAAATACGTAAGGACATAGCATTTTCCTTTTGTGTATAAATTTACATAATAAATTACTATTCCATCAATATGCATTGCTCTTAAGCTCCATACCATATGTTTGGTCCTTTTTCTCCTGTTAATAACAAAACAGCCAATTGGGTAAATCATAACCACCTGAAACAAACTTTGCTCATTTTCAGAAGCTGCTGACATCTCTCTGCAGTCTCATATGGAAACAGAACAAGCAAGCGCACACAGAACAGACGGCAGAGTCTAGTAAACTCATGTTGTGTCAGGAGGCACTGTGCTTGTTAAGGTCCTTAATCCATTCTTTTAAAAAAAAAAAAAAGCGTTCATGATTTAAGGTCACCACTGAATGATCTCACTTCTTACCACTGTTATAATGGCATTGAAATGTCCACAGAGAGGGTTTTCAAACCACAGCACCTCAGTGATTCTAAAGTTCTCATTGCCATTAAACACCTAAAGCTCTTTGATCAGAGTTCACAGTGAAATGTTTGTTTATTTTGTCTTCAATCCATAATGCCCTCATTATGAATCTCTGGGTGCTAGACGCTGGGTTTATAAAGAAAAATAAGATACTGTCTATTGGGAGTTCATAAGAAAATAAGCATACCAATAAATAATAGCAACTTGGTGTGGTAAATATTTTGACAGAAATGTGTTTATCAGTTCAGAATGGGAGCACCATAAAAAAGGCACAGTTTGCTTTTATCATCAGAGTTAAAAAGAGTTCACAATAAAAGCATTTGATCTAAACTTGGGTGACTAGTCTGCTCACTGAATTGACTTTATCAAAATAATTCTATTATGTTGAGATTCTTTATGTAAAAAAAATCAAACATGTGTAATAGTATCCTATCTTTTTTGATAAGTTCCTAAAAAATATTATGAAGCATTGAAAACAAAATTTTGACATGTAACATGACATCAATTTAATTATCTGACAAAGGGCACCAGTGCAAACCTTACATCAATACAATCAGAAGGGCACGTGAAGTACAAACCTAGTGACTTGGATAAAGCCCTAGAACCCACGTAAAGGTAGAAAGCCAGAACTGACTCTGTAATAAAGTTGTCCTTTGATGTATACACACACACACACACACACACACACACACACACACATCCTGGCACACTCACCCAACCCACACATACATACCATGCATACACACACAATAATAATAACAAATTAATCCTTAAAATTTTTAAATAAAAACTCCTGGAATTGAAAACAGAAACGCAGCACATTCCTGAGTTGTACATACCTGCTGTTGTGATGGGGAAGAGGGCAAATGACAGACAAGTTAAAGGCTTACTTTTTGATTTCTCTACTATAGGAACTGCAGATTTTCATGCTATCATTGCAGAATTACAGGTGCCCCTCAGAGATGCTCGACAAGTGATATCTTTGAGGTGAGATAATATGGACCTGGTCATAAGGAGACACAGGCTTTTTGAAAGCCAGAGATTGGTGGACCTCATCAATGGCTTGTCCCATATGGAATGATTCAAGTACTCTTCTGATGGGTCAGAAAGCACATTTCCTTTTGATTGAATACTTCTTAAATAACTCTCTGACTTCTAATTAATCTATTTCTAAAGCTCATTTTTATAATATGTCAGGTGCTGCAACAGTAATAATGATAGTTTTTAATTAACTTAAAAAGTTCAGAGGACCAGGCAGTAGAATGTGCCTTGGATACAGGGCAAGGGGTAACTTTATAGACTAGTGATGTTAAAATTTTGTAGCTGCCAGAAGCATCTCCTGGCTCCATTCAGACTCAAGACCTCAACATTTATGAGACGTTTTCCAATTATTCAGCTCTGTCCAGGGTGATAATAAGGAGCTATTCCAATGGACAGATTAATGTACTTTGAACCTAAACTTTTAGTATCACATTCTTCTTGATATTGTCTAGATCTTAATAATCAAATGACTAATTTATGTATTGAAATATTAAGTAAAATGTAGCTCAGTCATCATACTTAAAATGTCTCCCTGTTTTCATTGTGTCCACAAAAAAAAGGAAACTCAGCTTATC
Organism: Arvicola amphibius; assembly: GCF_903992535.2. Lineage (NCBI taxonomy): Eukaryota > Metazoa > Chordata > Mammalia > Rodentia > Cricetidae > Arvicola > Arvicola amphibius. The sequence goes on from NC_052057.2 coordinate 81,155,215, forward strand.
TGAGAGACTTGGAAATTCTACTAAATGTACAATTAGTTTTACATTAATTTTATTTTTCCAGAAATCATCAGGTCAAATGCTACACAATGGCCCCTTTTTAGTCTCAGAATTCACTAAATGGAATTCTCAAGATTTGATAGATGCTACTTGATTAAATTCCACCAAATTAATTGTATTGGCTCAATCTAAGTTCTACTGAGGACATGAGAGTAGTGGGCAAGGAGATCATGCAGAATTTTTGTTATTTTATGTTATGCTCTCTGTAAATATAACATAAATGAAAGGCTCTGCTACCAAGATGTAATATTTAGAACACATCTTGGGCATGTTCTGTGTTGGTCTTTCAATTTGGAGGCCTTATGGGGTATATTTGAGGTTTTCAAAGATGTAATCCTTGGGAGCAGGGAAGCATATATCTTAATGAAGGGGGCCATATTAGGGTTGTCAAGAGACTTGACTCTAGAGGGGTTCCCAAGTATCCATGGAGATGCCCCCAGCTAGTTCCTTGGGCAGCTGAGGAGAGGGAGCCGGAAAAGGCCAGATCCTATAACCATACTCATAAATATCTTGCATATCACCATAGAACCCTCACCTGGCGATGGATGGAGATAGAGACAGAGCCCCACATTGGAGAACCAGACTGAGCTCCCAAGGTCCTGATAAGGAGCAGAAAGAGGGAGAACATGAGAAAGAAAGTCAGTACCGTGAGGGGTGTATTCACCCACTGAGACGGTGGGACAGAACTAACGGGAGATCACCAAGCCCAGTTGGAATGGGACTGATGGAACATGCAACCAAACTGGACTCTCTGAATGTGGCTGATGGTGTGGCTGACGGTGGAGGCTGACTGAGAAACCAAAGACAATGGCGATGGGCTTGGACTCTACGGCATGGACGGGCTCTGTGTGAGCCTTGTCAGTTTGGTTGAGCACCTTCCAGGACCTGGGGGGAGTTGGGAGGAACTTGAACTTAACATAGGCTGTTAAGCTATAGCCTGTTGGCTCTTTGGCCTGGAGAGGGAGGGAGTGGGGGTATGGGTGAAAGGGAGGGGAAGAAATGGGGAAGAGGAGGGGAGGAGATGGAAATTTTTAAAATATTCAATAAAAAAAATATTTAGGTGAGAAGCAGAAACACTATGTGGCACGGAGAAGTCCTTCTAGTACTTTGATCTTAACTTTCCCGTGGAAAAGTTACAAGAGTGGAAAACTGATGTACATCCATTCACACGTGTGTGGAAACGCTGCTGTACTCAGGCCAGTGGATAATTTAATAAGTGTTTTTCAGGATTCTCAGAGATTAGTCAGTCACTAGGTTTAGTCCCACTATTCAACATGCATCATCAGAGCACACAAGAATTCCCATGCTGCATTGCTGCCCCTCTGTGCTTCCTGGCTTCCCCAGAGAAGGCAGTCTACTTGGATCCCAGCTGACTCTAGCAGTCTTGGTAATCCAGATCCCTGCTTGTTTTACCTTAGAGGCATAGAGAGCTAAAAGAAGTGTTCACACCCAGGAAGTGAAGAAATACATCCCAAGGATCACTTTGAAGGTTGGGAGTGAAGGGTGGAGATCAAACAAACTCTTATTTGTGCAGTTCTGGCCCTGATTTCTAATTTCCGTCTTCACACAAAGATGTTAGTTCTGTCTATCGAAGAAGTTGCAGTCATTTTGGGAAACACCTGAGTTGGCTAAAGACTAGAAAAGCTTGAGTGTTCTATGATTAGAAAGGGGTTGTTGTTCAGAAATTTTCCATATAAAAAACATAATCGCATCAATCATGTGTGGAAGCTACAGAGAAGAAAAATGGGCAAGAACCTAAAAGAGCTCTAAAGAATATGGAAGGGGAGGAGGGAGATGAGAAAGCTGGAGAAGAGTAAATATGATCTAAGTACATTATATGCACACATAAAAATATCTTAATAAAACCTCCTACTTTGCACAATTAATATATGTTAGTAAAGGATCAAAAACCTATACTAAAATAGCACAACTGTTGAGTTTTACCTTGTTGAAGACATAGACTTATGGTTTGTACTCTCTCTGGGGTACCGACGACAGAACCCTAAAAGAGTAGTATAATCAAGACCTCAAAATAAAATGCGAAGAGAAAGTCAAACAGACAGGAGTACACATGAGAGTACAGAAACATGACTAGGCAAGGCAACACCTTCCAAAGGGTTTGTTACTCTTCAATTTTCTTAAGATCTTGAAAAGGGCAAACTGCCAAATGAATACTTCCTAGTTAACTTTTAAAAATAATCAATGACTTAAAATACAATGAAAACAAGGATAATAATGGCATAAGAAAATCAGGAAGGACTGAGGAAAGAAAGCCAGAAAAACAGATCAAGGAGATCAGCAACATACATCTCAAATTTAGAGACATGAATGAGAGATCGGGGAACATAGGCAGGAAATTAAGATTTTTCGGAAGACAAAGAGATATATGTTGGCGTGAAAAAAAATCCAAAAAAACAAACAAAGACATAATAGAAACAATCAACAGTAGATAGACCAAGCAGCAGAAAAAACAGAGATAGAAAAAAAAATCAAGGAAATATACTCAGGCATTACCAAAATAAGAAAGGGAGAGAGAGAGAGAGAGAGAGAGAGAGAGGGATAAAGATAGAAAAGAAAGGAAGGAAGGAAGGAAGGAAGGAAGGAAGGAAGGAAGGAAGGAAAGAAGGAAGGAAAGAAAGAGGGAGGGAGGGAGGAAAAAAGAAAGGGAGGAAAAGTAAGGAAGAAAGGGAGAGAGAAAGAGGAAAGAGAGAGAAGAAGCAGACTATCACTTATAACAATTTTGGATACAATCAAAGGGGCAAAAATTATGAATTAATATAGTAAGAAAAAACTGAGATTAGAAACTAAATGCATAAAAAACATTAAAACATATTATAGGAAAATAATCACTTTATCTAGGAAAAGAAAGGTACATACAAGTGCAAGAATCATTTAGAACCACAAATAGATCTAACCAGAAAAGAACTCCTCTACCCCTTATAGTCAAAATGTCAAAACTATAAAACAAAGAACATTTAAAGCTCTTAGAGGAAAGGGCCTTCTCACTAGCAAAGGCAAATATATCAAAATACCATCAGACCTCTCAACAGAATAGCCCGGAAAGCAGAAACTAACGCATTTGAATCCCTGAAGGTAAATAATTGTCAACCCAGATTGCTATCCTTAGTAGAGTTGTCTTTTATTTTATTTATTTTTTTAAAGTACATTGAGGCTTTATTTTACATCTGAGAAGATGGGTGCTCCCACAACTTTCACAAGCCACAGTCATACAGCTAATTGGTTTAATTACCACATCTATTATTATTATTATTATTATTTCAAATTTTCACCTTCTCCCCTCCTCCAATTTTCCTCCCCCTCCTCCTCCCTCCCCCTCTTTCTACAGTCCAAAGAGCAGTCAGGGTTCCCTGCCCTGTGGGAAGTCCAAGGTCTTCCCCACTCCATCCAGGTCTAGGAAGGTGAGCATCCAAACAGACTCAGTTCCCACAAAGCCAGTATGTGCATTAGGATCAAAACCCAGTGCCATTGTCCTTGCCTTCTCAGTCAGCCCTCCTTGTCAGCCATGTTCAGAGAGTCTGATTTGATCACATGCTCCATCAGTCCCAGTCCAGCTGGCCTTGGTGAGCTCCCATTAGATAAGCCCCACCATCACAGTGGGTGGGAGCACCCCTCGTGGTCCTGACTTCCTTGCTCATGTTCTCCCTCCTTCTGCTCTTCATTTGGACCTTGGGAGCTCAGTCTATCTCCATCCATTGCCAGATGAAGGTTCTATGGTGATATGCAAGATATTCATCAGTGTGGATATAGGATAAGGCCAGTTCAGGTGCCCTCTCCTCAGCTGCTCAAGGAACAAGCTGGGGACATCTCCTTGGACAACTGGGGACCCCTCTAGAGCCCAGTCTCTTGCCAACCCTCAAATGGCTCCCATATCGACTCTTCCTCCATCCCAACTGTCTCATTCCCCCAAGCTCTCCCCATCCTCCCCTTCTCACTTCTCTCTCCCCATCTCCCCTTACCCTCACTCCACCACTACCCCCAAGCTCTCAATTTTTGCCTGGCAATCTTGTCTACTTCCAATATCCAGGAGGATAACTATATGTTTTTCTTTAGGTTTACCTTCCTATTTAGCTTCTCTAGGATCATGAATTATAGGCTCAATGTCCTTTATTTACAGCTAGAATCCACTAATGAGTGAGTACATACCATATTCAACTTTTTGAGTCTGGGTTACCTCACTCAGGATAGTGTTTTCTATTTCCTTCCATTTGTTTTTTACCACTGAGTAGTACTCTAGTGCGTATATATTCCACACTTTCTTTATCCATTTTTCCATTGAGGGGCATCTAGGTTGTTTCCAGGTTCTGGCTATTACAAATAATGCTGCTATGAACATAGTTGAACAAATGCTTTTGTAGTATAATAAGGCATCTCTTGGGTATATTCGCAGGAGTGGTATTGCTGGATCCTGGGGTAGGTTGATCCCGAATTTCCTGAGAAACGGCCACACTGCTTTCCAAAGTGGTTGCACAAGTTTGCATTCCCACCAGCAATGGATGAGTGTTCCCCTTACACCACATCCTCTCCAGCAAAGGCTATTGGTCTTTTTGATTTTAGCCATTCTGACAGGTGTAAGATGGTATCTCAAAGTTGTTTTGATTTGCATTTCCCTAATCGCCAAGGAGGTTGAGCATGACCTTAAGTGTCTTTTGGCCATTTGAACTTCTTCAGTTGAGAATCTCTGTTCAGTTCAGTACCCCATTTTTTAATTAAATAAATAGCATTTTAAAGTCTAGTTTCTTGAGTTCTTTATATATTTTGTAGATATCTGTGTTTCTGGTGGTCTTAGTCAACCCTTGTGAAAGGGCTGTTCAATTCCCCCAAAAAGTCTCAACCCACAGGTTAAGAACCATTGCTCTATGGCCTCTGGTTCAGTTCCTGCCTTGATATCCCTGCACTGAGTCCTTGCTTTGACTTCTGTCAGTGAGTAGACATTTATCAAACTAATTTATTTTGAAGAGCCAACACTTCGTTTATTCCATTAGTCTTCATTTTATTAATTTCTGCTACATGCTGTAGATGTGTAAGCCAAACAAAACTCTTTCTTCCCCAGACTGACTTTGGTCATGGTGTTTATCTCAGCAATAAAAAGCAAACTATGACACAAAGAAAAATGAAATTATGACCTATCTGACCTTTCCCAATACAACAAGAGTAGTTTTAAGAGTGATGTTTTAAAACTCTCAATGGTTATACTATTTTTAAAAAATCAGAAAGACTAGAGAGGACAGCTCTGCAGTTAGGAGAACTTGTTGATTTCATTAGTTACTTATCTGTTGGTATGAAATGATACCATGACCAAGGAAACTTCCAGAAAGAAGAGTTTGTTTAGGTTATTGTTCCAGGAGAACAAGAGTCCATCATGGTGGGAATGGCAGAAATGGCAGAAAGCAAAAGGCATGGCAACAGGAGCAGGGAGCTGAGAGTCTACATTTTCAAACACACAAACAAAACACACAGAGACAGAAACTCAAAAGCAGAACAAGGCCTTAAAACTCTCCAAATCCACCCTCCAGTGACATATCTTCCCCAGTAAGATTCAAGGTTACAAAGGTTTCAAAACCTCTCCAAGTAGCACCACCAATTGGGCACCAAGTGTTTGACTAGCTAATCATATAGGGAGACATTTTCAGTCAAACCATCACATTGCTCTTGCAGAGGGCCCGAGTTTTATTCATAGCACCCACAACAAGCTAACTACAACTACCCGTAACTCCCGTTCTAGGTGATCTGATGTCATCTTTTGACCTCCAGTGGTACCTCCAAGCACATTTGCACATGCATATATTCAGGAATACACACATACACAAAAAATATCTTTTATATAAATCTATAAATCTCAAATAAGTAACTTAATAATGTGCCTCAAGATCTTAGAAAAATAAAAAATCAAACAATAAATATCAGAGAATAAATTCATGCACTGAAAACTAGGAGAACAAATGAGTGGTGCAGAAGAATTGTCTGTATTCTGTCAATCATGTTTTAAATAGTGCTGATTGGCCAGGCAGGAAGTATAGGCAGGTCAACCAGAAGAAAGTAGAGGCAGGGCGATGAGAACAGGAGAATGGTAGGAAGGAGGAAGCCCATTCCTCACCAGTCCTGCCCAGACCACCAAAGAAGCAGGATGTGACCTGCCCCACTGAAAAAGGTACTGAGCCATGTGGTTAACATAGATAAGGATAATGGGTTAATATAAGCTACAACAGTTAGCAAGAATCCTGAGCTAATGGGCCTATTGGTTTATAATCTTCTGGAGACCTCTGTGTGATTTTCTTTGGGACCTTGCTTGCTGTGGGGTGCTGGGTGGGACAGAAACCCCAACAAGCAGCCCCTCATATTACAGAATGGAGCCCAAACTCATGTTACAAATGAGGTATTGGTGTTTCAAGAAAATTATTAAGTTCAGTAAACCTCTTCTCAAACTAGCCAAAGAAAGAGAAGACTCAAACTGACAAAACAGGAGTTGAAAGGGGGAGTCTATAATAGAATCCAACAAAATCCTGAAAATAATTCAGGAATATTTAGAAATCCTATACTCTTCCAAAGTAGAATACCTAGAGGAACTGGATAAATTTCTAGACCATATATGACCTAGTTTAAATAATAAAAACAAAGCTCTACGTATGTAGATCTGTAACATTCAGTGTGATAAAGTGATAAAACAAAACAAAAATTCTCCACAAAAAACAGAATTAATGAATTCATTGCTGAATTCTAAAGACTTTTCAAGAGTTAAAACCATAGTTTCTCAAACTATTCCATAAAATATGTAGAGAAGGAATACTACAGACTCACTCATTAAAGCCAGTATTACCCTGATACACAGCCAGATAAGAGCACCATATTTACAAAAAGGAAATCAGCAGAACAGCTCCTCTGCTGAAGATAAATGCAAAAATTCTAAATATAAAACCAGTAGACTATTACTCTCAAATACTTGGGGCCACCTCTGCCACTCAGTACAACACTAGACTAGTATGACCTTCAATATGACAAAAGCTGTATCTTACAAACCTATACCACCACACTAGCAAATTATACTAGTCTAGTATCCAAACACACACCCCTCTAGATTCCAAAAGCAAGACATCCAGAAATCACTTTCTGGAGACGTGAGTGAGCAAAGATTCTGCCCAGTGTCCTGGTGGCCACAGAGATCAGAGATCCTAGCCTGATTTTCGAAGCTGTCATTAAGCCAAGAAATGAGAAATGAAATTGCTTTCTCTTCCTCTATATCAGACTCTTTCAGAGCTGATCCTTGATGTCACTGGCCTCTGCTGTAGCCCCTTTATGTCTATGTGCTCATGCCGTTCTTCTCCTGAAGAGAATGGGTGGAAAGGAGCAAATTCAGGCTTCAGCAGTGACTCCCCTGTATTCCTAGGATGTCTCGCCCTGCTACTTCCCTGTTGCATTGCAGTTTCTGTTTGTTTGTTTGTTTTTACTTCCAAGATCTCTTCCTTTAGTCTCTGAGCCTTTTTCTTTCTGGGGTACCCTGGAGCACCCCTTTATATTCATCTTAATTTTGTATCAGCAGTGCCTTCCTGCATGTTGGAATTATTTTATCAGTAATATGGCCCAGAGGCCAAGAAGTTTAATAATTTAATAAAGGAATTATCCATTTTGTTCTCTCTAAAGATTCAAAAAAGAACAATGAATCATGTGTGATTCTGAAGTAAATATCTAAGTAGGCAAAATATAAGTAAGCAAAAAGAATTAAAGGTGAATTTTTCATTCTACCTGTTATTGAGAACAAATTATGAGACATAAAGTATACAGATGTATCAAAAGAATGCCATGAGAAATTGTTACAATTTTGAAAAGCTTTGCAATTCCCTAAACTTTCCTAATAAATACTTAAAGAATCAATAATGTGTGGAAAGTTTGTTAGTACATCAAAATGATTTGGGCCCATTTGATTAGTTTTCTATCTAAGAGCAAAAATTTGTTTTTATGGCACAGTACCATGCTTCAAGGCTATTCCATGAGTCTGGAACATAGAGCTCTCCAAATATTTAAGTAAACAAGTCATTATGTAAGTACAAATATCAACAAAGAGAGTCAGGCATGATTTTCAACCTTACATATTTTGAATATTAGTAAAAATAAGTCCATTAACATCTAAGTTGCCTAAAATGCTTTGGGTGTTAATGATTCAAACACAAGTATTTGTACATGAACAGTGAGTTCAATCACAAGCATCACTGAAAATAAATAAATCTGTACTTAGTATGATGCTATTCTGCCTGAGAATTGTCAGTCCGAATACTCAGTCTGCCTTTCTAGACCATTCGTTGTCTGGCTGAGAAGCCTCTCCATTGCCCAGATTACCATGTCAGTCTTGCTAGCAACTGGCTACATTTCTAGGAAGTGCCTGCATATGCAATTTTCTCTTAGGTACTTTACTTTTTTTCTGGAAAGGTACTTCCTTCTTGTTCATTTCATAAACTTCAACTCACCATTCATGGATGTTTTCCTTAAGGCTCTGTTGGTCTTTTTGATCTGGTGTTTGATACCCTTCGGTGACTACACTAAAATCAGGAACCTGGCCACGAGTACACTGATTGTTGGACTCCAGTGACTCTGGCCTTTATTATTTTCTAGTTGGTTATGTGAGAGGAGATAGCTGAATTCAGAAAATACTTTGTACTTGTTACAACCCAAATACAGTGATCAGTTCTAGATAAGGACAACAGCTATACATTTTACAGTTGTGTCATTACCCACGTTACACATATTTCTAAATATCTTCCAGTTGACTATGCATAAGAACTCAAACTATTTAAAATTTAGAAGAAAGTGCAGGTGAAATTGGTGATGCTGGGTTTTGTGAACCCAGGGAGGGAGAAATCTGTGTTTAAAAGCAATAGAAAAAAATCATAAGAAAAATGACTTTGTTTTACATATTAATGAAGCTATTTTTAATTATTGACTGAAGGAATACTTAACCTGAAAATAAGTTCTGGTCACACATTAGCATTATAAGCATACAAAGATGTCAGCAGCTGTCTGGTCAAAATTTTAGAAGGCCTGGGGAGGAGGTTCAGTGAGTCATGACACACAAGCATAGTGACCAGATGTTGGACCCCCGATCACTGAAGCAGAGCATACTACCATGCACCTTTAATCCCACCGTCCCTATGGCAAATGGACAGGCAGAGACAGGAGGATACCCAGCAGCTTAGAGGCCAGTTAGACTGCTGTACATGATAGCAAATAACAAGAGATGTGGTCTCGAACAAGACGGACAATGAAAATTGTCCTCTCCTACACACACACACACACACACACACACACACACAGAGGTATGCACAACACGCATAATGACATGTCCATGTATTTTTTAATGAATGTCTTACACAGGCTAAAGCCAAAAATCCATATTTTTATGTTACTGGTGTCTAATTGATCACATGGAAACTAAACTTTGAGAATCCTTATCTTGAGTGTAGCAACAAAAGTTCGAGTTTTCAAATGTACAGAATCTGAAGTGTTCAGTGTAGAAATCTATCTCCCAAAAAAGGAAATGAGTCACAGTTAATATTCTATTTCCTGAGTTGATATCTTTGGTTTCACATGAAATTATAGTGGGTGGCACACCTACTATTGATCTATTGAAAGATTCTGCTAATTAAACAGCTTGTGTTCTATTATAATGATAAGAACTCTGTACTTATTATATTGCTTAAAATTATCATTTCTCTGTACATGTTACAATTCACGTGCTAAGACACATATGTATATAAGTACTTCTTCACTTGGTCTTGATAATGCAGCAGCTAGATATATTGCAATTATAACATTTTATTTTCTAAGAATATCTACTCACTCTCTTTTCCAGGTTTGTAATATAAACTTAAACATTGTCTCATCTCTCTCTCTCTCTCTCTCTCTCTCTCTCTCTCTCTCTCTCTCTCTCTCCCTCCCTCCCTCTCCCTCTCTCTCTCTCCCTATGTGTGTGTGTGCACGTGCATGCGCATGTGCACACATTACAACCTGTTCATATAGTCAGGTCAGAAACAGTTTTTGATTAAAGTAATGGTGGGCTTGTCATTTATTTAGTGGGTTTACTGACAATTAAAATGACAAAGTGCTCTTTCTTCATTTTCTCTTTACTAAATTCACATGCAAGATATCAGAAAATATCCACATAACATTCATGTCTTTCTGGTTTGGGGTCTTGAAACAATGCCTTGCCGGTCACCCGGGCTTGCCTACCACTCGCTATGTAGACCATATGGACTCCACCTGGCAGTGGCTCCCCTGCCTCTGCCTCTCAAGTCCACTGATTGCAGGTGTGTACCATGTTCCCAGCTGCTTTCATGATTTTGACACTAAGCTTTTTTTTGATAAATCTCCCTGTGAGAGTCTAATATTACAAACACTTAAATTACAAAACCCTTATTATTGTTTTGTTTAACTAGATTTGTGGCCTTCCCCTTATCTTGAGCTCTTTGCAACTGTTTTACTTTCATTGCTCTCCTGTAACTGGCTTCTCCTGAGAGACAGTTCTTAGAAGACCCTGCAATCCGACCTGCTGTGACAGGCACAAGAATGAGACTCATGCTGGCTGTGCTACAGTCCCCTGGGTAGAGGTGGAGACTTTAGATCAATTTAGATTATGCTAACTGTGCTACAGTCTCCTGGGTAGGATAGTAGAGACTTTAGAGCAATTCAGCCTCTTTTAATCGTTTGAATTTTGCTTAAGAAATTGAGAGGATTGAGAATATTTTGGACCCTTTCATTCATAAATGTGTGTATTTACTAATTAAGGTCACCACAATTTCCACTTCACATTTGATTCAGTAGTAACACGAGGAAATCCAAAATGCCTCCATTTATCTAGGAGCAATGCTCCTTTTGGAATCTTGCATAAGAAGTGTACTGAAGAAAAAGAAATTTACACCACAGAGGAGGAGAAAAGGAAAAATGACTTGAATGTCTTTCATCCCGGGATGGAGGAGCCCGGAAGTTGAACTAAGGATGGTGTGGCAGTCTTCCATAGCACTGGAGGCATTTGCCTGGGTAAATGGAATCAGTTATATGTGGAGTTTGAATTAGCACAGCCCCCATAGGCTTATGTATTTGAATATTTAGCTTCCACTTGGAAGAACGTTTTGAGAAGGATTAGAAAGCATGGCCTTATTGAAGAAGATATGTCACTGGGAGCTGGCTTTGAAGTTTCAAATGACTCGTACTATTCCCATCCTCCATCTCTTACTCATGGTTGTGGATGTTAACTCTCAGCTATTCTATTTCACCCCACAATCATGGACCATAGGCCAAATCTAGTGTTTTCTTTGGTAAGTTGTCTTAGTCATGATGTATTTTCACAGCAATGAAAAAGTAACTAAGACAGGTACATACATACACACATGCCCCCACATGAATGTATGCACATACACACAATGAAAAAGTAACTAAGACTAACTACAGTATTATAAAAGTTGTGAAACATTCTCATGCAATGTTCATCACATTTTTATCTCTGATTATCACTAAAACAATATTATTCAACAGTTAAACAAGATCAGTGCATTTGTGTTGAAAATTTTAAAGATGTAGCTAGTATAAATCTATAAAAATTTATACTTGTATGAAAAATCTGATACGGTTTAAAATTTGAAAGAATTCTGACTAATAGTAATAATTACAACCTTTCTTGGATGCTAAATAGTAATCAGAAAATAAGAAGACATGATGATTGGCTCCTAAGTTTGAAACAGCAGTAGATAGTTGAGTTTTTAAAAGAGGGATATTTTTTTTCTCATTTTTTTATTAAAGATTTCCATCTCCTCCCCCTTCCCTCCCCTCCCTTCCACCCATACCCCCACTCCACCCCTCTCCAAAACAAAGGATATTTTTCAAGTGTATGAGGATGAAATGCTAATTTACTTTGCAATGATTCTTATATTAACAGCTATTTGTAAAACAAACATAGTAAAAATGACAAAGCTCCTAAAATGACTGATTTCTCAGAGGAGCTTCCCTCTACAAAAGATAAGAACTAATACAGTAACCCACAACTGAGAAACATGAAGAGTTAAAGATCTTGGAGCACTTGGTTCTAAATAGGATGTCTCTACCCAAGTCCTCCTCTCAGGGCTCAAGAAATTATGCAGAGGAGAAAGCCGAAAAACTTTAAGAAGCCAGAGGGGATAGATGACTCAAAGGAACCAGTGTCTTCTAGACACATCAAGATGACATGCAAATAAACTCACAGAGACTATGAAAATGTGCATAGGTCCTGCACAGGTCCAATAAGCACAGGTCCAGCACTAAGAGGGGAAGAGTACAGGATCTGTCATCCCTAACCCAGAAGCATTATCCAATTAATAACTGCTTACAAAGGAAAGAAAAGTTTCTACAGTGAAATTTCACTGGGTATACAAACCACACACAGGCCCCCTGCCCAGAACCCAGAAGTAGATGTAACACACACACACACACACACACACACACAAAGTCAAGGCATTTTTAGAGATTGTTTTGTCTCATATTTTAACATCACTGGCTGTTTGCTTGTATATTATGGTTTCTTATTTTGAGTTTGTGTGTATGTGCATACATTCATGTGGGGGCATGTGTGTATGTATGCATATTTAGTGTTTTTTAGTGTTTGTTCTTAGGTTTTTTTTCCTTTTTCTTTTTCATTTGTTAGTTTACTCATCTTACTTTTTTCATTGTCATTTTTATTTGCCTCTTTATTTTCTAGAGAAAGAAACAAAGCTTGGAGTTGAAAGGGTGGAAAGATGGGATGGATCTGGGAGGAGATGGATGCGAAAGATCAGAATATGTTGTATGAAAATACCTTTATTTTCAATAAAAAATGAGTTAAAAATTAAATAAATGAACTCAAGATCTATAGCCACAAAATACTGATTTATCTGTCTTATTCAATTATAGGCAATTCATATTGAAGTATCAATTATCCTATACTTATGTACATTTAAAAACGTACCCTCCATTTCTTAAATGATTGTATGGCTAAAAGGTTATAATAGCTGTCTTCTCCCGTGTTCCAGCTCACAATCCCTTCTTCCCTTCCTTTCTCAATTTAATCATCCCATTCCAGTCACCCCTGTGAGGGGTGGGTTTATATCTGCGGTTCTATTTCCCTCTCCTAACGAGGTCTACATACTCCCTCAAGTCCCTTGCTCAACACCTACACTCAGTGATGCTATGGGCTGCAGTTTAGTCATCATTTATTTAATTTTTAATATCCACATAAAAACAAATACATAGTAAAAGTTGTCTTTCTGGATCTGTGATACCTCACTCAGGATGTTTTTTTTTCCCTAGCTCCACCCACTTGCCTTCAAAATTTCATGATATTATTTCTTTAATGATTGATAATTCTATGTTGTGTAAATGCATCACATTTTCTTAATCCATTCTTCTGCTGAGGTATATCTAGGTTCTTTCCCATTTCTGGCTATTATAGAATAGCAATGAACAGGGTTGAGCAAGTCTCTCCGTGGTAGGTAGAGACAGCAAAATTAAGGGACATTTGAAGGGTAATATAGAAAGCTAATAGAGTAGAAACTTTCTAAAAATATACATACAAGAATGTGATCTAAATGAAATCACCAAGTAATGGGAAGACAGAGTCCCAACGGGCCATTGCTTGCCACCAAATAAAGTTTCCAGTACCTGGATTGGGTTACATTCAATTAAGTTGTTGGCTGAAGGAGCCTCCCAGGAACCCCCAAACAACCCAGGCTGCTGTAAAGACAATAGGTTGCTTCACAAACTGTCAGCAAGGCCCCATTGCTGAATACAACACCTACACAACTCATTGAACATGTTGATATCAAACTGGTACCTGCATAGAGCCTTCACCTCTGTTCCTTAGAACGTTGGATAGCTCAAGAAAATCCCTCCTCTCAGAGCTCAGGCAACTCAAAGGAAGAGGAGGCAGAAAGGATGCCAGTGAAATTGCTTAACTTTCGTCAGGGGTGATGAGTTTTTAAAGTAGATGGTAATTAACACAAGAATCATGACTGGACAACATTCAGAGAAGGAGAGTCTTGGGAGCACTCAGGCTTAAATGGAATGTCCTTAAACCCCTCTCCACAAAGTTCAGGGGTCCACATGGCAGAGGAGAAAAAAGTGTAGGATCTAGGGGTAGCAAACAACTCCAAGGAAACAGCATTTTCCAGGCACAACATGGGTGATGTACATATGAACTCTCAAAGACTTGTGCATGTGACAGCATGTACAGGACCTGCACAAGTTCAAGTCACACAAAATCACATCATGGAGAAGGGGAAGTGAATACAAAGTCCCACCCTAACCAGGAAGCTATTGACAACTGATACCAATTGGCACAGGGAAAATGAGTTTTCTTCAGTGGAGTGACATTGGCTCTATCAACCACCTCTCGAGACTCATGCTTAAAAACAGTCAACATAAAACCTTCTCCATGGTGTTTGTATAATTTTTGTTCTGTTGGTGGTTGTCTTGTGTGTTTGAAGATAGAGAAAAAATATGAAGTTGGGTGAGTAGGTGGGATTATCTGAGCAGAGTTGGGAGGAAGAAAAGAATGAGATCAAATATACTTTACAATTTTTTAAATTAAAAGCATAAAAACCACATGATCTGGTAAAAAATGAACCTAAACTTTGGATTCAAATAGACTAGATCAGATCATAATTGTGACAGTAGTTGGCAAGGTGTCTTTGACAAGGTCATGTATGAATTTCCATTTTATCTGTTTTCACTGGAGAGTTGTGAGGGTTTGCCAATCATTGTAAGTATGGTTTGGGCTCTGGCTACAGAAACATGCAGTCATCCCATAAATAAGCATTGCAGTTGCCCTCTTCTGCACAGCCAGTTCTGGTGTGCAGTTTTTGCAGGGAGAGCCTTTTCTAAGCATGTTACCTGGATTCACTGATCCAATCCTCTCAACACCTCCATGTGGTTAGGTCTATCATTCACACCCATTGTACAGATGAGGGAGCTTAAAGCCAATTAACAAGCATAGCCTGTGCCCAATTCAGCTGGGGTCTCTCCTTTTAGGAGCATCTCTCGCGTATGATGCACCGACAAGTCTGCATCCTTGGAATAGTTTAATTTGAGGACTGAAGGCTTGTTTTTGAGCTCCAATAATTAATCTAATTTTGTATATATTTGAAGACATGTTTGTTTAATGGAATGACAAGTATTCAAAAATTTATAAACAATCATCCTGGTTTAAGCAAATTTACAAATAAATATTTGCACACAGAGTAACTTATTTCTAGTAGAAATAAATTGTCATGCACTCTGTCAAAGATATTTATGGAAGAAAATAGAAGAATGACAAAAATACAATCATCAGTCTTCCTTCCATTAAAAGGATTTACATCTTTCATAATCGATTATACTTCCAGATAAATAAGCATTCATGCTGCAGTTTTTATATAAATTGCAGGAAAACTGAGATATAAGAGTTCTCCAAACCCCATGAATATGTATATAGTGTCTTTTTAAAAAATGGTAACTATAAAACCTTTGTCATAGTTTTATATAATATGGCAAGTGCTTCCTACAGAAATGGGAAAGTGACATGTGTGCAGATAATGGGCGGAAGAAAGCCTGGGGTCAATGCTCCCCATCAGCCCCACAGCCGATGGGAACAAAATAACCAGTGTTTTTAATCGAGACTTGAGGAAGAGCTTCCTCTTTATGGATCATTTAAATGAGAAAATGCTCAGATCTTTCCATTCTTTTCTATTGGTCCTTTAAAATAGAAGCCTGAGGCTCGAGGAGTCTCTTCACTCCTACAGGGCTGTTTGACAGGAATTCTGAAAGAATGGGGACAGATTATGTGTAATTTATCCTGCCCTTCATAAGAGTGGGAAACAGGTCAGCGGGGGATGTTCTAACAACAACCAAATTAATACAGATCAGAATAAAATCGTTCCACCTTCTGTTCATTTGTTTATAATTAAATAATAAAGGGGGTAATTCCAGATTTGTGTATTTCAGAATCCGAGCAATATGGAAACAGCACTACTAAAATGCTCCCTACAGTGTTGTTTAAGTTATTTTGTACTGTGCTGCCTAAACTAGATAACAAAAAATCAAGAGAAAGTAGGAGTAGGCTTTCATTTTCACTTGCTTTTTCATGGCTTCCATCACTAGACAAGCTTCCCCACTTGGTTAAACATTGTGTCTGTGATCGGTGCTGCTAACTACTTCTGCCTGCTCTCTAGTGCACCCCCTTCTTACTTCTGCTTTGTTTTCAGGCCAGAAGGATTTCATCCCATATCAGACTATGAAGCTGTTGAGGTCAAAGAACTCTGACTCCAAGATAGTCTATGACTCTGGCCAAACAGATGGTCTGTCTACTTCTGCCACATGACTAATTCTTGTTTATTGTGGGGCACGCTTTCTAAAAATGAGATGCTTGACCCAGAAATTAATACATAACAATAAAATGTAGTATCAGAAAAGTTAAAGAATCTGTCTTAATTCTTAGAGATTATAAGGGGTTAGTTTAAGATTTTTATGTAAATAGTAATTTAGTAAAAGGGAAAGACATGTTTTATCAAACTTATTCTGTGAATTTTTTGAGAATAAAAAACATTAGTTTATAAGTAGAAAACTCTGGGTGTTCTTATTCAGTAATGGGATGCAACTGAAATCATGAAGTTTATTATTATCAAGAAATCCTCTGTGCATGAAAAAAATTAAATACAAATTTTACAAATTTATTAGTCTATTTAAAAATGCTATGTAAATATATAAATTACATGAATTGGATATTTTGGTTCAATACCGCCACATTTTCATTTAATTGTCTTTCAGGGGAGAAATTCAACAGCACAAAAATATTTTGCTCTCCTCTCAAACTACTTATAATTTCATCACAAACCTAAAACTTAACGAACATGCAAGCAGCATGATATAGACTTCCCAGTTAGCAGCAATAAACCCTAGGAAAGGGCAGTTCTCCCGTGAGTACCAACAAAACATGGCATGTTAAGCTGTAGTAAGAATAAGGCCCTCCCCATGGATTAAGGCAAGGTGACCTAGTATGAGGAGTATGGTCACGATGATTTTCTTGTCAAAAGAAGCACATGCTTAGAAAGATTTCAAAACCATGGGCATCCATATGAATAGCAGTTCTGCCTGAATTTATTTTCCTGTCTTTCTTCATCTTTTAGTAATGTTCTAATGACATTCTGTACATTTATAAAAACATAACTCCCCCAAAACACTTTCTTTCATTTTTGTACCATTAAGTATACAAATATCTACTAATTAAGCTTTCCAGAAAAGGATCTCAAGTTAACAACGATTAATTTCATAAAGTCAGTGGTGCATACTGCTTTTCTTGATAGCATCAGAGATAACGCCATTCCTTAATGTCTGTATTCTATTCTTTTATCTCAAAATCAACACTAGACATTCCACCTTGCCTTCCGTCCTCTCGTATTAAGCAAAACTCACATCTTTCAGAACCAGACCCAAAGCATGGTGTCGCCCCTGCTCCCTGGACAGGAGCACATTTACCACTGCATGCCCTGTCTATGAAGATGAGATTCTTGTCTTGCTCGACTCCTTATCACCATATGGGGCACTATAAATATTTGTTAGGTTAATTAATCTACTCAAGTCCCCCAACTCACTCAGTTTTCCCAGCAATTATACCGAACAAATGAAAAACTAGAAAAAAAATCTCAGACCACATGACCACATCTGGTTTATAAAAGTTAAAAAATTCCTGACAGACTAATATTTGCCATTACCATAGAAATATCACACAGTTTGCTGTTTCAGAGAAGCCATTCAAAGAATTATGTAAAATTAAGGTATAAAACAAAACAGATAGTGATTTTCAACACTGTTTTGATTTATATTTTCTCTTGTTTTTCTTTTTTATTTATTCAGAAACAATTAAGCAAATTTAAAAATACATTTAACACTTTAGAAAGAATGGGAAATATACCATTCTAAGTTGCTGACACAAATTTACTACCACAAATTAACTAAAATTACAAACGTCAAAAAAATAAGGTTCATAACATCTAATCTCTGATTTTACTTGGGAGAATCTACATTCTTGAAAAAATCCAATATACATTTTAATGCACTAAAGTATTTGAAGCAGTTATGTTGATGTTGATATTTTATATAAAATAATAGAAACTCATTGTCAAATAATGGGCTAGTGGCCACGCAATCAAAATACATTCACAAAATAGACTATTAAGACTAATTATTGGGCTAGAGAGAGGGTTCAGCTATTACGTGAGTGTACTTTTCTTCCAAAGGCCCAGTTGTGATTGTCAAGTCACAACTGCCTGGAACTCTAGCTTCAGGGGTTCTGTCACACTCTTCTGGCCTCCATGGGCACATGCGTTCATTTGGCACAAACACACACATGGCATACACTCACCCAGACACATACACAAACACTTTTTTTAAAAGAACAAGTTGAAATTGTTAGTATCACAGAGAAACTAATTTGATGTGCTAGAAAGATATACAAAAGGGAAACATGAAGGTATCACTCAACGGGACCTAAGTTAGTGAAAACAGAAACCGGGAAGCACCTGGAATTTAAATGTAGCAGAGGCTTCATTAGCGAGTGGAGATACATAACAAAATCTGATCCTCTTTATCTCCTCCTCCACCATCATAAATTAATGTACCTGTAAGGGAAAATATAGATGTGAATCAAATGTGCCAAAATGTTAGCATTAAGGCCGGTTTTTAAACTCCTTTCGTAATTTTCTATAATAGTCTTTAAGGGCAAAAGCTTTTCATAACTGAGTGAAAACAAGCATTGCTCTAGAAATAAGATGGAAGTATTCGTATATTAAAATCAGGAGAAATTAAGAGACAACAATGTTTAGAGTAGTAAAAGTATTATTTATGGTACTATAATAATAGTCAAATTTTTCCTCATATTTTAAATCCATAGAATAAATGACACTGTAAGAGCGAAATTAATAGTTTCTGGGTAGGAATTATGAATTTGGAATCACACAGCAGGCAGACTTCTGAGCATGTATTTGAGGGTCTTTCCAAGGCCTAACTGAGGAATGAAGCCCCTCAAATGTATTTTCCATGCTCCTGTGGGTTAGAGTGTCAAACTGAATAAAAACAGAAAAACTGGAAAGCCATCACAACACTGGCCTTCTTTTTCCTTCTTCTTTCTTTTCCTACTCAGTGCCATGGACCAAACCACTCTTGTTGGCATACTTTGGCTGCCATGTTGCACAGTCCTATGAGCCATAATCCTGAGCCAAAAAAGCCTCCCCCCCTCACACTTTGGGTGCTGTTCTCATTTGGTTTCTATTGCTGTACTAAAAGCTGGGAGACCAATTCAGGAAGGAAGGAGTTTATTTTACCCTGTAGGTCCCAGTCCATCACAGAGGAAGGTCTAGGCAAGAGCAGAAACAGAGGCATGGAGTGGTGTTGCTTACTGCTCGCTGCATATGAGTTGCTCGGTTTGCTTCTGTATAAACCTCAGGACCACTTGTCCAGGCATGGCACCGCCCACAGTGGCCTGGGCCCTTCTACACCAGTTATCATTCGTGAAAATTCCCATGGGCTTGCCGACAGGCCAGTTTGATGAAGGCATTTTCTCAATAGAGGTTTGCTCTTCCCAGATGACTCTAGTTTGTGACACAGTCACAAAAAAAGTTACCCACACTGTTACTTGTCATACTCAGGTATTTGGTCACAACCATGAGACATCTAACTAGACAAGTGACAATGTAGGCTGCTCAGTCATCACCAGTGTATCACTCCTGGGAATGCTAATAGCAGGAGAAGCTCTAGGCAGGAGAGGGTCAGGACACATGAGATGGGTATCTTTCTTTCTCGTAACTTCCCTGCAGGCCTGAGCCACTCTTATAAATTCAATCTTTAAGAAGCAACAGTCTTGAAAGTATACAATAATTAAAATAGTTTTCACTGTAGAAATAAATATTTGAATGAACCTTAAATATTGAATAAAAAATTTCATAAAGTACACTCATTAGAATGGATTACTCTATAAAGATTTCAAAACAATCATTGCAGGCTAGGGGATGGCTCACCTTCCGTGTGAGCATCATAGCCTGAGTTCAGAAGCCTAGAACTTGGGTAAGGATGGACATAGTAGCACACATATTTGTAACTCTAGCACGTCTACAGCAAAATAGATTATGTAGACAGAAGAATTCCCAGAATTTCAGAGGCAAGTTGGTTTGCTCTACGGAGAGGCAAATAACGAGGAAATCTATCTCAAACAGAAAGAGAGGACCATTATCCTATGATAGCTAGACACATGCAAAGGCATGCACACACTTACATCCACACACAAGACACATATTAAATACAAACTTTAAAGTAAGATTACAGTTACATATCAAATGATATTGAAAAATATTTGTCTAATATTGTTAGGCTTCAAGATGAGTTACTATGTATACCAATTTCTTTATTTTTTACATTTTTTATTATTATTAAAAATTTCCACCTCCTCTCCTCCCATTTCCCTCCCCCTCCCCCCACTCCCCTTCCTCCTCCCTTTCCAGTCCTAAGAGCAGTCAGGGTTCCCTACCCTGTGGGAAGTCCAAGGTCCTCCCCCCTCCATCCAGGTCTAGGAAGGTGAGCATCCAAACAGGCTAGGCTCCCACAAAGCCCGTCCATACAGTAGAATCAAAACCCAGTGCCATTGTCCTTGGCTTCTCAGTCAGCCCTCATTGTCAGCCACATTCAGAGAGTCTGGTTTGATCACATGATCCATCAGTCCCAGTCCAGCTGGCTTTGGTGAGCTCCCATTAGATCAGTCCCACCATCTCAGTGGGTGGATGCACCTCTCGCAGTCCTGACTTCCTTGCTAATGTTCCCAGGTGTCCAAGGAGATGTCCCCAGCTTGTTCCTTGGGCAAGAGAGGAGAGGGTGCCTAAACTGGCCTTATCCTATAGCCACACTGATGAATATCTTGCATATCATCATAGAACCTTCATCTGGTGATGGATGAATATAGAGACAGAGACCCACATTGGAGCACTGGACTGAGTTCCCAAGGTCCAAATGAGGAGCAGAAGGAGGCAGAACATGAGCAAGGAAGTCAGGACCACGAGGGGTGAGTCCAATTTCTTTTTGATTAGGAAGCAAAATATTTACATTGAAAATAATAGAAAGAAAGCTTAAAACAAAGGTTAAATAGTAGTTTTCAAAGTTGGATTGTACCATTGTTTTTATCACTATTCCTATTTCAGATCTTAGATTTTTTAATAGTTATCATTATATTTAAAAATGTTTTAAAATATATAATGGAGAAAAACTAAGAAGTAAATAAATATTAATTATGCAAAAACTGTTCGGGATATTTTCTAGCTTTCTGAAGGATACACGGAATTATTCTACCCACTAATCAAATCTCACAGCCATTTCTCATATAAATATATACTGAAAGACACACGAAGACAATCACATCCAATATCAGGCAAATTTGGAATAATTTTTTAACTCAATTATGATCAGAGCTATAGACTTATAATTAATACATATGCTTTCCAAGATATACCATCATCTCTGTATTGATCTGTTGAAGGTATTAGTCTATGTCATCAGAATAAATACCTAGCTATTTTTAAACACCAAATCCACATTGATTTAAGGAAAGCATGGTCCCTAATTTCAGGAATTGCACTATACCTGACACCATTCTACATTTGAACGAGTCAGGGTCTCTTGATTTCACAATAGTATGCTAACACTTTCTCCTAGATACTGAGCAGGCATCAGCACAAGCTTCATGTGTTCAATGACAACAGCAAGTATCTGCCCTTCTTGTTATACTTGGCAAAACCTCAGTAGTGCCTGTGACTAAAGACTGAAGTTGATAGCATTCAGAAAACTTGTTCCTCTAAAGGATGTGGACATGGCCATTCCTATACAGCAAGCTCTGTCATAGGAAAGCAACATGGTTGGCTTGCCCTTAATGGCTCACAAATGCTGTTTCCAAAATGCAGGGTTCATTTATATATCTACTCAATCAATAGAAAAAGAAAACACCAAGCTTATGTCATATTTTATCAGCTCCTACACAAAGTTATCTGTTTTATTGTTAAACAGCATAGCTTCAAACACCCAATTATTAAATTAAACACTTTGAAGCATTAGACAAGAGAGCCAACTAACTTACTGCCTTTTTCATATTTTATTGTGTCATAAGGAAGCTCTGAGATTTTTAGATTTTTTTACCTTAATTTTAAATAAAAATTAGATTAATAGCCATAAATCCATTCTGAAGGTATTTGGTTTTGGAAAGTTGAGACACTTGATGATAGCTAAAAATATATACTACTAGTTTTTAAATGTGTTCCTGTGCTCTTCCAAGAGGAGCTACTCTGGGGACCAAGGGAATGGTCTTAGTTTTGAACCCCGGTTCTAAGTAGGATGTACTCAAAGCAGGTGGTTATAATATTTTTACATATCGGAATTTTAATATACTTTTTTGGCAGACACTTTTAAAGAAGAAATAAACTGGGCAGTGGTGGCACATACCTTTAACCCCAGCACTCAGGAGACAGAAGTAGGCAGATATGTGGGAGTTCAAGGCCAGTCTGGTTTATAGAACTAGTTCCAGGACAGCTAAGGCTCTTACACAGAGAAACTCTGTCTCAAAGAAAACCAAAAAGAAAAAAGAAAGGAAGGAAGGAAGGAAGGAAGGAAGGAAGGAAGGAAGGAAAGGGAAGGAAGAAAGAAATAAAATATTTTAAAGCATCTACTAAGTGTAGAAACTATAGCACACAGAAATAAGGTATACATATTGAAGAAATTACCAATAAAGATGATGTTATATTATTATATGTGTTATTAATAATACTCAAAATTCCACTGATATTATTGGGCATTTACAAAAGATTTATAACAGGTCGATATGGGTAAACAGGAAAAATAGTATAAACAAGGTAGACTTCTTACATGAGACTTTGTCCTTCTATCTGCCTTTCTTCTACAAAAATTCTACCTAAGTAGCTGCTGGGAGCCATGTGATTTCTTCGGGGGACAAGGTCTGAGAACAGCATGACCAAGTTTTTCTTGTGGCAAGGCCATGGAAAATTTAACCTATTTTTGGACAGGCTGATGGACAGTTTGTTTTACAATTCTGGGCATGACTCCAGGAGCCTATGTGCTACCTGTTCTTCTTGCTTCCTTTATACAAATTATTGCTGGCTGCCTCTAGTTTCACTTTCTTAGAGCTAGGGATGAAAACTTCTCTCCGATGACACTCTTCTGGGTGAGCAAGAGGGTGTGTTGTTAAAAATATACAGTGAACCTGGTTCAGCTCCTAAAACCTTTGATGCTTCAAGTGTGACCATGAGTTCAGGCTTCTCAGGGGCAGGGTGTCACCTTTCCATCGCACTTTGTGAGAGTCACAGTAGTTCATGACATTACAAATTGGCACATCTGTTTTGGAGAGAATGATTTTAACCACAAGAGTCTAGGAGAAATGCCACCAGTAGATGAAATTAAGAGTTAATGGGAATGGTCTTAGAACAGAGAATGAAACAGAACCATAGAAACCCACAGCACCCTCATTTCTCTAGCTCTGCCAATACCGTACTGGTCAACACTGTGGAAAGCTGAGCGGAAGGGGACATGCGAATAAGAGATAAGCAATGTCAACTATTAAGAGCGAGTTAAGTTATTTAGTTTACGGGGTGATAGGAGAAAACCTGGTTTATCCCCATAGGAAATAGAGTAGTAAAGAATGAAGAATGAATTGATTCAGCTTTGGCTGATGAGTTAATTGTGGGAATTTAGATTTGACCAGAGGTAAAATGTTAATCACTAAAAACAAACCCTCTTTCACTTTGCTTAACCACAAATGCTGCCAACTAGACACACTATTCTGCCTGTAGGTGTGCTTAGTTAGAAAACTTCCTTTGTTGCTTGCAATACTGCTTATGCTTTTAATATTAAAACTATAAATCAAATAGATAAGGGTTACTTGTGGGAAAGTTGGGGAACAGAAGGGGAATGAGGTAAGGGAACGAACTGGCAATTGCTGCAACCACTATTAGAAACTTAAGGAAATAAATTTGATTGTAAAAATGTTCATGCAGACTATTGAAACTGTATAGATAAAAACGGCTCAGGCTATCCATGACCACTTGTTTGAAACAGCTGGTCAGAGTTTCATCATTGCACCACCTTCACACATCTGTCCCCAGTCATCGGACCCATTGGGAATCAGGAGTTAGTCTCCCAGCAGGTAGCCTTCCCTTAAGGGATGAAGAATAGGCGCCTGAAGATCAATTCACATATGACTAATTTTACCTTTTGAAAGATGTTAGGAGATGGTTATTAAATGTTTGAATGTGGTTGATCCTGCTAACCACTAAGCTGTTCAGCAGCTGAGTACTTGTGTAAGGTTTCATGAATGTCATTTATTGTTTACTCAGCTCCATCATTAGTGCTGAGACCTTTCTGACATGGCCTGTGTAATACACTCTTGCCTTCCTTTGCACAACCAGTTATAACTTAAATCAGCTGAGTATTTTCTCTAGTCTCAGAGAGAATTATTGCCTGTCAGATTTCTAACCTTTAATAATATTTCACCACCCTTAGAGTTAATAGAATTATTTGACTGCCGTGAATGTGGCAGACACCAATAGAAAAGCTTATTTCTGTTTATACCTTAGGCAGAAAGAGTGTGAGACTGCTGACCAAGAGTGTCTGAATATCAGAGTATCTATAGCCTTACAGGGAAGACTTGTTAATTAGCTAAGCTCCTACATTTAACCCGCCATTACTTGTGTTTTCCTGCAGAATTCATTCTTCATATCATTTTTGCCATCCATTCAAAGGTATTTCATGTACGCACTTTTTGCCTGCAATTTAATTGAAAGGGATAAGCAGGCTTGGTCAAGTTAGAATTAGCGTAGCTGCTTCTTTTCACTCCATTCCCATGTAGAACACAGCTACCGCTGATTCCAAAGGGATCATTTGATTCACACAAGTTCTTAAGATAGAGAGTACGATGGGAAATGAGTGGCCAGTTAATAGTGTGAAGTTGTTTCTTTTATAAAATGTCTCCCACAAATCCCTCTTAACTACTCTTTTCACATGAAGCCAAAGTCCCACCTAATTATTTGTACCTGCTACTTTTAGGAGACTATCACATCCTCCACGTTGTTTGTCTCCAAATGCCACTAATCCCGTGGCTCTTTAACTCAGTATTATCGAATTACACAAATAACTAGTTGGGTGAACCCTAGCTGTGAGAAATGTTTTTACACGATGGCATTTAGGTCCTTTTTCGTGAAGTGTTACTAGTGTTTCCCCATTCTAAACAGAAGTGGTCCAAGAAATTGGCAAGTGTCCCCTAGAACATAACCATACATGAAAAGCATGTTTCTTGATTCAACTGTTGTTCAAGACTTATTAAAAAAATGTTACTAGACTGAACCAGATGTACTTAACCAGAAGCCCAAGAAATCAAGTTTACAGTGTGTGTTTTACCTAGCAAGCCCTCAAGGATCTTCATGCATGTCCAAGTTGAAGAGCCTTGGCACTAAGCCAGCCTTAGCACTGTTGGATGGAGAAATACACTAAGTCAAATAAGTGAATATTTTGTTAAAATGTACATTCTAAAAGGATATATTTTTAAAATTTTTTTTGGTGTTTGGTTTTTTTTAACCTGTTTGTGCCTGTGTTTATGTATGTATGTGCCATATATGTGGAGTGGCCTTGTGGAGATGAAAGATCATTTGGGGCTGTAGCCATAGGTGGGTGTAAGCCTCCTGATGGCACACTAGGAACCTAATGTTAGTCCTCTGGACGACCAGCAAGTACTCTTTACCTCCAAACCATCTCTCCAGCCCCTACACAGACATCCTTTTTCCAGAAAAACATTGAATTACGTTCTCTATAGGCATAGCTTAATAGTGCCGTGTATGTGTGTGTATGTGTGTGTGTTCCTGTGTGTATGTTTGTGTATGTGCCTGTGTGTGTGTCTATGTGTGTATGATTACATGTCTATGCATGTGTGTCTATGTTGTATGTGTATGAGTGTGTGTCCATGTGTGTTCTTGTGCGTGTGTCCAAGTATATGTCTCTCTCTCTCTCTCTCTCTCTCTCTCTCTCTCTCTCTCTCTCTCTCTCTCTCTCTCTCTCTCTCTCTCTCTCTCTCTGGGTGTGGGTGTGTGTAGTGAGATTTCATTCATATTTTAATAAATAAAGCTTGCCTGAAGATCAGAGAGTAAAACAGCACCCCTGATCAGCCTTACAAACCAGGCAGTGGTGACACACACCTTTAATCCCAATAGCCATACTAGTTTGCCATAGAGACTGAGCGGTGCAGGCTTTAATCACAGCCCTAGAGAGGAATGTAAAATAGGAGGAGACAGCTCTCAGACACCATCTCAATCTGAGATTCCTGGAGGCAGGATTGTCATTTTGGACTGAGGTAGAGATAAGAGTCTGTATTTGTCTGTTTTGCTTTTCTGACCTTCCGTTGAACCCCAATTTCTGTCTCTGGATTTTTATTCATCATGCTACATGTGTGTATTCTGGTCCACGTGTTCAGTCCACAGATGCTCTTCACAGTGACAGAGACTATTCCCTTTGCCCAGGCAGGCTCACTAAAGTGTTCCCCAGGCCTCCAGTCCACCTTGTGTCACGATCCTTCAGTCTCACTTCTAGAAATGTTATCCTCAGCTGTGGTGGGTCATTTAAGTATTTTACATTTGCTAGTTCTAATGGCTCAATCTCTCAGTCTCACTGAATTACCCATCCCAACAGAACAAGCTTTTCTTAAAAAAAAAAAAAAGCCATGTTCCTCACCAAGGTCAGAAAATTCATTTCCAGCTGAATATGGCTTTATCTTGTAGACACTACTGAAGATTTCAAAACAACACGAATTGTGTCTTACTGAATTTTTTCCTACTTTCTCTTCCATTGCTTCAATACTATACACAAAATATCTACCTTCTGGTAGGACTGGAATGAATGGTTGTTTTACCACTGCATGAGAAGGACTGAAGCTGAAAGTCATGAGCTTCCCCATTTGCTGTTTCTTTAGTTAAGTTCACCCAATTCTTCTCTTCTGTCACCTTTAAGTCCTCATATATGAGCTAAGCAAAAAGGAAGCATTGATCCCAAACAACCCAGTCAATAGGCAAATGGCTGCTTAAGCTCCAATTCTATCTGCTCCCTGCAGCTTGCTTACTTTTATAGCCAACACAGTCAAAGCAGGCTCAAGTGCCAACATCCACTGAAGGTGAAAGGAAAAAAAACAAAAGTAGGTGGCTGCTTTTCTGTGACTTATAACACATTTCTTTATGCTGGGTGATTCTAGTTGATTATCCTTAGTTAATCATCATCATCAGGGCAGTTTTTCTGCTGTTTGCCTGCCTTAAAAGCCAACAGAGAAAACACCTCAGACCTACAATGGAGTAAGGTTCATTCTCTTGACCCTAACTTGAATATTTAATCAGAAGATAGAAGCAAGCGAACAAATAGATACTCCTACACGAGTACCTGTTGCAATCATCTCAGGTATTCCTTGAAAGTTATATTGCTGCTGAGGAAAGAATTGAGTGGGTAAGAAGGCTTGCCTGCAAGCACAAGGACCTAAAATTGAATCCTCAGAACAAACATTTTTTAAAAAAGAAAAACAAGCTTGTCCTTGTGAGCCTGTAGCCCAATCCTTGTAGGACAGAAACAAGTAGATACCATGAGCTCACTGGCCAGGCAGCCTAGTCAATACAGTGAGTTTCCATGTCAGTGAGAAACTCTGTCTCAATGCAATGAGACAGAGGTAGAGGGGATCCCAAGCTTATACACACGATACACACCGCAGAGCACACACATATGCAGAGTTGTGGGGAGAGGGAGGGAGAGAACATAAAGATTAAAAATAATTAAAAACAAAAGTTTCACTGCTAAGCAAATGAATCAAAATCTCTGGCAGAAATCACAACTCAACAAACTCTAGGCTATACTCATGCCCACTGAAGTTTGAGATTTATATACCAAATAATTTGCTATTTATTCTTGAGAACTATAATGAAAAATAAAAGAAAAATAAAACTAATAATTAGTTATCATTTCAAAATAGATAAGTAATTATATAGTTAGTTAACATTGTACAATAAAAAGAAAAATTATGCTAATATTAGCAAAATTGCTACTTTCCTAAATCAGTATAGCTTCTAACTGATTTAAAATACTCATCTTTCTTCATGCCCATAGATTAGTGTAAAAACTTCTTATTCTTTTTTTTTTCAACAGATAGGCTACTGCAGAGATCCACAACTGGTCAGATTTCTGAGAATACATGACTGTGGTGCACCCATTGAAATAAATACATTACAACAATACCCCTACAACTAAGTCTCAGAGAACATCACAGAACGGGGCTAGAAAGATTGTAAGAGCCAGAGGACTAGGGCTTGTGTTGAAAGGCGGTGTTCTATAGACACAGCAGCAACGATGCATCCGTCAATCTTCAACAATATGACTGTTCGCAACAGATTTGCACAGTGACCATGAAGATGGAGAAAAAGTTCACAAGGTCCTGTCCCTAGAAGAAGAGCTACAAGTTGTCAATGACTGATGAGGGAAACAGAACCAGTTTTCTCCAGGGATGAGCTCCCTAACAGAATGTGTAATTCCAAATGGTCAGCCATAAACACATGTATTAATTGAATTTAGTACATTTTATACACATATGCATATAAATACACATGTAGCTAATAATTATATAAGAGGAGGTCAAGAAGTGTAGAAGTGAAGAGGGGTGAAAATAGAAATGTGGAGATGATGTACGTACAGCGCACCCATGCACGAAATTATAAAACATAGTAAGTAAAGCTAAAAAAAAAATTATATTAACATTTTATAAGGAGAGAGACTTACAAAAATTTTATTTGAGGACAAAGCAGATTTTGTTTAGCAAAGTGGCATATTTGATAACTTAATAGTAAAAGTAGATATTAAATATGCTACAGATAAATAACCTATCCATGAACCAAACAGAGAATTAAGAACTAAATAGCTATTTGGTATATAGAAGAGGGGAAATATAAGAAAACGTGAAGAGCCATAGCAACATGAGAGGCTGAAAGTGACATCACTGAGAGCCCAATAGACAAGACAGCCAGTAACACTTTCTTATAGCCAGAAACATGCAAGGAGATGCTAAAGGTGGTACTACTTAATAAAAATCTAAGTTGCTTGTGAATCACAGTTTACTCATGACAGTTACACTTGGTGGTACATGTGGCAGCAAAGAGGTAGGAACTTTACATTTTCACATTATATTACAAATTACAGAGGGTCAGAAGTGAGAAGCAGCATAAAAGGAAGAAACTGAGAATAAAAGGAATAAGAAATAAAGGCTGAAAGGAACTGTAGTGGTTAGCTCCATCCCCAGAGAATCCTCGCACATGCTAAACATTTCACTAGACAATCCATGGAAAGTGGTTAAAGTAATGTTACCTGAGAGGTAAGTGACCTCATGCCTTGGATTCTGGGGGGAAAAAAAGACTCTCCGAGTTAAACAAAAAATAAACAAGCAAACAAATAAATAGAGCTTGTTTTTAAAAAGTATGTGTGAGTCATTCTAAAAGCTATAAAAACTATTACCAAATGTGATTCTCATAGTAATTCTACAGGTTTTTATTTCCCATGTTACTGAAGGGCACAACTCCATAGTACCTTGCCCGTTCCACCCTAGCTTCAGCTTCCTTTTCATGTGGAAGTCACAACAGTTCTCAACCAGACGTTCACACTGAAAATCATCCGGACCCTTAAAACAATTCAGACCTCAAAGGGAAATACAGGTCTGTAGCTCTAAGGCATTACTTTTGAGAACTGCTAAAATAGAAGAGTAGGTTTTTTACACTTCTATTTTAGAGGTAAATATTATCGAGATCTATCCTGATTTTTCTGGTTCAGGATGAGAGGGTTTTGTAGGCAGCCATCCATTCAGAACCTTGACTGGCTTTTAGAGAATGAATAGTGTGTGCTTACTTGTTTGTTGTATTGAATTAATGTAATTCCAAATCATATTTGACTAACAAACTTTGCAAAAATTTCCCCCTCATTTCCCTTTGTCTATGAAAAAAAATCCAGATAATTCTAGATGGCAGCAATCTGAAATAGTAGCTATCAGGAAGGGCTCCTGACACTTAAGATAACCTTTTCCTTTTCCACTCCTCAAATCATCATGCCTTCTATCCATATACCGACTTTGTACGCTGCATCAGGAACAGTGGCTAGGACTTATTTGCCAGACTCTACACTGTGGCGTGGGAGGTCCTTCTGTCTATGTGTTGCTTTTTTTGCCTAATGAATAAAGAACTGAGTTGGCCTATTGCATGAGAGGAGAAAGGCATGGTTAGAGAGATGCGATGGAGCTGCAGCCAGAGTCAGACATGCCAAAACTTGGTGGGTAAGCCATTGCCATGTGGCGATACACAGATTAATAGAAATGGGTTGAATTAATATGTAAGAGTTAGTCAATAAGAAACTAGAGCTACTGGGCCAAGGAGTGATTTAATTAATACAGTTTCTGTGTGGTTATTTTGGTTCTGGGGTGGCTGGGACGAACAAGCAGACAGCAGTTGGGAACCAACAATCACCCTCCCCTGCAACAACACTGTATGAGGGTTAGGAACAGTGTCTAGGATAGCAAGTATTTACTATTATCTTTGCTATTTTAATTCTCACCTACACAGTTTTGTGTTACTTGTTGGCCTTTACTTTAATTATATACAATGCACCAACAAGAAAGGAAAAAGATTATTTTCCTTTTATCAACTTGAGTATGTCTATGTTATCTTACAAAAGTTAAACTGACCTCAGACCTGGGGTGCACCTTGACTTTTATATATAAAGCATTAAATTTTCTCACTGAGCTGCTGCATAAAAATTTGAATGATTTTAAAAATACTTCTATAAATAGATAAAAATTACCATAGCAGTTCATAAAAATGTCCGGTTCCATAATCATCTCTCTGTGTTCCAATATCCTGCTTCAGACTGCCAGTGGTCTTCGCAAACCAGCACACATTTCCTCCAAATGAGCTGTAATTGGGAAGTGCACGAATCCCCTGTGATGTTAGGCTTTGTGCCTTGCTCATCTGAACAAAGGACAGAAAGTAATGATGCTTGAGGGCAACAAGGTGAAACCAATGAAAGAAGCCACTCCAATCACGTTGAGGCAAATGAGCCCTCATTTATTTGAAGTGCACTGATTATCTGATTGTTACCTTAACACAGTACCTACAGTGAAGGTGCTTGCTATGAAAGCACAAACTGTACAACATCTTGGGACCATTAACCTTGGTTACATATTAGCCTTTGTATTATAATTCATTACCACTAATCCTGATATGTTTAGAGAAAAGATTGGACTTATTTTACTTCAGACATGTGCCTCCATCTATGGTAATTTTATTCTTTTGATATTCTATTCTCTTGACTCTTATACACCATATACTATAGATAACAACATTAATATCAGTGAGGACTCTCAGATAAATATGTTTAATAAACTTCAGAGATTTCTTTTTCTTCCTGAGGATCGCTTTTATTAATTACCATACAAAATAATAGGTTTCACCATTTTATTTTCATATCTGTATGATGAAATGATAGATACTGTTGCAATTTTTCATATTCACCACTCATTATCTTTCCTTACACCCTTCTATTGACTCCTTTCCTCCCCCCAGTAATGCTTCTCTGTTTTCATGCCATGTATACACCTATGTGCACATATGCATATGTATGCATATAAATGTTTAAACCTAGATTCTTCTTGAGAGAAGACATGTAATATTTGTCTTTCTTCTCCCCTGTGACCCTCAGTTGTTGCCCGCATCCCCAGCACATTTAAACACTTTCATTCCTCATTCAATGCCCTTTTACTTCCATGCCCTGCAAATGTTTTGTCTAGCTTACACACATAAGAGAAGGTACTCCATAACTACTGCCTTTCTTGTAATGGCTCTTTTGCTCATTCATCATCCTCTAAATTAAATAAATGACACACATCTGGTAATGAGTGACCAGGATGGTTCCATTTCAAAATTCTCCTTTAAAAACAATTACTTTCTAAAAAGGTATGATGTATCTCTGTGATGTAGTTTAGTATGAATCTATTATAACATGTATATGTCTACATATTACAATATTTCTGTTGCCTTAAATGCAACAAAGTTTGTGAATATTTCAAAGGTAACTGTGCCTGACGTCCGGCCATGTCATTTGTCTGAAGTGAAGAGAATGACTCTGTTCATTATGAACCAGTGTTTCCTGGGAAGACTCTCTCCAGTTTACATTGCACAGCTTATGCAACTTTCTCTCCTCTTCTGGCATTTATATCCCTTTGTTTTGAAGAAAAAAATTAAATAAAATAATTGATTTCTCTAATAAATGTCCCCCAATGTGTTTTCCACATTAAATTAATATATGCATATATCAAATTACAATTATAACTTGCATATGCTCCATACTAGCTAAAGAATGTACAATTTGTTTTACATTTTCATATGCTGGTCACATACACTGTTGAAAATTTGATGATGATATAATGCAGGAAGATAAAATGGTAAAATGTATTCATTTTTAAAATTACAGTACATGGCATAGTTAGCTAACTGAGCCAGTCTTAAGACTCTCCATAATTGGAGAATATTAGAAAGAAAATATAATACTATTATATAAATTGTAGCATTCTTTCACCTTTCAGTTAGAGTCATCTTTCTTAGAGAGAAAGGGATACAAATTATATAAGAATATACTTTAAAAGACATTGGAAATGCTTAAAGACATAAAATGTCTACATGAATGAAAAGGCTTAAGAAAAACTAGGATTTTTTATGATGAAATTGCCCTCATTACAAAGATAAAACACATATATCTATAAATACATACACACACACACACACACACACAGTTGTTTCTCAGCTTGCTGCCCAGAAATCTCTTGGCTATCTTGCTGCTATTTCAGTTGTGTGAAAGTCTTGTTAATAGTATCACTGTGTGCTCAATAAATGTTTCTAAGCATTATGACTGACAGCCTAGGGGTATATAACAGAACTATAAGCTGTGGTCCCTTTCAGTAAAGCACTTTCAATAATCCTGATAATTTATCCCACACTAAAGGGTATAGCTAGAATTTTGAAGAAACATACAAACAAGCACAGATTAAAAGAGGGCACAAAACGGCAGTGTGCTGAGTAGATAGACCTGCAGATGATCTCAGTGAGAAAGGCTATTAGAATGCTTTAAGCAAGATACTGGATTAAAGGATTAAAAAAGCATAAACTAGAGACTGGGGAGTTGGCTTAGTCTGTAGATTGCTTGCCAACCAAACTGAGAAAACCAGAATTTTATCCCCAGCCCAAGCAGCACATGTCTGTAATCCCAGTCTTAACAAGGCAGAGAAAGGAGGATCCTTGTCCCAGGTTCAGTGAGAGGCCTTGTTTCAAAAGGTAAGGTGGGGAGCAATTATGAAAAACACCTGTCTCCACATGCATAAGAACACTCCTGCACACAGACAGACAGACAGATGACAGACAGTCAGACAGATAGACTACAGATGTGCACACACACACACACACACACACGCAGCAAAAATTAACAAACAAGGAAAGGAGAATAAGCTGGAGGTATAGTTTATGATATAACATATGCTTAGTATGCACCAGCACCTGAGTTTGGTCCCAGCACCAAAGGAAAAAAAAGAATGTCAAAGAATGGGCAAGAAATAAATTATGAAGTGATGTCCTTATAATATCATCAGTTCTGTGTCTTATACAAGCTGTACCTTTTGTTTTTAATTTATCTTATTTACGCAGAGAGATACACGATAGACAGACTGACTTCCTGCCCCAATCTTGAGGCCATTAAAAACACACATTAAGGAGAAAGGAAAAAGATGGTATTCATTAGTTATCTCTCATCAATGAAATGTTGTAAAGAGGTTTATACTCAAAAAAAACCCAAGCCCTTCTGTATCAATAATGAATACATAGAATCATCACTATGTATGCCCTGTGATCTTCACAAATCCTGTCCTCCCAAATCACACAGAATGGGACCCCTAAGAGGAGTATGAAGAAAGATGTCTTCCCCTCTGCATGTACCTAAGTCTTACTAGATGCTGTTTTATAGTGATAAAAGTATTATATAGCAGATAACTTTAGAAGAATTTTACATATATTACTTAATCCTAAAAACCACAATAAGCCATTTTTATTCCCATTTTGTAGGCAAGACCACTGAACCGCAAATAAACAACTTAATGTGGAAACATGACCAGCGGTAGTACTTTGGGTGTTAAATGCATGGCCTTAGATGGCAAAGCACATGCTTTTAAAGGTAACATTTGACTGCCTTTGTATGTGCCATGTGACTCTTATAAAAACTGGCTGTCCAAAACTAACCATAAATAGTATCTTTTCTCTTATCTGGCCTCTTGAAAATATAGTAAGGATTAATTTGATGCCTATAAAGTGTTTTGACCCCTCATAAAGACACCCATGTGATTAGAATTCATTAATTTCCATTTGCTCTTCTTTTGAGTCTCCAATTACAGCATCTCACAGATAGGCAGTCTTGGAACCAATTGACTTTGATTCTCTCATGCCACATTCAAGTTGTAATCAGTTGCTATTTTATTATAGAAATAGCATCCCTAAAATTCACTCATTTTACACTAATTTTTGATGCTTAAGCCATCATTAGTCTCAGTTATTGTAATCTCCTTGGAGTACTGCATTTTACCTTGTTAAGAGGAAATTTTAATGGAAATTGGTCCCTAATACCCATCAGGTGGGAAAGAAAAAAGTTCATGTGTTAATCAAGAACAAATAATCTCATTCAAATATGCACATTCTTAAGTTGATCTCCGCTTTGAAATTTGCCTCAAGTCTCAATTCCACTGTGTACTTACAGGTTATCTGTATTTTATCCCTGCCTCTTACTTTTTAAGAATATCTTGAGACAGACTTTGCAACCTACAAAGGAACTTAGAGATAACATAAGACATCGGAGAGGCTAGAGAAAGGGGGATCGCGAATATTGTAGCTCATTTGTGCATGGTCTGTCAGGGAAAGGTGACAGAGCTGGATGGATCGAATCCTAGTCATGCTGTCCTCAAGTGCACATCGCTCCTCATTTCCCACACAATTGCCCTCCCCATGGGACTAAACATGTCACTGCAAATGTCTTTTAAATCTATTCCTCACTTCTCTCCCAGATTCCAGTCCTGCATTTCGAACAACTTACTGGAACATTAGAGGAAAATGTTAATATCGACAACTAATTTCATTATTTTCCCACCACAACCCATTTATCTCCATCTACTGACTGCTTCCTCATCACTCAGTCCCATGAGCGAAATGGGGTATAATGGATTTGGATGTTCTCCAGAGGAAAGATGGGAAAGAAAGCTCAGGTCATCACTGTCTCTGGCTAGAAAAGCATTACTGAGTCCATTTTTGCTGATTTCTTTTTGCAAAATAGACAAGGCTCAAAGAAAGTAGGCCTACAAAAACAGACTCATTTGGCTTGTTCCACTTAGAAGAAAAACCCTTTGATAGATCACATGCAAGAGTGTGTAAACAAGTGAGGTCCTGACCTCATCCATTAAGACTATATGAAGACCATAGAACTAAAAACAATCTCCTATGTTCATGAATTTTAGAAAACTATAAAGCAGAAGAAGGTTTTAGTGTGGCAGGAAAGAAAGGTGAGAATGAGATGTTAAGATTGGCATCATGAGAACTAGGGAGGCGACTCACTCAGTAAAAATTTCTGTAAGCACAAACAGGAAGACCTGGATTCAGAGCACTAGCAATCACATTAAAACAGGCTAAATATGCACACCAGTAATGGGTTAGGAGAACAAGTTAATCCTGGAGCTCACTGCTTAGCCAGTCTGGCCAACATGTTGGCTCTGGGTCCACTACGGCAACCCTGTTTCAGAGAAACAAGGAAGATAATGAGGATGGAAGATACCTAATTTCAATCTCCAACCTCCACATGTACCCATGCAAATGCATGTGTATCTGTAAGCACACATGCCCAAAACTCACACCCAAACACATACTCTACACACATGCCCACATGCACAGTTTTTTTTTGAAAGGTTAGCATGTGAAATAAGGCAGATAGATGGCAGAGAGAGACTGGAAATCCCTCTCCGCCAATGAGAATCTGTAAGAGATGAGGTACATGCAGAAAAATCCTATAGTATGTAAACGCAAAAGAAGACCAGCACTCCACAATGGCATATGAAACACCATAACCCCTTTGGCCTAGGACCATTGGTATTTTCCCAGCTCTGGCCCAGTCAGTCCATCATTAGAAGTGTTCTATTTTTAATCAACTGACTGGTATGCATGTCTAGTCCAATTTTTCTATTCTGGAACCCAAGACCCTGGACATCACAATGGCACCCTCAAGACTCCCATGGGATGTACTCACTCATAATCGGTTTCTAGCCATAATTAAAGGACATTGAGCCTATAATTCGTGATCCTAGAGAAGCTAAATAAGAAGGTGAATCCAAAGAAAAACATATAGTTATCCTCCTGGATATTGGAAGTAGACAAGATTGCCGGGCAAAAATTGGGAACTTGGGGGTGGGGTGGGATGGGGGGATGGGAGGATGGGGAAAGAAAAGTGTGAAGTGGAGGATGGAGAGAGCTTGGGGGAATGGGATGGTTGGGATATAGGAAGAGTGTATGTGGGAACAGGGAATTATATATCTTAATTAAGGGAGCCATTCTAGGGTTGGCAGAGACTTGACTCTAGAGGGGATCCCAGGTGTCCAGGAAGATGCCCCCAGCTGGTTCGTTGGGCAGCTGAGGAGAGGGAGCCAGAAATGCCTATTGCCATACTCATGAATATCTTGCATATTACCATAGAACCTTCACCTGGCGATGGATGGAGATAGAGACAGAGCCCCACATTGGAGCACCGGACTGAGCTCCCACGGTCCTGATGAGGAGCAAAAGGAGGGAGATCATGAGCAAGGAAGTCAGGACCGTGAGGGGTGCATTCACCCATTGAGACGGTGGGACAGAACTAACGGGAGATCACCAAGCCCAGTTGGAATGGGACTGATGGAACATGCAACCAAACCAGACCCTCTGAATGTGGCTGATGGTGGAGGCTGACTGAGAAACCAAGGACAATGGCAATGGGCTTGGACTCTACAGTATGGACGGCTCACTGTGAGCCTTGTCAGTTTGGTTGCTCAGCTTCCTGGACTTAGGGGGAGTTGGAAGGACCTTGGACTTAACATAGTGAAGGGAACCCTGATGGCTCTTTGGCCTGTAGAGGGAGGGAGTGGGGGTATGGGTGGAAGAGAGGGGAGGGAAGGGGGAGGAGGAGGGGAGGAGATGGAAATTTTTAATAAAAAATGAGAAAAAATAAAAAATAAAAAAAATTAAAATTAAAAAAAATAAAAAAGCCATTATGGTTTTTGCTGCTAATGCTGGATCTGGAAGCCCCAATTGATTCCCATTTTTGTGAGTCTACAAGCACTTTTTTCTATTTTTATTTTGTAAGCTTTTTTAGGTCTTATGTAAATCCATGCCTGGTGTTGGGTGCCACCTTATAAGCTGGGACTGCTCTTTCATTCTGGGCCTCCCAGACCTGAATAATCACACAGAAACTATATTAATCACAACACTGTTTGGCCTATGAGCTTCTTATTAACTAACTCTTACAACTTAAATTAGCAAATTTCTATTAATCATTAATCTGTGGCCTACCTGTAATGTTCCGCATGTCCTTCTCCTTCAGCAGCTACATGGCGTCTTCTTGACTCTGCCTACTCTCTTTATATATCTCTTCTATCCTGGCTATATTCTGCCCTGGCATAGGCCAAAACAACTATATTCATTGACCAATAAAAGCAACACATATACATAAGGACATCCCACATCAAATTTTAGAATCATCTCAATAATTTCTAAAAGAAAAGCATGAAGCATATTAGGAATTTGTTTAGACTTTAATGGGACCTACAGAATTTGCATACAATTGACATCTAACATTTTTGAAATCCAACCTATGAAGTAGTATTTCTATTTACTTAGCTCTTCATTTGCAGTTTCTTTTTGTGATTTATATCTATAAATAGTGAACTTTCAAAATGTGGCAAGTTTTGTTACTAATAACAAAGTAAATGGTTCTCTAATAGAATATATTTTATTTATGTTAAGTGCATATATTACTTTGAAATATATAAAATTCTAGGCTCTAGAAAGACAGCTCAGTTTGTAAAGTATTTGCTGCAGAAATATGAGGACCTAAATTCAGTCCCCAGAATTCATATAAAAATGTCAGAAACAATGGTACGCAGCTATAATCCCAGTGCTAAGAAGGTAGAGAAATGAAAAAGTCTTGGGCCCACTGACTAGCTAGTCTAATTAATTGGTGAAGTCAACGGTCAATGAGAGACCCTGTCTCAAAAAATAAGATAGAGAGTAACTGATGAAGAAACAATATATTGACCTCTATCCTATGCATACAACATGCACATGCAAACATGCACACATACCAATATGAAAGAAGGAAAAAAGTACAGTAAATTTAAAGGAAAACTTTTTGAGACATGTTACTCAATATTTCATTTCTATTATATTGAAAATCTAATATAAAGGGAAAATATTTTCTCAGTGACATTAAAATGTGTCTTCATAGTTTGTCCTCAGTTGTAAATGGGAGAAAACTTACTGAAAACTGTTCTTTTGTGATTAAAAGAAAAGAGGGATTTGGAGTGTCTTAGCTACTTTTCTATTGTTGTATAAAATTCCATGACCAAGGCAACCTATAGAAGGAAGAGTTTATTTTTGGCTTAAGGTTCCAGAGTGAAGAATCTACCACTATTGTGAAGAGCAAACATGGCAGCAATCACCAGGCATGATGGTAAGGACAGCTGAGAATTCACATCTTGAGCCACAAGCA
This sequence comes from Arvicola amphibius, assembly GCF_903992535.2. Lineage (NCBI taxonomy): Eukaryota > Metazoa > Chordata > Mammalia > Rodentia > Cricetidae > Arvicola > Arvicola amphibius. The sequence continues at coordinate 81,194,230 of NC_052057.2, forward strand.
GAAAATAGAGAGAACAATCTGAATATAAGGGATTTTTTGAAACCTCAAAGCTCTGGGACATGCTTCCTCCAGAAAGAACACATTGCCTAATCCTTTCCAAGCAGTGTTACCAACTGCAGACCAAGTGCAGATTCAAGTGCCTGAGAATATGGGGGACTTCTCATTCATATCATCACAGAAGGTTGGGGTATACCATCTTGTTCGTAGGGTTAGGATACAGTATTCCAAGTCATTAGTCAAGCAGATAGCAAAACCTTGGTGTTTCTTGTGAACTTTTTATATCCCTTTACTTACAATGCTTCTGCTTCCAAATAGAGATAGACTACAAAGATCAAAAGGATGTCATAAACCAAGTCTAATCCCATACACCTGTAATCCCAGCACTTAGGAGACAGAGGCAAGAAGACTGCAGCAAGTTTGAGGCCAGCCTAGCTGCATGTCCTGGAATAGTCAGGCTGCAAAGTAGCACTCTATCTCAATTACAGATGTCCTGAGTCTTGTTTAAGTTGATGTTTGTGAACTACATCACTTTTCATATGTTAGGAATGAAAACAGACAGAGGGGGAGAATATTTAAAAATCAACCACATACAATTTCTGGAGTATGAGGGTCACATCAATCCATGAAATTAAAATCTAGGTCAGAATAATAAATTTTCTCTCTAAAGAGCATGACTTAGCCGACCAGGTGATGACAACATGAAGTTTCAACAGGTGAAATGCAAATATATGAATATGTCAGTGTTCAAATAGAACCATAGTCAGAAAAATAATTGGTGACCCAGATTCAGTTCAGGAGCAGGAAGTGTTCAAGTCTTCCAACTCTATTCACTCTCATCCTATAGGGAACAAGATATATATTATTCACATGTGTTGCCTATGAACCATCAACCTAGATAACTTCAAATACAAAGTAATATGATGCATATTTCAGAGACTACCTTCCAAAACAAAGAGAACACTCAAAATAATAAAAATTTGACACATACCATGTTTTCAAAGTATATGAGTGGTAATGAAATAATCTGAGTCATATCAAAGACTTGCATTTCTTTTCTCAAGATATCTTATTATCTTTCAAACAAATAGATAAAACTTAAACACCTTAAACTCAGTGTTAATATGCTTATAAATCAGAGAGTTTATAAATATTCATGGATGCAAACAATTCCCTACAGAATTACCTCCAAAACAATAATTATGCAAATTGCTGGTTGTCCAAAGCACTTAATTTCTAGGCAATATGCAATCTGAACTACCCTAAAGACAAGTTAATAAATGGCCTTTAAAATAAATGATAGAAGTGTCTTGTATCTCCAATCAGTGATAAAGTTTTAAAACAGAATGAACAATTTTAGAGGCAAATTTTAATTTAGTAAGCACAGACTAAAACTCTTACTTCAGCAAAATATACAAGATAGTATGAAATTTACAGATACATTCAGTTAGGATATGGAGTGGATCACTAGAGCTTGCTTACCACGTACAGGACCCTGAGTTCAATCCCCATCATTAAAGAATAAATATATATGTATATATGTAAATATATGTATAAAACAAAAATAAATAAGGACATCGAGCATGTCACAAATATTATTTCATCTAACCCTATCTAACTTCAGCAATAGGGTTTTACTATCAATCTCTGGGGCAACAAAAACAGTGGCAATAGCCTGCTTATTTTGTGTGATCTCTGAGACACCCCTGGCCAACAGCTAGAGGAGAAATGGTATAACACATGGGGCACTGGGCTTTTACTTGGCTATTTGTGTCTTCTGGGGGAAATATTATCCACTGTGTAGGGTAGCTCCAATTAAAATTTTTATATCAATATGTGCCTCCATACAAACACACAGATGTTTCACATGTGTATGTTTGTGTTATATATAATATAGCATATATTATATATTATATTATTTATTATATATACAATATGTTTGTGCTAGCTGTCACTTTCTATACACCTCCTCTATCCTCATTCCCTTACCTCTCCCCACTTAAATTTCCCTTCTTATTACTCCCCCTTTTCCTTTCATGTGTCCATTAGTGCAATAGTAGTAAATCCATTGGACTAAGCAGCTGTTTTCTGATTAGATTTAAGGACCACTCTACTGGAGAAAATTCATGCTTGATACTGCTAACCTGAACAAGAACTCATGGCTAGGGTCTCATAGGTCTCAGGGATGACTCTTCCACTATTATTTTGCTAAACAGGCACAGTATCAAATTGTTCAACACCATGCTCAATCATACTACTCAACAGCACAGCTGTCCAGATGTCTGAACATGTTTCCTGCCTTCAGTAACTCATGGTCTTGTGGGAAAAATAAAAGCTATAACAGGAAAATTACAGCATAACAATAAAAGTTTTAACCAAAGGTGCAGACCAATAGAAACCTAGCACAGAATGTAAATGGGAGATAATGCTGGAGCAATGTGTACAGACCTGTCACATTATAAATAAGAGTGCCCCACAAGACATTTGAAGTTTGAATTAATTCTAATTAGTGTGAAAAGTCTTGGGAGAGTTTTAATGGGAAGAGTGCAGGAATAAACTTTCCTGTAATACATAATTCACAATTATTAAATTGCATTCTAGACAGAGTGAAATTCACTGAAATGTAAAGACAATATAGTCAACTGAAAAATAAATTCCAATAAAAATAGGAAGGCATAGCATTTCACTTGTTTATTAGCTATATTAAATTTTACAGCAGATGCTTTGCCAGATGTAGGATGACAAGGAGCAAAAGGGGGAGGGAGAGAGAATGCCCTGGACCTACTCCTCAGGTTTTAGAGGTGTGTGTGTGTGTGTGTGTGTGTGTGTGTGAGAGAGAGAGAGAGAGAGAGAGAGAGAGAGAGAGAGAGAGAGAGAGAGAAGGAGGGAGGGAGGGAGAGAGATTATACACATAAGAATTAGCCTTAACCTTCACCTGGCGATGGATGGAGATAGAGACAGAGCCCCACATTGGAGCACCGGACTGAGCTCCCAAAGTTCTGATGAGGAGCAGAAGGAGAGAGATCATGAGAAAGAAAGTCAGAACGCATGAGGGATGCGTTCACCCACTGAACTAATGGGAGACCACCAAGTCCACTTGGAATGGGACTGATGGAACATGCGACCAAATCGGACTCTCTGAAAGTGGCTGATGGTGGAGGCTGACCGAGAAGCCAAGGACAATGGCTATGGGCTTGGTCTCTACGACATGGACGGGCTCTGTGTGAGCCTTGTCAGTTTGGTTGCCCACCTTCCTGGACCTGGAGGGAGTTGGGAGGATTTTGGACTCAACATAGTGTAGAGAACCCTGATGGCTCTTTGGCCTGGAGAGGGACGGAGTGGGGGTATGGGTGGAGGGGAGGGGAGGGAAGGAGGAGGAGGAGGGGAGGAGATGGCAATTTTTAATAAAAAATAAATAAACTGGAAACAAAAAAAAACAAAAAAAGAATTAGTGATTCAGGGCAATAGAAACAAGAAAAAATGGTACTAGATCTCACAGGAGAGCAAAACCCTATAGAAAGAATGAAATTGAGGGTAATCATTAAAGCATTGAGCATTTACCTTGAAGTAGAAGAATCAGATTAAAATATAGAAGTAAATTAGCATATAGGGTATTGCAGGGGTTGCGGTAGGAATGAAGAAAGTATGTGTTAAGGAAAGGGTAGCCAGATCATAAAATTTAATGGTGGCTACTTATATGAGAAAGAAATCATATCAATTTCCCATTGATAAAAATGACTGGCATGAAATTCCAGATGGAACTGTAAATTAACTTTTAGGATACTAAAAACAAAACATTATGTTACTAAAAATATAAAAGTTAAATTTATTTTTTTCTTTTTAATAATTTTTCTTAGAATTTCATACAAGAACACTGAATCTACATCAGACTAGCACCTTACTCCCTACCCTCCAACTCCTCCCAAATTTATATATTTTAATGATTGTATATATATATATGTGTGTGTGTGTGTGTGTATGTGTGTGTACATATATGCATATATATATGCACATGTGTATATAACCTACAGAGTCCATTTCCTTCTGCATTTTTGTACACACACCCAAGGCAAACCACTTGGGATTGGACAAACTATAGGAGCTTATCCATAAGCAAGAGATTTTTCCTTGCCCAGCAGTCACTGCCCATCTACAGCTCTCCCTTTAGGGACTAGACCATGTGGAATGTTCCCTGTCCACGCTGCTATGTCAGCTGATGTTCTGATTATGTTGGTTTTATTCAAACTGAGACTGAAGTCATTTTTATAAATATTCCTATTCATACATTTTTAACTAAAAAGGTGTACATTTAAGCAACACAGTAGTTTTCCCTTACATTTCTAAGATGCGTTCCTATAAAATAAAATAATTTTTCTTATAGGAAATGGACTCAGGTTGCATAGTTGCTAATCAATGTTTACATTCCCTCTTTCCTTGTCCGGTATGTTTGGTTAATGATTATGAACAAACATCCTCCTATCCTTTTTGTTCATTTTCAGTGTTTTTAGTCTCTATTTTTATGTACATCTGTCAAGAAAGAACTGTTGGCCATCTTGCCATGAAGCTTTGAAACCAATCCACTATTTCATTTTTGTTTATGAGTGTTAGCTTTGTTATCATACGGAGATGGCAATATCTGACCTCCAAGAACTGTTAATATATTACACGATTAAAGTTCCTATTGTATCTAAAACAATCCTTGATTCAGAGTGTGTACCATAATTGTAAATTTAACAAAGTTATTCAAAGCTGTATCTCAAATAAGTGAAGAAAAGATAGATTATTCAATACATGCTATTGGATAGGCATCTGAAAAAGTAATATTAAAGCTATGGTTCATATTCTATAACAGAATAAATTCCCAACAGATGAAAGAGGCAATTGTAAAAATGAAAGCATACAAGAATTACAAGTGGCCAAGAAGAATTATCTTTATAATCTTGATGGAGGGGAGACCTGTTCAAATATGACACTAAAGCTATAAATCAGAAGACTGACAAAAAAAATTTTGTGTATAACATACACAAAAACTTTAAAACACCATTTGTAACAAAAGCCACAATAAGCAATGGCAAAGTAAAAATGACAAATTAGAATAAATACTTGCAACCATATCACAAACCAATAAATAGGAATGATCATTTTTTATACAATAATAAATGGCCCAAAGGAAAAATAAGCAAATAATATATACAGACAGTTGGTGGGAAATGAAACACAAATAACTCTTAAGCACATGAAAAAGAGAAAAAGAGTGATGAAAATTAAAACTTCACTAAAAAACATTTTTTTTTTACCTAGTCATGAGCAAAATACAAAAGATTAATAATACTGTTTGGTCAGGCAGTGGAGACAGACATTCCTTATCTGTGGACTGGTACAACCTTTTCCATGAGCCACTATACAATATTTGTCAAAATTACTTTTAAAAAGTGCTTTTAATTCTGAAACTTCACATCAAGAAAATTCTCTTAAATATATATTCATGTATAGGTGAAAAGACCTATATAAAATGTCATTATCATAATGTGGTTTATAATGGCAAGATTAGGAACAATTTAGATGCCCATAAAAGGTAGCTGGATAACAAATGACAAAACATCTACAAAAGAAATTCTATTCTCAACTAGTTATTAGAAGGGAGGAGGGGAAGGAAGAAGAAAAAGAGAAGGACTGAGGGAAGAATGCAGATGGGGATGGAGAGGAGAGAGAGAGAGAGAGAGAGAGAGAGAGAGAGAGAGAGAGAGAGAGAGAGAGAGAGAGAGAAGTGGAGGGTTGGAGGTGGTGAGGGAGAAAGACTCTTAAGGACTTTTATCACTGGGCTTTGGAACAATTTCCAAGATATATATGTGGAAAAAGTAAGGAGAAAACAATGACAAGATGCACTATCATACGTGCAAAGGCAGGAGCAGGGAGATAAGCCCTTCTCTGCTTCCATTAAGTAGTTGTATAAGGATATGTAAGAAACGGACACTGGTCCCAGGGAACAGGAACAGAACTGAAGTAATAGTAGTGCTCATGGTAATTTTGTTACATGCCTTTTTATGTTTCAACTTGTGAATTATTTGATTACCTAAAACAAATATTCAAGACCACATATTTCTACAGCAAAACAGTGGTGTGAACATAAAAATAAATTGTGCATTAAGGAATAGAAAAGTTTCATAATAACAATACCCAATATTTGTTTTCAAAGTTATAAATCTTTTATGTAAATTATCACATGCACTATAATTACCACCAATCATTTTTCTTTCCTATTAGATAAGTTGACGACAGACTACTGGATTTCCTAAGGCTTATTTATGCATCCTTATTTTGGTTAGCCTATGTGGATTGACAATACTGCTTTGTGAAGACATGTTATTTAGTGAAAATCTAAATGCAAGGAGGAGTCTACCTTCCTATGAGTCAGAGAGGCCCCAGAAGCACCTCAACTGACAGACCATCAACATTGCTCTTGATCGCCCACCCTACCTAGATGGTAAGTCACAACACCCACCATCAGAAAAGTGGTTACAACTGATACAAGAGTACTTTAAGAGTCATGGAGATAACCAACCACTTTCGACACCGAGGGAGGGAATTAGTATCTAGTACTATAAACCTGGGAGGTAAACCATCACTTGGGAGACCATGGGCCCTGACTAGGGTAACTTCGTCATGCTGTTTCATTAAATAACCATGCCATCAGACTCTTTTATTATTATTTATGTTTATGTCCATTCATTTGTGCTGGTTTCAACATTTCTCAGAGAAGCTTCTTTTTTAAGTGGGAAGCAGTGAAAGCAGAGACTCGTAGTTTGTATAAGGCTGAGCACAAGTGATTGTTAGTGCTCAGCCACAGATAGGTTATCTATATCAGCACCCTTCACTGCAAGGCTCAGAAAACACCATGTGAGGGGATGGAGAGGCTGTAGAGATGGTTCGGTAGTTAAGAGGACTGACTACTCTCCTGGAAACCCCAGGTATAATTTCTAGCAGCTACATGGCAGTTCACAATCAATTGCACCACCAGTTCCAAGGGATCTGATGCTCTCTTTTGGCCTCTGAGGGTACCAGATATGCAAGTGGTACACAGATATACCTGCCTGCAAAAACCCCACACACATTAGTAAACTTTTTAATTTAAGAAGAGTTGGTAGAAAGAATGGGAGGTAAGAACTGGATGATGGGAAGGAGTGCAATGCTAGACATGCCATGGCTGATGTGCACATCAACTCACAGCAGCTGTGATCACCTACATAAAGCATACATAAAATCAAGCCATTCAAAATTTTAACATGGAGGGAAGAGGAGATCTCTAGGCCCCACTCATAGGTGAAGGACCTCTGGCATGTGATGACTTCCGAGGCAAGAAAAGTCACTTTTTCTTTGGGGATGTAGTTCTGGAAGTTACCCATACCCTAGTGTGTGGCTCCATAGTAATGTGTTCATGGTCAGCACCAATTTGACTCAATTATCCATTAATAAGAAGAAGAATAAAAATGAGAAAATGAAGTTGGTAGGAGGGCAGGATGGTGAGTCTGGGAAAGTTAGAGAGAGGTAGTAGGAAAGAGAAATGATCAAAATACATTGCACACATGTATGAGGTTTTCAAAAATAAATAAAAATGTTCTTTAAAAATAAAGTATGCAAATAATATATAAATAAGCAGACTCTTTTGTTTACAATCTAAATGAAAGCTGAAGAACTGAAGGTATTGTGGAGAGACTCTGAGGCTTTGTACCATGAAAAGCCAGAAGAGGTCATTGGTGAAGGTACAGCTTCATTTGCAGGGAAAACCCCAGAACTGAAGAGGTCATGGAAAGACATGAGGCTTAGTATGATGTAACTGGACTAGAGTCCCTAAAGAGGGTCATTGAGAGGCCATTGGTGAAGGTGCAGCTTCAGTTTCAGAAAAAAAAAAACAGAATATTGTAGCTGCCAGGACCATGGGCTGACCACCAAGGATGATAATAATGATAATGGATACCTCTAAATTTGTAAGCGCATCCCCAACTAAATGCTTTATTTTATGACCGTTGTCTTGGTTGCAGTGTTCTCTTCTCAGCAACAGGACAGCAACCAAGACACTATCTAACCATTAAGCGCTGGTCCAGCCAAGAGCAATATCAATAGCCCACATTATTTGGAGAATTTCAGGGATGACTCTCTCTTGGCAGTGGTACTGCTTTTGAAGTCATAAAGGATGCAAGACTGATGAGTTCAGGAAGAGGAGCTAATGATGACGATGTGTGACAGGGTTGGGATCCCCATGGAGAGACCCTCAGAGGTCATTTTATGAAGCTCTGAAAGTGAAGCCTAAATTGTAGTTGAAAGTGGAGGATTCTGAAGATGCCAGAGCCATGAGATATCTTCTGAGGAGAGCTGCATGCAGAAAAATGAAGCCAGTCCAAAAGAATCAAGGTGTGATATTGGTAGTAGACCTGGAGCAATGAGGCTAGTCATGCCCTTTGGCATCCAGTCCTTTATATCATGATCTTCAGATCATGATATAAATCAAGCTCCAAGGCTTGATTTCACTTTGACATTATTGTTCCATGCCCTCATTATTGCCTTTTGACAATAATGTTTGCTTTGTGCCATTATGTATTGAAAATGTATATTTGTCCTTATTTTATAACAGCTCAGAGTTCAAAAACTTTTTAATTAAAGTTAGACTATATTTTGCATTATGAGGTAAATGTGACAGTTTAACAACAAGGGATGGAAGTTTATGATTTGATGTCAAGTTGATAAAGGAGTGGAGCTGTGATGGTTAATTTTAATTGTTAGTCTGACACTATCCATTTCAGATATCCAGAATCAACTGGAAATAGAGTCTCGATGAAGGAATTTCTAGACCAAGATGGCTTCTGGGTATGTCTTGGATGATAGATTATCTTCATTAGTGTGAAGACTCACACACTATGAATGGTCCCACTCCCTGCCTTAGTGTGAGCACTCACTCACTATGGATGGCCCCACTCCCTGCCTTAGTGTGAGCACTCACTCACTATGGATGGTCCCACTCCCTGCATTAGTGTGAGCACTCACTCACTATGGTTGGCCCCACTCCCAGGGTAGAGGAATCAACATTGTGTAAGAGTGGAAAAGTGATCTGACCTGTGTACACACATACAATACAAGCTGGATGCTTGATATGAGTAAGAACAAGTGATATTTTATAATTATCATTTCATCTGGAAGCTTTTATCTTTTCTCCTAAATTCTCGTAAATTATATGTTATTGCTAACAATACTGTTAACACAACTTTTGTGCTACAAATATTTTAGTACGTACTGTCTCTCCTCCCTGTATTATGTCTATAACCATCCTTATCAACTTCTCTCTTTTAGCTTTCACATTTGAATGAATTTGAACATCACGATTTCCTCATGTGACTAGTTTATTTCATTAGAAATGGTGTACTCCAGTTCCAGAAATTTTGGTGCAGATGAGACAATTTCATTCTTAATTGTTGAATAATGTTTCACTGGTGGGTAGAAACTACATTTTTAGTTCCCTTATTTACTGATAAACACCTGTGTTGGTTCCATATCTTGGCCATCGTACATATCTCTTTGTTATGTTGACTACATTCCCTTGGAGTCCATAGCTCAAAGTGTGGCAGATGAAGTAAACAAAATATCTAGTTTAAAATTTGAGGCAGCTCTGTGCTGTGCTCCATAGTGAGTTACTATTTATTTCCCCTCTAGTGGTACATAAGAAGCTCTTTCTCCTCCCCCCTCACACAGTCTTGCTTTATTATCAATACTCATTCTATCCTTGGGCAAGCTATCTAAGTTGGCTTGAAGCCGTCTTTCCAATCATTGCAATTTTGTTTTGCATTTCCCTGACGGCTATGATATGAAGTTTACTACATGTAGTTTTTGAGCCCTTTATACTGTTTATTTTGCAAAGTGTCTGCTAAGGTTATTTATCCATTCTTAAACTAGAGTACTTGGTGGCTTAAATTGTTTAGTTGCTTACAGATTATTTGTCATTTGTCAGACAAAGTGTCAGCAAATACTTTCCTACCAGTCTAGAGGCTTGTCTCCTTATTTTACTATTGCTTCTCTTATCGTGCAGAAGACTTTTTCATTTGCCTGGGCTTTTGGGGGTCTTATCCAAGAATTCAGTTCCTTGGTTGATGTCATAAAGTGTTTCCTGTATATTTTCTTCTTATGGTCTCATAATTTCTGATCTTATATTCATGTCTTTGGTACATTTTGAGGGGTTTTTGTAAAGAATGATAAATAAGATCAAATTTCAATCTTCTTTATATGTATATTGAGAATTATGTGCATGGAAAAAGCTATCCTTTTTCTAATGTACATTTCAGCACCTTTGTCTAGTTAGAATCCATTGGATATACAAGTGTATGGTTATTTCTGGGATCCCTGTTCTGTTCCAATGGTTTATGTATCTGATTTTGCCAGTACCACACTGCTTTGATTATTGTACTTCTGTATCTTATCTTGAAATAAGATTTTTCAATGCCTCCAGCTGTGTTCTATTTGTTCAAAATTGCCTCTTTTGGATAAGATTGCCTTCTATTAAATTTCTTTGTATTTATTCTTTGTCTTTCACATCATGCATCTTGATATCATTCATCTCCTCGTCCCTTCATATCTACCTTCTGCACTCTAACCCCCCTCTAAGAAAGAGAATTAAAGCTTAAGAGAAAATTTAAAAAAGAAAGAAAAATCTCATCCTGGAAGCTGTAATGTAATACAATGAGTCACGCAGTGTATCTTTTTGTCCATATATCTTATTTGCAAGTAAATTTTCCTTTCAAAGAGTCAGTGATCTATTTTCTGCTAAACCATCATTGATACTGGGCCTTCATTGGCGCTCCTCTTGGATATGCTGTTGTTGCCCTGTGTCACAGATATCCTGAAGCTTTGGGTCTGCATGACCAGCCCCTTCATGTGCTCCAATAGATCACAGATGGGATGGATGTTGTGGTGGGCCAATTCATAACTGAGTTCCAGGCCTGATAGCTGCAGGATTGGTCAGCCTCCCTGCTTTCTCCCATCTTCATTACCAGGGAGAGTAGTCTGGAATTTCTCAGATTAGTTCTTCCTATGCAGCAATAAATAAAGAGTGGGGCCAATTCTCCTGCTTTCATGCCCTCAAGGTTAGCTCACTCACTCCTTTACCATCAGGGCCAGCTCTACCATATAGCAGAGACCAGGTGCAGGGGCCACTCTCCCTAGCACTGTAGCTGGTGAGGGACAGGGATAGCTCTCCTGCTCTTACAATCTCAGGGCCAGCTCTCCCACTTCCTACAGACAGAGAGGAGCAGGTGGGTGTGAGGGGAGGGCATCTTTCCCTCCCCATAGCATCATATGGCAGATGAGGGGTGGAGCCAGATCTTCCAAGCTCATGTTCTCAGGGCAGTTCACCCATACCTGGGCCAACAGGGTCAGCTCTACTAGGCTGCTCAGGCAAGGAGCAGGACCTGCTTTCCTGAGTGGTACAGCTGTAAACAGGGAGGGTCAGCTCCTTTCTGCAGGTGACAAGGGGTGAGAGGCAAAGGGGGACATCTCTTTTTTGCCTACACCACTGTGTGACAGATGCGTAGTGGGGTCAGCTCTCTCATGCTCACACTTTTAGGGCCAGCTTAAATTTGCCCCTACAAACAGGGTCAGTTCTACTGTGCCACCTGCGTGAGGTGCAGGTCCTGTTCTCCCAAGTGCTGCAGCTGATAATGGGCAAGAACAGCTCTCCTGCTCTTCTTATGTCAGCACCAGCTCTCCCGCCTACCACAGGCCGTGAAAGGTGGTGGGAGGGGCATCTCTCCCTTGCCCCTGCCGCCTTATGGCAGATGAGGGGTGGAGATTGCTTTAATAATTTTGTTCTTAGGAATTTTGTTCTTGACTACAGGAATACTTTTGACATTGCATAATGATTTTGTGTACAGTTACTTGCCAGAATATTTGAATATTTTTCTCAGTTCCAATAGTTTTTGGCTGGTCTTTAGGTTTTTCTGTATGTACAGAGAATATATCATCTTCAAAAGAAGAATTCAACCACCTTCCTTCCTTTTTGTATGCCTTTTTTATCTTATCTAATTCTTCTAAAATTTCCAGGGCTGTATTTAATAAGAGCAATGAATGTAACCATCTTATCTTACTTTACATCTTAGAGAAAATTATTTTAACACTTTCTCATGCTGTTTAATGTTGGCAGTGAGCTTCTCATATACAGTCTTAATATGTCATTTATTCCAAATTCTTAAAGTGACTGCTGAAATTTTTATTCAATTGTTTCTTCTTTGTCCAATGACATGGGATTGGGTGCAGTTTTGAGCTTTTTTGTTGATAGTGGTATGTGTGTGTGATCAACTATCTTTGCATGCCTAGTATTAACTGTATCTTTCCACATGCTCTTGCATTCAAGTTATTAATTTTTTGAGAGATGTACATCTATGTTCATTAGCAATATGGGTTACAAACTTCATTCATTTAAGAATTGTTATTATACAAGCATCAACCAATGATGGCTTCAGCAGGTTGTACTTAAAATTTTATGCATATAAACACACAGATATGTAGATAGATAGATAGATAGATAGATAGATAGATAGATAGATAGATAGATAGATCAATAATCAACAAAAAAGGTCAAAAAACTAAAAGGGCATAGGACAACATGGGAGGGGTTGGAGGGAGGGAAGATAAGTGAAGATAGAATATAATATATTTTAATTAAATCTTCAAATTGTTTTATATTTACTGTCTACATATGAATATGCATACTTTTTCTAACACAGATAAAGAGATCAAAGTACAACTTGAAGAAGTTGATGTTCTCCTTCTTCCAAAGAGACTTGAGATGGAACTCAAGTAGTCAGGTTCATGGCAAGAAGATTTTGTCATTTTATTCATTAGCCCTTTGTTTTTGTTGTTGCTGCAGCAGCTGTTGCTGCATACCTTTCTGGATTTGGTATCAGATTAATGCCTTCCTCTAAAATTAATCTTAAAAGATGACAACCTACTTATAATAATTCTCAGCCTATTAGTAGATTCCCCGTCCTTCCACGGGGAATGCTCAATATCCCCACCCTATGTCAATACTTTGTGAGTCAGCTCCACTGTGGCAGGGGTTTTACAAAAAAGAAAAAAAAAAGGAAAAAATGCTTAGTAGATAAAAGCGAGTCAAGTGGGTGGTGGTGGGAGACTTTCTGGGCTATGGACCATTTAGGCCTTTAAGCCTACCCACTCAGTAGGTGTGGAGTTCAGATCCACATGGGGTGCCAGAAGAAGAAGGACACTTAAAAGAAATTCCACACTAGCTCAGAATTGAGTATAATAGAGGGTTATTTATTTAGGGGTAGATTCACAGATCACAGCCTCTGCTGTAATGGGGAACAGCAACTGAATCCTGCAGCCAGAAAAGAGGCTGAACACGTGCTTTATTTACATCGGCATATTTAAGAGGCCACACCCAAGTGGGTAGGTAACTTAAAGACTACTGGTGGTAGGAATTCCTACAGCACACATACCCAGTTATTATCAATATTTCTACTTTTATTACAATGTTAGTCCCTGCCACACTCCAGAAAGCACTGTTAAAATCATCACACACAACAGGCTAGAAAGTGGAAAAAAGTCTTTACAGTATGATATGGTCGCATGCTGTCATATCTAGTATTTTATTCTCTTTCTTTCAACAAGGACATAAAAACAAGTCAAATGAAGTATAAAGGATTGTTGAATGTGCTTTGGATATGAGTGACCTCTCAGAACCTCTGAGTCTTTATCTATAGAATGGCAGCAACAGTGCAAAGCATGGACCTCAGACATTTCATTAGGCCAAGAGAAATATATTCTTTCTTTATAAAAGCAACTTTTTAAGACACAAAAAGAAAAGAGATTAATGGAGATAAACTTAATTGTTTATCTTATGCAATATTGCAAAATTAAAATTTTGATGATTTCAGGATAAATTGTTCATAAGTTTCTGCTCCTGGATATTCTGATTATTTATAGAAATATTAATTGCTATTGGTTCACAAACAATAACAGTGTGCCATTACATAAAGGATCAAATGCAGAGGGAGGGTGAAGGGGGAACAAGAAAGGGAATACAGGAAGGAAAAACTAATACTAAGAGCCATTTGCGGGCTCATGTCAGAGCCTAATACAGTAGAAACTTTCTAAAATATATACTTATATAAAAGCTGTCTAAATGAAATCTCCAAATAACGGGGGAGATGCAGCCTCAGTTGGCCATCTCATTATCCAATGAAGCTTCCAATATCCAGAATGGGTTACATCTGAGCTTTTTACCAAAGGAGTACCTTTGGAACTCCCAAACAACTCAAGCTATTGACAAGCCTATTGGTTGCACTCCAAAAATTTATAGTAAAGCCCTGTTGCTGACGACAACAACTACACAACTCACTGAACTTAAAGAAGTCAAGCTGGTGCCTATCTAGAGACTTCAACGATACTGACTAGTGTTCACGGTGCTGTAAGGTACACTGTATGCTGTCAAAGGAGAAAAATAAACACCAACCAAGCTACAAACCCTACAATATATAATCTATTCTTTAAGTAATAGGCAACTTGAGACCTATAAAGACCAAGATAGCATAATTCATATGACTGTTATTTAATACTATGTATAAAATATTAACCTTATATATCAAAGTTAAATAAACACATTAGGAAAATATTGAGCATGTAATGCTCATTAATGTCATGAAGACATTACATGATGAAAGAGAGAACCAACCTCCACAAATTGTCCTCTGACCACCATACACATGCCACAACATGTGTGCATGCATGTACACACATTTACACAATAATAAACACAAATGTGAAATTTAAAAGAATATGGCCATTGAAAGTCAGTGCAAAAAGAAGATAGACTTTTGTTTTATTTCAATACTTGTTTGCAATGGATGAGATTTATTGTTCTTGATTGAACTTGATTTTACCTACATTCAGATTTCTAGGTTTGTTAGTAACTTTGTAGTCATTAGAGAAAGAAAAATGCAAAGCAGGTCTGTTAGTGGCAGTAACCCAGAATCCCAAGAGAAAGCCGCAGAGTCCCATCTACTGTAGTATAATCTTGTCCAATCCATTTACTCTTTCTTCTTTCGAAGAAGACCAATAATTGGATGTACTAGCAAGTAAAAAGGCTAAGCAAACTATTAAGTAAAACAGATGAATAGGTTGGTAACCCAACATGACTCAGTTTTCCTATCTAGAAAATGAGATATGAAAGTCAACATTAATAACATCAGAAGCACATAAATCTTGTGATACTATGCTCAGAAACACGAAAGTAAAATCACATAAGTCCTTTCTCATTACATCTCTTTAAATATAGGCACAAGCCTTCAGAAACACCATTTTGCTGGCTTCTTTCTTGGGAGACTACCAGGCATAATATACATTGATTATATACTATGACATTACCCAAAACAACACATGTTAGATATAAGTAGACTCTCCTAAAAGAACCTAGACAATTATCAGCTTTATTGCAATTTAAAAGGCTAGTGAGATAGCTCATCAAGTAATGGTGCTTGCCACCAAAGCTGAAAACATAATATTAAATTCTTGGTACCCACATAGTAGAAGGAGAAAACTGACTCCTCCCACAAGTTATCCTCTGACCACAATACACATGCCAAGGCATATGAACATGCACAGATGCACATATGCACACACAATAAATAAATTTAATTTTTAAATAGTAAAGTCATTAAAATCCAGTACAATGAGACGATAGACTGGTTTTATTCCAGTACTAAAACAAGTAACTTTGCAATAAGATATACTAGTTTGGATTTTATGCTGTTAAAAAACAAGAACAACAATAACCCAAAAGAACCATCATCAAATATGACTAGTATAACATTTAGATATTATGCATAAATTTGTATCTTACAATGAATCATAAAATATTATTGATTTATCTAGTAATTAATCAGTGTTTTAAATGGGTTTTACATTAAAGAAAATGATTCAAAATGGCCAAGCATGTCTAATGAAAATTAGCCCTTTTAGTATTTCTTTTCTAATCAATAAGTGCAAAATTTAGGAGGCCAAATACTTGGGAAATGAAAGTATTGTTATGATGTATAGACTTTTTACATTATCCTGATTTAGATAAAATTCAAGACTAGGGACTGGACACATGGTTCAGCTACTAAAGGCTAGTCTCACAATCAAAATTATAAAATTCAAGACTAGAAAGGAATTTTAATTATCACTTGTTGGATCTGCAGAGTAGCTAACCTACCAAGAACTTTAAACTTCATAGAACTCATTAGGTACCATTTTATCCTTGTAGTGCTTCAGTTACTGGAAATTCTTTCCTCCATTTTGCCAAAAGCCAAACTAAATTTTCACCTTCAAAAACAGAAAAATAAATGACCAAATAATGTAATGACCAATATCTAACTTCAGAGTCTTAACTTCATAATGGTCAAACAGCTTGTATTCTTAAAGCAATTATGACAGCAATCATGTGACACAGTTCTACCAGGATATATGTCTCTGGTTAGCCTCTTCACCATCATGCCCTATTAAAACACAGTTGATTTCTTCCTGTTCCTTCCATGGTGTGAGCTACGGCAACTACACATCCCAAGGAACAACATTCAGCGAGCCTTCCCTGTCTAAGCCAATGAGAATGAAGATTGATTAGATATAACAGCCATGGTCCTTAAGGTCTGAAATTTGTCCTATCAGTCAAAACCCACATCTTCCATGATGTTTTTATTTATAAGCCCTAGACTGTATTCTAGGCTTTTTGTAGCTAGTTCCACTTTATATTAAAGTCTGTATTGTATTCTAGCCTACTTGCCTGGAATCCAGTAATTTTTCTACTTCTTGTTTGACATTACTAATGGGGCTAAAACTTAAATTTATGTATTCCCAGATAAAAGATAAAATTATGGGTCTGCCTTACAGAAATGGGCTGTCTCTATATCTGACTATAGTTATCTATGATATCAGGATACATGTAACATACATGTAACATAGATAGATCCCTACTTACTGTTTTGAAAACCTCAGTGATATTAATAGTAGGTTGCCTAAGAATAGAACTCCAGTCCCTAAAACACTAGAATTGGGACTCATGGTTGTACATTCCATATTGGCCCTAATGGCAAGTAAATTTCAATATAGTAAAATAAAAGGTATCTTGACCAATGTCAGTTTCCAGTATTCCAGTGGTGTTTTGTTTTTTGTTTTTGTTTTCTTTATTATTTTTATTTTTTTATTTTTTATTTTTTTGTTTTGTTTTCTCTGTAGCTTTGCAGGAACTAGTTCTTGTAGACCAGGTTGACCTTGAACTCACAGAGATCCACCTGGCTCTGCCACCCCAGTGCTGGTATTAAAGGCATGTGCCACCACCATTCGGCCTTCTAGTGCTTTTTTTTTAAAACCTAGTATTGACTTTCTACATTTACCAAATATTTCTATGCTCCCCAAATCTCTGATGCTGGAAACATATTGAGTTATCAGAACAATAAACTCAAAAGTGAAATATTCTTTTAAAACAGAAAGTTTATTCAAAATGGGCTAATAAAAATGATCAAACAATTTGCAAAAGACAAAGTACAAAAAAGTTCAATATGATAACCCATTAATCAATTAAATGAATACTAAAAATTAATAAATTCCATCTTATACTAGTCAGAATGGTAGTCATTAAAACAAAGCAAATAACAACAAAGGTGAACAAGGAGGTAACATTAACACACTGCCAGAAATGTGAAATAATTTAGCCACTTTGTAAAATTAATACAAAAGTTCTTGAAAACCCTAAAAATATGAGCCAGCTACAGCATTTTCGGTTGTTTACCAGAAGGACTCTAACATAGCATATCACAGAGATATTTGCATAAAAATATTTAATAAAGCACTATTCACAATAACTAAGTATAGAACCAACTTAAGTGCTCATCAAAAAAAGAACGAATAAAGAAAATGTGCTGTATACATATATGCACA
The DNA here is from genome assembly GCF_903992535.2 of Arvicola amphibius. Taxonomy (NCBI): domain Eukaryota; kingdom Metazoa; phylum Chordata; class Mammalia; order Rodentia; family Cricetidae; genus Arvicola; species Arvicola amphibius. The sequence continues at coordinate 81,212,200 of NC_052057.2, forward strand.
TAATAACAGCTAATGAAAAAGATGCTATAAATTTGAAGGTGAGCAGGAGGGCTATACGGAGAGAGGAAAGGGAAAGGAGACATATAGTAATTATATTATAAACTTAATTTTTAAAAAAAAATTCAGTTAAAAATAAGAAATAAAAGGAAGGATTTACAATTTAGATGCAGGTGATTGCCCTTCCTGCCAGCTGAACTGCCCCACTCCCTAGAGTCAATGGCCGATGCCACTGCTCTTTTCCCTGTTGTGCAACACTGGAGTACTTTCCCACTGCTGCGCCCCAGCTCCAACTCAGGCAGGCTTCCATTGCCCAGGAGCGGTCCATTCCAATCAGAAGAACAGGTGTAGGCCATGACAGCTTGAAGAATATGTGCAGGCTGGACCAAAGGAAACACCTGCCACCAGAACCACATATAGGCAGCCCACCAGTGGACCTCGTCCACTCACCCAATTCCTGCTATCTCCACTTCCTTCCTCATCGCCATATCCCACTACCATCTTGGGCAGACTCACTGCTGCACAAAGGCCAAGCTCGTCTCCAGAAGTTCAAGCCCCCAACTTGAACAGAGACCACGTACTGGATCAGAGGTCATACTGGCCACCAGAAATCCAGGCCACAAAGACCAGGAGATGGAGGTCTGAGGATTCCTGCAGAGGGGTTCGGGATCCTTCAGATTGTGCTGCCAGGTTCGCTGTGTGATATTCCATCCCGCCCTGCCCCCACCTTGGCCCTTTTGTCTGGGCTGCTACCCTGGGCTGCCTGGAATCCCTGATCCTGTGCACTGACATTCCATCTGAACTGGTGAGTGAATGCGGACCCTGGGGCAACCTGCCCTGGAAGAGAGCACAGACCCCCTCCCCCCAGCTCCCTCTGCAGGCTTGTCTCTGTTTCTCCCATCCCTGTCTCTCCCAAGCTTTCCCTAGTGATCTCAGGTGTCCTGCTCCTGTTCTAAGGCCATCCACCCAAAGGGGTCAGACTCTGGCCTCCAGGCAGGTCTGAGGATTCCTGCAAGGGAGTGCGGGCTTCTTCAGATTGTGACGCAAGGAATAGGTCCTCCTCTGGCACTGGGGAGGTCCAACCAGTTTGAGTCACAGCAAAGATTGGTCTAGGACACCAAGCGCCTCCGGGCTCCTTTTGAAGGAAGAGATGGGCAGGCGCCAATGCAGGAGCTCCTCCAACAACATGAAAGGCAACATGACATCACCACAATCCAGACATCCCGAAACAACAAGAATTGAACACCCTACCCCAGAAGATATAGAAGAAACCGAACTTAAACAGTACTTTATGAAAATAATAGAGGACCTTAAACAGGAGGTAAAAAGCTGCCATAAAGAAATGGAGATGACAAACAAAAAGGTAGACAAAATAAATAAATCTCTCAAAGATACCCAAGAAAAACAAGAAAAACAAGAAAAAGCAATCAAACAGGTAAGGGAAACAGTACAAGACCTGATAAATGAAATGGAGGTATTGAAGAAAACACAATCTGAGGGACGACTGGAAATGGAAACTCTGAGTAAACGAACAGAAACTTCAGAGACAAGTATTTCCAACCGAATACAAGAGACAGAAGAAAGAATCTCGGACTCTGAAGATACTATAGAGGAAATAAATTCACAGATTAAAGAACTAAACAAATCTAACAAATTCTTAACACAAAACATTCAGGAAATCTGGGACACCATGAAAAGACCAAACCTAAGAATAATTGGGGTAGAAGAAGGAGAAGAATTACAACTCAAAGGCCCAGAAAACATATTCAACAAAATTATAGAAGAAAACTTCTCCAACCTAAAGAAGGATGTTCCTATGAAGGTACAAGAAGCCTACAGAACACCAAATAGACTGGATCAAAAGAAAGCATCCCCACGCCATATAATAATCAAAACACAAAACATACAGAATAAAGAACAGATATTAAGAGCTGCAAAGGAAAAAGGTCAAGTAACATATAAAGGGAAACCTATCAGAATTACACCTGATTTCTCAATGGAAACCATGAAAGCCAGAAGAGCTTGGATAGATGTGCTACAGACACTAAGGGAACATGGATGCAAGCCTAGACTACTATACCCAGCAAAGCTTGCATTCACCATTGATGGAGAAAACAAGATATTCCAGGACAAAAACAGATTTAAACAATACGTAGCCACAAATCCAGCCTTGCAGAAAGTAATAGAAGGAAAATCACAAACCAAGGAGTCCAACAACGCCCACAATAACTCAGGCATCTAGCGACCCTTCACCAGCACAACTAGAAGAAGGGAAACACACAAACTCTACTACAAAAAATGACCGAAGTTAACAACCACTGGTCATTAATATCACTTAATATCAATGGACTCAATTCACCTATAAAAAGGCACAGGCTAAGAGACTGGATACGAAAACAGGATCCAATATTTTGCTGTTTACAAGAAACACACCTCAACCACAAAGACAGACACCTACTCAGAGTAAAGGGTTGGGAAAAGGTTTATCAAGCAAATGGCCCTAAGAAACAAGCAGGTGTGGCCATACTAATTTCCAACAAAGTTGACTTCAAACTAAAATCAATCAGAAGAGATGGAAAGGGACACTTTATACTCATAACAGGAAAAATCCATCAGAATGAAGTCTCAATCCTGAATATCTATGCCCCTAATATAAAAGCTCCCACTTATGTAAAAGAAACACTTCTAGAACTCAAGGCAGCCATCAAACCACACACACTAATAGATGGAGACTTCAACACTCCTCTTTCACCAATGGACAGGTCAATCAGACAGAAACCTAACAGAGAATTGAAAGACTTAATGGAGGTAATGAACCAAATGGACTTAACAGACATCTATAGAACATTCCACCCAAATAGGAAAGAATATACCTTCTTCTCTGCGGCTCATGGAACCTTTTCGAAAATTGACCATATACTTGGTAACAAAGCAAACTTCCACAGTTACAAAAAAATATTAGTAACCACCTGTGTCTTATCGGATCACCATGGATTAAATTAGAATTCAACAACAATGCTACCCCCAGAAAGCCCACAAACTCATGGAAACTGAACAGTCAACTACTGACCCTCACCTGGGTCAAGGAAGAAATAAAGAAAGAAATTAAAGTCTTTCTTGAATTTAATGAAAACAAAGACACAACATACTCAAACCTATGGGACACAATGAAAGCAGTGCTAAGAGGAAAGTTCATAGCACTAAGTGCCCACTTAAAGAAAACGGAGAAAGCACTCATTGGTGACTTAACAGCACACCTGAAAGTTCTGGAAAAAAAAGAAGCAGACTCACCTAGGAGAAGTAGAAGACTGGAAATAATCAAACTGAGGGCAGAAATCAACAAAATAGAAACACAGAAAACAATCCAAAGAATCAATGAAACAAGAAGCTGGTTCTTGGAGAAAATCAACAAGATTGACAAACCCTTAGCCAAACTAATCAAACGGCAGAGGGAGAACACACAAATTAATAAGATCAGAAATGAAAAGGGGGACATAACCACAGACACAGAGGAAATTCAGAGAATCATTAGATCTTACTACAAAAACCTGTATGCCACAAAATTGGAAAATGTAAAAGAAATGGACAGTTTTTTAGATAAATACCATATACCAAAGTTAAACCAGGACCAGGTAAATGCTCTAAATCGTCCTGTTAGTCGCGAAGAATTAGAAACTGTTATCAGAAACCTCCCTACCAAAAAGAGCCCAGGACCAGATGGTTTCAATGCGGAATTCTAACAGAACTTCCAAGAAGACCTAATACCTATACTCCTTAAGGTATTTCATAATATAGAAACACAAGAGTCACTGCCAAATTCCTTCTATGAAGCTACAGTTACCCTGATACCTAAACCACACAAAGACTCAACCAAGAAAAAGAATTACAGGCCAATCTCACTCATGAACATTGACGCAAAAATTCTCAATAAAATACTGGCAAACCGAATCCAAGAACACATTAGAAAAATTATCCATTACGATCAAGTAGGCTTCATCCCAGAGATGCAGGGCTGGTTCAACATACGAAAATCTATCAATGTAATCCATCATATAAATAAACTGAAGGAAAAAAACCATATGGTCATCTCATTAGATGCTGAAAAAGCATTTGACAAAATTCAGCACCCTTTTATGATAAAGGTCTTGGAGAGATTAGGGATACAAGGGTCATTCCTAAATATAATAAAAGCTATTTACAGCAAGCCGACAGCTAACATCAAATTAAACGGAGAGAAACTCAAGGCTATCCCACTAAATTCAGGAACACAACAAGGCTGTCCACTCTCTCCTTATCTCTTCAATATAGTGCTTGAAGTTCTAGCAATAGCAATAAGACAACATAAGGGAATCAAGGGGATTCAATTTGGAAAGGAAGAAGTTAAACTTTCGTTATTTGCAGATGATATGATAGTATACATAAGCGACCCCAAAAACTCCACCAAAGAACTCCTACAGCTGATAAACTCCTTCAGTAACGTGGCAGGTTACAAGATCAACTCCAAAAAATCAGTCGCCCTCCTATACACAAAGGATAAGGAAGCAGAGAGGGAAATCAGAGAAGTATCACCTTTCACAATAGCCACAAATAGCATAAGATATCTGGGAGTATCTCTAACCAAGGAAGTGAAGGATTTATTTGACAAGAACTTTAAGTCTTTGAAGAAAGAAATTGAAGAGGATACCAAATGGAAGTGGAAGGATCTCCACTGCTCGTGGATTGGGAGGATCAACATAGTAAAAATGGCAATTCTACCAAAAGCAATCTATAGATTCAATGCAATCCCAATCAAGGTCCCATTAAAATTCTTCACAGAGAGGATAATAATCAACTTTATATGGAAAAACAAGAAACCCAGGATAGCCAAAAAAATCTTATACAATAAAGGTACTTTTGGAGGCATTACCATCCCTGACTTCAAACTCTATTACAGAGCTACAGTATTGAAAACAGCTTGGTATTGGCATAAAAACAGAGAAGTTGACCAATGGAATCGTATAGAAGACCCGGATCTTAAACCACAAACCTACGAACACCTGATTTTTGATAAAGGAGCCAAAAGTACACAATGGAAGAAAGAGGGCATCTTCAACAAATGGTGCTGGCATAACTGGATGTCAACCTGTAGAAAAATGAAAGTAGATCCATATCTATCACCATGCACAAAACTCAAGTCCAAATGGATTAAAGACCTCAATATTAATCTGAACACATTGAGCTTGATAGAGGAGAAAGTGGGAAGTACTCTTCAACAAATGGGCACAGGGAACCGTTTCCTACGCATAGCCCCAGCTGCACAGACATTAAGGGAAACATTGAATAAATGGGACCTCCTGAAGTTGAGCAGCTTCTGTAAAGCAAAGGACATTGTCACTAAGACACAAAGGCAGCCTACTGACTGGGAAAAGATCTTCACCAACCCTGCAACTGACAAAGGTCTGATCTCTAAAATATATAAGGAACTCAAGAGACTAGAAGGTAAAATGCCAATTAACCCAATTAAAAAATGGGGCGTTGAACTGAACAGAGAATTCTCAACAGAAGAAGTTCGAATGGCCAAAAGACACTTAAGGTCATGCTCAACCTCCCTAGCTATCAGGGAAATGCAAATCAAAACAACTTTGAGATATCATATTACACCTGTCAGATTGGCTAAAATCCAAAACACCAATAATAACCTTTGCTGGAGAGGTTGTGGGGTAAGGGGTACACTCATCCATTGCTGGTGGGAATGCACACTTGTGCAACCACTTTGGAAAGCAGTGTGGCGGTTTCTCAGGAAATTCGAGATCAACCTACCCCAGGACCCAGCAATTCCACTATTGGGAATCTACCCAAGAGATGCCCAATCATACTACAAAAGCATATGCTCATCTATGTTCATAGCAGCATTATTTGTAATAGCCAGATCCTGGAAACAACCTAGATGCCCTTCAGTGGAAGAATGGATGAAGAAACTGTGGAATATATACATGCTAGAATACTACTCAGTGGTAAAAAACAATGACATCTTGAATTTTGCAGGCAAATGGATGGAAATAGAAAACACTATTCTGAGTGAGGTAACCCAGACCCAAAAAGATGAACATGGGATGTACTCACTCATAATCGGTTTCTAGCCATAATTAAAGGACATCGAGCCTATAAATTTGGGATCCTTGAGAAGATAATAAGAAGGTGAACTCCCCAAAAAAGATATAGTAATCCTCCTGGATATTGGAAGTAGACACGATTGCCAGGCAAAATTGGGAACTTGAGGGTTGGGCGAGACTGGGCCAAGGGAAGATGGGGAGAGAAAAGTGTGAAGGGGAGAACGGGGGGAGCTCGGAGGAATGGGATGCTTGGGATACAGGAAGGGTGGATATGGGAGCAGGGAAGCATATATCTTAATTTAAGGAGCCACCTGAGGGTTGTCAAGAGACTTGACCCTAGAGGGGTTCTCAGGTTTCCAGGGAGACGCCCCCAGTTAGTTCCTTGGGCAGCTGAGGAGAGGGAGCCTGAAAAGGCCAGTTCCTATAGCCATACTGATGAATTTCTTGCATATCACCATAGGACCTCCACCTGACGATAGATGGGGAAAATGACTGAGCCCCACATTGGAGCACTGGACTGAGCTCCCAAGGTCCTGATGAGGAGCAGAAGGAGAGAGAACATGAGGAAGAAAGTCAGGAACATGAGGGGTGCGTTCACTCATGGAGACGGTGGGACAGAACTAATGGGAGATCACCAACTCCAGTTGGAATGGGACTGATGGATCATGCGACCAAACCCGTCTCTCTGAATGTGGCCAACAGCGGGGGCTGACTGAGAAGCAAAGGAAAATGGTGCTGGGCTCTGATTCTTTTGCATGGACGGGCTCTGTGGGAGCCTTCTCAGCTTGGTCGATCACCTTCCTGGACCTGGGGGGAGTTGGGAGGACCTTGGTCTTAGCATAGAGTAGGGAACCCTGATGGCTCCTTGGCCTTGAGAGGGAGCGAGGGGAGGTATGGGTGGAGGGGAGGGGAGGGAAGGGGGAGAAGGAGGGGAGGGAAAGGGAAGGAGGAGGAAGGGAGGGAGGGGGGTAGGAGATGGAAATTTTTAAATATAAAAAATAAACCATGAGAAAAAAATTATATAAAAAAAAGAAAAAAAAACCAAAGGCCAGGAGATGAAAGAGGAAACAGAAACCAAGGAACAAAATGCCCATCTAACAAAAACAAACTCAGAAATGAGCACCTAGACCTATAATCATCCCAAACACAAATGCCTAGATGCCAGTGTAAGAACACAATCCACAACAGCCAGGGCAGTAAGGCACCATCAGAGCCCAGCTATCCTACTACAGCATGACCTGAGTGTTCCAATGCAAAAACACAAGAATATGAACTTAAAACCAACTTTATGAAGATTAAAGAGGAAATTTAAAAATCCCCTAAAGAAATCAAGGAAAAGACAAACAAAATTTGGAGTAAATCAATAAAGTCATTAAAGAATGTCAAGAAAGCAAAGAAAAACGAGACATATGGGTGAGAGAAACTGTTCAAGACCTGAAAATGGAAATAGACACAATGAAGAAAACACAAATGAAGGTGGTCCTGGAAAAGGACCATCTAGGTAACTGAACGGGAACTACAGACACAGTGTCTCCAACAAAATACAAGAGACAGAGGAAAGAATCTTGGGCACTGAAGATACAATAGGAGAATGGAGTATTACTCAGCAGCTAAAAAGCAATGACTTCATGAAATCTGTGTGAAAATAGATGTAGCTAGAAAAAAAATCATCCTGAGTGAGGTAATCCAGACCCAGAAAGACAAACATGGTATATACTCACTCATAAGTGAATATTGGCTGTAAAGATAATCATGCTACAGTCCACCCAGAGAGGCTAAGTAACAAGGAAAGCTTACCAGAGGGAAGTGGGGGAAGTAAGAATGAAGGCATAAGAGGAGAAGGCAAACATGAAACCTGGCACCAGAGAAATTCCCAGGAATCCACAAGTACGACCCCAGCTAAGACCCTAAGTAATAGTGGAGAAGCTGTCTGAACTGGTCTTCCCCTGTAATCAGATTGTTGACTACCTTAATTATCATCATAGAACCTTCATCCAGCAACTGATGGAAGGAGATGCAGAAATCCACAGGTAAGTCCTGAGCTGGGCATCTGGAGACCATTCCAAGAGAGGGAGGAGCGATAATATGAGCAAAGGGGTCAAGACCATGATGGTGATAACCACAGAAGGAGCTCACTGACTCCTGACAGACAGTGGGGGAACCAGCATAAGACCACACTAGGCCCTCTGAATTTGTGTGACAGTTGTTTGGCTGAGAGAGTCTGTGGGACCACTGGCAGTGGGGCCACGATATAACCCTACTGATTGTGCTGGCTTTTTTGAATCCATTCTCTTTGAAAGTTGGTTTCTCAGCCTAGATAAAGTAGGGAGGGCTTTTTGAGAGTCTACCTTCATGGCAGAGGTACTGGCAGGAGCCACATTTATTGACACAACTCTATGGAGTTTCTAGGTCCATGCCATCACCAAGAAGTCTGATGCCAGCTGCTCATAAACACCATTTAAGTGTTTGGTGACAGAGTCTCTTAGAAGAGCTCCAAGGTTTTAGCTACTAAGAATGCACTAGGAAGCATCTCATAAAAGAGCCATGCATCTGCTTGCCACCAGCAAACAGAATCTATCAGAGTAAAAGTGGTTACCAAGAAGCTGCACTTGACTCTGCCCTTGTTAGACTTTATGTGGAAATTCTTATCAAAAGTTTGGGTGCTATTATGCAAACAGAGACTGTGCTTTTGTCTCTCAGCAGCCCAGACCCAAATAATCATGCAGTAACTTTATTAATTACACCATTGCTTGGCCAATGGCTCAGATGTATTCCTAGTTAACTTACATCTTAAATTAATTCATTTCTATTAATTTATGTATCTCCATGAGGCTGTGTCTTACTGGTAATGTTTTGGCATCTTTCTCCTTCAGGGGGTACATAGTGTCTCCTAGACTCTCCCTGTTCTCTCTATATATTTCTGTTCAGATTTCTCACCTGGCTTTCCTTTCCTAAGCCATTGGCCAAAACAGCTTCATTAACACATATGCAGAAGGACATCCCACATCAGAAACACATCCCATGTTCATAGAATATTATGAAAATAACCATTCTATCAAAAGATATTTAGTGATCCAAAGCAATGCCAACCAAAATCCCATATCATTCTTATCCAAAATTAAGTAAAACTATCCCAAAATTCATATGAAACCACAAAAGACCCCAGATAACCAAAACAATCCTGAGCAGAAAGAACATTACTGAAGAGATCACCATTCCAGATCTCAAGATATATTGCCAAATTATAGCAAAAATAATGTTACTGACACAGAAAAACAGATGTGTAGCAAATTGAACAAAAATGAAGACCCAAAAATAAATACATATTATATCAGCCATTCAATTTTCAACAAAGATAACAAAAACAGAAATGGGAGAAAAGAGAATTTTAAACAAATAGTACAGAGAAAGCTTTATTTCCACAGTCAGAAGAATGAAAATATTCTGCTATCTATCATACAAAAACTAGCTCCAAATGAATCAAAGACCTAAATATGAAATCCACAACTGTTACAAAAAAACATAGGCAGTGCCCTACATGACACAGGTCTAGAAGAGGATTCTTGAATTTGCTTAAGAATTAAGGCCAATGTTGGACAACTGGAACTTCCCGACCCTTAAAAGCTTCTGCACAGATAGATAATCAACCAAGCAAGGAAAAAGCACACAGAATTGGAGAGAATCTCTGCAAGCTATATGTCTAATAGAGTAGGATTAATAGCCAAATTTATTTAAAAAAATACTAACAGTCAAAAATCCAAGTTATCCATTAAAAAAATGGGTCTGCAAGCTGAAAACAATTTTTAAAGAAGATGAAAAATGGCTAAGGAATATCTAAAAAATGTTCATCATTCCTAGCATTTAAGGAAATGCAAATTAAAACAACTTTGAGATTTCATCTTGCATCAGTCATAATGACAAAGATAAAAAATAATAGGCAACAAATGTTGAGGGGGGTTGCAAACTGGTCCAGTTACTATGTCACTAAACAAGAAGAACCCTACTGCTGCTGTAGCAAAATTACTACAAATTTTATTACTTAAAATACAGAGTATTTATTGTCACATAGCTCTGGAGGAAAGAAGTCCAAGATCAGTCTAAATGTATTTAAATCAAGGTATTGACCAACTTGCTTTCTCTTACAGGCAAAGATTAAATTTATTTCGAAGTCATTTCTAATGTTTAGAGAATTCCTGCACACTCTGACTCATGTCTTACCCTCTATGTTCAGGTACAGCCAGGTAGTATCTCTTGATCCCTTCCTCTGACTCTAATTCCTCTGTCTACCTTTTCCAAAGACTTTTGTGATTACAGTGGGCCCATCCAGATGCTCCAGGTGTGTATCCCAACCTGCTGTGTTCCTATAACATAAAAGGTAACATATTTGAATGGTGATTTAAAGGGGACATTTTTTTGGTGGGCTCTTATTCAACAGACACATAAACACATCCAGGTTCAGAGTAAGGTAAATAGAAAACAAAACAAGTAAACTAATAAAACGAGCATAGGCCCAAAGCAAAAACCAAGAGAGGTAGGCATCTCTGATAATATCTTTTATGATAATGTTAGGACTGAAAGAGCTTACTATGTGAAGGTGAGTGAATAGAAGCTGGGAACCATTAAATCTATGCTGACTTTTCTGGTGGAAAACCAGTTATGGCTACTTAGGGCAGAACACTATAAAAGGGAGCAGAACTTAAATAACCAAATGAGTCAAAATTAATACATAGTTTCTACACAAAGTGTTTGAACAAGCAGTGCATCCAGGATAGGCACAATGACCCCAACCGCTGACATTCCTGGTGTTTTTCACTAACTGCTCTCAAGTCTCTAAAGGACACTTTAGAAGATTTTGCTATAAAATATATACCTTTAAAGTTAAAGCAGCTATTGAGAGGAAAGTGTCCTGGACCATTGGCATCTCCAATGACCATTGACATCTTGCATTGGCACCCAAGAGCACAAACAAATCCACTGAATCACTATAGGCCAACATACCACTCCTGAAGGAATACAACCCCAAGCTCATACTTTCTCGTCTACTCCAAGAAAGGAGGCAGTTTTGATGAAGAAATCAAACTGTCTTGTAATGGCATTCCATTTGTATTTTAATAAATAAAACTCACCTGAAGATCAGAGAGAAAACAGCCCTACTTGTCAGCTTTACAAAGCAGGCAGTGGTGACACACACCTTTAATCCCAGTAACCACACTAGTTTGCCATAGAAATCAGTAGGTGCACGGCTTTAATAGCAGTGGTGCGCACCTTCAATCTAAGCCCTAAATGGGAGGAAACAACTCTCAGACTCAGTCTCATTCTGAGATTCCTGGAGGGAAGATCACCATTTTGGACTGAGATTGAGGTAAGAGCCAGTGGCTGGCCGCTTTGCTTTTTCAGACTTCAAGTTGACCCCCAGTTTCTCTCTCTGAGTTTTTATTAACCGGGCTTCACTGTCCTCCAGCTGCCAGCACCTGTGATGCTCTTCCATGATTTCTACAGAAAGGAGAAAGGCAGAGTTCTCATCACAGAAAAGGAGAAGAACCTCAAGGCTTTTGCCAGTTTTGGAATGGCCTTTGATGTCAAAATAGAAAGGGCCAAGGACGCTGCGGAGGAAAATGCTGAGACAAAAAGGTGCATTGCAATAAGTTTTCAAAAAAGCAAATTAAATGAAAAAATTTATTAAATCAAAAAGAATTGTGGTTGCTCCCAAAAGCTTTGAGTTCTCTGAATTCTCCAAGTCAGACGATTTGTAAGATCCAACCTGCACACTTCTGCTACAAAAGCATCATTAGTGTCTGAAAAAGAAGGGGCAAACTCAAAACCGAGGTGTGTGGTATGGATAAAAAGGTTTCTCTTATCACTTGTTCTGGGAGCACAGAACCTAACTTGTCTGTCTTCAATCTTGATTCACCAAATTCTTCTGCCTTGGTGCCAAGATAATCTTCTTGAAACACATATCTAACCATTATAGCCCCTAGTAACTCTCTAAGTCTATAAACTAAAATGCAAACTCCAATTTAGTTAAAATGAACCATAAGTTTAAGGTTGTACATATCTTTATAGCCTGATCTCCTACATCGTTTTCTTCAATAAGCTAAGCATTTCTGTTTAAATGAATGTCTCATGCTTTAAGATACTTTTTTTCATTTTCATTTTCATATAATACTCTTTGATACTGGGGGAAGGATGAAAGGAGAAAGGGAGGGAATAAGGAAAAATGGAAGGGACAGAAAAGCCTACTTATTCATTAGTTAATTCTCATTCTAATTTTTTGGCTTTATGGGGTTTTGTTCATCTATTTATTTTACATCCTCGCTGTAGTCTCCTCCCCATGCATCCAGTTCAGTTCCTCTCCCCACCTCTTCTCCCACCCCACCCCCAGTTCTGTACAATAAAAGAACTTCCAGAACTATCACCATCCCTGATTTTAAGCTCTACTACAGAGCTATAGTAATAAAAACCACATTATATTGCATAAGTGTAGACAGGTGGATCAATGGAATCAAATCAAAGACCCAAATGTAAATCCTCACACCTATGGATACCTGATTTTTTATTAGTAAGTCAAAACCATACAGTGACAAAAAGAAAGCATCTTCAACAAATGATGCTGATCTAACTGAATGTAGGAACATAGAAAATGCAAATAGATTTTAATTATCACAATGCACAAAACTCAAGTCCAAATGGATCAAAGCCTTCAACATAAATGCAGATACAATGAACCTGAACATTGTTCAGGAGACAGCTTCCTGAACAGAGCACCAATAGCACAGGCACAAAGGACAATGGAACCTCATGAAATTGAAAAGTTTCTGAAAGACAACGAACACAGTCAACAGGACAAACCAGCAGCCTACAGATTGGGAAAAAAGCTTTCCTCTTAACACTGCTTTCATTGAGTCCCATAAATTTGGATATGTTGTGTGGTCATTTTCATTGAATCTTAGGACGTCTTTAATTCCTTTCTTTATTTCTTCCTTTACCCATTGATGATTCAGGTGAGCATTATTCAAATTCCATGTGTTTACAGGCTTTCTGAAATTGGTGTTGGTGTTGAATTCTAACTTTAAGCCTTGGTGATCCAATAAGATAAGATACATGGAGTTATTTCAATTTTTTGTATCTCTTGAGGTTTGTTTTGTTACCAAGTATATGGTCAATTTTTTGAGAAGCTTCCAGAATCTCACATTTCACAGAGAGCTGATTTCCAAAAATATATAAAGACCTCAAGAAACTAGATATCAATAAACCAAATAATCCAATTTTAAAATGAGGTACAGATCTAAACAAAGAATTCACAACATAAGAATCTGAAATGGCTGAGAAATACTTAAGGATATGTAAATCATTCTTAGCCACCAGGGAAATGCAAATCAAAAGGACTCTGAGATACCATCTTACACCTGTCAGAAGGGCTAAGATCAAAGACATAAGCAACAGCTCATACTAGAAAGGATGTGGAGCAAGGGGAACACTCCTCTATAGCTGGTGGGAGTGCAAACTTGTACAGAGACTTTGGAAGTCAATGTGATGGTTTTTCAGAAAACTGGGAATCAACCTATCACAAGAACCAGTTATACCACTTTTGAACTTATACACAAAGGGTACTCAATCATACCACATGGACATATGCTCAACTATGTTCATAGCAGCTTTATTTGTAATAGTCAGAACCTGGAAACAACCTAGATGTCCCTTAACCGCAGAATGGATAAAGAAAATGTGGTACATTTATATAATGAAGTATTATTCACCTGTTAAAAACAGGGACACCAAGAAATTTGAAGGTAAATGGAAGGCGCTAGAAAAAAAATCCTGTGTGAAGTAACCCAGACCAAGAAAGACAAACATGGTACGTACTCATTAGTTAATTCTAATGCCAATCACTCAGCACAGACTTCCTGAAGCTCACTCAACAAGGAGCTGTGTTCTTGTTATGTAATGCTCCCATTGATAACATCACATAGAAAAAATGTTCTCAGTGTACAGAAAAGGGAAACCTAAGCCATGATAGTGTCACTTTCCGAAGAGTTCCTATGAGGTCATTGCACAGCAGGGACCATTTTTGATATTGTTTACAAGTATTGCCTGTCAATCAGAATCAATTTTGAACCTTTGTTAAAGAAAAATTCAGGTAGTCTTAACATCCACTGTAGAGTGGAATGTTTGAGGTCGGGGCACTTACTTAAGCTTCTCAGCTGAGTCTGATTGTAGAACAGGCTACTTCTGGTGAATGGCGTTGTGGACTCAAACCCATAAGAGTTCTCAGCCAGAACTCGGCGGGCAGCCAGGGCTCCAACTATACAGGCTTGGACTTTCTGGGGTAGCAAAGAGTTGAAGCTGGCAATCCAAACTGGAAGTTCCTCTACTGGAACTACAACACATCACAACTGGACGAAGACTAGAGTTTGTTGAGGAATCAATGATTCCTGGGCCTACCTTCCAGACATGATGGAAATAAAATGTGTTTGAGATCTCACTAAATGAAGTTTTCCACATTCTACCACATGGCATCATTGGGAAATTGTGTGGGGCCTCAACTCAGATCTACTGAGTCAGGATTGGAATTTTAACCAGATCACCAAATAACCAAAAGTCCACAGTGAAATCTGAGCTGCACCAAAGCCTGGGCCTGGACTTCCTGGGCTGGGTGAATGAAATCAAACTGCGAGCAACCGTGAGCAGTGTGTGGTCACTAAATTCAATGTCACCACCCTAAATAAGCTAGCGATCTGTATGCCTTACTGCTTCCATCCATCACATCTCTGTGTTACAGCTCCGAGAATCCCTGTAACCGTATGCCCTGCGCAGCGTGCTTCCCCACTGAAATGTCCTAAATATTATAAAGATGGAAAATACATCATACTCACTAAGGAAAAAAAAAAACGTTTTCTATGACTCTGTTGAAGTTACTTTCAGAAGTTACAGGTGATGACAAGTTAGAAGACTTCCGGAGACAGGGCTTTTAAAAGCAAGCTTTCCCCATGTTGCTCTTTTCAGCAGGACCTGTAACTCCTAAGATCAAGCAATCCTTTAGACTGAGCCCCTTGACAAATCCAACCCTAGTAGCTAGGACCACGAGAATGAGGCACTGTGTCTATCAACTTTTTCCTTAAGTAATGTTCAAATGTAAAGGAAACCACAATATTTTCATTTGGCATCTCATTCTTTTAAACCCTATGCTTACTTTTACTGTTTTGCAATTCAACTTTCTTTTTAAAAATCTTTCATTTCAATTTCCAGATGCCAATATTTACTAAGGATTCTAATACACAAGTTTGAGAAATGAATGAAAATTATAGACAGATAAATGGTAAAGCCATGGTGCTATACTAGTAAATATTAAACATAAGTCTTCAAAAATACACTAGTTTAATAAACAATGGGCTCTTAAAACAGTTCCATTAATAATGCCTTGTTAGTTGCTAAACTTTTAGAATGATAATCTGTGAAGTGGTTCCCTGAAGTTTGTATACATTTATGAAGTATTGCTAATGTTTCGTAATTCATAAAAGTACAAAATTTATGACAGAACATTCAAAAAATGAACTCCAGCTGACAAGTCTAAGAAATTTCAAAGTGGCACTGACAATTCCAATCTACTTCCTTTCATGCCCAGATTCACTTAATATCTCATTTGATTCTCAAGCCTGCCTTCAGACGCAATTGAAACGAAACCGTCAGAAAGCTCCATCTCCATTTGGGCATGTAACCCTTTTACAAACACAATCACAGCCAAACACCATTGTAACCTGATTTGCATTTGCACTAACTAAATTACAAAGCACACCGAGAGTGCCTGCTCTGCATACCGCAGACTTGTTAGGGAGATATATTGCGGGGCTTCTGTGAACACTAATTAAAAAGGTTTTATCTTTCCCCCCTGGTCCACTGAAATCGTACAAATGTCTTTCCTGCTGCAACTTTGCTCACAAACAGTTTTCAAACATGTGATCGGAGCCAGGCAACTAGTGAAGGTAACGTGATTCTGTCTCCTTGGTGGACAAGCTCTAGAGACAAAGTTTTCACCTAAACTTTGCGCTCTGCCTTCTCTTTGTTATTTTGTGTTGTGCAACCTTGGCATTATCCAACTGTGGACTTTTATCTGCGAATATCTAAATCCTGTCTTGTGGAAAACTAATTACTGAACCACTGAGAGCTTCATAATGTCCTGCATTTAAGTCCTGTGCATCATACATAATGCATAGGCAGCAGTCCCTGCACTCTGATTACAGAACACTGTCATTAAGTGAGCAAATTAAAGATGTGAATAATTCACTGGCTGCGCTTATTGTCAGCACTGCATTGTGAAATTAGAATTTCTAATAAGTACTGCAATTTTTTTAACCCAATTAACACAGAGAACATCTTGAGACTGATTAGTACAATAAAAATTATTACCTTATTCTTTTGCTTCACAACAGCCAAATTAAATACTGTACTTAATTATGCAGCATTCATTCCTTCCCTACCAAAAAAATCCTATCATTTTAATAAGAGTTCTAATATTTGTAGATGAACTAAAAATATAACCCATGCATCTGTAGCTCACTGTCTTTTTGCAAAGTTTTTTAGGAGTCTGAACAGCACAATTGTTACCAGTGGTGGGTGGTGTTGGTATCAGTGTGTTCTTAAAACAAACATTTTCCCTAAAAACAAACAGCATATACATCATTGACAAAGTAAGCAACCTCTAGGAATTGAGTTGAATCTATTAAACCTCTGCTTTTTCTTAACTCTTTAGATGCAGATTTTCACGGATTTGCCCCCACCACACTGTGGTTGACGATGAAATACATACTTAAAAAATATAATTGACTTAGGAAAATGACCAAGTGTCTGAAGCTGCGGGTCTTACCTTGGATGTTCATTTGGCAAACAGGGATCTGTCTGTCTCCTATCAGGCAAGTAGGAAAGTCCAGTTTATGCTCGGCACGATGATCCTACGCAGAGAGTGTCTGCTGCCATATTAAATAAAGAAAATGATCATTTAAACCGAGGCTTTTGTCTCTCAATATTTCCTCCTGCTGTCCTTTTCGAATCAAAGCCCAGAAAAGCAGGCACATCTGGTGGCAGTCCCTGCCCCTGACCGCAGCAGCCTCTGGAGAACCCCCCCTTCCTTTTCAGCTCCTCTGCATCCCTTCCTGGGCAACTTCACCCCCCTAAAATGGGGGAAAGAACGATGGCATTGCAGGCAGAATATGAGATTGTTTGTTCAGCTTCTGCAGCCACCTCCTTCCTGTCTAGATATTTTACAGAAAGGGAATGAGAGGGAGGAACAGTGAAGGTGCTCTGAAAATCAGTCAGACACAATGCAATAGGGAGATGGAGAGGAGGGAAAGAAGAGGGAGAGAGAGAGAAGGGGGTGGCTGTCAGTGCAGATAAATCTGCATATGGAAATTAGGGTTATCCTGGGTACAGTTTTATTTAACTATGATCTACTGTTTTTTAAATTAGACCAGAATTTTAGCAAAGAAAAAAGTGAGTCTTGAAAACAGACTAACTTCTAATTCAATAGACTTAAAATTTTACTACACCAGCAAATAGCCAATCCAGAAGTTGTAGAAAAAAATAAATGGAGCAAAATACAGAGTGTGCCTACTGTTATTATGCTTAAAATGAAAACAAAGATAGCAACACCACCAAGTAAAAAAATGGAAATTAGGATTAGTAATGGAAATAATTACAAGAAAGAAAAGAGAAAGAAAGAGACAGAAAAGAAAAGCAGTCCTGGGCTAGTTTTCGTAAAATATTCCCCTTAAAATAATTCAGGAGTCTAAGGAAAAATATTTTCTAAACTGGATAATTGTCACTATACGTGGAAACAAATAGTAACACATTCTGATACCTTACTATCAGATATCACATGTTTTCCTTCCTCAACCAAGTCACTTTTTGTATCTCTGTCCCAAGCACGGCACAATGCATCTGGCCATAATCTCTCTGAAAATGTCCTTGTTCTAAACACATTTGGGGTGTTAAGAAAAAACAATGGGGTACAGGAACAGAACTATCACAGAGAGCTGACTAGTGAATCCAGAAATGAGTACTCTACCAGACACAGAGCAGAAAACAGTACGTTCTGAGGGGTGATGTGAGAGGTGGATTGGTGACAGGGACACGTTAACTCTGCGATTAAACATTTATCCAGTACCTATCACATGGCTGACATTGTGCTAAGAAGACTTAAGATAAACACCGTATAATTCCTGATATCTAGAGCCTATAATTCAATGGGAAAAATAAGCTTAGGATAACATGTGTTGTGCAGTGGTTCCTCTGAGTGAAAACACTCATTCCTGGAAGAAGGCTAAAAAGTCACAAGAAACTTAAAAGTCATAAGAAGCGCATAAAGTTGCAAGAAACCATGAAGCCCTTCTCAGCACTGCAAGGGTAAATACACTGGGGAAAGGAGATGCTCTGGAAGGAAACTGGACTCCATGCTGTGCACGAGCTACAAGGAAGCAGACTTTGCTGTGGATGTTTGGGCAGAGTAGCTACCTTTGAGTCACCCAAACCTCCATAAATAATCCTAGTGAAGTCTGCTTCACTGAGTTAGACTAGCTGGGATCATTTCTCCAGTCTATTGTCGATGCCTTAGACAGGGTGAGTAGACGTTGTTCCTGTTTCCCTAGAAAAAGTCACAACAGGTGGTGTGGATTTATGGGTGAAAAGGGTTGAGGTAGCCCTGACTTGAGTATCACAGGCAGATGTTAGTGCCCTGAGGACTAGTTCCCCAGTTATTGGTCTGATTGGATCCCCCTCAAGCCCAGATCACACCCCTTAAGCAAGTTACTTTGTGCCTATGATCCTTAATATCTTCAGCTGCAAAAATAACGGTAATTCCTGCCATTAAAATATGGACCTGAGGCTGGGGGAACGGCTTAGTGGGTAAAAATCTTGCTGCAAAAGCAAGAGATCCTGTAAAAATAGAGTAGAGCACGGGTGGAGATGGGGGAATCCCAAAAGCTGCCTATCGGCCCAGCATGTCTGAAATGGAGAGCTCCAGGTTCTATCAGAGATCCCATCTCCAAACGGGAAGTAAAGAGTAGTAAAGAGCCGGGCGGTGGTGGCGCAAGCCTTTAATCCCAGCACTCGGGAGGCAGAGGCAGGCGGATCTCTGTGAGTTCGAGGCCAGCCTGGTCTACAAGAGCTAGTTCCAGGACAGGCTCTAAAAAAAAAAAGCTGCAGAGAAACCCTGTCTCAAAAAACCAAAAAAAAAAAAAAAAAAAAAAAAAAAAAAAAAAAAAAAAGTAGTAAAGAAAGACAGCTAATGCAAACCTCTGGTGCCTACACACGTTCCTGCATGCACCTGCATATACACAGGCTCACACCCATGTCCATACTGCACATAAACACACAAATATGGGTAAATAAAGACTTATATAAAAATAATGAAAGAAAGTATCTTATCTGGATCATTATAATTGATCAATAAAACTGAGGATTACAAGTGAGTTCTCAACTGATAAGGCATCTCCTCTGGCAGAGAGCTCTGTGAATCCTTCCCCAGTGTCTGCACACATATTTAGTGACTTCTGCTACAACCCCATTGTTGACCACTACGCTCTCTCTTACTGTAATTTTCAACCGCTCATGTTCTACAGCAGTGGTTCACAACTTAAAACCAGTCCACATCACCATAGAAGAAGATAGGATTGTCTGGAGATACAGATTTTCAGAACCACATGAGGAAAGTCACTATTGGCATCTAATGGACAGAGGCCAGAGATGCTGCCAAACACTGCAAATTTGTTCCAAAGAGGACTACTGCCTGAGATGATCAAGACTCACAGAATTTTCCAGTCAGGACTTGACCATAATTCTAAATTTTCTTTAGGTCCCCAAAAGATTATAAGCACCCCCAATCAGCAGGAAGTATTCTGAAAAACTATGCCCATATTCCCCAAAAATGGACTAAGGATATTTTCCTTTGTTTAGAATGTTGGTTACAAATTGTTATGGATAATGGTCAGGAGAAAAGCTAAACATTTCAGAGTTCTTGTTTTGAAAAAGAAAGGAGGGGAGTGCTGTGGGACAATGGTCTTTTATCTTGTCACTTGTAGTATTATTTTTAATAAAATGCTGATTGGCCAGTAGCCAGAAAGGAAGTAAAGGCAGGGCGACCAGGCAGGAAGTAGAGGTGTAGCAACAAGAATTCTGGGAAGAGGGAAGCACAGTCTGGAGTCGTGACCTAGCGTCAGAGAAAGCAAGATATGACTGCCTCACTGAAAAAGGTTCCAAGCCATGTGGCTAACATTGACAAGAATAATGGGATAATACAAGTTATTGGAGTTAATAAGAAGTCTGAGCTACTAGGCCAATCAGATTATAACTAAAAAAAAAAAGAAAGAAAAAAGAAAAAAGAAATTGACACTTGGGACCTTCAAATAAAAGACTGACTCTAAGATTTTAGCAAAAAGACTCTGAAGAATTTGCAGTGGAATTAAGACGCACCAGTGAAACAAACAAATCAAAACCAGTTTATCAGTTTATTATATTTTCTTTATTATTGCCTCCTCCCTCCCCCCCCCCCTCTCTCTCTGTGTGTGTGTGTGTGTGTGTGTGTGTGTGTCTGTGTGTGTGTATACACCATGTGTACTGAGGTCAGAGACAACTTTTAATAGTCAGTTCTATCTTTCTACTGAGGGTTCCAGAAATGAAACTCAGGCTTGCTCAAAGCTCTTTCATCCGCTGGCATTTACCTTGTCCCAAATGATTAAAAACTTTTAATGTATATTGATAGGAGTTTGTGAAAGGGACAGAGAAACCACATGAAAGAGCTCCCAGCGGCTATCACTAGAACTATTTAGGAATAAGATGTTCAGAGTAGCACGGGGTTACAGATGAAAATATAACAAGACTGACCAATTAAACTGGACTAATGCTAAATAATAGAGATGGAGGAGACTCAAGGTACAGTCCTCAGCACTGAAAAAACAAATGAGGAAAGAAGAAAAATGAGGGTAAATGGATGGAGGAAAAGAGGCATTATTATTAAAGGATAACTCTTGTCTCATTTCATTATATTAACATGAAACTCACTAATGCAGAGAGACAGGTGAACGGATTCTGAAGGTAAGCTTCCTAGGTTTGAATGCAAGCTTTGTCTTCCATTACTTCATAGCTAGTCTGACAGGTAGATAGATAAAAAGGTGAGAGAGGGGGGAAGAGAGGGAGAAAGAGAGAGGAGAGAGAGAGAAACTTGCAAAACACTATCTATATTATCAGTATATCAAGAAGGTGGATTAAATGAACTGAGAGATTTAAGGCACATATAACAGTGTAAAGTATTTCCAAGTGACATATAGTTAGCTACAGATAGGCACCTGTTCAAGTTTGATTTTTGTGGCTGTGACAGAAACACAACGTGAGGAAGACGTTTATTTGGCTTACACTGCTAGATCACAGTCTGCCATTGAGGGAAGCCAAGATGCAACTCAAACCAGAGCAGAGGCATGAACTATGGAGGGACACCATTTATTGGCTAACTTTCCATGACTTGCTCAGCTTCCTTTCCTATTCAAACCAGAGCCACCTGCCCAGAGTGGCAAACCCATAGTAAGATGTCTTCTAATTAGTCATCAAAATATATCCTATAGACACGCCCATAGTCCAATCTGATAGAAGATATTCCCCAGTTAAGGTTCCCTCTTCCTAGGTGACTGTAGTTTGTGTCAAGTTGACAAAACTCTCAACACAGGGAGGAAAGAATTTATTTGGCTTGCATTTCCAGGTCATAATCGACTATTGAGGAGAGTCAAAGCAGAAACTCAAGTTGAAGCTTGAAGCACAAGCCATAGAGGTTACTGGCTTGCTCACTCACAGGTTCATGCTTAGGCAGCTTTCTCATACAGCCCAGGACCACTTGCCACCCACATGATCTGGGCTTTCCTGCAACAATTAAAAATCAAGACAGTCCCTCGCAGACATTCCTCCAGACCAACCTGATAAAGACAGTTTTGTGCTAAGTAGCTCTTACCACTGCAGCCAAAGTGTTTTTGTAACAAGAGCTGTTTACCTCCTCTGCGCAGAATCACCCAGTGGTTTACCATGGTGCTGTGAGTCAAGGAGAGTCCTCTGGGACTGACCCCCTCCTAGCCCCACTTCCTCGTCGCACTTCAGGCTTCATCAAGAAACCCTGCTCTTATTCATTCAGTGCGTGCTCTGCAGAGATTGCTTTGGCTGGTGCTCTGCAGAGATTGCTTTGGCTGATCCTATTTTGCGGCCAAATCTCAGCTAAAATGTCCCCTAATAGATAAGATTTCTGTGGGCCTTCTAATATAAAATAGTCAATGTATTGTCTAACTCATCATGCTTTTTAAATCACTACCATCACTTTATTTCATAATTGTTTCTAGCACATTCCCTGGAAGTGTGCCTCACATGTTTACAGCTCTATTCTAACTCATAAACACTTGTTGTTTAGTAGATGCCAAAAAACTTTTGTTGAATATAGATATATAAATATGTGAATACACACAGAGAAATATATATATTCTCATCAAACTGTAGATTCAAAAAATACCCTGGAGGTCTGTGTTTTCTTAATTCACATGTTCCCACTGTTACCCAGTTTTACTATAGTATTTATTTCATGGTATGCCCCTCAAGCAAGATAATATCTGGCTACCATTTAGCATAGTAGATTTTGCCTTCTTAAAATTCTTTCGTGGATGCACAATCTCAGTTGTCTCTTTTGGAAATGATGAAAATAATCACAGCTATTAGAGTCTAGTTTTTCTGTTAGATATTTTTACTAAGAGAGCATCTTTTGTCGTTTTGTTTGTTTGTTTGTTTGTTTTGGGGTATTGGGGACAGGGTTTGCTCTGTGTAACAGCCTCAGCTCTTTTAGACCAGAATGGCCTCAAATTCACAGAGATCCATCTGCCTCTGCCTCCCGGCTGCTGGGATTAAAGGTGTGTGCCACCACCGCCTGGCTAAAAATGTGTAGACCAGGCTGTCTTTGAACTCATGATCCTCCTGCCTCCCTCTCCTTCAGCAAATACTACCAGCATGTGCCACCACAACCGGCTTGGAGAGCATCTTAGTGGGCTTCCAGATCACAGTCAGTGAGGAAAGGCAGGACAGGAATGCAAGGCAGGAACCTGGAGGCAGGACCTCACCAGAGACCACAAGAAATGCTGCTTACTGACTTGCTTCCTTTGTTCTGCTCAGCTACAATACTTATACAGCCAGGCCCACCTAACTAGGGATGGTGCTGCCAATAATGGGTTGGGCAATCCTGCATCAACTAACAATTAAGAAAACATCCCATAAATGTGTCCATAAGTCAATGTAATGTAAGCAATTTCTTAGCTGAGATTCCTTAGACGATTCTAGTTTGGGTCAAGTTGAGAAAAAATAACATAAACTTTCTCTGTAAATGGCCCAGTACTAAGTGATTTGGGCTTCATGGACAACACATTCTTTGTTGCAAGTCATCAGTCTAGCACTGTAACAAGAAAACAACCATAAATATCACTCGAATCAAGAGGTATGGCTGTGCTTCAGTAAAACTGGAGGCAGGCTAGACTAGTCTTCCGCCTGATATAAATTTCTCCCTTTCTAGACAACACAGACTAAGGTGAAATCCCAGAGTGACTGTATCCATCCCAAATTATTAAAGAAATTTACTTTAGCTGGAGTGATCAAAGAAGGCTCCTGTGAAAGGCTTAGTACTGTAATTTAATGCTATGAGACAACAGACTGGTGAATATTGCCAAGTGGCTATTTCCAGGCTTGAAGAGCATTAGGCTCGACTCTTCCCTCACAATAAAAGGCTTGTATAGCCAGGCAATGGTGGTGAATGCCTTTAATCATAGCACTTGGGAGACAGAGGCAGGCAGATCTCTGAGTTCGAGGCCAACCTAGTCTATAAGAGCTAGTTTCAGGACAGGCACCAAAGCTATGCAGAGAAACTCTATCTCCAAAAACAAAAATAAAAAACAAAAACAAGGGGCTGGAGAGATGGCTCAGTGGTTAAGAGCATTGCCTGCTCTTCCAAAGGTCCTGAGTTCAATTCCCAGCAACCACATGGTGGCTCACAACCATCTGTAATGAGGTCTGGTGCCCTCTTCTGGCCTGCAGGCATAAACACAGACAGAATATTGTATACATAATAAATAAAAAACAAAAACAAAAACAAATAAACAAAACTTGTATAGCCAATGACTATGCAAGGCCCTAAGACCCTAACTACTAGTGAGTAGAATCAGACCTAAATTATATCTCTAGCTCTGGGAGATATGTATTACCCCAAACCCACTTCTGGGACCCTTTAAGGAGTAAAATCATGAGATTTACAGAAGAGAGACAATGGGGTAATACATAAATACAAAAAAAATATTTACAATCTCAAGAAACATCATGTGGTCACCATGTGATTAGGGACATGGAGAGTAAGGGTATTCTCAAAAACAAGCCGAGGTCATGGGTTAATGAAGATCAGGTTCCAGGAAATAGAGAGCAACTAAGCTCTTACAGTAAACAGGAACTTGTTTTTAATGATATAGCATAATGCCTTCAAAATGGAGTCAGGCAGGCTCCTCAACATGCTCCATTGTGTTTGTACACACACACACACACACACACACACACAGAGAGAGAGAGAGAGAGAGAGAGAGAGAGAGAGGATGAGGAGAGAGGAGAGAGAGAGAGGAGAGAGGAGAGAGAGAGAGAGAGAGATTAAAACCTGTTTTAAATAACTTGAACATAGCACTGTGCGTTTTTGTAAAGGGACCCTCCCAATGGGTCTCTGAATCACCTGGACAGAAAAATTCCAGAGGTTTCAGAGCTAGTGTAAAACCTGCTGAAACTATGTATCAAGACTATTGTTCAGTCTTCTCTTTAGACAGGTGAGACCCCTTGAAAGTCCTTTCCTTTACAAAATAATAAGCTCTGCCTATCTCCACCAGAACATCCTATGTATCTCACTTCAGTTCCATAGACAGCAATCACAAGGAATGGGAAGATGAGCAGAGTCAGATTCCAGTGGTAATGGGAGCAACGACACCAGCTGTATCTTGTGCCCATTCTGACCAGTCCTCTAAAATTGGTTAGCTTTGCTTGTGGCCATCCAGAATAAAGATCATCTTCCCTGTCTTCCCTAACTTGTGAATTTTAGATTGAGCCCAGGCCAGATACAGTATTGTTCCTGACACGCAACACTGTCAGATCTAGACCCAATATATGTCGTGTGTGTGTGAGAGAGAAACATCTTTTTTCTTGTTAAGCAACAGTTACGCTGAGTTTTTTTTTTTTTTTGCCACTTGCAGTTTTTCTCAGTTCAGATTATTATGCAAAGTTATGTTAAAAGGAAGGGTACACAAAAGTCTGGAGACAAGTTTAGCCAAGATCTCAAGAACGAAAGGGAGCCAAGACTTGAAAACCCAGAGCAAGCCACAGTTTGTGCAAACACTTTGAAGACAGAAAGAAAATAGATCATATGTCATGAGGAAGTTATGTCAGAAACATGAGCATGTTTGAATCTTTGCACAATGTCAGAATTCGTTGAATAGCAATAAATTCATAAGCCAAACAATTTTCATTGGCTTTAATTCATCAAAGACTCCTGATTTCAATTTAATATCTATGACCAAATTATTTTGTCCCAATCTTAAATACATTACACTTCTCAAGGTGCTTTGACTTATACTTGGAGTATAATGCAGCTATACAGTTTAAAAAGTCTTTACTGAAGACAAGAGCAGAAAGCTAATTCAAATGTAAAAAGATGCTGCAGATAGTTAGCTAATATATTAACAACATACCAGGTCATGGAGCAGGTTCTAGTTGCAGGGTTTGGTCCAAAGGCTTGGCAAAGCCGGTGGGTCTTATCAACAGGCAATCAGAGAGATCAAGCTGAGTCAGGACTTCCCTGATTGATTCACACAGGTGGGAAAATGCTGTCCTGCCCTGGCACTAGGTGTTTTCCTTTTATAGAAGCCAGGTGAGAGGTGACTTTTGTGAAAGCCAAAGTTACATCTTAAGTTTCAATTACTGTGCCCTAGAGGCTCCTGAAACAAAATGCCTCTGATCTGCACACCCAAGGAGAGATACTTCCTAAAATACTGGGGGCTACTGTTTGTGGGAGATAACAAGCCACATGTTTCCACTCCCTAAACAAGTCTAAACAAGTTTGTTTGGCCCAACTGCAATGGATGTGCTTGATCACATGTGAGACAGAAGGTTCACAGCCAGGAAATTTATCAGGATGTATGTTTGCCCCTGATTGGACCTGATGGGAAATACTAAAGCCACTGCAAACCGTGACTCGAGCCCATCTCTTAGAAACCTAGAGATGGACCTGGTCAGAGCCCATCTACAGCTGAGCAATATTTAGCTGAAGTTTCCCTCAAATTTGGCTGTAAATTATGGTAGTAGCCTTACTGTCAACCAGTGAGATTAATTAACACTTTATCTCTTTGTTTGGTGTGTTCAATAAATTTACAGACCTGACTATATTGTCAATATAACTTTGAGAAGTCCATGTGTCCTTATCATTTCTAATTTACTATAAGTGATAATACCATACTATACTACACAATACAAGTGGTAATATTTTACTTACATAAGTAACTTATCACTCTCTAACTCATGGTTTGGGCAGAATGTATTTGTTTATTTGCCTAAAGAATATGCGGTCCTTTATTTATTTTCAACATTAGACTCAAAATGAGCCAGACTTCTGTTTTAGAAAATTGAGCCACCTTGGCAAGGAACTCCTGGCTGATGTCTTATATAACGGAGGAACTAAAAGCTGTTTCAAGTTCCTATCACATAAACTTTTCTGTGGTTGTTTCAATGAAAATGGCCCTCATAGGCTCATATATTTGAATGCTTAGTCTCAATTTAGTGAATTGGAAAGATTAGGAGATGCGGCCTTTTGGAAGAAGTGTGTCACTGGGGGTTGGCTTGCCTTTGAGGTTTCAAAAACCCATGTCAGTCTCAAGTCTTTGTCTCTCTTCTCCTGCTCACAGATTATGACATAAAGCTCTCAACTACTGCTCCAACACCATTGCCTATCTGCTTCCAGCCATGATGGTCATGGACCCACTGAAAGTGTAAGGAAGCCCCCAAACTAAATGCATTCATCTGTAAGAGTTGCCTTGGCTGTGTTGTCTCTTCACAGTAACAGAACAGGGACTGAGACACTTCTCCACAGTGATGGTCTATAACCTAAACTGTGGGCTGAAATAAACCCTTTCACTCCTATGATGCTTATTGTGAGGGTATTTTATCAGAGCAGCATTAATTAAGATGGAGCACACACCAAGCCAGAAACATAGAGAAACACATTTGTGACCTTCTACACTGTCAGCATATACTAAATAACAAAATATTCACAAGCTATATTAATTTTCAGGCTGAAATAGAAAAGGCAGTCCCAGTTTTTCCTGACAGCTGACCACGAAACCCATCCTTTTATTCCAATGTTGATTAGTAGCTCTCACATAACATGTTATGCTTCACATACCTGGGATCCTATGGGAGAAGTATTAAAGTTGGGGAAGATCAAGAAGTCCACGCAGAAAATTTCAGTCAAATGGTGGCCATGTTGATCCGTATCTCAGGATCAGCTATAAGGGGCATTGTTGGCTATAAAAACATTGTTGCCTGAGGATAGTCCTGACTCATCAAAATTCAATTATAGATCAGAACCATTGTTCCTAGAGTCCAAAGTGAGAATGATGCAGAGAAAATGATGAATCAGAAAGTAAAAGTATGTGTGATGGCTATTCTTGATGTCAACTTGAGTGTATCTGGACTTAACTAAAACTCAAGGGGCTAGACACACCTGTGAGGAATTTTTTCTTAAATAAAACATTTAAGGTAGATCCACTTTAATATGGATCCTTTCAGGTAGAACAATCCATCTTTAATCTGGGCTGTACCTTCTGCTGGCAGCCTATATAAAGGACATGGTAGAGGGAAGCTTATTCTCTTTTCCTGCTTGCTTTCACTTTTTCTGACAATTCCATTTCTTCACATGACACCATATTCCATGCCATGACAATAATAGAACAAACCTCTGAAATTGTAATCAAGCCCCAGTTGAATGCTCTCTTTTATAAGAGTTGTCACAGTTAAGGTGTTTTTTCACAACAGTAGAACACTATCTAGGTCAGCATCACAGAACATGCAATCTAGCTGTTAATCAAGAATTCATGGTCTAATTATTAAAGTGTTGTGATGGTTGTTTTTAGTTTAGACTTTTTACCTCCATAGTCCCCCACCCTTGACAGAGCAGCAAGGTCAAACCATTCGCAAGGGATGAACATTATGTTGTAGAGCTTCTTTAGAGTGAGTGGGACAGGGTATAGAAAGCTAGATGACATCACTGATCCATCATAGGTGTGCAGGACTATGAGGTACAGAAGTCTCGAGAAGCATTTTGGAAAAGATAGTTGCTGTCACAGGAAGTATGGGGCAGGATTATGACATTACTCAGCAATAGAGAAGTCTCCCATAGTGGAAGACAGGTGTTGATGCTGAAGTTAACAATTTACTGGGATGATGCCCTTTGAATCTTAGTGATCTGTAACACCGAAGGATAACAAACACACCAGAAGGTTAAATAAGTAAAGGCCAAGGTACAAAACAGAATTAAGCCAGGAAAAAAGGATTAAGAGAAACAAGAGCATTCTAGATCCATTATAACCTTTATCTGTTAAATTTTTAAAAAGCCCATTTAGTTATTGAATAATGTAGGGGCTGAAATGTATAACATAAAAATTACACTAGGAGGATAAGAATGGCCTTCTGGGGCCACACTTATCTAAACAGTAATTGAAAACTCTGTCAGTAAGAAGAAATAAGACAACAGCTGGCTCGGTATAAAGGAAAAGTTTTACCCTTTAGGAAAGAAAATAGAAAAGCATGTCTGTTGTGTCCACTGCAGAGAATTTAGGCATTACCATTTTGTCCCATCAGGAAAGAGAGACTCAAGATGAGAGACCTAATAAGATATGATCAGTCAGTGTACCCAGTTTTTCAGTGATGTCTTGGGATCTTCTGGAGGTCTGATGCTCATTGGAGAAGTTAAGGAGTATGTCTTAAAGATGGGGTTAAGAAGAGGTGTAAGTCAGCCTTGAGGGGGTGTGTGACAAACCAACTTCTGATAGAAATTTTCTAACACTATATATGGATTTTTATTTAGTACCAGGTAAATTAATTCTGAAAGAATAGTACAGCTTGCAAAGATTTATTTTAATGACAGACAAAGGTAAATTGAGCAGTGATTATTCAGACATCTCCCAAGGAGATAATTTTAAAATTAGGAAATGAGTATCACCAACCTAGAGATTTACATAGTTGATGCTGGCTCCTAAGGTCTATTTTGAAGAGGAAGTGTAATTCCTCAATTGCTTTAATGCTTTCATAAGCTATTCTGAATGCTTTCAAGAAAATAAGATGGGGAAGAGAGAGGAAAGGAAGGGAGCAGAGAAAAATGTACAGCTCAGTAAAATCAATAAAAAATAATAAATTGTTTTTTAAAAGATAATTGGTTATCTAGAGCAAAAATATCAGTCATAAAAATATCACATACATAAAATTTTCCAGAACTGGTTGACAGGCATAAGGTACACTGCATACCTATAATGCCTGTGGAGGCTGAAGCAGAAGGCTCATGAGTTCAAGCCCAGTCTAGGCCACGTAATGAGCTCATGGTTCAAGAAATCAAACCAAACCAAACCAAACCAAACCTAAAAATTAAAATAAAATAAAGAAAGAAAGAAAATAAGGCTTGCTCCTGGACAAGCAAACACAGTGATGTTCTGGAGTTTAACAGTTGCTGGAGTAGGTAGTAAGACCTGGTGGTTTAATTGGCTGAAGTTGGTTTCTTAGAATGACGGCTGTCTTAGGGTTACTGCTGGTGTGATGAAACACCGTGGCCAAAAGCAAGTCGGAAAGGAAAGCGTTTATTTCACTCCTACTTCCACATCACTGCTGCCATTGGGAAGTCAGGACAGGAACTCAAACAGAGTAGGAAGCTGAATGCAGGAGCTGATGCTGAGGCCATGGAGGCTTGCTCATGGTGGCTCACTTAATCTGCTTTCTTGTAGAACCTAGGACCAACAAACAGCCCAAGGATGGCACCACCCTCAATGGGCTGGAACGTCACCACTCAATCACTAATTAAGAAAATGTCCTATAGCCAGATCTTATAGAGGCATTTTTTTTCAATTGAGACTCCTTCCTTCCAGATAACTTTAACTTGGGTCAAGTTAACAAAACTAGCCAGCAGCACTGCCTTTGTCTTTTGGAATACCACGACCTCCAGCTTAACCAGGCATGGATAAGAATTCTGCCTCCCCTCCACCCATCAACTACTGAAGCAGGTGGGACAGTTGGCCCTGAGGTCACAAGAGCAGGAGAGCAGGCCCTGCACCTTGCTTGGGCAACAGCATAGAGCCAACACTGTTGGCAGAAGTGCAGGTAAGCCAGCCCCACAGTAGTAAGTCAGAGCTGTTCCCATTACTCAGGTGTCTTGAGGCAACATGGACAGGGGAAAGTTACCTCCCTCCCTCTGCTCATCAGTGCCTGAGGCAGGTAAAGGAGATGGCCGTGGGGTCATAAGAGCAGGGGTTGACCTTGCCCCTCACTGGCTGTAGCACTTGGCAGAGTGGCTCCTACACCTCACCTGGACAACACAGTAGAGCTGCCCCTGAACATAGTTGGGCACATGGCTTTGTGGTACAATTAAGCAGCATTTGGGTATATACCCAAAAGTAGTATTGCTGGGTCTCGAAGTAGGTTGTTTCCTAATTTTCTGAGAAATCACCATACAGATACCACCTTGTACTTCCACCAGCAATGGAGGAGTGTTCCCTTTACCCCATATCCTCTCTACCATAAGTTGTCATCAGTGCTTTTGATCTTGGCCATTCTCACAGGTGTAAGATGGAATCTCAGAGTTGTTTTGATTTGCATTTCTCTGATGGCTAAGGGTGCTGAGCATTTCCTTAAGTGTCTTTCATTCATTTTAGATATTTTTTTTCCATTCTGCAGGCTGTCATTTTGTTTTGTTGACCATATCCTTTTCTTTACAGAAGCTTCTCAGTTCAGGAGGTCCCATTTATTAATTGTTGCTCTCAGTGTCTATACTACTGAGGTTATATTTACAAAGTCATCTCCTGTGTCAATGCGTTCAAGTGTATTTCCCACTTTCTCCTCTTGAGGTTCAGTGTGGTTGGTTTTATGTTGAGGTCTTTGATCCATTTGGACTTGAGTTTTCTGCATGGGGATAGATATGAATCTATTTTCATTCTTCTGCATGTTGATAACCTGTTGTGCCAGCAACCTGTTGTGCCAGCACCGTTTGTTGAATATGTTTTCTTTTTTCCACCTTATAATTATTTTACACTTATTTATTGTGTGTATATATATATATATATATATATATGAGAGAGAGAGAAAGAGAGAGAGAGAGAGAGAGAGAGAGAGAGAGAGAGAGAGAGAGAGAGAGAGAATAGGTGGAGTCAGAGAAATGCCATGTAGCTGCCAAAAGAGAAAGATGCTGCTGGAACCTTACTAGTAGGCCACAGACTCATGGTGATACAGAGATTAATAGAAATGGGTTATTTTAAGGTGTAAGAGTTAGCCAATAAGAAGCCTGAGCTAATAGGCCAAACAATGTTGTAATCAATATAGTTTCTGTGTGATTATTTGGGTCTGGGCAGCTGGAAAATTAATAAGCAGCCTCTGTTTACAAGGTTACATGTTTTACTTATGGTTCTCATGTTACGGTGAGAAAACATGACTAAAAACAACTTGGGCATGAAGGAGCTTATTTTGCTTATACTTCCATACCACTGTTCTTCATAAAAGAAAGTCAAGAGAGGAACTCAAACAGGGAACCTGGAGGCAAGAGCTGATGCAGAAACCAGTAAGTGCTGCCTACTTGTTGGTTCATGTAATTTTTAAACTGTCATTCTTTCTGTTGGCATATCAGTGAGTGTGCCCCTATGATTTGATACTTTTGTTGTCAGTGTGTATGTTTCTGTGCCACCTTTAGATATATGTATTGTGGAGGCCTTTGCATGATAAAGTACCCCCTGAAAGGTTTTAATTCAAATTAGCCTGTATGTAAACAAGAATATGTGTAAGTTTAGTTCAGTTTTTTTTTTTTTTAGTTTTTTTGAGACAGGGTTTATTTTGTCTGAATCTCTCTTTATTGTGTATTTATAATTATTTTCTGACCAGGAGCACCTTTTTATCTAAATGCTAAGTAGGCATGACTAGGACCAACTCCACAGCCCTGCCTGTTGGCTATGCCCTGTCCAATATGGCAGAGGCATGTTCACTGCCTCTGCAAGCATGCTCACCACCCCAGCTCCAGGGATGCAGCGGGTCCATGTCACCATTAAGCAACTAGTAGCATGCTGCTCAGAAACCCCACTTAAGTGCAGGACCTCCCAAAAGAGTCAGAGTTCATGCTGCAAGGAGGAACCAGGAAGCTGCTGTTTCTTAAAGAAGCCGCACAGTTTTTGCTGCTAATGCTGAGTCAGGAAGTCTTCTCTTAAAGGAATCATACCTTCGCTTGCCTCTAGCAAGCAGAGCCCACCTCAGAAAATGCTACCAATAAGCCATGCTTAACTCTGCTCTTTTTGGTCTAGAATTCCTTCCCAAGCTCTCTCGGGTTTTATGTGGATATAGTTGACCCTCATTGATGCCATTATGTAAATGGAGACTGCTCTTCTGTTGCTAGCCACCCTGCCCAAATAACCATACAGAAACTATATTAATTACAACACTGTTTGTCCTATTAGCTCAGGCTTCTTATCAACTAATTCTAACATTTTAAATTAACCCATTTCTATTAATTTATGTATCACTACAGGCTGTGGGCTACAGGTAAGTTTCTGGCAGTGTCTTTCTCCTTCAACAGCTACATGGCATCTCTCTGACTCTGCCTACTGTCTATATATCTCTGTTCAGATTTCCCACCTGTCTTTATCTGCTAAGCTATTGGCTGAAACAGCTTTATTCATTATCCAATAAAAGCAACACATATACAGAAGGACATCCCACATCATCTAGATATATAGAAATATATTTCAATTAGATAATCTTGAACACTTCAAAGACCTAAAGAATATGACATTTAAAAGCTTTAAGAACTTAGATTTTTCTCAACAGTGAGGCATGTCTGGTTCTGGCAGCACCAATTACTTTGGAGAGACTGATGAACATTGAAGAAACTCATTATGGAATTTGACTCAATGTGACAAGGCCAGCCATTTGGACAAGAAACTACTCTTGACTAGACTGATTGATGGTATACTGTATATATTGGGCATGAAGGACCCATCGGAAAATGACTGCTGAACTTTCCAAAAGATTGAATGATTCTTCAGGGTTCCTGCTTCACAGAATAAATTTCCAGACATTTTGCAGGACTGACAATATAGTGACTGACAATATAGGCTAAACAGTCTCTCAAATTTTCTGCTTCATGGAAAAGTATGCTGGATACTATGGGCCTGTAGGCTGAGATGGATGCCCCAACATTATAGAACTTTGGGTGACTGTACAGGCAGCAAGATGTCTCTGTCAATTTTAGAGTTTTGAAAGTTTTCTACAATTTACTTCCTGTTTACTTAGGTAATATTGTATCCTTCTGGGGTCTTTGAAGAGTTGAAGACAGTTAGCTATAATCATTGATTTTCTTAGTTATGATAAAAGATGAATTAGATACTAACCTTTAAACTCTCAAAAATAAGATAGATGATAGAATATTTTCTTTAATTTTTGCCTTATACAAATAGACTAAATATTGTAACTGCAACTCTTGTTTGATACCTGTTTTGCTATATGTAATTTTACTATGTTAAAGTTAAAACCTTCCTTTTTAATTAGACAGAAAAAGTGGAGATGATGTTGGATGCCCTTCTGTATATGTGTTGCTTTTATTGGTTGATAAATAAAGTTGTTTCAGTCAATGGTTTAGCAGAACAAAGGCAGGTGGGAAATCTGAACAGAGATATAGAGTGATAGTAGGTGGAGTCAGGGAAACACCATGTAGCTGCTGAAGGAGAAAGATGCTGCCAGAACCTACTGGTAAGACACAGCCTCATTGTGATACACAGATTAATAAAAATGGGTTAATTAAAGAGACAAGAGCTAGCTAAAAAGATGCC
Organism: Arvicola amphibius; assembly: GCF_903992535.2. Lineage (NCBI taxonomy): Eukaryota > Metazoa > Chordata > Mammalia > Rodentia > Cricetidae > Arvicola > Arvicola amphibius. The sequence goes on from NC_052057.2 coordinate 81,246,437, forward strand.
TAAGCCTTTGGACAAAGTGTTGTATTAATATAGCTTCTGTGTGATTATTCAGGTCAGGACATCCAGGAACAAAAGAGTAGTCCCCAATTACATAACCTCATTTTAAACATCTTCCCAGCGTGTGTTACCTTTATACTCATTATAAAAGTGTCATTCTTGGGATCCTTGAGAAGATAATAAGAAGGTGAACTCCCCAAAAAAGATATAGTAATCCTCCTAGATATTGGAAGTACACACGATCGCCAGGCAAAATTGGGAACTTGAGGGTTGGGCAAGACTGGGCCAAGGGAAGATGGGGAGAGAAAAGTGTGAAGGGGAGAACGGGGGGAGCTCGGAGGAATGGGGTGCTTGGGATATAGGAAGGGTTGATATGGGAGCAGGGAAGCATATATCTTAATTTAAGGAGCTACCTGAGGGTTGTCAAGAGACTAGAGGGGTTCCCAGGTTTCCAGGGAGACGCCCCCAGTTAGTTCCTTGGGCAGCTGAGGAGAGGGAGCCTGAAAAGGCCAGTTCCTATAGCCATACTGATGAATTTCTTGCATATCACCATAGAACCTCCACCTGACGATAGATGAAGAAAATGACAGAGCCCCACATTGGAGCACCGGACTGAGCTCCCAAGGTCCTGATGAGGAGCAGAAGGAGAGAGAACATGAGAAAGAAAGTCAGGACCGTGAGGGAACCTCCAGCTGGCGACAGATGGGGAAGATGACTGAGCCCCACATTGGAGCACTGGACTGAGCTCCCAAGGTCCTGATGAGGAGCAGAAGGAGCGAGAACATGAGGGAGAAAGTCAGGAACGAGAGGGGTGCGTTCACTCATGGAGACGGTGGGACAGAACTAATGGGAGATCACCAACTCCAGTTGGAATGGGACTGATGGATCATGCGACCAAACCCGTCTCTCTGAATGTGGCCAATAGCGGGGGCTGACTGAGAAGCAAAGGACAATGGCGCTGGGCTCTGATTCTTCTGCATGGACGGGCTCTGTGGGAGCCTTCTCAGCTTGGTCGATCACCTTCCTGGACCTGGGGGGAGTTGGGAGGACCTTGGTCTTAGCATAGAGTGGGGAACCCTGATGGCTCCTTGGCCTTGAGAGGGAGGGAGGGGAGGTATGGGTGGAGGGGAGGGGAGGGAAGGGGGAGAAGGAGGGGAGGGAAGGGGGAGGGGAGGAGGAGGGAAGAAGATGGAAATTTTTAAATATAAAAAAAAATAAACCATGAGAAAAAAAAAGTGTCATTCTTTGGATTTAAAGTGATGCATCCAGAATCTTGAAATAACCCATTGAAGGATAAGGGTAGCAGAAACATGTTCCAGATAAGTGAAACTTTGGGTGTGCCATAGGGGTCCCCAAATTTGTCTGGCACACAAGGCAAGGTTGCTTCTAAAAATCAACCAAATCTGTCCTGCAAGACTAAGTTTGTCTTGGGAGGCCTGAGTCCATCACGTCACTCCTAGCAACTGAATTATCAGGGAACTCCATGAGTATTCTACAAGTGCAGGACAAAGAGATCTTGGAACAGTGTTTTATGTTGCAACGTACCTTATACATCTGATAGGACTCATGACCTTTACACATAAATATTCCTGACTAGTCATAAGCCTTATAATCAGTTATCCAGTTCTAGACAGAAGCACATCATATTGACAGTAACATTGATGGCTTTGGTCCTTTAAATAGGTATCAGTCAGGAAGGGACTTAACAGACGTACCTTGTTGGGGTCTGAGTCAAAATATGAGAGTATTCCTGAGAAGGTTTCTCCTTTGTAAAAGTCCAGAGACCCCTTTCTACACCTCAGAACAAGGGCCCCAACCATTCTCCTAAAATAATGAGTGAAGTGTTAAAGTTGCTGGTGTCCCTCACAAGGAACTGGTATCCCAATTGCATGTCCCACTAGAACCTGAGTCAGTGAACTTATACTATGATCAGCATGTTCAGCATGTTCACCAGCATGTTCCTTGTGGGGTGGGAGAACTGAGTAAAAAGGGTCCTCCCAGAACTCACTGAAAGAAATGGCTGTGCTGTGCCAACATGATAACCAACAGGCAGGAACTGGAAGAGAAATAGTGTCTCAATAGGATGGTTCTATTGGGTGGACTTGAACTTGTCAGAGCCCAGAATGTTGGTGTTTGAAAAACAGTTCATTGTCCTCCAGCTGCTCTCAAGTACAGCCGGGGTCTGTAGTTTGAGGAGAGCCCATTTCAATTTTATAGGAGCAGTAACAGCAGTCCAGACATTGTCACAACTATGGATCCACTTGTCTAGTCTTAGCATTTGAACTGACACAGAGAAAGACAGGATAATGGTGAAGGGAGGGCGGAAGGGAAAAAGAAGGAGCAAAGGGGAAGGGGGAAGAAGAACTTGAGGGAATGGGTAAGTCGAGTAGGAGGAAGGACAAAGATGAGAGTAAGGAAAGAGATATCTTGATTGTGGGAGCCATTATAAGGTTAGAAAGAAACCTGACTCTAGAGAAATTTCCAAGAATCCACAAGGATGACCCCAGCTAAGACCCTAAGCAATAGAGGAGAGGGGGCCCAATCTTAACTTGCCCTGTAGTCAGACTGATGAATACCTTATATATCACCATAGAACCTTCATCCAGCAACCGATGGAAACATAGGCAGAGACCTGCATCAGAGCACTGGACTGAGCTACCAAAGTCCAGTAGAAGAATGGGAGGAATGAGAATGTGAGCAAGGAGGTCAAGACCATGATAGGGATACCCACTGAAACAGTCTACCTGAGTTAATGGGAGCTCATCAACTCCAGCTGGACTGGGAGAGAACAAGCATAGGACCAAACTACTCCCTCTGAATGTGGTTGACAGTTGCATGGCTGGGGCAGACTGAGGAGGCATGGCACTGGCCAGTATTTATCCCTTATAGTAGGAGGCCACTTGTTTGTTTCAGCTCAGACCCAAAATAATCACACAGAAACTATAGTATTTAAAACACTGTTTGACCAATGACTCTAGCATATTTCTGGTTAACTCGTATCTTAAATTAACCCATCTCCATTCCATTATTCTGTGTATTGCCATGAGGCTATGACTTACCAGGTAAAGTTCTGGCATTTGTCATTGGTGGGGCTACATAGCTTCTCCCGGAGTCCACCTCCTTTCTCCCAGCATCCAGTTTAGTTTTCACTGCCTAGTTCTACTCTGTCCTATCAACAGGCCAAGGCAGTTTCTTGATTAACCAATAGTATTCACAGCATACAGAAGGGAATCCCACATCAATCCTTACTGCATATACTGGCTTTTTGGGAACCTCTCCTCTTTGGATGGATACCTTGCCCAGGCTAGATATAATGGGGAGGTCCTTGAACCTTACACAAGGTAATGTGCCTTACCCTCTCTGAGGATTGGATGGGGGTGGGATAGGAGGGAATGGGAGGAGGGAAGGGAGTGGGAACTTGGATTGGTATGTATAATGAAAAAAGATAGTTTGTTTTCTTTTTAAAAATAATTAATTTTAAAAATCTATTTTCAATAAAAATAAATATCATAAAATGCCAAAAAAAGAAAATTCTCCATAGGCTTGCCTTATGGAGACATTTTCCCAACTGAGTCTCCTTCCTTTCTGAAGATTCCAGCTTGTGTCAAGTTGACATAAAATTAGCCAGCAAAATATCCCATAGGTTATGGAAGATACCTTATGAACTGGTTCAAATTATACAATATCTGTTTGAGGGATTTAGGGAACAGGAAAGCCAAAATAGTTCATACCAATGTGGGCCATGAAGCTCTGGTCTCTTTTGACAAGAAAAGGCCAAAGTGAGATTTTCCCCCAAGACACTTTTTTAGCCCCCATGAGCCAGGAAACTGGGGGATTCTTTGTTCAGGAAATACTTTCTTCTCTTGGCCCACATAACAGGTGATTACTATACATTGAATTAGAGTGTTCTCCAGATGAATCTGCTCTATCAAATCTTGGAAAAGACTATGTCAAATAAATCAGGATTGTTTTAAACAATCTTTGGAAGACAGTCCAAGTGGTTTGTCTTTCTCTTAAGTTGGGAGCTTCAAAAGCCAAAGAAGCTTACTGTTGAGGTAGAATAGAAACAAAAGAAAGCATCCTTAACATTTAGCACTGAAGTCATATTAGTGAGAGTCTACATGGGGAGAGTATAAGGATTAAGTACTACTGGATGGAGTCAATTATTGATCAGACAGAGGCCTTAGACTAATCTCCATGTGTTAGGGCATTGCTAAAACTAAGGATGATAGTATTATATGGAATAGAACAGACAATCAATAATTCTAGCTTCTTTAGTCCTTGAATTATAAAGATCTTTTCTATTTTAAGTCTTTAGGGTATATAGCTTTGATATGGGAAGTAGGATCCTTAAGATGCATGACCATAGAAGTAGGTATTTTAGCCCCCTGTCTTGTTTCCATATGAGGCCTTGATATTGCTCTGTATTTTAGAGGCAAGCAATAGTGTTTCCTTGAAGAGAGAAGCAATTTGTTTTTGATATTAGATAAGAAGTGGGATTAGAATATGGAGAACAATTAAAATAGAATGACAGAAGTGCAACTCTCCCCATGAACAGATAGGTATCTTAGGAGCTGTGCCAATAGGCCCCAGGTGATTATGGTTTTTGAGATCTGGGACCAGGTGAGAAGGACAGTGCTGAAAACCATACCCCAGTCAATCATGAGTTTCACCTTATGGTCATCTATAATCAAAACTGCGCAGGAATCTTCCAGATTGATGGGCATAAAGGGATCCAGAATGGGAGGCCCTAGGTCTTCTAGGGAAAATGACTAGGGACTCAATTGATTCTTGCCAGCATGAATTCTTCCAATGATTTCCTTTACAAATATGGTGAGGACCAGGTAGTTCCAGGCAGGACATAATCACAGTTGCAACAAGTAAATACATTTTATTCTGTAGATGGAGTGGCGGGGCTGCGTCCTGCCACCCGGCTAGCTTTACACCCGAAATAATTACATGGAAACTGTATTCGTTTAAACACTGCCTAGCCCATTAGTTTCAGCCTCTTATTGGTTAATTCTCACATCTTCCTTTAACCCATATTTAGTAATCCGTGTAGCACCATGAGGTGGTCGCTTACCAGGAGAGATCTTAACCTGTGTCCATCTCAGAGAGGAGAACCTATGGCGACTGCCTGAAGCGTCCGCCTTCTCTCTTCCAGAATTCTGTTCTGTCTACTCCACCTACCTAATTTTCTGTCCTATTAAAGGGGCCAAGGCAGTTTCTTTATTAACCAATGAAAGTAACACATAGACACTCCTCCATCATTATTCAAAACAAAGAAGCACACACACAGAACGCACAAAGACACAGACATCTCAGAAGTGAGGAGAAGATTCATATACCAAAATCTATTTTCTTTAGAGGGACAGAAGTTGTAAGTGGTGGTGAACTGAGATAGGTCTCTTTCCCCCTTTTTCTAAATCGCTCAGCTTAAACAAATAATAGTGTAGTGATGGGCTTACAGCACCTGTCTAAGTACTTCCTAGGACATATTTAGGCAGGTCATTTGGAAGGGGGTCCTTTCAGGAAAAAGAAGTCTGCCAAGTCTTTCTACTGCCTGAAAAAAACCAGAAGTAATCCATCTTGTTTATTTGTGGCCTCTTTTCCTGTTTGTCTGCTGGTTGGGGTATCATCTGATGCCAGTGTTCCCTCAGTAGAAGTCTCAGAGAAGAGGAAAACATAGAAAAATCTCCTAGAGAGGCAAAGTACAGAAGCAAGATCATTGTAGACTTCAATAAGACAAAAAGATAAAGCCGAGAGAGAGAGAGAAAGAGAGAGAGAGAGAGAGAGAGAGAGAGAGAGAGAGAGAGAGAGAGAGAGAGAAAGAGAGAGAGAGAGAGAATTCAAAAACAAAATTGTAGCCCGAAACTCACTTGGTGAAAGAATATTCATGGAATTTCTAGTTTGGTGCATGGCCATTTCCCTGTAGTGGGCCAGAGGAATGCAGTATTTCTATATCTAACTCTACATTTGTATTTGTTTTCTCTTTTTTTAAAATTGTTTTTATAGAGCTATATATTCTAACTTCTCCCAAGGTCCCGATGCTCCCAAATTACTCAGGAGATCTTGTCTTTTTCTACTTCCCATGTAGATTAGATCTATGTATGTCTCTCTTAGGGTCTTCATTCAGCAGTTTCAATATGCAAGATAACTCTGCATATTGCGAATCAGTAAATATATTGAGAGGTTCTTTAAAATCCCTTAGTACCATAAAAATAGCATAGAATTGGCCTTCTGGACAGAATTATAAGGGCTTTGTTCCACCTTACTTAATTCTTCTGATTTGTAACCTGCCTTCCCTGATTTATTTGCATCAGTATAAAATATGGGCTCCAGTTATTGGAGCATCACATACAATTTGGGGAAGAATCCAAGAAGTTCTCTTTATAAGGTTAAGTCTATCACTTTTGGGATGGTTGCTATTAATTTCTCCAAAAAAATTAGCACAAGCTTTTGCCATGGTTCATTGGATCATAACTTTTTTATTTCATCAGTAGTGAAAGGCACTGTAATTTCTGCTGGTTCTATACCTGCTAATTGGCAAAGTCTCAATTTACCTTTTATAATTAATTCATAGACTTTTTCCACATAAGTTTTTAATTTTTTACTTGGTTTATGTGGTAAAAAGATCCATTCTAAAACAATATAATCCCTTGGAATTAAAATTCCTGTAGGAGAAATTCTGGAAGGCAAAATGACTAGAATACAACTAAGATTTGGATTCACCCTATCCACATGTGCCTCCTGTAATTTTTCCTCAACAATTGTCAATTCCTTTTCTGCTTCAGCTGGTAATTCTCTGGGACTATTCAAATCTTTTTCACCATCTAAGGTTTTGCTTAAATAAATTATTAGATCAGGTGTTATCCCAACACCCAGTTGTAGACTGGAAATGTCTCCTAACAATCTTTGAAATTCATTAAGAGTCTGTAACCGGACTCTCCTAATTTGTACCTTTTGTGTCCTAATTTTCTGCAAACCTCTTTTATAACCTAGGTAATTGACAAAATCTCCTCTCTATTTTTTCAGGATCAAATTGTAATCCCCATTTTGGCAAAACTTTCATTACTTCTTCAAACATTCTTTCTTAAGTATCCATGTTTGAATCAGATAGCAAAAGGTCATTCATGTAATGTTAAATTATAGACTTAGGAAACTGCTTACTTATTATTTCCAAAGGTTGACTTACAAAGTATTGCCACAATGTGGGGCAATTGAGCATTCCCTATGGGAGGATAGTCCATTGATATCTCCTAGTAGGCTGAGAATTATTATAAGTAGGCACTGTGAAGGCATATTTTTCCCTATCCTTTTCTTGTAAAGGTATAGTGGAGAAACAATCTTTCAAATCAATAACTATAAGAGGCCATCCTTTTGGTAATAGGGAGGGCAAAGGAATTCCAGACTGTAGAGGGCCCTTATTGACAGCTCTTAGGTCTATCACCATTCTCTCTCTCTTTTTTTTTTTTTTTTTTTTTTTTTTTTTTCAACAAATACAGGAGATTTTAAGGGCTGGTTGATTCTTCAATATGGTGAGCATCTAGTTGCTCTTGTATCAGTTGTTCTAAAGCCTGCAACTTATCTTCAGCTAGAGGCCATTGCTTAACCCATACTGGTGTCTCAGGTAACCATTTTAAAGGTAGGGCTGCTGGTACCTCTAATGGTTTGCTAGTTGCTTTATGTTCTTGTACAGCCTGAATAGCTGGTGACCTTTGTTCATAGTATCTTATTATATCCTTCTCAGAATCATGAGTTTCTGGACGGCAGGAATGTTAATCTGGGCATTCCATTGCTGTAGCAGGTCACAGCCCCATACATTTATTGCAATATTAGGTACATATGGCCTCAGCATCCCTCTTTGACCTTCTGGCCCAATGGAGTCAACCTATCTCTTGCTTTGTTTAACTTGAGATATGGTTCTAATTCCTAGTAATTGAACATCTGCCTCTTGAAGAGGCCAATTTGGATGCCAAGACTCTGGAGTAATAATACTCACATCCACACCTGTGTCTATCAAGCCACCAACCACAATGCCATTTATATGCATTCTTAGCTTTGGTCTTTAATCATTTATAGAAGTTTGCCAGAATATACAGTTTTTATTTCCTATTTGAATTTTTTCTTTTTTTATTAAAAATTCCACCTATAAATAATACCATTTAAAATTTCCACTTCCTCCCCTCCTCCTATTTCCCTCCCACTCCCCAACTTCCCCTCCCTCCTCCCCCTCCAGTCCTAAGAGAGCGCAGGGTACCCTGCCCTGTAGGAAGTCCAAGGCCCTCCCCCATCCATCGTGGCCTAGGAAGGTGTGCATCAAAACAGACTAGGATCCTAAAAAGTTAGTACATGCAGTAGAGACAGATCCCAGTGCAATTATCATTGGCTTCTCAGTCAGCGCCCATTGTCAGCCACATTCAGAGAATCCAGTTTGATCACACTGACTTATCCTTCATGTTTATGCCATCATTTAGAACAGTATGGTCTTTCACAGAAGACTCTGGATTTTTAAATTTTCCTGGTGTGGCATGTCCTCCACAGTTACTGGGAACACCTGTTTATTTAAAAGGCCTTCTTCTTTCAATTTTTGACATAAATACTTAATTTCAGTGGCTTAAGTAAAACAATTGCTTTGGCACTTGTTAGCAAGCTTGGCAAGCTCTTCTGGGCTGATTCAGATCTCTGGATAATTGAAAGCAATGATCTCTCAGGTGCCAACAGGATAGTGCTCAAAGACTCTTAATATTTTCCAGCCTGTGGGTCTGACTGTGTTTGAAAACTGGCTCTATTGTACTTATAAGCAGCAGCAAATGATTAAGAGAAATGGCATGAATGAAAAAAGAAGGAAGAACCAAGGTCCAGGCTCAAGTTTCTCAGCTGAGTGACATTCATGCAGTAAAGGAGCTGAAGCTTCACAAGTACAGACAGCAAGCACCCTTGTGCCCAGGATAATGGTGACTGTTCCCATATTTGCCTTGTAAAAGGAGATGTAGTACAAGATGCTCTTGACCCATGCTCCTCATTCTGCTTCAGGATGAGTTGTCCTGTGGAGAACCTCCAACATGTTCTCCTCGGCAGTTTTCTTGTTCCCTCGGGACACTGACAGTATCCCTGTGGCTTGTCAGTGTGATGGACATCTTTGTCTTTCATTCTTCTCGGCAAACAGGTTAATAAAGAAATAAACAGTTAATATCCTGGGCTATGACCTTATGTTAACTGAAACCAAGGTGAAGGGTAAATACAGAATATTAATTGCTTGTTAGGATAGAGTAAAAGGCCAGTAGATTATACCTTACTAAGTCTGCTGCTGTAGAATTAAGGGCCACCTATACCTGTTTACCAGTAAGAGAAGACATGCTGTCTTTCTGCTCAGTGTCTCCTGCTCAGGGCTCCTTTCTTGTCAATGAATCCTATCAATAAGAATAGTTGTGGGGGACTAGCTTATGTAAATTTAACTACGAGAACAAAGGTTTGGCTGAGTGAATGCTTTCACACCAGGGCTCCGTGACATGGAGAAAGGTATAGAGTTGCTTATACAGGAAGAAATAATCTCAATGACTGATTCATGCACTGCTGTAATATTAGGGAAGGGAGAAACGTCATGATTTCACAAGATTTCTATAGAATTGACAGTGACGATCCAAAATGCAGGTGTTCCCAAAGCTCTAAAAGTTGGCTTCTCCATATGGTATGTACACACACTCCCATGGATTTGTATAATAGATCTGCCAGCTGTAGATTCACTGTATAACACTTGTGGTCTCTCATCACCTTCTGGATGGTGACTGCATCTCTGCCTTTCCTCTTCCCAGAATTCTCCTAGTCTGGTCACTATACTTCCTGCTTGGCTACTGACCAATCAGTGTTTTATTAAAACCAATACGAGTACCAAATCTTTATAGTGTTTGAGCATTGTCTCGCAGCATTTCCCCTTTTATTCTTTTCAAAGCAAGAACTCTGAATCTAATCTCCTTTGTTTACCTTTCTTCCTGACCATTATCCATAACAACTTGTAACCAACACTCTACACAAAGACAAATATCCATAATCCACTTTTTTGGGGAATGTGTGCATAGTTTTCTAAGCTAATTGGGGGCACTGATAATATTATGGGAGTCCCCCCAAAAATTATAATTTTGGTCAAGATCTGACTGAGTTATTTTATGAAGGTGGATCATCTCAGCCAACAGTCTTGAAGCTGTTCTGAATGTAAAACTCAGAGGAAACTGCAACAGAGGTGCTCTGAAACATTGGCTCATCTGTTCCAATTGGAGATTTTTCAGGGGGTCTTCTTTCATCAAACCTTACTTTTGTTAATCCAGAATTAATCAATAGCCTCTCATTTCCTAACAAATGCAAAACATCTTTTCCAAAGTAACATATCTTTTGACTTAAAATTTGAAGTCAAAGCATGTTCAGAATATATAGGTTGAATTAATACAGGAGCATTTATAATTAAATGCCTTTTAGCAGCTGCTTCTCTTTCCTCAGCAGTTAAACAATTCAAAGACAACACAACAACATACAGTATCTAGAGTCTCTTGTATTTTCCATCTTTACGTGGCTTTTTTAAAACTCAATTTCTTCTATTTTTATTTTTAAGTTTTGGTTTTTTGAGACAGTGTTTCTCTGTGTATCTTTGGCTGTCCTAGATCTCAATCTGTAGACCAGGCTGGCCACAAACTCACAGAGATCCTCTTCCTCTGCCTCTACCTCCCAAATTCTGGGATTAAAGGCATTTGCCACAACACCCAACAACTGTATTTCTTTTTAAGAACTTTTTCTATCCTTTTCTCTCCCAAGCCTACATATATTTTTAAGCACACTGTAAATTGTTTAGAGTTTTTTGTCTTAATCTTAGTCTTTACTGTATATCTATAGTTTTTTCTGACCACATGTGTCCTTAATCTGCTAAATGGAATAGCTAGGATTAAAGATGCAGCTAGCTTCACCCATTCTTTGATTTCCTGAGAGTCTAGCTTCATGGTGGAGGTACAGGCAGAATCCATGTTTATTGTTACAACTCTGTGGAGTTTCTAGGTCCATGCCACCACCAAGAAGCATGCTGCTAGGTGCTCATAAACACCATGTAAGTGTTTGGTTGTAGGGCCTTTTAAAAGAGCTGCCATGTGGTTTTTACTGCTAGCACTGAGTCAGGAAGCCTTTCTTAAAGAGCTGCACCTCTGCTTGACACCAGCAAACAGAGCCTACTGGAGTAAAGACAGTTGCCAAGAAGCTGTGCTTGACACTGTTCTTGTCTGTCTAGAATCTCTTTCTCTCTCTTTTAAAAAACTTTTTCCGGTTTTATGTGGAAATTATTGCCAAACATTTGGGTGCCATTTGTAGATGGAAGTTTCTGTCCCGCCTGGTCCCACAGCCATTCAGTCCCAAAGAAACACAATACTGTTTGGTCCATTATCTCAGGCTTATTATTAATTAACTAATTCTTACAACTTAAATTAACCCATAATTCTTGTCTATGTTTAGACATGTGTCTTGGAACTTTTTTCAGTAAGGCATTCTCATCTTGCTTCCTTTTCTTCTGGATAGTGACTGCACCTTTGTCTTTTTTCTTCCCAGAATTCTCCTACTCTGGTTGCCCCACCTATACTTCCTGCCTGGCTACTGATCATTCATCATTTTATTAAACTAATAAAAGTGACAAATCTTTACAGTGTGTAAGAGCATTCTTTCACAGCAATTGTAAGGTTAGGGAGAAACCTGGGGCTAAAGAAATTCCCAGGAATCCACACAGATAACCCCAGCTAAGACTCCTAGCAATAGTGGAGAGGGTGTCTGAACTAGCTTTCTTCTATAATCAGATTATTGACTATCGTAATTGTCATCATAGAACTTGCATCCAGTAACTGATGGAGGCAGATGCAGTGATCCACAGCCAAGGACTAGGCTGAGGTCCTGGAGTTCAGTTGAAGAAAGGGCGGAAGGATAATATCAGCAAGGGGTGTCAAGATTGTGATTGAGAAAGCTACAAAGACAGTAGACCTAAGCTAATGGGAGCTCACAGACTCTGAACTGACAGCTTGGGAATCTGCATAGGACCAAACTAGGACTTCTGAGTGTGGGTGACAGTTATGCATCTTAATCTGTTGTGGAGGGGGCAAGGGCTGGCAATAGGACCAGCACTTATCCCAGGTGCATGAACTGGTTATTTGAAGCTTATTTCATATGGTGGGATACTTTGCTCAGGGATATAGGGACAGGGGCTTGATACCGCGTCAACTTGGTAGGCCTGACTTTGTTGACTACCCAAGGAGGCCTTACCCCCATGAGGAGTAGATGGGGGCTGGTATGGGAGAAGTGGGGATAAGAGGAGGAGACAGAGAGGGAACAGGGGTTGGTATATAAAATGTAAAACAAAAAAATTATAAAAAAGAAATAATTTTTTAAAAAGCAAGTGTTCTTAACCCTGAGCCATCTCTCTAGTCCCTTTTTCCTAGTGTCATTTTTTACACCTTTGACAAGAAGTATAATCTGTAGTCTTCTGGTTTATATGAGTGCTCTAATTTATTTCCATGGACTACATGTCTACTTTGACAGCAGTACCATGCTGTGGTCTGCACTGTAGCTCTGTGATAGGATTTGAGGATAGACAGTGTGGAACCTATGGTTATGGTCTGTTTTCTCTCTCTCTCTCTCTCTCTCTCTCTCTCTCTCTCTCTCTGTGTGTGTGTGTGTGTGTGTGTGTGTGTTACATATGAATTTTCTATTTTTCTAAGTCTGAAAAAAGTGCAGTTTGAATTTTGCTGGTGATTGCACTGAATCTGTAGATTGTTTTTAGTGGAGTAGCCAGTTTTCTCAATATTAACTCTGCCAATCTAGAAGCATGAAAAATTATTCCATCATCTAGAGTCTTTTTCAATTTCTGATTTGAGTTGTCTTTAAACTTCCAGCTTTTCCTTGTAGGACTGGAAAGAACAAAATAATCTCTATTCAAAAATCATTCAAGTCTGTTAATGTATTCGAATCTCCTTACAGACTTAGGGAGACTTCCAGTCCGCTTAATGCATTCGCATAAGTTGATTAACATTAGACATTTAAACAAACACAACAGACAACAGTGTATTTGGATCTTGACTGGAGAAAGAAAACTGGTCATATGGTAACTAAATTGTACTAACCACAGTGCTAATGCTCAATAGTCTCATACTCAGGCAACAGATTTTTGAGATGATTTTGGAAAAGACTTTCATGATGCAGACTAGTCAAGTCACAGGCTATATATATGACACAGCAACCAGTAAAAAAGCATCAACCCTCAGCATACAACTGAGCTGCACAAATACAACATCCAGAGCCCTAGCCTGTGGTGAGAATAAAACTCATACTGTGTTTTGCCTCACTTCATCCAATGTCAGAAAATAAGTTCTATATTAAGACAAGAGTCAGGACAGGTTCTGTATGAAGGGGACACAGGACGTACTAGATATTCAGATTTACTGGCTGCATTTGAACTCAAAATTCCCGCCTTACATCTCAAGATGGTAATATTCCAATGTGTTAGTTATCTCTTGGCTACACTGAAAAGCCTGGAGTCAATTTTAAAGAACACTAATAAGGAAAACGAATGGACCATGTATTTTACAAAACCGTAACTTCGTTCAACTGCATTGCAAAAGGGGTAAAAGTTGCTGTGCCCAAGGGAAACGTAACCTGACTTATTCAGTATCTCAGAAGACAGGGTTCTCTTCTCCCTCGTGCTCTGCTGGCTGGGCCACAACTTGTGAGCAGAAGGTATCCTCCATCACAGGAAGGAAGAGGCTGGAACAGCAGGAGCAGGTGCGAGCCTCCTGGGAGTAGCGCTGTCCTGGCTGGAAGCTGATTCCAGCTGTTCTCACACCCGCCTCACTTCGGTCTAAACCGAGAACTACCTTTCCGAACGGAGACCGCGCCTCCCGAAATCACAAAGGTAAACAGAAAAAGTCTGGACTACGGTATCTGCCCGGACCCACAGGCTCTCGCGAGATCTCGGACAGTCCTACTAGTTTTGATGATGAAGACCTCGCGAGAGGGCGGTGTCGGGGGCGGGGCCCGCCGTGGCGGGAATTTCGCCTGCTTCCGGCTTGGTCCGGGAAGGTTCCTGATTCTGGATCCCTACCTGCGGTTCCCCGGGACGGGAGCGTGCGCTGGACCCGGGGTCTTTCCGGTAGGGTGGCTCCCTCTGAACGCCGAGCTGGAGCGGAGGGAGACCGCGGGGCCGTCTGCAGCGCCCGGAAACCCGGCTGAGGTGCGTGAGGGTCTCAGCCCCCACCTGTAGCCGGCAGGGAGCGAGGACCGCGTTGGCAGCCTTGGCGGCTCTCACGTCTGGGGTCGGGACCCAGGAAGACGTCCGGATGCTTGTGGACCTTTTCCCTTTTCAGGTTTTTTTAAGTTTGTTTCTCCCGTGTGCTAAGGGGACGTTTTGGGTTCCCGAGGGCGCCCCTTGCCTTTCAGCTTCTTCCTGTTTCTCTTCGGAGCCGTCCCGATAACTGTATGCAACCTTGATGTCATTTCAGGGCATGATGTGAATAATGGATGGCGGTTCTGCCGTGTCGACTTTCCTGACGGACAGCTTAGAGCTGGAGCTGGGGACAGAATGGTGCAAACCCCCTTGCTTTTCTTGTGCCTTTGACAACAGAGAAGGCAGAGGTTTTTCCGGAGAGTCCTATCTTGCTGCCGGCTCCCTTAAGCGGTAGGTAAAAGAGCCAGATTTCACCCGTGTTGTTTAATTGTCTCTAAAGTCTAAACTTCGGTGCCCACCATGCCTTGTTCGATAGCTAGTACCTAGAAGGTTCCAGCCTATGTGTGTGCCCTGGCTGACTTTTGAATATTTTCGGAGAACTTGCTTGGTAGTAGCGGGTTGCTGAATACCGACATTTAAGGGACTTAGACTGCTTTCTGAGCAGCCTAGGAATTGGAATACCAGTTTTGAAATTGGTATTTCCTTCTAAGGACAGCACCCGTCTACGAGTTTTCAGGAGTTTGTAAGCAGGACGCAGCTGGTTTTGCTGCCCCAGTTCTCTCCAGTCCTAGCAATCTGCATCCGGAGTCATAGCTTACATCTGTTGAATAACTGTAATTGATTGCAGTAAAGCTGCTGATCTTGAATTATTTTGGTAATGTCTCCTAAAGCAATTTTATTAATGAAGGAAACCATTTTTGCTGGTGTTATGATTATATCCTCTTTAAAGCACATTGCATAACTTTATAATGCCATTCTTCAGTCATAATTCAGAATATTTGGTGATTTAGAAACCCACCGTCTTGTTCAGAGGTAAAACGCTATGACCTAGGACCACCGTGTATATTGCCCAGAATCTTTTTGGACTTTACCTTTTGAGTCGCATTGCTTTTCACCTATTTGAACACTTGTTAAGGTGGGAGATTCCCAAGCACTTCCTGATGTACATGCTGTGTATAGTCTAGATTCAAATGATTAAGTCAGCATTTTCATTGCAGGTTAATTTTAAATCTTGATCCATTACCAACTAATTTTGAAGAGGATACAGTAGAACTATTTGGCTTCCAATGGGTTACCGAAACAGCATTAACAAATTCATGTCGAGAGCTCTTTCATTTATTCAGGTACATGTATGTCTATTTTAAGAGTCTAGATGCTGTCTAGTTTTACTTTGCTGAGTTTTCACCCAATACTGATTATAAAAACATGGGGGAAATGCTCTTGTTCATCTTACCATTATTAACATAATAGTTTTAAAGAGTTTTTATGTTGGGGTTCAGAATCTTTGTGTGTGTGTGGGGGGGGGCGCGCGCATGTGCGCACATACATCTGTGTGCTAGAGATCAAATCCAGGCTATTATAAATATTAATCAAGCATCCTGCCACTGAGCTATTTTTGCATTAGATATTTATATGCATGTATAATATTCTATATATAACACATATAGTACAGGCATTGTTTTTAAGACAGGGTCTCAACTGTAACCAGTGAGTAGCTTAGGTTGGCCTGGAATTTATGGCAATACTCCTGGCCTAATCCATGTTGAAATTGCAGGCATGAGCCATCACACCTGGCCTTTGTTTTTTGACACCTTGTTTCGAAGACATGTATTTAAAGATTTGAAATACATCTTGTGAGCCCTCATAAAAAACTGTCAGTGAATCTGTTTTTTTTTTTAATTTTTTTCTTTTTAGATTAAAATAGAAATCATGTTTTGCCTGCTTTTTTGCATGTGTACATGCATGCTGGGTGTCTGCAGAAGTCCTAAGAGAGTATTGGATCCCCCATGGAATTGGATTATGTATGGTTGTTTGCAACCATAGGTGCTGGGAACAAAATGCATGTCCTCTGTGAGAGCGACAAGTGCTCTTAACTTTGAGCCATCTCTCCAGCTTTCTTATGTGAGAGAACAAGCTGAGTGATTTTTCTATAAATCTGCACATTGTAGTGAATGGGTCTTTATCCAAGACCATTTGAAGGCAAGTAGGAATGATGACGTGGGATTACTATCAGGAATTAAAATGAGGCATCATATGGCTTTATATATACATTTTTCATTTATGTAATCATTTTAGTTTGCTTTTATATAGTTGTGATTAAAGACAGTGACCAGAAGCAACTTGGGGAGAAAAAGGTTTTATTTAGCTTACAGTTTGCAGAATCTGAGAGGAAGCCAAGGCAGCCTGAATGTAGTAGGATGAAGCAGTGACCACAGAAAAATGCTGCTTTCTGACTTCTTCCAATGGCTTGTTCAACCTGGTTTCTTATACCACCAAGGACTACCTGCCCAGGGGTGGCACTATCCGCAGTGAACTGGACCTCTCATATCATATGAACCTTTAATCAAGAAAATGCTCTACAGACTTTCCTATAGACAATCTGGTAGAGGCATTTTCTCAAAGGAAGTTCTTCTCCCCAGATAGCTAACTTGTATCAAGTTGGCTAGGACAATAAGCCTTTTTATTTTCTGAACTATTTTATAGCTGTGTGATACAATGTAACCTAAAACTTAACCCTAGAATGTTTGTTATAATTTCCTGAAGATAGAAATGGAAGTTGTAGTTTTGAAATAATAATTGAGATCCATCTTCTATATTTTTGTAAGTTTAGATAGCGATTTGTTTTCTTTAATAATTTACAGTGTCTGAAACTGACCTTTTTTAAAAAATTTTTTATTCTTTGTGAATTTCACATCATGCATTCCCATTCCACTTATCTCCCCATCTCCTCAAATCTACCCTCTGCCTTTACAATTCCCCAAAACAAAACCAAATTTAAAAGAAAAACTAAAACAAACAAACAAACAAAAACCCAAATCAAACAAACAAAAAAGGAAGAATCTTTTATGGAAGCTTTTAATAATATTCACAAAGTAAATTATAAGATAATGAAGCTACCCGGTAGTGTTAGAAATTTGATCCATGTAATTGCTATGTACTTTACATTATGTTAAAATTTACTCTTTCACGTTTTAAAATCAGGCAACAGCTATTCACCTTGGAATCCTTAGCACAAGTCAGCTGTGATTTTGGTAAGTTTAATGTGTGCTTAATTACAAAAAAGAATGCCACTCACTGACTTCTATTGCAGCTCTGATGTGTAACTGGGTTTCATAAAAACGTGAAGTAAGTGTTTCAGAGGCTCTCAACCTTTAGGTTTCCACCCTTTTGGGGGTCGCTTATCAGAGTCCTGAACATCAGATATTTACATTATAATTCATAACTGGAAAAATTGCAGTTATGAAGTAGCAACGAAATAATTTTATGGTTGAAAGTCATCACAACATGAGGAACTGTGCTAAAGCGTCACAGCATTAGGAAGGTTGAGAACCACAGTGTATTTGGTATTCTGAAAGAGAATGACATTTAAATTTTGTTAAAGGTGAGATTTATAATATTTTTTCAATTATGTAGAATTTAAGGTAAATCTGACTTGAAAAAACTTAAACTTTTCTGAGAAAACTATTCCTTTGGAGGTGAGGGCTGGGATGGGAAACAAATACAAGATAAAAAGTAACAGACCTCCTAGGACTCTTGGTCATCTTCCTGCTTTCTACTTCCGTTTTCCTTTGGCATTTGGTGGGTTGCTGATTTTAGTGGAGTGGTATAGGTCGGCTGTGAAGAAATTGAAGGGCAGTGTTTATTGAAGGCCAGCTGCTTCTCCTTGCAACAATTTTAGTATGGTGTAATATTTGGAGTCTTGACTTTGTGTTCAACTTAAGTTCTAGTCTCAGCTAATTGTGTGTCTCTTATGTAACAATTTCTGTCTTATTGATTGAGCTTTTGTAAAGTTTAAATGCCATTATGCATGTTAAGTGTTTCTCAGTGTACATCAAATGCCTAACAGAGAACACCTGGAACATATTTTTGGTCAGATAGGTTCATTAATTTCCCAACGCATTGTCTTGCTGATTTTGGGTAAGATGTAAGGGTGATAGTACTTTATTCTGGATTGGATGCTGTTAAGGAGCAAAGGCAGTTACATGAGACACAGGAAGGAAGGTTGGGAAGGGCTCTCACTATTTAAAGTGGGATTAATAGCATGAAGATGAAGATGTTGTCTGTGGCATTTGAGTGCATAGTGCTTTATTTCTGTGTTCAGACATGATTATAAAGGTTTGACTTGTCACTTTACCATAACCACAGAGTCCTCTTACTTTTGTTTTTAATGAATTTTTAAAAATTTTTTAGAATCATGGCCTAGCTGTTTCTGGTAGTTGTTAACTGTCAGATTTGTCTTTGTTTTCATAGGATGTTAGTAGTAAATACAAATTATCATTGTCGCATTATCATTTCCCGCCTGACGTGCAGAGTACTTACTGCCTGGTGTGGGAAGTTCTTGTTCTGTCACTTAGGTTCCTAGGTTTGCTTTCAGTTTGTCAGAGTTGATCCATCTCAGTTACATGAGGTATATGTATAATCACTGCTTATAACCTTGGTGACTGCTTATTTGTCCATCATTGTTTTTTATTGATCTGCTTTTACTGCTTAGTGTTTATTCTGGTTCTGTGATACATTTTCTGTTTCTTTGAATACCTAGTGATGTTATATTGTGGTATATGTAGATTTTATATATTTGCTTCTAGGAATTTTTAGTGTTCATCTTGCTAACTGTTTTGTTCTGGCTTGCTGTTTAATATTTGTATTTTCATAGGTCTTTCTGAGGTTTGTTTTCCATTTTATGAGGGCTTCTACAGGTAGCTTCTAGTAGCCTAGGAAGAAGCCTAGCAAAGCTTTCTGATGTATGGTGGTTTACGTTTTCCTTTACTGCTAATTAGGAACTTAACTGTCGTAACTGGTGTGTGCTTTGTAGAGTTGTTTCCAGTGTTCTTCTCTACTCATTAGGTGACAGCAGTGAGTAATCAGTAGCACTAAGGAGACCTGGAAATTACCATGCTTTCTTATATGTTTTCTTTGTTCTGTCGCGCTTTTATCCAATACATGTATTTTTTTAATTGAGATTGGCTGACTCCTTAAGTGGACTCTGTCTGGGTAGTAGTTGTTATCCCTCTGATAGTAGCTTAGAAACTACTTGATCATGGGAAGCTGTTAGGATTATAAAGTTCCATCTCTCTTGGATATAATGTTTGCCATGATTCTAGTACCTGAAAACTTACTTTATGTTGTTTCTGGTTTTTAAGATAGGAGATATAGAACATCTGCACTCTTTATTCCATCTTGCTCAGATGCAGAGGTTTTAGCAATTTTTAGAGAATAATATTTTCAGGGCTGGAGAATTGTGAAAATGAGAATTTGTTTTGTATTGCTGTGACAGAGTACATGAGACTTTATAAAGAAAAGAGGTTATTTAGGTATGGTTCTAGAGACTGACAAACTTGTATCTGACACTCCATATTATAAAGGCTCAACATGGACCTCATGGGCACCTGAAAAGAGACAAAACCTGGGTAGTGAACTCTTGTTGCTGCAGATCATTGTCCCAGTAAAAATGTGGTCTGTAATAGTGAGGAGGTGTCATTCATCCTTCTTAATGACTGGTCAACTCTTCAAGCCCCTTAACTCCTAACACCACCACAGTGGAAATTAAATCTCAGTCTAAGTTTTGGCGGAACAAACCAAATCTATACTATAGCAAGAATCAAAAACATTTTATTTATTGGGGACATTATATCAAAGAACAGTTTATGTAGCTATTAGCATAATCTTTCCAATTGCAGTTTTGCTAAAGTAGTAGCCATTTTGCATATTTGAATTCAAACAAGTTTTATGTTAAATATGGATGATAAAATTTTGACTCTTATTTTCATCCTCTTTTCTCTGCCTTTGTTTAGTTTTTGCCTCATGTTTTATGATGATTATCAGTGTTTTGCATGTAGCAGCAATGTATATAGTTCTTGGTGATCTGAATGTTAAACAAATTGAGTGAAAAAGGTGGCAGGAGGCGAATTTAAGAAAATTATTCAAAGGTTATTTGGGTTTATAAATTATAACAAGTTTTGATTTTATTATATAAATAGTGACATTGTATGCACTTTGACTTGAGAACAACAAGAAATAATTCAAAGGGCCAGAGAAAGGGTCCTTAAGCAGGTATTACTCTTGCAGAGGAACTGAGTTTCGTCTCCAACATTCACTCATGTCAGGCAGCTCACAGCCACCTGGCATTCTAGCATTAAGGGTGTCTGATGGTCTCTCTGGGTACCTACACTATACACAGACACATAATTAGAAGTAAAATGAAATCTTAAGAATTTTTGTTTTAAGCAGATTTTGCAAATATAAGAAGGTAAAGCATATGTTGTGGGTTCTCTTGTGATATGAGAGACAAGAGAAAGTGTGTTATTTCAACGTGTCTTTCTTGTAAACTTAGTAAGACTTAATAGATTAGATATTAAGATAAACCTGTAAAAAATTTAGCCACCATTCACTGACAGTTGTTTAGGCTATCACTGATAGTGTCTGTTTCCTTTTCAGGGAAGATAGCCACCTTACACGCCAAAGCAGACAGTATTAGGCAGCAATGTGTAACGTTTCTCCACTACATTAAAGTTTACATCTTCAGGTAGGTTTTATTACTGCATGGATATCTGTGGGTATATTTACACAAACTTGTATATTTATTCTATCTAATGCCTTTTTAGGTGCCTGAAAATACAAGATGCTGAGAACCACAATCTCCCTCTCCATCCCTATGAGGCTTTGGAAGCTCAGCTTCCTTCAGTGCTGGTTGATGAACTTCGTGGAGTACTTCTGTATATTGGACATCTAGCTGAGCTTCCCAGTGTTACTCTGGGAGCATTTGTAAACCAAAACCAGATTAAGGTTCGATTAGTTTGTTTTTTAAATTATCCAACATTTTTTCTCTCCCAAGAAAAAGAGTATTATGCAAGAATAAGAATTGGTACAAGCATGGCATCAAATGAAACTCTGATCTCCTGTCTTGTTAATTATGTATTTTTTACTATATATACATGTGCCTCACCTTAGTTTCTTCATTTGTGGAATTACTACTTTCAGAAATTATGGCAAGAATTAAATGATTGGCTTGTCTAAAGTGCTTAAAACACTACCCTGAATCAATAACTGTTCTCTTTTTGAAAGTGTAAATGCTTAGAAATTTCAAATAAAAATTAACCTCTTTGAAATTTCTGTCATTCTCATCAATAAAGGTTTGGGAAATGCCATGTCATTTATATATTCCAGTAAAATTTAAGGAAACGTCTTTTATTTATTTGTTTTAAGACAGTGTTTTAGGAATCTGAGGCTGGCCTTAGTATGTCTTCGACTTCTGATCCTTCTGCCTTTATCCCAAGTGTTGGGATTTCACACAGAAGCCATCATGCCCAGTTCATGGAGTGCTGGAAATTGAATCTGGGTCTTTATGCTGGCACAGCACACTACCAACTATACCCTACCTCAAAGAAAAGTCGTTATATGGAAAGTCATCATATGGAATTAAACTCTTTCACATCATATCACAGCTTAATGGTAGAATATCAGATGCAGTGTTGGGTTCAATCTCTCAAGACTTAAAAGGAAAAAATTTGCCTTTTGAAACCCACATTTATGTATTCCAATATCTCAAACTTTGTTGGAATGTTGTTTTTTTAAACTATGCCTCTTTTTTCCAGTAGTGATAAACACTCTGAAGTTTGATTTTTTTTTTAAATGGTATTAATAGCACAGTTTAACTCATAGGTAAATAGCAAATTCTGTATGTGAAAATTGGAGCATAAATGACAAATTATGATAATTTATGGTATTCTCTGAACTTTTAATCTCTCCTATTATATTTGAGTTTACTAATATCAGTAAGTTTTTAGTAACATAATACTTGTCAAAGTTTTTATTTTGGTGAACTTTAATAAATAAGAACAAGAAAATATTGGCTTGATCAGAGATCAATATGTAATAAGTTCTAAAACAATTATAGGTTATTATGTTTAATCTATAGAAAGGAAGTAAGTTACTGCTTTTATAAATTCTGTCTTAATAAAGGTATGTGGGTAGATTTTGGAGGGTAGTTTCCCTTTCTGGTTTCCTTAAGTTGGAGTTTTGTATTTTCTGGATATCCATCAAATGTATAAGAGAATAAACATGCATAACTTGTTCGTTAGCAGAAAGAAGCCTTTGTGTGCAAGAGTGTTTATCTGAGTTTTTGTGGACATTTTGGTTTGGGTATCTTGAAAAATTGTTTATTTGAAGTCTAGAAGACAAATATTAAAGCAGGAGAACATCTTAAAATATAAAATATATACCAAAATACTGTCCTGTAATAAAATACTTAAGATAATATATATACACACACACACACACACACATATATTATATATATATATAGTACAGTATGCCATCTTTCTTTCTTACATGTGAAAAGCATTATTTTAGCTATTTCCATTTGAGCATCTTAAAAATTTGCATTAGAGATGTTATTAGATATTTTGTATCACAGTTTCTTCTATTTCTCGTTGTTTCTTTATCATCAATTAATTAGACTTTCCAGATTGGGGTGTGTGTGTGTGTGTGTGTGTGTGTGTGTTGGGGAGGTGCTAAATATTTTTATTATTTTATGCTATTTGTGCTGTTAAAAGTACTTTGACTTTTACATTTGTGGCTACAATTCATCTCTTTTGCTTTATGTAGGAGGCAGGGTGCTAAAGAGATGCCTCAGAGGTTAAGATCCATGAGGCTGCTCTTTCCAGAAGACTGGATTTGATTTCAGAAACCATGTGATGGCTCAGAAACATCTGTAACTCCAGTTCCAGGGGATCTCTTTTGGTCTCTGCATTCACTAGGCATGCACATGGTGCATATATATATACATGCAAACAAAACATCCATATACATGATAATTAAAAAAATATGTAGGGAGATTGTAAATCTGATAATAGTTTCTGCAAGTGGATGTGATAACTTTTAATGTGTTACAGTTTCCTCATTAATTTGAAATGTTTTATTTATCTCTTTTCTGTTCCTTCTACTTGTTATCTTTCCCTGTGCCACGATTAGTCTAGCATTTTTGTGTTTGTATATTTGATAGAGAAAACCCTTCATCATTTATTCTGAGTTCAGTGGAGCTTGTTAATGTCACTGTATTGTTTTACAGTGATACTCAGTGTTCACTAGTGATAACCAGTACAGCATAGAGCTAAAATTTTTCATTTGAGTTTGATAGAATTGAGTTTGAGTGCTCAATCATGGATTGAGAGAGAAAATTCTTCACCTTTGTCACCTTGCATTTCTTAATGAGACTGACCATATAGTTGACATGATGATCTGAAGTTCTCATTTTTGTATTTTATTGTTCCTGTGCACTCACTTCATTAAAGGATATTTCTTAGCTAATTTCTAAAGCAAAAACTGCATCTTAAGATTCCTTTAGAGCCTTACCACTAAGTAGACACAGTGGTTGGTTGAAAGGGGTCTGTACTGTCCCAACCTATTTAGCCATCTCTATAATGTGTCTGTATTAAACCAGCAAGTAAAAATGTATCCTTTCAAGGCTCCTCAGTGAAAGAATTTGTCTCTAATCATGACAAATTTTTCCCAGTCTTTGGATGGGTAATTGGTTCTTTGGGTGGATGAAGTTTTGTGAGGTAGTACAAAACACCTAGTAAAGTATAAATTTTTACTACTAATAATGTCATTCACAGCTCTTCCCGCCATCATGGCATTTATTACATCTCTACTTGGATACCCATTGGCTGGTGTTGGAAATACTTCACATGCTGGGTGAAAAATTGAGTAAGTTTATGGTTTCTGCCGTTAAAATCCTAATTTTTGTTGTTTTTTAAAATGAAATTAGCCAGCTGAATACCATGGCATATAGTCTGTAATCCCAATTTTTGTGAGGCTCATGAGGCCAGCTTGGATTGAATGATGAATACTAGGTTGGCCTGTGCTATGAAGAGAGACTCTGTTCAAAAGAAAATAATTAAAAGTACTTATGTCATTTTTTAAAAGTAAATAGGTAATATTTATCCCCCATTTTCTTCCAGAGTGTCCATCAATCATGTCCCAGATAAGTGGAAATCACTCTATCAATTTATTTTTTAGTCTTTGATCTGTTGGTATACATGTATTCATTTTTGTTTATAACTGGTATGTTTGTACTTTTCATTGTGATTTTTCATTTAGCAGATTGTGCATGTGTGTTACATGTCTGTGCTGCAGTCTGTTTATACTTGTGGCATGTATGGTGACGAGAGAAGCATCAAAAATTTCCACCTCATTCTTCTAGGCCTCTTATTTTTGGTTTTTCAAGACAGGGTTTCTCTGTTTCCTGGCTGTCCTGGAACTCGCAGAGATCATCTGTCTCTGCCTCCCGTGTGCTGGGATTAAAGGTTTAGGCCATCACTGCCTGACTGAGACAAGGTCTCTTACTAATTGGACTTGAACTTGCCATTTTGACTAAACTGACCTGCCAGCAAGCCCTCAGAATTTTCCCTAGTGCTGGATTATAGGCCCTTGCTGCCATGGGATGCTGGGAATCAGAACAGGATTTTTGTAGTGATGCAGCAGCTTTTTAGAAATCTGTTTGGGAAAGTACATGTGGTTCAGTTATACTGAGACTTGTGTTACAGCTCTATTGCACTAATTCAGCTGTGTCTCTTTTCAAACAGTAGTTCCTGGATTCCTTTATAAGTGTTTCCCAGAAGACACATACGAATATACCTTTAATCTGTGTATATATTCTATAAAATATTTTCTTAGACATAGAATCAAATATTGAAGTTTTGATGTTGATTTTAGATTATGTGCCTTTTCTTCAGACTCTTGTCAGCAATAGACTAATGTACTGCTGATACATAAAAAACAATGCCAGATGTCTCTTTTTCTTCCAGGTTTTCTGGTTATCAGTTAACTTCAACATCTTTACATAATTTTGATTTTCTTTTGTAAATTTTCTAACTTTCTTAGGACTTTGTATATATGGATAGTAATCTTAGATTTCAAATGCTGTATATTCATTTTTTGTTGTATTTTGCCTTTTTTTTTTTTTTTTGAGATGGGGTTTCACTATTTAACCCTGGCTGACCTAGACCTCGGTATGTAGACCAGGCTGTCCTGCTGTCCTGGAACTGAAAGAGATCTACCAGCCTCCACCTTTTGAGTTTTGGAATTAAAATGTGCCACTACACCCAGCAAATGCTGTGTTTGTCTTTTTTTTAATCTTCTTGCTTGGCAGTTTAGGTTTCAAAGTCAGTACCTACTTTTAATTATGTATGTATATATCTATATACATAGACATATATAAAAATAATTTACCAATTTGTAATGATTATTTAAAATATATTTAGAGTAATATTCAAGTCGATACACTTTGATGTAGGTACAAGTTTTGGTTATGTTTATCTTGGTTTGCTCTGTTTTATGCCACAAAACAATTGCAAGTGGTGAGCACACTGGCCTCAGTTAAAAGACTAATGTTTCAGCCTCTTTGTTTTCAGAATCTTTGTAGATGAGGACTGGTGATTTTCTTTTATTTTAAAGCGATAGAGCAGTAAGCTTTTCAAAGATGGCCTCATTAATACAAAAGAAGTTAATTAAACTGAATATCGAATTGGAAAAGATTTTTTTTTTTTTAGGTAGTGCTTGGACCTATAAGCAGTTACTCTCAAATTTAACTTACAAAAAAATCTTAAACTCTGTTTTACTTTAGAAAAAAATTGAAGAGGTAAGATCATTTTTTTTTCTTGTGAGAATTAATTAAATCTGAGGTTTTAAAGTAGAATTTATCTTATTTTGCAGAACAAGTTGTCTATGGTCGTCAGTTTATAAGTCAGACTGGTGAAAGTTTAACCAATGTCAGCCTATTTGAAGAACATTGTGAAAATCTTTTCTGCGACTTAATAAGCCTGTCACTCAACAGATATGACAAGGTAATGCTTTAAGAATTATTGATGTTTTATAGCAATAATCCTTAATGTGTGGTTTAATATATAAGAATTTGAAGTGGTTTCCATGTTAAAATTTTTCGCTTTGTATTTGGTTACTAGTATCTGGTAGCTAAATGGGATGAGAATATAAATGTTTACATTTGATAAAATGTTTACATGTATATATTGATATGTGTATGTATGTTTGATATAAATATTTACAATAGGCTGGAATTCATCTTTCAAGTTAATTTTTGAAAAGCTACATTAAAATAGAAAGTTAGGACATTTTAATGAGGTGTCATGTTTTGGTAAGCATATACATTACATAATGCTTGAGTTAAGTTAAACATTTTCCAAATCTTTATTATTATGGTAAAAAAAATTGTTCAAAATACATTGTTCTAGCTTTTCAAAATATTTAGTATGTAACTATAATTACTGTGTACAGTTGTGTACTGGAACTCCATATTCCTGCCTAACTATAGCATGAAGCAGGTTTATTTTAACTTATAACAAATACAAATTTATTTCTAAGTTTCTGTCAGGAATCTCTCTCTCTCTCTCTCTCTCTCTCTCTCTCTCTCTCTCCCTCTCTCTCCTCCCCTCGCCCCCCTCTCTCCCTCCCTCCCTCCCTCCCTCCTCCTTTCCTCCCTCCCTCCTTCCTCCCCCTGTTTGTGTGTGTGTGTGTGTGTGTGTGTGTGTGTGTCTTAGATGGAACTGACTGAGGATCAAAACAGGTGTTGTGTAAAGAATATTGTACTAGAAAATACTTTTGCCAGTGTTCCTTTTACTTTCTTTAGTTGCTGTTATACTGCTATGCTGATTTTAGTAGTCCTGACAGCTTTTTCCATCAAAGTCTTAAATGTGTGCCGCTTAACCCGTGCTTCAAAATATTTTTGTGTGTGTTCTTTTAGCTGAAAATCAGGGTTGTTGTGTACTTTGGTTGTAAAGGGAAACTTTTTTTTTAAAAAAGTTAAGGAAATGACATTCTTAAACTGAGAAAACATTTTAACTCTTTATAACAATTAGCTATGTGATGTGTAAATATTTTTTTTTTGCAGGTTAGACCTTCTGAAGCATTAATGATTAATCACTACTCATGCTCCTGTGTTAAAGAATTATGGGTTCTACTTATTAATCTTCTAGACCACAGAAGTAAATGGTCAGTTGCAGAAGTAAGTTGGAAAAATTAATATTTGGTTGTTGTGACTAGTTCATATATTGAATTTCTGTATGTAGAAGAATGGCTACTCAAATCACACACAATATTGCTTGCATAGTTGAGCAATATTGCTCAGCAATATGCTTCCTCGATGAACCTGTATCTTCCAGAGAACATGCATTAATAGAATATATAAGGAAGTTTGTTATAAGAGATTGACTAGCACTGTTATAGAAGCCAATCCTAGGATGTAGACCGTGGAGAACTGACTACACAAGTTATAGTCTGAGTCGAAAGGCTTAAAACACAGAGGAGTTCTTTCCTGAGTGCTCTTCTAAGTGAACCTGCAATTCCTGACTTCACCTCAGAAAAGTATTTTTGGATGAGTCAGTCAGTATAAAGCAGAGTTGGAGTTAAGAGTTGTGGTTTTTATAATTACATCATTTCCTCCCTCAAACAAATCCTCTCATCTACTCTCTACCCCCCTGAGTCTTATTCAGATTCACCTCCATAACAGGCCATTGGGAGGCCTATTCTTCTATGGTTATAGTAGAGACATCAGCTCCAGAATGAATTAATCCTGTAAAAGCCTTTTCTTTTATTTTTAAATCCCATATGGTTTTATCATTTTCGTTCAATAAAGTACTTAAAGCTACAGTTGTTTTCTGTACTATAGAATCCTCTCTCGTGAAGTGCATTTTTCCATGAAGGGGCTACATGAAGCAATAATAATAATTGTGCAATTTTTTCTTCTTTAAATTGCCAAGTCAATGGGCACTTTGATCATAATTACTTGTTCTTCATCAATGATTCTTGTATGAACTATGACTCTTCATGGATAAACTGCCACCCAATAAAAATCCAATTGTTCCAGATAGAACAATTTCCCCAAAAGAACATTGAAGGGGGGGCAATGGCAATATTTTTAGGGCAAGCAATATCAGTAGCAGCACTTCTTGAATAGCAGCTTGTAATGAACGAATAGATTGACTACATTTTGCAGCTGGCACAAAAGGTATTGTTTTTTGGCTTAAACCCTCTAATTTTACAGGCCCTGAGGGGGAATCCTCAATCTATTTCCCTTTGTTGACTTGTATTATTATTGTTTCTAGGCAATGTATTGGCACCTTTATCATATTTAGATTGGGTGTTCCTTAGCCCAATGTTTTCTTGCTAAATCTACGTGCTCTTTGATTCTGAGCATTCATTTGTTATAAGGACAGTTTACATTGTTTATTTAAGTGACCAGGTCTGCCACAATTGAAACATTTTTCAGACATCTGTCTTTGAACCACATAGGTTTTAAAACAGCTAAAGTGGCTGTCTGTAGGTCCCTCCTTTCTACATAAATTTGGAAAGTCTGAAACATGTTTCTCTGATTATTCCTTGGCAATCTTCATTGGCGTTATAAAAACTGTTTTAATAACTTGAATTTGTTCCCTGTTTACTTGCTTTTCAGTAGCATCAAGTCTCCCTTTCAAATCCATATAAGGCTTAGAGGGACCTTGTGTAATTCTTACATAAACTAGACCTGAAGTCAGATCCCCTGTCGGTTTTCATGTAGGAGGGCTACAGGAGCATTAAGTAACTGATGATCTGTTGATGCCCACCTTTCTGCCAATCCCTGTCAGCATTTCAGATGTGTCATTTCCAGGATTGCCCCTTGGTTCTAGTTGTTGAGATTTTTTTATGGGCTTATTTACAAGCTACATTTGCCGCTGTAGAAAGTGGGAAGGGCTAAGGATCATTTTAGCAATTGCGTGGCAGCTGTTGTGCATTATTACTCCAACCAAGAAGATGTTCACAACAAATATGGAACAGTAGTTCCAAAGGAAGAACAAGTAGTATAAAAAATTTTATTATACTTATGCCTAATCTCTGATAAGCATTTTGCTCAAATTGTATTAGCGATACCAAGCACAAACAACTCATGAGACCAGGGAGGAATTGGTAATCTCCTTTTCAAACCTTCTCTGCCTTAGCATGCCTAGATAGTAAACTTTAGCATTTCCTAAGGCTCTCCTAAATCCTTATCACAAAGTGAAGGGAAGCAAGATAATTCCTCACTCCATGCTTCAGGATCATCTTCAGGCAGTGGAGATTACATATTTAAAGGAGGTTCCAGTAAGAGAGTGGAGGGAACCATAACTGGTATAGTTGTTGGTGGTACTGTCTTTACATTCGATTTTGCCTGAATGAGGAATAAGTTTCCTTCCCCCCCCCCCCGTAATTAGTTTTAAGGTTTGATTATCCAGCTTATATTCATTCCAGGAATTTGCATCTCTTTTTATGACTAATCCTGAAGTATTATTTTTATAGTAGTCTAAATAAATGCCCAAGTGACCTAAAATTGGATGGGGATCTTTTCCCCTTGTTTATATACCTTTCCAATATTCTTTCGGACACTGTACCATACTTCTCATCTAAAGTTTCTTCTTTTGGAAACCAGGGATTATAGTTAAAAACAAACATTCACAGAGCAGCACCAACATAGAATTCAGTTTATGTTGACTTACTACTCTGAGCCTGGTGCCTGCTTTTGAGTGTGGTTGATACATTCAGTGTCACTCCATTTAAAAACCTGACTTTTTTCTCTCTTAGCAGCTATCTGTTGCAAACAATTTCTTGGCTAGGGGTGAGTGTGCAGGTCTTATGCCTATTGTTACAGTCTCTGTTGTGCTGTGGATTCAGCTTTACTGGAAGCTGTCAGCAGTCCTCAAGCACACTCTGGAGTAAAGGTCTTTATTTATTTATTTATTTGTAATTCGTTTCTTTGTTTGTTTGTTTTTATCATGGTCCCCTTAATTTTCTGTGTCTTCCTATCCTGCCTCAAACCAGTTTCAGTGTGGCTTTTCATTTATCTCTGATTTTAGAAACATGTTAATGTTTCCTGTGCTCAAAAATAATCAGTGTTTAGAAGATGCGCTGAATAAATTATAAAAAGAATTAATTGAATCCATCTATATTTCAAATGAATAAAAACACAGTATAGAGATTGGAAAGACTAATCTAGGAAACATTAAAATATATCAACTTGTCTGTGTTCTTTTAAGGTTAAACACGAATTTATAAAGAATATAAATAACAGGGTTTCACTATTTAGCTCATGCTATCTTGGAAATTGTACTCTAATTGTCTCAGCATTCTTAATGATGGAATTATAGGTGTGAACTACCTTTTTAAATATTATTATTTAAGTGTTGGTAGTTTCAGACCTGTTTTTAGTCTGAAACTCAGAAAATTGTAGATATAGATAATATGATCTAGGTTTATCACAAAGAAAAGAGGGAAGGTAGCATAAGCCATGGGTGAATTAGAATAGAGCTAGGTATGGATGTACGTTTGTGTACATATATTTCCTATCTTTTTTACTAGGTGGACGGACCTAGTAGTCAGTCCTAAGGAAAATGGTACAGATAGCTCTCAAAAATGATAAATTTCTAGTGAACACCAGCAAGGCTCCTTGGACAATTGGCTGGCTTTCCACTGGTCCATAAAAAATGAAAATGAACCCGAAACATCTTATGCCATAAATTGTTTCCTCAAAAAAAAGGTTTGATATCTTTGAAGAACACAAGACCCAAATGAAAATTATTGAACCTGTGATAACTGATTCATGTAAGACATAGAAAAGGCAAACAATTAAAGGAAATGAATAAAACGGTTCAAGACAATGAAATAGAATGAAAATGGAATAGAAACAATAAAGAAAACTGAAACAGAGAATACAGGAGATGGGAAAATCTAGGTAGCCAAACAGGAACTACAGATGCAAGCATCACCAATAGGATACAGGTGATGAAAGAAAGAATCTCAGGTGGTGAATATACAACAGAAGAAATGGGTAAATGAGATCAAAGACAATGTTAAATATACAAAATTCCTGATATAAAACTTCCAAGAAATCTGGAACACATCATAAATGTCTTGGAGAGATCAGAGTTAAAAGGGACATTACCTAAATATAATAAAGGCAATTTATAGCAAGCCAATAGCCAACATCAAATTAAATGAAGAGAAACTCAAAAGTAATTTCACCAAAATTCAGGAACAAGGCTCCATATCTATTCAATATAGTAATTGGAGTTATAGCAGGAGTAATGAGACAACTGAAGGAGACTACAAATTGAAAAGCAAGAAGTACTACGTGGAGATATTTATAAAACTACAAACATATCCTAGTTTTCTAAGCTCAAAATAATGGCAACATATCTAAATACTGCAGAGACTGGAGTAGAAAGAAGGGACATTGGAAACCATCATAGGCACGCACATTTAGATTTTTGTCTCAGGAAACACAAATCAAAACAATTCTAAAACGGAACTGCTGTCCTTCATCTCACTTTTGTTCACTATGCTGAGCAGCCAATGAAGAATCTTGCTTGAAGCATAAATACTCACACAAGTTTTCTGATGTTTCTTGATATACATTTATCAGAAAAGAATCCCTTCTCCCTACTTATTTGTATCAGCATGAGTGTTGTGTAGATCACAACCCTTTTCAACTATGTCTTACATGAATCAGTTTGTTTTTTTCCTCCCTTTCTTTAAGGAATTTATTCCCTTCCTGTTTTAGGACCTCTATTATCCTTAGAAATATGACTTTAAGACCATTTTCTTGTGCTTCAGCTGTATTATTCTGGCTGTTGTTGATTGTGTTTTTATGCTGGTGTCTAGGCATCTGTGTTTGGGGTAATTATAGGTTTAGGTGCTGAGTTTGTCTTCGTTGTGGGTTTTTTTTTCTTTTTTTAAAATTTTGATTTCTGTTTCCTTTGGTCTTCTAACCAGAGTGATCTGGGATTCTGTTGGCCTCAGGTGGAGTAGGTGTTTCTTCAGGATTTGTGGGTTAGGATATGGTGATGAGAAGGACTGCTTTTTGGGGATAGGTTGTGCAGGCACTGAGGAAGTGTTGGCAGTCTGTGGGCTGGAATCTTTGATGGTTCTGAGTGCCCTCATGACCACTGGTAAAGCAGGGGACTTCCGTGTGAATTGAGGGATGGTTTATGGTGATGAGGACAAGGGGAGTTGTAAGTAGGTTGAGTGGCTCCAAACAAGAGTTGTCAATCTGCAGGCATGGGTTGGGGGGGGGGTCTTGTCTGGGTTCCTGGGTGCTGGTGTAGCCTCTAGAAAAGTAAGGGGCTTTTATCTGAGTTGGGGGTCCAGATATGGTGGTGAGAAATAGTGGGCAGTTGGGGCTAGACTGGGTGTGCTCTGAGGGAGTGTTGGAGGTCTGGGTTGGGAGGCTTATCTGTGGTTCTCTAAAGTGTTATTAATCATTCCCTGTGCGGATTACCAGATGATATATTTACAAGATAGATTTTCAGAACATTCTGTAGGGTGTTGAAAAAAGACACCTTTAAAATATAAAATACATGAAGGTTCATAATTGATGCTCTATTATGTGTGTATATTTCATTATGAACAAGAAAAACTTTAATTCAGAGGTCATTAGAATAGTATCTTAATTTAACCGAATTATGTTCTTTTTGTTCCTTTAGTCATTTTGGAATTGGCTGAATAAACTTCTTAAAACATTTTTTGAAAAATCAAGTGACCAAAGAAGACCTTCTGCTTCTCTAGCCCAGGCCAAGGATCCATTAGGCTTTAGTTGGTGGATTAGTGTTCATGTAGCATCACTGTACCAGATTGATCGCCATGGTGTGACAGATGAAATGGTGAGATTTACATTTGTTCTTTTTAGTTTTTGTATACTATCAGTTAATATGTTTCTTTAAAGACAAACGTAAAGCAAATGAATAGCAAATAAAAATTTAGGTTCTCGAAAACGAATTTTTTTGTATAATGTTTCTATAAACATCTAATCTTGAAGAATTGTAAAGTTCACATTTTTATTGTTTGATAAATGGAAAGCAATTTGTAGACGACTTGGGCTCCAATCTTGGTTCTTCTCATAAGTCTTCCATGGATTTTGAGTAAATTGCTCAATATTTTCTTATCCTTTGTTTCCTCATGGAAAAATCATGGCTTTGCCTTAGTCCACAGTTTCCTTCTAGTTATAAATTCTACAAGAGTGTCAGAGGGAAAGCATATATCTATGTATCCCCGAAATGAATCAATTGGTTTGTGTGAAATAAAATGAAAGTGTTTCTTTTGGGACTGGAAGTACAGCTCAGTGGTTAAGAACACATACT
Organism: Arvicola amphibius; assembly: GCF_903992535.2. Taxonomy (NCBI): domain Eukaryota; kingdom Metazoa; phylum Chordata; class Mammalia; order Rodentia; family Cricetidae; genus Arvicola; species Arvicola amphibius. The sequence goes on from NC_052057.2 coordinate 81,280,052, forward strand.
ATGCTTACAGAGGACCTAAGGTTTATTCCCTGCATCCACACTGCGAGGATCACAGCTCCCTGTAACTTTAGTTCCAGAGGATCTGCTGTCTTCTTTGGGCCTGCTGCAGGTAACTGCAGTGTTGCACAAACCCAAACATACACACTTGATTTTAAAAGGCATAATTTTTAAAAGTGTTTATTTTGCATAACATTTCTTCTGACATGCTTTTCCTTAAATCTATTTAACAAACTATCAATTTTGCTTCAAAGAAGAAGACAGATTTTATCTATCTGTTGAATTACTACTTAGTTGGAAACAATCTCTTATGGCATTACTCAATTCCTTATGATTTAAACCACCATATATATATATATATATATATATATATATATATATATATATGAGAACCCTATTTGATGTTTTTAATTTCTATATATGTATAATTTCTTCCTTTCTCAAAAAATAACAGAATTTTACAAGCATGTCAGTTCTGTGAAATTCAGACATCTGAGGCAGGAGGATAACACAAATTCAAGACTAGCCTATATTGCATAGTTGTAGGTGAGTTTGAATGTTTCAACTCTGGATTTGAAAAGATATCCTGACTTATCAGGAAGCCAGTCTATACTTAGAGCCACAATAGGACAGCTCAGCCCTGGAGGGAAAGGTGCTCTGACTTGTCGGAAAGTCAGGCTACCTGAAGTTGAGGTGCCGTGGGGAGATGGTTTCCCTGCAGGATGTAGCACTCCTGCTGCTCTCCTGGACAGCTGTTATATCTGAGCTCTGCCCTGCTCTGCTGAGGGAAAGTCCTAGCAGAACTATCAGCTTCTTTCTGTGGCCCAAGCTATAACTTCTGCTGCATTCTACTAAAGGGAAACCCCACAGAAGTGTAGAACCTCCTCTTGTTCCAGTTATTTTTTTCTGCTCCGCCTTGCTCAGACCCCCTAAGGGAACGTCTTAGGAAGGTTTTTCTGTTCAGTTCTTTAAGTGACATCCAAGCCAGGTTCTTCTATTCTGTGCCAGTGAACCCAAGGCTTTAAATAAAATGATTTGGGAAGGAGGAATCCAGGAGACTGGCTGCCTCTGCCAGGGTGGTGAAGAACAGTTCCCCCAACTGAACAGACAGAAGGGCTTATATTTTCTTTTTAAAACAGTTCTCCAAAAGATTGACTCTTACAAGTAAATCTTTGGTAGGATAACCATGTGCTCCAATTTGCCATAGGCAAATTTTATGCCAACTGGCATTTATCTTATGTCCGATTTTATTCCCCAGGTTACCTCATTAGTAGATTACATGGTCATTCTTATCGATTACTTTAAAGGCATATTGGTTGATTCCTTCAGCAAAATTGTAAACGGATGTTAATTTGTGTCTGGGATATATTTATTTATTTATTTATTTATTTTTTTTTTTTTTTTTTTTTTTTTTTTTTTTAATCCAGTTTGTCAGTTTATTGCTTCTTCATCCAGGTACCAAGTTAGTTTATCCTTTCTTATAATTTTTTTAAAATCTAATCTATGAAATGGAAGCAAACAAAGCCAAAGTCTCACAGCCCATGTCTGACCCATCTGCAAACATTGCTGGTCTTAGTTTCAAAATACATATAGGAGTTGGGCGGTGGTGGCGCTTGTGGTGGTGCACGCCTTTAATCCCTGCACCCGGGAGGCAGAGGCAGGCGGATCTCGGAATTCTGAATGCAAGAATGGTACACATTGCCAGGAACTCACTTGGATAACTGGGTTGACAACAGAGTGTGAAGTTGTAAGATTAGAGACAGAGAGATAGGCGAGGAGATGGTGACCCAGAAACCAGAATGCTAGAATGTAGCCAGAAATTTGAAAGAAATAGAAAGAATAAGACTATATATATATATAGTCTTGGTTTCTTTCTGAGACAGGGCTTCTTTGTGTAACAGCTCTGGCTGTCCTGAAACTTGACTGTAGACCCACCTGGCCTCGAACTCACAGAGATCCGCCTGCCTCTGGGATATATTTAAATCATAACTTTAAAAATTGTCTTGGTGCTTTTTCCTCCTTATGATATATTGATGATGCCAGCTATCCTGCAGGAAGAGGTTGTATAGTAGTGTGCTTTTTTTCCCTGACAAATACTGTGTGAAGGATAAGTAATAGTTAGTTACATGGTTTTCACCAGACAAATATTGTAGATAAAATAAGGTGTTTTAGCTTTTAAATGTGATGTTTCAACTTCTCCCAAAGTTTGATATGAAATCTTTACATTAAAATAAGTTTTAGATATGATTATGTTTTAAGTTTTTGTAACTTGGAAAATTAGACAGTATCTTTTTATAAGCCTGTAAGAAAAATATGGTATCCTAGTTCCCATATTAGAACCACTAGTTTTTTATTCATTTCTGCTTAATGTTCTCTCAATCTAGATGAGAATTTGTTATTCTCTTAGAATCCCAGTCAATTTATTTTACAGCCAAACATAGTTTAAAGATGTGAATTACTTGGGCATTACAAGGGTCAACTGTGACACTGTGTTTTCTGCCAAGAACATCTCTTTCTGGAGCATTTGAATGACAACTTTATAAAAACTATGAAATATATTCTTAAAATGAGGGTTGCACAAATCCGGATGCGTCGGCTGGAGGTGGAAAGTGAGGCTTTCTGTTCGTGGTGGAGCTATTCCCTATAAAAAGTAAATGGGCACCTCGCTTTTTAATGTTGGAATAAAAAGTAGAAAACATAGTCCCAGATTGATGGCTCCTACATGACTTGGCTTTTAAAATTAGATATGTGGGCAATATTATGGTGAAATAATATGTAGAAACAATTTTTGCATGCTTAAATTTGCTTGTGGAAATAAAATACTGTTTTGGGTACTGTATTCTCTTATGTTGGATTTGGGCTGGTAGTTACTTTTAATATAAAGTTTTTTATGGGTACATGCATATAAATATAAGTACAATTTCCTTAGTCCACCCAGTGACGTTTGCATGCATATGCATTAAGGGCATCCATGTGTGACTGTATTCAGAGTGTATATTCTTTTTTGTTTGTTTTGTTTTTCTGTTTTTTTTTTCCTTCTTTCTAGACAGGGTTTTTCTGGAGCTTTTGAGCTTGTCCTGGAATTAGCTCTTGTAGATCAGGCTGACCTCGAACTCATAGAGTTCTGTCTCTGTCTTCCAAGTGCTGCGTGCTGGGATTAAAGGTGTGCACCACCACTGCCTGGCCAAAGTGTATATTCTTGACCAAGGTTTTGCTTCATCTTCAGTGTTCACAGTTTCTTGGACCTTCGTTACACGTGCATGACCTCTTACTGCTCAAGTGGTTGATCTCAGTCTCAAGGTTAGGTGACCCAAAGTCACACTGTGGTTTGGAGGAGCTTGATCAAATCCTGCCCCAATATTCTCTTGGTGATGACCAGCCTCTCCTCTGTCATATCCCCAAACCAATGTGATAGATAGGTCTCCAGACCAAGGTATTCCTTTCAGGCTTTGATTTTCTGATGGATCAGACAAGTGTTTTTTGTTTGTTTGCTTGTTTTTGTTTGCCAGTAATAACTCATTTCATAGTAATAGTTACATAACCAGAAAGATAGTGAAAAGGAACATTATATATCTCACTCTCAGTTTCTAAGAGTTGGGCATTTTTTTAGGGCTTTATCTAGGTGGTTCCTGGCTCAGGATCTGCCATGAAGGTTTTGTCAAGTTGTCACTTAGAGGCAGTTCCTGAAGGCTTAATTGGGACTAGAAGATATAATTTTGGTAGAATATTTTAGTTTCTCATTCTTTGGACTTCAGGTCTGCTCACACTAGGGATGTTTCCTTGATTAAATTAGCAAGAGAGTACTGTCAAGATGGAAGATTCATGGAAGTGACATGTTGCCCCTCACATTAGTATTGTTGGTCTATTGATGACCATCTTCTTTGTATTGGGGGAGGGGACTATATATTGATACCGACCAAGACACAGAGACCATGAGAGGCTGTTTCAGTTCCTGACTACTGCTGTTACTGTGCTCCTGTTAGTTAGGAAGTACTGATTTAGTTGAGCTAGCACCTAGCCTTTTAAAATCACAAGTAGTAAACATATCTTTTATTCATTAGGTTTTTTGTTGTTTGTTTGTTTGTTTTACCAAGACAAGGTTTGGATCCTGTCCTGGAGCTTGATCTTGTAGACCAGGCTGCCCTTGAATTCACAGAGACCTGCTTGCCTCTGTTTCCTGAGGTTGGGATTAAAGGCGTTTGTCACTGCCACCCAATTTAGAGTTTATTTTTATGAGTATAATCATAGGATGATCTGATAGGAGTCTGTAACTTGATTGATTGAAAGAGTTCCCTGTGTAGCCCTGACTGTCCTGCACCACCTTTAGACCAGTCTGGCCTTGAACTCAAGAGATCTGCCTTCCACCAAAGGTTTGCACCAAAAAGAGCTATATCTTTGCTCTTTAGAACTCTACCTTTGCTTTTTGAAGTTTAAATTACTTTTCACACTTTCTTTTTGCATTAGAAACTATTTGATTGCTTTTGGAAGTGCTTTCTTGTTGCTTCTGGTTTTAACCAATATCCTCTTATCTCAGTCTCTAAGAACTGTGTGTGCTGAGAGAGTATCCTCAAGGATATTTTGTTAGAAAAATTGAGATTTTGAGAAACTTTGTTAAAGTTCACTGTAGTTCTCTTCTTTCGTGCATAGAGTCATGCATAGAATTGCTGGATAGATGGCCATTTAAATGAAAGCACTATCAAGTTTTCTTTATATATAAAACTACATAAAAGTTTTAATTTAATAAGATATATATTTCAAATAAAATGAAGAAAATCTCATGTAAGAAGGAGAATAGGAAAAACTGTCATGAAAACTTAAAAAATGCATATCTCTATATCATTTTTAAGTTAAATTATATGTAGCAACAAATTAAGTATTATTTAAAATATTTCTAAACCTATTGAAGTACTAGTTTTATAAAATAAGACCAGGTATGCTTTCTATTGGATTAGCGTAATTTTAGATTTTATTTCAAATATGTCAGCTAAATTTTTACTGAAAGAAATTACGAAGGTGTTTTAACTTGTATCATACATTTAAATGTGTGCATAATCAAGAGCAATAGTTTCAATGCTGTCACACTTTCTCTTTTCAGAAAGAGATGGCGTCAAATTGGGGCTTTATAGAAGAACTTTTGAAACAGTCCGTCACTGTTCAGGTATGTAGCTAAAGCAAGACAACATATGACTTCTGCATTTTATAATATAGATTTTACTTACAAAAATAAACAAACTTAAAATTACTTAAATGACAATTTATTACAAATCTGAGATTCTTTGAAGGGCCAAGTCAAAGTAATTCATATTAAATCCTTTAAAGGTTTTTATTTTTAACACTGAATTTGTCAGTTAAAGGACAAAGATAATTATCTTAGTTGGTGACTTTGAAAGAATGTATTCAAAATAAGTGGGAGATGATTCTGAGTTATAAGCCATTCCTTGACGGTATGATAGCAAGCCAGGCGACATGATGAAGGAGATAGTCGGTGGTATTGGAAATGCAGCTCCATCCTCCTCTCAGCAGGAAGGTGACTTGCTTGCTGAGCAATTTGTCTTACAGGCTTGAATTCTATTCTCACTGATAAGGTCCTCGTTTCTGAGCACTCATTTCATACCTTATCATTTTTCTTTCCGCAGAGCTGTTAATGTAGTGCTTCATGGCCCAGAGGTCAGACTTGACCTCCTTTAAAATAGTTTTAAATATCCTGTTCATCTCTCTTTAAATATGTTGTAGTTCTATAAAGTTCTATAATGCAAGGAACCCTTTATGGAAGGATATTGTATGAAATATTTTTTAATTTGTGAAATAAATTGCTCTTTTAATGAAAACTATTTGAAACTTGAAGAGGCATAATAATAATATAAGAAGATGGCTTTGTGTGTGTATTCTTATAGAAGTGATATATCTGACCACTAAGCCATCTCTTTAGACCAAAAAGCTGAATATCTGAAAAGTGTAAATGGTTGAAGTTATATGTGCTGTCTGTGTTAACTGTAAGTAAACATAAATGTTTCTAATTATAAGAACCTTATCAGATATGAGCTGGATGTCTCATAGAATACCAGGGAATTAAGGACTTTAAATGAGAAATGTTTTAACCATTATAGAGAATATTTTTGTTTCATATTTTCCTATATAATTTTAATTGTCTTTCTGTTTTAAATATATTGATCTAGTAACACTTTGTATATTTTTTTATTTCTGGAATTAGGAAATCAAGGAGTAGTCATGAAATAAGAAATAGATACTGCATTGGCCATTATCATTTGTATCAGTTACTAATTCATTCTTTAGTTTTTAGAATTTAATACATGAATACTATATTTATGTCATCCCCACTTTCAGAGTCTTCTCCACTCACTTTCATACTAATGACTCACAGAGCTTTGTTCAATCCAAGTACTGGTAACATCAGTAAATATAAGACCGTGTTTCTAGTAACCGTTCCGATAACCTGAGTTAGGAATTGACAGCTTCAGTTTCCTAATTGTAAATGCTTGAAATTTTCTTCTGGCTTTTTGTTTTGTTTTGTCTTCTCTTTGTTTTCTCTCTTCCTTTTGTATTTAATAATTTAAAAATTTCCATAAAACTATGAGTTTGAAGAAGGTTTTGAAGTCTTTACCATAGACTATTCCTTTTATCTACATAACCATATTGGTCCTTAAATGTCAAAAGAAGCCTTAAATTACAGGGAGTCAATGTCCAAAGTGGATAGAGTATGTGAAGTATTAATTAAAAGCAAACATTCCTACAGAAAGGAGTTTAATGACAAATTCTTTCCTGTTGTCCCTTCTGGAGCACTGCTCTTTATGCTTATAAAGCTATAGATAGGTAATTTGTTCTTAGATTGATATGTCTACATAGTAACTAAACTCAAACATTGAATGCTTCATTATCAATGTTTGTCCTATGAAACATGCCCAAATTTAATGTTTAATATGCCTAAATTTCATTTTTCAAAATAAAACTGAAAGACGTTCCTCCCTCTCTCTGTCTCTCTCTCTCTCTCTCTCTCTCTCTCTCTCTCTCTCTCTCTCTCTCTCTCTCACACACACACACACACACACACAAACCAAACACACCCTTGAGATAGGATACCCACAGGGCTGTTAAAAATTAGGCGTTCAGTAGCATGCCATAATACATCAGCCTAGGTTTAAGGCCATGTGGTCTATTTAAAAAATAAAACTAGTCAAGGGGCATAGATTTCCTTACCCTTTTTTGACTGTGTTAGGTAGGTTGTAGGCTTAAGACTCAGCAAGTAAAATGTGTGTGCTTAAGGAGTCAGATTGTGAATTTATTTTATTTGTCATGATCTTCAGGAATAAGATTGTAGGCCAACAGCGGTATTTCTCTTTGGCAAATTGCAAAATGTAATTAATGTTAATGATAGTCTTGTGCTGATAAACCTATGCTGTGATCTTATTTGTGTTTACATTTTACCTATAAGAGATGTAGGCTTGGAAGGGTTAAGTAGCTTATTTAGATTTGTCCAGCTAGCTACAAAGTGTTGGGATTGAGATTTGAATCTTCACATGTAGTTTATTGATAGATGTGGAAAACACATCTGTGTTCTACAGTATTATTGTTAATTCCCTCTGTAGAATGTGATGAGGAATTACAAGTAAAGAAATGACTAAACTCAAGTATTCTTAGATATTTTCAGGTTATAAGTCTGTCTTGTGGTTATGAACTTGAGCAAATATGTCCGCCAGTTTCTCTATTCCCATCTTGCCTTAACCATCTGGACCTGAACATTGACAAGCCTCTTTTATCTGTAATTTAGCTGATGTTCAGTACTTTTTTCTTTTCCGTTTTAAAGAGGTTTACTTTTTATTCAATATTTTTGTGTGAGTTTCTGTGTACTGTGTGCATGGAGGTGCCCATAGAGGCCAGAGACTATTGTATCCCCTAGGACGGGAGTTGTAAGCAGTTTGAGCTGCCTTCTGCTAGTGTTGGGAACTGAACCCAGGTCTTCGGCTAGAAAAGTATGTGTCCAGCCAGGCGGTGGTGGCACACGCCTTTAATCCCAGCACTCGAGAGGCAGAGGCAGGTGGATCTCTGTGAGTTCGAGACCAGCCTGGTCTACAAGAGCTAGTTCCAGGACAGGCTCCAAAGCCACAGAGAAACCCTGTCTCGAAAAACCAAAAAAAAAAAAAAAAAAAAGTATGTGTCCTTACCCACCCAGATTTCTTCATCCCTGAACACAAACTTTTTAAGAGTATTTTTAAAATATGGGAAATAGTTTAGAACAAGGCAATAGTTGATATATAGAATGTGAAAATATAGAGTAATATAACAAATGATCTATAATTGGTTTGTAAGCTTTTACAAAAATATATTTTATATATCACATTCATCTGACTCACTTACCTTTCCTTCCAGAACAAGAAATAATATTTTGAAGCATTTTATTTAAATATATAGACACTAAAGGGCAATATTTTTCTAACTTAATAAGGTAAAACGGTCTCCTAAAATGCTATATTTAATTTCTTCACAGTTGTATATAGGACGGAGAATATAGGCTTAGGCCTTCAAAAGAATGTAGATCAAATTTGTATGTAACTCAGCTCAGGGTCATGCTGTAAGCATCAGTATAAGCTTAGATCTAGATTTGCTTTCATAATATAAAGTCAGAATGTCAGTAATGAACCCATTGGTTAAATGAGTATGCAGGTACTTAGGAGAAATAGTCTTAGACTTAGTCTTCTATTCATTTCTGAAACATTTATGGAGGCTCTTTGATGAATGAGACATTGTACTGGGCCTTGAAGGCATTATTCTAGGCCTGAGAGAACTCATAGACACTTGAAATAAGAGAGACATACTCAATTCTCTCCTCTGTAGTTATTTATTTTGTGGGTTTTTTCAGTGTAGATTACACAATAAATATAGCTATTACCTGAGAAATGTCTTTTATTCCTTACCTCTTCCCTGTTTAAATCTGAAAGACTCCATTCCTACCTACTCATTGCTAGAGGAAATGAATCATTCCTTCTTACTTTTAAATTCTTGATCATAAGTGTTAAGTGGCAGTCCACTTTAGAATTTTTGCAAAATAACAAGGACAAAGCCAGAACAAAGACAATGTATTCTTATGACTTGATTTAGGACTTTCCTATAGTACACTATTTAGCACAGTCTATACCCACTAAACTCAGCATCTTGCTTGTAACTTATTGAGAATAATAACAGGCAAATGTAAACTCCTATCTTTGCAAATTTGTATCTGTGATCTTATTTTTAAATATGCTTATTACATTTATTTATGTCTGTGTGGGTTTGTGTAATGTGAATGGACACACATGCACCATGGCTTGTGTACAGAAGTCAGAGGCTGACTTACCAGAGTCAGTTTTTTTCTACTGTATGGGTCTTGGGGATCAAACATAGGTTGGCAGGTTGGCAGCAGTTGTCCTAACCTTAAACCCTTCTTTAGTCCTCTCATAATTCCTTTTCTCTTTCCCTCTCCCTCCCTCCATCTCTTTCTCTCTCCCTCCTACTTTTTTTTTTTGGGGGGGGGGCAGTTTGAGACAGGGCTACTTTTTGTAGCTTTGGATCCTGTCCTGGAACTCGCTCTATAGACCAGACTAGCCTGTCCTCAAACTCACAGAGATCCACCTGTCTCTGCCTCCTGAGTGCTTGGATTAAAGGTGTGTGGATTTAAAGGATTAAAGCCTGTCCGGCTTCCTTACTTCCTTAATGCTACTAGGACCTCCTGAATATTAGACAGTATTTTGCAAATCTAACACTTCCCAGCACCAATCCTGTCGTTTTCTTAAGAGCCAATATTATAATCCTGTGAAAGGGGTTGGTTTAATTGTTAAGTATGACCAAGAGTTCTGAAATATTTTTGTGCATTTTAATTATTAAATCATTTCACACTCTTTTAGTTGAATTTTTTTTCTTTAGGTTTCTAATGTCAGTTTTCAAACATCTACTCTGTTTTGGATAACTGAATTACAAAAGTTTCCATTTTCTAATGCTAATGATCTCTAAAACAAGCTTTTGTTTCCCTTATGTCAGGTTAGCCCCTGTATTCTGAAGATTGAAAATGGTCATGATTTGGTGATACATACTCATATTCTTTTTAGTGGTAGGGATTTCAGTACGTTATTAAATGATAGGATGTTATTAGAGCTACCTATCTTTTATGACTTCAGTTTTCTTTTTCTTTATTTAGGATAGTATACTAGAAGAACAGTTGCGAATGTATCTTCACTGTTGTTTGACACTTTGTGATTTCTGGGAGCCAAATACTTCCATTGTGACCATTTTGTGGGAATATTATAGTAAGAACCTGGTAAGTAAATAGAATATGAATTTACTCTAGAAATTTGAAATTTGCTTATGATATTTATGGAACATTTTTTGATTAATTATGAGAACTGAATTTTTTAAAATACTAATTTTTGTTTGGAGTAGAATGTAGCTTGTAGGTGGTTTCATCTTTTTCAAACATTGTCTGTAGAGAGCTGGCATAAAGAATCAGCATTTGTTTGGTCTAATAAGGGATCCAGCTCGATCGACAGCTAAACACTTCAGACCACACAAAGTTAATAGGTTACATTACGTCTTACAACAAACGTTCTACCAACCTATTGAATAGACCAAATAATTTCACTTGGAAGTTTTCTCAGATAACTTCATGTTTAACAGAAAAAAATTAAGATGGCTTAAGTTTCATCTTAAAAATTTTCATCCCCTATAGTTCTGCATGTACTAGTCTTAGAAGTAAGTACATAAGCTAAAACAACAGGAATTCCCATGTGGCTTGTACCAAGAACAAAATCCTAAGCTTCCCTAGGTCTTGTAACTCAGCAAGGCTTGTGAGTGGAAATACAGTGCCCAGTCACACTCTGCTTTAAAAGGTAAATATAGATGAGAAAAAAGGTGGAAAAAAAAAAAAGAATCAGCATTTGGTGTCGCTTTTCCCTAGAATGATTAAGCAGAGTAACTAGAAGTATGGGATTATACAAATGTCTCATCCTGATTTATAAAGTTAAAATAATTTTTAAACTTAAGCATTATTTATTGTTTGTTTATGGGTATTTTGCCTGCATATATGCTTGTGCACTCATGTGTGTGTGTGTGTGTGTGTGTGTGTGTGTGTGTGTGTTTGCGTGCGCGCGTGTATTTAGAGGATTCAGAGGCCTGAAGAGGATGTCAGATCCCCTGGAACGGGTGTTACAGGTGGCTGTGAGTCACCATGTGGGTGCTGGAATTGAACTTGGGTCCTTTGGAAGAGCAGCCCACTGGGCTGTCTGTACAACTCTCCTACTTATTACTATTTTGTAACTAAACAAGAAACTGGGTTTAGAAGGCAGGTAAGAATTAGGAAAATAAAAAATTTGAAGGCATTTAAAGACCTTAGTTACTTTTGTGAGTGAGAAGAGGAGGTTTAGGATGTTTGAATTTCTCAGGATAGAAAATGGTAATGGAAGGTAGTCCAGAAATACTAAATTTTTATTTTTACATAAAACCTATTAAATGAGAAAATTTTATGTGAGATATGTAGGCTGGCTGGAGAAATTACAGCTTTTTTTTTTTTCAAAGTGTGTCTAAGATGAGTCAGGAATATCCTGTCACAAAAGGCTTGGGAAATAGTTAGCAGAGTGTCATCCATTTTTTTAGTTACTCCATTGCCCAGAGAATGAAAATTCTAACATAACAAAAGAGTAACATAAATGAATGAAAGCATTGAGTGACCTAACTTCTAATGGAATGATTTATTAGAAGTGTTACAGATACAAAATCACTATTTTGTATGTTTAAGGAAATAATGCATCTAGGCAATAAATATTCGTGTTTTTTTAAAATCAGTAAGGGAGAAACTTGGGAATCACTAATGTATGCAGAGTGACCAACAGTCTGGTAAACTGTCACTAAGAAAGTGTGTGCGTCTTTATGAAATGTAATAGGAGCTATTCAATACTGCCAGCACTAAGTTTCAGCCAAAACTTTTAATATGGTCAAGCTGTAGATAGAACCACAGACGTACTAAAATGATAGGTCTCAAAGACCATTAAGTGAAGGCGTGAGAATAAACAGAATGTACTTTTTATGTGTCTGAGATTGTCAAAGAACAAATCAGTGAAATAAACAACAACAACAACAACAAAGGCGGTAAGTGACCATAAAGGGATACAGAAATGAGAAACTGAATAACTAATAACCTGATACAAAAAGAAGGAATTACAAATATTCTTGGTTGACACTTATACATACATATTCTTGCAGCATTATTCACAATAGCCAAGTTAGGGGCTCAGCCATGATGTGTATAAGAAGATAAATGAACTCTTTCCTTTTGTGGCCATTGCTAGAGTGGCAGGTGCCAAATGAAGTTCATTCTCTTTGTGACCTGACCAATGCAAGAACTATAAAAGCATTCCAGTGCCCCTCTTTATCTTTGGGGAAAGATTGTGTCTGCAAAGACCTGAGACAGAAGTGCAGTGTTCAGTCTGTGACCATCCAAACTTTGATGAAGTTCAGGTCATGAAGGACACTATAAAGATAAGCATAGTGGCAAAGTGGTCTACTTTATTGGGGCAGGTAAACTGGACTGGTTTATAGGTGGATACTAATGAACTGGCTCTCTGTGTGAACATTTGCAGCAGGAAAGTGCCCACCAGGCAGAGGCATTAAAAAAGTTCTCTAATAGAAAGCCAAATCAAAGAAGGGAAGAAGAGTGTAAGAAATAAATAATTGAGAAGGTGCAAGAGTAGTCTTATATATAGCTTTTACAAAAAATGGGTTATATGAAAAAGCTGGAGAAAAGAATCTGATGTATATACATAACAGAGTTTATTCAGCCGTAAGGAATAAAAAAATTTTGTAATTTGGAGGAAACTGGAAAAAACCTGCCATCATCATGTTAAGTGAAATAAGCCAGCCGTAGACAAATGTCTTATATGTTCTATCATACAAGGCATCTAAGTAAAATGGGAGTTCTAGGGATGGCCAAAGTGACTAGATGGGGGAAAGAGGACAATAAGGGGAATGAGTATAGGCTCAGATGTGTATGGTAGTTTAAATGAGAAATGTCTTCCATATTCTCAGCCATTTGAATATTTGTTTTCCAGTTCATGGCTGTTTGGGTAGGTTTAGGATAGGGCCTTGCTGGAGGAGTTTGTCACTAGGGACAGGCTTTGAGATTTCAAAGACAAGGGCTATTCCCAGTTCTCTTTAATTCCTGTTTATGGTTCAAACTGTTAGTGCCCAGTGCCTATGCCAGCCACCATGCTTGCTTGCTTGCTGTCCCACTTCTCTACTATGGTAGGTGCTTATTTCTCTATAGTAGTGGTTCTCAACCTTCCTAATGCTGGGACCCTTTAATATAGTTCCTCATGTTGTGGTGACCCACAACCATAACATTATTTTTGTTGCTACTTCATAACTATAATTTTGCTACTGTTATGAGTTGTAATTAAATATCTGCATTTTTCTATGGCCATAGACAACTCCTATGAAAGGGTTGCTGTAATCACAAAGGTTTTGTGACACACACAGGTTGAGAACCACTGCTCTAGAACTATAAGCCAAATAAATCCCATAAGTTGCCTTGAGCTTGGTATTTTATCATAGCAACAGAAAAGTAAGTGATACAACATGCTGTACATATATGAAAATGTCATAAAGAAATCCATTATTTTGTATAATGAATTTGTATTAAGTGTTCTTTTTTTTCTTTTTTTTTTATTAAAAATTTCCACCGCTTCCCATTTACCTCCCCCTCCTCCCCTCCACTCCCCCTCCCTCTCCTGTCCAAAGAGCAGTAAGGATTCCCTGCCCTGTGGGAAGTCCAGGGTCCTCCCCCCTCCATCCAGGTCTAGGAAGGTGAGCATTCAAACAGGCTAGGCCCCCCAAAGCCAGAATATGTAGTAGGATCAAAACCCATTGCCATTGTCCTTGGCTTCTCAGCAGCCCTCAATGTCCGCCATGTTCAGGGAGTCCGGTTTTATCCCGTGCTTTTTCAGTCCCAGTCTATCTGGCCTTGGTGAGCTCCGATTAGATCAGCCCCACCATCTCGGTGGGTGGGTGCACCCCTCGCGGTCCTGACTTCCTTGCTCATGTTCTCCCTCCCTCCTTCTGCTCCTCATTTGGACCTTGGGAGCTCAGTCCGGTGCTCCAATGTGGGGCTCTGTCTCTTAACTCCATCCATCACCAGATGAAGGTTCTATGGTGATAGGCAAGATATTCATCAGTATGGCTATAGGATCTGGCCATTTCCGGCTTCCTCTCCTCAGCTGCCCAAGGAACTAGCTGGGGGCATCTCCCTGGACACATGGGGACCTTAATTAAGGTATATACTTCCCTGCTCCCATATCCACTCTTCCTATATTCCAACCATCCCGTTCCCCCAAGCTCTCCCCATCCTCCCATTCACACTTTTCTCTCCCCATCTCCCCTTCCTTCCATCCCACCCCACCCTCAAGTTCCCAATTTTTGCCTGGCTATCTTGTCTACTTCCAATATCCAGGAGGATAACTATATGTTTTTCTTTGGGTTCACCTTCTTTTAGCTTCTCTAGGATCACGAATTATAGGCTCGATGTCCTTTATTTATGACTAGAAACCAATTATGAGTGCATACATCCCATGTTCATCTTTTTGGGTCTGGGTTACCTCACTCAGATTAGTATTTTCTATTTCCATCCATTTGCATGCAAAATTCAAGATGTCATTGTTTTTTACCGCTGAATGGTACTCTAATGTGTATATATTCCACAGTTTCTTCATCCATTCTTCCATTGAACGGCATCTAGGTTGTTTCCAGGATCTGGCTATTACAAATAATCCTGCTATGAACATAGTTGAACAAATGCTTTTGTAATATGATAGGGTATCTCTTGGGTATATTCCCAAGAGTGGAATTGCTGGGTCCTGGGATAGGTTGCTCCCAAATTTCCTGAGAAACCGCCACACTGCTTTCCAAAGTGGTTGCACAAGTTTGCATTCCCACCAACAATGGATGAGTGTACCCCTTACTCCACAACCTCTCCAGCAAAGGCTATCATTAGTGTTTTTGATTTTAGCCATTCTGACAGGTGTAAGATGGTATCTCAAAGTTGTTTTGATTTGCATTTCCCTGATCGCTAAGGAGGTTGAGCATGACCTTAAGTGTCTTTTGGCCATTTGAACTTCTTCTGTTGAGAATTCTCTGTTCAGTTCAGTGCCCCATTTTTTAATTGGGTTAATTAGCATAATATTAAGTGACATAACAGAAACATTGAGAAAAATGGAATAGTTTTTAAAGGTCATTCATAGCATCTTTGGCCAGAACAATTGCTAAAAACACATTTTGGGGAAAATATAAGATTCAACGAGCTCTTCATGTTCTCTCTTTGTATTTTTTTTCTTATTCTGGGTTATATGTGATAATTACAGTCCAATAAAAGCTTATTTATGATTACAGTGGAACAAGCTTTTATGGGCTAATTAGTATTTGCAGCTTTCACTTTTATTTACTAGAAAGCTTATCTATAACAGCTATGTTGTGCTTTTTTTTAAATTTTTATTTAGAATAGCACCTTCAGTATTTCTTGGCTTCCTTTGAAAGGCCTTACTAATATCATCAAGTCACCCTTGTCACTGCTTACCATGGTGAAGACCTGCTGTTGTGATAAACAAGATCCTGACCTGTACAAATCAAGCAGCAGTTACACCATTTTTCTTTGCATTTTGGCAAAAGTCATTAAGAAAGCAATGAAGAACAGTGGCCCTCATCCGTGGAAACAGGTTAAAGGAAGGTATGTGTTATATAGTATCTTTTTTGTCATAAATGTTCACTAGTACATTTGGAAGTTTTGCTATTCATATGTTTAAGTTGTGGTTAATCTTTGCACATTTAAAATATATTCCTTAACCTAAAAATTAAAATGAAATTTATGCCCTAGCAATGCTGAAGCGTGCATGGGCAGCTAGTATTATGGCAGTTCTATTGAACTTGTCCATACTGGGTCTCATGGCCTAAGATGATGAGGACAATGGACCGTGTCTCTTCCTCAAGAGGGCACCAGATATCATTATAGATGGTTGTGAGCCACCTTGTTGTTGGGAATTGAACTCATTATCTTTGGAAGAGCAGACAGTACTCTTAACCACTGAACCATCTCTCCAGCCCCAAAATTTTTTGTATTGCCAGTTTGTTATAATGAGGAATAAACTTAATATCCATAAATTAGAGGGTTTCAGTTTCTTATTCATATAATCACTACTGAAGATTGGAATTTTAAAACACCAGAGTATTTGCAACAATTTTGACCACAATTAACTGTAATGTTACATAATCCTTTGCTCTGGTTTATTAAAAGTAATAGAATTTTTTTTAATTAAAAAAATCTTTTCATGTTACGTTGGTAGCTGGTAGGGTCATTGGTTGAATTTTTTGTATTTTTTGTCAGTGCTGCTTCCTCAAATAAGAATTGACCAGAACCTAGAATATCTAGTTTGGTCGGTCTCTCTCTCTCTCTCTCTCTCTCTCTCTCTCTCTCTCTCTGGTCTGCTTTTGAGTTTTCTTTGTTTAATGGATCTACTTGTATTTCGTTTTCAACTTCCATGACTACATGGAAACCCCCTTTTAAAGCCTTTGTCATGAAGTATATCTCCATCTGATACTTCCTCATCTTGTTTGGTAAGAACTTGGGGAGAGAAAATATTTAATGAGGTGAATGTGATAGTGTACCCCTCCCACACTTGGAAGGTTGAGGTAGGAAAATTGTTGGCTCAAGATCATCCTTAGTTACATAGAGTTCAAGACCAGCAAGACTTATCAAACTTAAACATTTCTATGAAAAACATAATACTCATGGCTCCATTAATTAATTACTGTAAATCACTTAATAACATTAATAGAGCAGTACTATGTATTAATCTCTATAGTAAAGAAAGTAAAAATAGTAAAGAAAGAAATCTTTACTTTGGCTCATATTAGCTCTTATGTACATTCAGTCTCAGTGTGCTTTAATTTTCTTTGGCCTTAACAACCATGTATAGAAACTACAAAACTTAGCAATCCATGAGTAGGAAGTCAAGATGAAATGCTTTCCAAGTCTAAGCCATTAAGTGTTGAGAGAAATGTGCATTAGTGTTAGGTTATATTATTAAGTAGTTTGATAAAAGATGAAATTTAGTAATGGCTGATTTAGATATTTGAGCACTCTTTTTTTTATGTTGGTAAAAAATAGCCTAGCTACTTGAATTTTCCTAAGGTACAAAATAAAACTAGGTTCTGAAGGGTAGAGGGAAAATGGTTAAGAAAAGTTCTGAAAAATTGTTCAGTTAAAATTTCTATAAGAACATATGAAATTGTACTTAAAAGAGTGCTGTTGCTGTGACTAATGCCTGAGGTAATCGGTTTTTAAATAGGAAAGGGTTGTTTTGGCTCTTGGTTTTAGAGTTTCAGTCCAACTCTGTTGCTTTGGTTGAGGCAGCATATCCTGCTGAGAACATACGCCAGAGCCAAACCCACTTACCTTGTTGCCAGGGAACAGAAGAAAAGTGTGACAGAGGACTTAGGTCTCCGTTAAGTGTTCCCATTCTATTTAACCTCTATCCTAAAGATGCAACAACCTCTTAGTGCACTTTACTATTGAACAAACTCAGACTTTGTGGACTCTTTGAAATCTAAGCTGTAACATTTATTCTGTCCTATTTGCCAAGAAGTAAGGAAATGATGCAATCAAAGGCAAAGTCTATATACCATAGGAAAAACGCCTTCTTACTATCTTTGGGAAAAGCTGAATCTATATTTAACTGTAATGGTTTTCTATGTCAGTGGGCAGTGGGAAGTAGAAATAGTAATAGGGTAAAGAGTTAAAACTTGGGAAAATGGCTCAATGGATAAAGGATAGGAGTTTGTTGGGGGGCACCTTTTTTGGGGTGACTTGTGCCGCTATCCTAGCTCAGGTAGCTTTGTACCTTCCAGGGTAGGACCATGAGGATTAGAAATGTGAAGTTGGAGGAAGAGAGATAAGAAAGAAACACAGATACACAAAATAGTGAGGGCAAGTCAGCAAATACTGAATGCTGAATTTCTTCCTGAGTTTTGAGTTTGCCTAGTTTTATTTTCCATATACTTTTATACCCTAATAAAAAAGGAAGGAAGAAGAAAAAAGGCTGCTTTAACATGATACAAAGGACAGCCAGAATGGTTACTTGCTCCAAAACTTGATACAAAGCCATTAATTACAGAGTAAAGTATTTGATGTTTGGGCAGTGAGCTCACCCTAGACCAAGTATCATGCAGGCAATCACTCCCTAAGTCAGATCACCTATGTCAAAAAACAGAGCAGAAGTATGCTTGAATTCTCTGACCTTTGATCAGAGTGGAGCAGATCTACCTCTATGAGTCATCTTAATGTCCAGAACATCAAGTAATCTCACACCGTGGTAGGTCAGGGTGTATAGCCACACCTGTTGTCAACAACTTTGAGAGAGCAAAATAAGCTCAGACTGTGTGACTTTCAGACAAGGTGGAATAGGCTCACATTTTTTGGTCTCCACAGGAATTAGAATCATGTCATCTGTGTGAGTAGATGCAGAGGCTGACATAATCATAACCCTTGAGAGGTACATACAGTAGATCCCTAGCTGACTAGCTAGACTAGCTGAAAATAGAAACTATTCAGTGAGAGGCACTATCTCAAAGTGGGGTCCAATTGAGGACGATACCTGATGCTAACCTCAGGCCTCCATATGTATGTGTGAACAAACACCTGCACATGTGTACACATAAGCATGTATACATTTATATACCACACATAATAATTAGCTGTAACTTATAATGATGCTGTATCATAAATATTAGAGGAAAGCATTTTTAAATGATAGATTTTAGTTAATGAAATACTCTTACTAATTTTCATTTTTTATAGAATATATTCTAAGTTTCATCAAAAAAGGATGGAAGAACTAACTGAAGTTGGCCTCCAGAACTTTTTCTGTCTTTTTCTACTGTTAGCAGCTGTTGCAGAGATAGAAGATGTAGCAAGCCATGTTTTAGACCTCCTTCGTTTCCTCAAGCCTGCCTCCACGTCATCTCATAGAGCCCTTGTTTGGAAGGGTCAGATGGCATTCCTCCTGATGTATGCACAGAAAAATCTGGACATTGGCGTTTGGGCTGAGAAATTGTCATGTGAGTTTCAAGAGAAAGCAAAGGAATTCTTGGTTTCTAAGAATGATGAAATGGTTCAGAGACATACACTATGGACACTTCTTTCCATCTATATTGATGGTGTTCAAGAAGTATTTGAGACCAGCTTTTGCTTATATCCTTCTCATGAGCATCTTCTCAATGATGGATTTAGCATGCTCCTGCGAGCCTGTCAAGAATCTGAACTTAGGACAGTGCTGAGCTTTCTACAAGCTGTTCTGGCCAGAATCAGGTACGTTTTCCAACTAAGTATACTACTGATGAGCTTCACTTTGGCATACTTAGATACATACAAGTGTAGATGAAAGGGCTTAGTTGGCAGAAATCATTAGTTTTCAAACAGTAGTTCTTCACAAGAAATCTTTTATTGAGACACAGCAACAACACTGAACTGAGAGCAGCCCTTTTGTGATCCTAGAACCCTGCATTTAGAACTTTCTTTTGGGTTGACTCTCTGAAAAGTGTGTGATTACCGAAAGAGGTGTGCTAGTCTGAACAAGACCTTGAGTTCAACTTTGAGGTGACTTTTATAGAAGCCCATGGAATTTTGTTCCCATAGGGAGGCTTGAGCTATCGTGTATTACTTTATTTAACTTAATATTTTTTATTGTTATTACTTGAGAGAGAGTGGGTATGATGCATGGATGTGAATGAGCATGCACATTCTGTGACATATATATGGGAGGTCACAGCACAACTTTTAAGAGTCATTTCTTCTGTAGGTCAAATTCAGGTTTGCATAATAAAGACTTTTACCTGGAAGCCATCTCCTCTCCACCTTCCATATTGTACTATTATTTTTAAACAGTGTCTTTAAGTTGTAGCTGAAAGATTATTTGTAATCTTAAAACTGCTTCAAGTATTTCCTTCCGTGTCTGTATATTCTGAAATTAATGTGTTGGTTTTAACAAATAGCTTATACAAGGCTTATGTTTTAGGTCCATACTAATTGTACAGATGTATTAATTTACAGATGTACTGAGAACATGCCTTAATGATGGATACAAACTGTAGATAATAGTTATAATTATTGAATTTTTGTCATTTTGTAAGTTTTACTTTTTGAGTATGTAGTCTTTTTTATTTTTTAATGTCTTTTTGGGGGGGGGGTTCAAGACAGGATTTTTTTCTCTGTATCCGTGACTGTACTGAAAATCGCTCTGTAGACCAGGCTGACCTCAAACTCAGAGATATGCTTGCCTCTGCCTCCCTAGTGCTGGGATTAAAGGTATGAACCACCAGGTGCAGTTAAGTGTATGTTCTCAGTAAGTGAACTTTATCACTCTATAGTCACAGTTGCTGAAAAGTTGACGAGAACTTGATTGTAGAAGTAGGGTTTGGGGGGCTAACGAGATGGCTTAGTAGTTGAGAGCACATATTGCTCCCGCAGAAGACTAGAGACACGTGTAAGTCCAGCTCCAGGTGACTTTATACCCTCTTCTGGACATCCCAGGCATCTGCAGTCACATATGCACATATCCCCAAATGGATAAGCAGAAATTCACATAATTAATATGTATAACTTTATTTGAAGTCTTATCTGTAGATAATGTAGAAACTGCATTCTTTCTGATACTACTTTAAAAAGTTTAGTTTACAAGATTTTAAATATACAATACCAGTTTATAACTTACTTAATTTTCTTTATCATAATTTACTTAAGTTTTTAATTGCCACTGGATTTTATATGTGCGTGCTTAAACAGAGGTTGTCATTAGTAGTTGTCTCCTTGCCTCACAGTGTTAAGAATATTCAGGTAAGAATATTACAACAGACTCAGATATTTTGATGTGTGGGTAGACAGATGTAAATTAATAATCATAAGAAAAAACCTTTATGGATCTTTGCATAAAAATGTTTTTGGAGTCACAGACTATATCAGTAGATTTTATTTTATCTAACAAACACTCATTTCATTTTCTTTATTGATT
This sequence comes from Arvicola amphibius, assembly GCF_903992535.2. NCBI lineage: Eukaryota > Metazoa > Chordata > Mammalia > Rodentia > Cricetidae > Arvicola > Arvicola amphibius. Next base: position 81,301,138 of record NC_052057.2, read on the forward strand.
TTTTAGTAAATAATGAGAGTCATTTTCCTGTGCTTTCTAGCTTAACTGGAAAATTCTTATTCTAGTTTTAGTTTGTATATATAAATATGTCTTTCTAATGTAAAAAACAAGAAAGAGGAGGGTGCTTTTTTGAACTGTCTTGGTAATTGGGAACTGCCGTCCTTGTAAGATTTAAAAACATAGGAGTAAAGAAGGAAGGGAAGAGGCATGCATCTTGAAGAGGCAGTCATAGAAAGAAAGTAGTATAATCAATTTATTTTTCTGCTTTTCTTCTGAAGATTGCTAAATACCTTTTAATCCTAAATAATTTTATTTTTAATAGATTTTAGGGGTTGGGGGATTAAGACAGAGTCTAGGCTGGGATGACCTCAAACTCATTATGTAGCTAAGGCTGGCCTGGACCATTATTTTATCCATATCACACCCACCTTCCAAGTGTTGGGATGACAGGTGCATGCCACCATGCCTGGCTTTGCATAGTTTTTAATCAAAGATTCATAACCTATAAGTACTCTTACTCTAGGAATTTTCCTGTGTTCTTAAATTATCTTTGCATTGTGAACATATGTGGTAAAATGTGTTAAGTCTCACCTTCACTCTCATTTAAGTGGTTCTCAACTAGGAATGAGTTTGTTCTTCAAGGGATATTTGGTATTCTCTGGAAACATTTTTAGTTGTCACAACTAGGAAGATGCCATTCACATTTAGTGAGTAGAGGCTATCGTGCTTCTCAAGTTCTACAGTTCACCAAGTCAACCTCACAGCAGAACTCAGCAGTCCTCAGGCTGAGGATAGTTCTGTTCCTGAGTACCTTTCCGTGCTTTCTGTTATTGACACCTTTGAAGCATTTGTGATTCTTTGTTTAGAAATATCCTTTTCTCTTTGAGTATTATTTTCTGGGCCATTTTTTTATATTGGTGTATGGAAACCTACCTAATTTTTTTTTCTTAGTGTTTCCTTATACAGATGTAGCAAACGTTATTTGCCCTGTCCCTGTGATGAAATTTATATTACCATGCTGTTATCATAGTACATTTTATTTAACATTTTTATATATGCATGCATCTGTATACTTGAAGTATATCTGTAGATACTTCTAAGACTGAGTTGCTACGTGAGTGTTTTAGATGTGATAGTCTTTATTGAATTTGCTTCACTTTCATTTTTAAACCACTGCAGAAACTTGCATAGGAAGTGTTTCTAAGACAAATGAAATTCTGAGTTTAGTGGGGAAACAAAGCTTACTTTGAAGATCAGAGAGATTTCGAAAATCAAATTTGCAGAGAGCTAAAATTTTTAAATGATTTTTCTTTTTTCTTGATAGTTGTCCACTAACATTTGCTTGAATCTCCCTACTGAAACTTTTCTTCATAATTCTGTAAAAGCACAATGTGTGGCCTGGAAATATGTCTTAGCAGTTAAGAGTACTTGTTCTTGGAGAGGACCTGGATTCAGTTCCCTGCAGCCACATGGTGGTTCACAACTTTTAATGACTATAGTTCCAGGTGATCAGATGATCTCTTCTGACATACATGAACATTAGGTGCACACATGGTGCACAGACATATATGCAAGTAAAACACTCATATACATAAAATTTAATAAGCCTTAAAAGAACAAAGTAATAGGTATACAAAATAATTCCTTTATTTTTTAAAGATTTACAATTTTCAAATACTATCTTTATTAACTTTTCCATTCCTATTTATAGATAAAAATGAAATTATAGATATGTTTATCCTATTAAATTTCAGAACTGAGACTGGGTTCTTAAACTGCACTAGCTGCCTCTGCCTTCTTACTTTGTACTTCCCAATTTATATAACCAAACTGAAGATGTCAGTTGTGTAATGTTTAGCAATGGAAAGTACTTTCAATAAGTAAAATCTGCATTTTGTATGCGAACCTGAAATTATCATTGTTTGTGAACATCTGAATGAGTTTTTTTTTTCCTACTAAATAAAAATAGTTGCTTATTGGAGGGTTTTGATTGTTTTATTTTAGTAATTTTGTAGTTTATGAATCAGTAAAATGAATCAAAGTATCAACATTTGTCTCACATATTGGGATCACATCAACCACCTATATTTAATTTTTCTGACTGAAACAAAATTTTTTTCTCTAAAATTCAAATGAGTATTTTAACATTAAAACCAGTCTATTTTAAGAATTATTAATACTGCTTTTAAAAGTACCTTATGAGCTGTGAGTATTCTGCAGTCCAGAAATGACTGTAAAGACTGCAGGAACAATATATAAGGTGAAGCAGATTTACATTTATGTTAGTAGTTTTTCTTAATGGTTCTGAATTGACTTTGAGGTTTGCTTTACTCTGGAGCAAGGTATGTGCCTGTCTCTGTGTGTGTGCATGCATATGTTGTTTGCCTTTTAAACTGGCCTATAAAAAAGACAAATGCTTACATTGGTAACATTTAATTTCTCAAACACGTGTATTTTTTTACTTTATTGCAATAATTCTTTTAAAAAATACATGTATATGCATATGAATGCATGTGTCAGTGGAGGCCTGAGAGGGCATATGGTCCCATGAACTGGAGTTATTAACAAGTTAACTTAACAATAGATGTGGATGCTGGGACCCAATCTTGGACCCTCAGGAAAACACTCTTAACCACTGTGTTGTAACTGTTCTTGAAAACAATGCTATAAAGAACAGAATATAAAAATCATATAAAATTGTTATCAAAAATAGAGGAGCTTTGAGAGAAGTCTGCAGTTATTGTGTGAGCAGGATGGTCCATACTACTGTTATACTGTAGGTTTAATCTTAATCTTGTATAGTGATTTGTGCACATCTGCAGTGACACTAATCATATATATCATATATGATTATATATAAAAGCACTTTTAAGATAGATATTGGCAATGTAAATAAGCATTTTCTTTAGAATATTTGGTGAAAGTATCCAGAAATCACATAGAATTGTTTACTTTAAATGAAAGGACAAAACATTTTTTACAAGTAATTTGGTTATCTGAACATGGAGATTTGTTCTTGATTGAATAGAAAATTGATAATTTTGTTGAAGAACATTTTGTAACCATGCTTGAATTACGCTGTCTACTAAAAATACTATAGAAAAGCTCAAAGCATTATGGATAATTTTTAAAAATTAGAGCATAGGCACCTGCTCTTCCTGCGTTAGAGCTGAGAAGAAAGCTAAATTCTTGACTTTTGATTTAAGTAGGGAAGATGGATTACATAGATTGATGATATTTATTCTTGGCTGCATCCCTGGCCAAGGGAATGGATGAAATACTTTAGCTTAACAATCTCCTCTGTTTTCAAATTCAGATGGGAATAAGGTACCAGCCCTTGCATAAATGTATGTGTAGGTGTGTGTGCAGGTGTGTGTGTGTGTGTGTGTGTGTGTGTGTGTGTGTTGACTAGGCAACTTTAATAACTGCATGACAGAAATTATAGAATTACGATTACTGATTAAAGGGAGAAGCAGCTCCCTTTAGGCTGTGAAGAAATAATAACTTCATATGCCACTTTCTGCGAACTGAAGCTGATGGCTCACCAGAGCAATCTTTATTGCTGATTAAGTAGGACCGTGAAAATACTGACTTGGTTATGTTAACTAAATGCCTGTTTAAAACTCTAAAATCAAATAGGTCTATCGGTCATCTTAGTATTTTACATTTCCTTTATGGAATCACATTTCTAGTTTTCTCTTGCTGTTATTTGAGGCTAACATAAAAATGGCAGCCTTTCGTTTGTGGTTAGGTATAGCTGAAAGCTTTTCTTTAATTATATCCATTTGGCCTGCAATAGTTAAGAGTCTGTCAGCATTTCCATTATAAACCTCTATTTTCAGGTTTTATAACATAGCTATGGAAATTAGCTCTGGGCAAAAACTTGACACATAAGGCCTCCTGGGATTCTCCCTCCTCTCCATCCCCCTTTTTCATTTTTACTGATGTAAGGGTGAGTGGTTTCAAAATGCCTTTTGGCACCCACAAATATCATTTTGAGTTAGAAAAGAAACAATAAATTTTTAGGCTTTGTACTTGTTTGTTCTAACACTTAAGGGAAGTTGTGGACTTATGAATTTAAGCCAAATGGATATTGATCAACTGACATCCTATTTTGTATTAAACAAGAGCCTAGTTTCAAAGTATAAATGTATTGGAGAACTTGCCCAAAATGCTAAATTAGAGGCTAAAGTATATAGCTCAAAAGGGTTGGTTACAGTTTTTGTGATACATTTTGTGTATAACTCCCTAGAAGATTACGCCTCTTTTCCTTGGCTTGAAGATACATTTTGAAATTAGACTTAAGTTTCCCTTTTCCCTCTCTTTCACATGAGGTTAGAAGATCATCTGTTTGTTACATAACTGTCTTGGTATTAGAGGAGGAGGGTGAGGGTGTGTGTGTGTACATGTACACACATGTGAATTCAGAAATATACTTGTTATTTTCCATGCTTAATACTTTTACTGGTGTGATAACACTTATTATAAGCAAAAGTTTTCTTTTTCTTTGCTTTGGGGAGAAAACTGGGGCTCCCTGATAGGAAAGTAGGTAGGACAAGAGGAGATGCTCTCAGTCTAGGTCTGCTGTGCTGTATACTGTGCATGCTGTTTAGGGGAAAGTCGGATGAACACTCTGGACAACATGCAGGACCTCATAGTATTATTGCATGTTCTATCAATGAGAACGAACTGTAGCTGAAATTACTGAAAAATAGTTTACTTCAAGTAAATCTGATTAGATAGAACTTTTCAAATAAACTGTGTCATTTCTGGTTCACTTACATTCCAGTTTACACAAAATGCCTCTCTGGTGCTTCATCATATATAGTACTATGTAAATTTGAGGGCAGTATTGTAATAATATGGGGGAGGGCATATAAAAATACTCCACAGAGAAATACATTGCCAGTCTGTGAGAAATAAAGTCAAGCTATGTTTATTGCTTATTCAAGTGAGCCATCTGCCTGGCAGCTTTGCTTGCTCCAGAGGTGGCACAGGGATCTCATAGGGAATGTAGTACAAAGTTAATATTTAAGGAATTTATAAAATATAAATCATATAAATACATTTTACGTCATTAAGTATTTCATATATCTTGCAGCTGGTTTATATATTCTATAAATTAGTATTTTGACCTTATATGTACTTCATGGGGCTAGAATTTTACAGTATATTCATGTTACTTACATATTTTGTAGATTCATATAGTAACACAAACTACATTCTATTAGCAATATTTGCTTACTTTTTATATTTTGCTAAAATAGATTATATGTCTGGATCATTTATTGAATTGTCAGTGAAATTTGCTGTCTAAATAATCCATTTTCCTGCATCAGAATAAAAGATTATATAAGAAAATATTATATACCTATATCCTTATTGGCAAAGGTTTGCAAGTGAAGGTTTAAATATGTTATTCCTTTTGGGTATTTGTATAGAAGTGCAATTGTTGAATCATGCTGCTTAACTTTTTGAGAAAATGCTAAATTAGTTCATATTTATTTCTTCTTTCATATAAACAAGATGTTTCATGACACCAAGAGATCACAGCCTCACCAGTATGGCTGCTATATGACTTTTTTTTATTGTGATCTTGGTGGGTATTAGGTGTTGTCTCAGAGTGATGCTGTCTGCAATTCTCTGGAGACTAATGATACTGGACATATTTTCATGTGATTATTACTATTATGTCTTTGGGTAAATACATGTTCAGACCTTTTACTGAGTTTTAAATATTTTATTATTGAGTTACATTAGCTCTTTATGTAGTCTAGATAAAAGAAATGCAACTAGAAATGTATGATGTACAAATTTTTTCTATGGATGGATTTTCTTGCTGTCGTCCTTCATAGTATAAAAGCTTTTATTTTTGATAAAGACCTATGTTTTGTTGTTGTAGCTTAATTTATTTCATATTCTCTTGTTACCTTTACCTTCTTGAAGGAGTTTACTTGATTTTAACCTTAGTGATTTTTTGGTGGACATAAAAAAAGAATTATGTATCTGTCTGGTCTTCAGGGCTATTCACATTTGACTTTCTTGCCATCAGTTAAGTCTTTTTGTGAATCCCCCTTTATTTAATCAGTTGAAACTACCTTTGAGTCTATTTTTCTATCAAAACGTGTTGAATAGTTAGACTAAAACATGGCAGAAACATGGCCAAGGCAATAGAAGGAATCTGTGCACTGAACAAGAAAGAAGCATGCTTTTGAAAGTGTTACATCTAAGAACATAATTGTTCAAAGTGGTCGTCAGAAATAGCCAACGACTCTCACCAAGGGCATACAGGTAGAGACAGGAGGAAAAGAAGCCATTTAGAAGGATTTGAGGGTAATAGAAAGATGATTTTACAGATTAGTGCATGTGGGCTGTAGATGGAGTCAGAGAATCTTATGTTGGAGGGGTCAGTCAGTATTCCAGGCAGCCAACAGATGTGTGCCTATTTCTTCTGCCTCTTGTGAAAATTGTAGCATGCTTGGTAGTTGCTACAGGGAGTACATAGTATAAAAGTGAGGGCTGACAGGTTCATAAACCCTCCTCACTCTTACTAACAGTATAATCTTAGGAAAGGACTTCTGGGCAGTGATTACTGCAGCAAAAGCAGAAAAACAGGGCTGGAGAGATGGATGGCTTTGTGATTAAGAACACTTGTTACTGTTGCAGAGGACCTGGGATGACTTCCCAGAATAAACATGCTTCAAAACCATACATAACTCTGTTCCATAGTATGTAACATTTCTGACCTCTGTGAGAACCAGGGCAGACATAACACTCGTACATATAAAATCTTTTTTAAAAAAGGCAGAAAAATGTTTGGACAGCTCTGAAGTTTATCTTGCACCTATCCAAAACGACGGTTGTAATAATCTCTTTCATGCATCTATGATTTTCTTTATTTTTTTAATCATTTTGTAAACAGTATTATCTTTCACTCAAATGTCTCTGAAATGTATACTTATCTTTGTATCTGTGTATCTTTACTTTTGAATAATCTGTTTCATTTGAATTGCTGTAATGTCATTTATTGCTTTCAACTTTATAGTATAATTATTTTTCTGCAGAGGACACATTATTGCTAAAAGGTGTTTAATAAATTCATGTAATGCTTTTAGTGTCTATTATAGCAGATACATATGATCCAGTCAAATTTAATCTATGTAATATTTGTTGATATGCTTATTACATGACTGATAGACTGATAGGAGAAAAACTTAGGTGTTTACTTAAACCATAACCATTTTTTCTGTTACTTTAGGCACCATTTTTAGTAGGTAATTGTTTGTATTTCTTAGTATCTTTTGTTTATGTAACAGATCTTCTCAGGAAAGCAGACATTAATGTTGGAGTAGTTAGGATGTAGGTTTAATGTAGAATTCTAAAATTCATCTGTGTTTTCTACCTAAGCATCTATGCATAGAAAGGACCTCTAAAAGATTTTAGGAAATGCGTCCTTCCTAATAAAGGGTTTGATGCTATTGAAAAGCAAAGCTCACCATGTTTATTGTATGCAGCTGAGTTGTTTGTGGGTATTTTTATCTTTGTTTTCCCATTCAGTAAGTATCATCAGACTGTTCTTTTTTTTTTTTTTTTTTTTTTTTTTTTTGGTTTTTCGAGACAGGGTTTCTCTGCAGCTTTTTTAGAGCCTGTCCTGGAACTAGCTCTTGTAGACCAGGCTGGCCTCGAACTCACAGAGATCCGCCTGCCTCTGCCTCCCGAGTGCTGGGATTAAAGGCGTGCGCCACCACCACCCGGCTCATCAGACTGTTCTAATATTGAAATAGGGAAGCAGGTGGAGTAAGAGGCTCAGGCTGTGCCTTTGAAATCTTTAAGAACTATTCTGTTGAAGCTGGTCTCTAAAAAACTGTTTATCCTAAAAGTAGAAAAGGTTTGTGTTGGGATTGGATGAGAAGCAAGATACTTGGAGAAGAGAACTGGGAAAATAGAATAAAGAAAATAATTATTAAATATAATTTAAGAAAATTTTGCATAGCTGGAGATTCTATGTTGAAAAGCCTAGTTATTCCAGGGCAGTTTTCTGGAAACAGAATGAAATAACAGCAGGGATCAGATGTGAAGTTTAGAGCCTGTATCCTTAACAGAAGAAAACATGAAAGCTTCATCAAATTTTCTCCACTATTAGTCTTGGGTGCTTTGCTTTTGGTTTTGAAATGTCTAATTATAATATGAGTCATACTTGAATTTAAGTCCAATTCCTAGTTCATTAAAATTTTTTGAATATGTCAATGTGATATTAGATCGATACTTTCAAGATTATCTATTCAGGAAATACAGACGTGAACCTTTATCAGGTTTTGGGTTTGCTGTTTTCTGCTGCATAGTTACTGCCAGAGTTTAAAGTCGCCAAAATTATAATGGGGAAATGGGAAATAGAGAAAATCTACTTTTCTTGGTTGTAGAGGAAGAGAGAAAAGAGAAGGGTAGGGAAAAGACATGTACACTAGATTAAGGGCATTGAGCTGCGCAGAGCGAAAGAAATGCACTTTGTAGAGAAGTCACTTGGTTCCCGCTCACTTGTGTAGGTAGGAGAACATTGAGTACTTTTTGTACCCACTGTAGCTTTTCTCGTTGGTCAGTGGTAATACATTAGAAGGTGTTGAGGAGAGGTGAAAATATTGTCATGTTCTTTGTCTGCACTCCAAGGTACACTGTAGGTTTTAGACCTCCCAGGTCTTTGAAACTTTGAATAAATGGAAGTCAGCATTGAGCTTGTGGGAAGATATCTTCACTTTACTTACATGGCACCACGCCATACTGATTTTTAAATCAAAGACATTTTGTCATAAATATATTGAAGGAGGATGAATCCCTTTTGTGACAGGTTTGTTAAAGTTAGCTGTTCAGCTGTGGGGTAGATGAAAATTGTGACTTTATTAAATGGACTAAATCCAGACAAACTTGGTGAGATACACTGGTATTGTAACTTTTGGTTCTACAAGGGAAGTATTCAGTGAAAGCAAGTAAAATTTAAGTGCTATAGCTATATTGTTTTCACTGATATAATAGTGTGATATCAATGAGGGGAGGAAGCTAGTCTGTTCATTATTCCCATAATTATTTTTGCACTAATAAGCCTCAAAAGACACTAAATCACAAAACTAAATTCATTGTAGCTTTAAATATACCTGGCTAGCCTCACTGTTTTCTCTTACCACTCCAAAGCTGTTGTCTCTAACATGTGTTTTACAAAGAACATCTGAGCACATTTTGTTCTGGCATACGGGTTTACTTTTGCCACCATATTGTTCATAAGGAATAGCCTTATCTTCCTCCATCTGCCTTCTAAAGGAGGGTAATTGCTTTTTAAAATTTTATTTATTAACATATTATAATTTAACAAAAGTGAGAACAAATAGTGAAACTAGCAGTTGAAACTCTTAATTTCAATTGTTTCTTCTTTACATTACAAGATACATATTTTTCTCTCTTTAGGATGTCTCTTGTCAGATTTAAGGCTTATTTAAAATGAAAAGAAAGCTGGAGCAATTTTCTTTATTCCATTTCAGTCTCCTAAGGCCTATTTCCCCCTGGTGAGCTCATAGCAACAGGGGGGTTTAAGGGAATTCAGCTTTCTGCAAATTAATGTCTCACATCATGAAAATTCAGGACTTTTTTTTTTTATCTTGAAAAGTAATACAGTGAGTGCGAGTATTATTTCTTGCCAGCGGGTGGAAGATGAATGATTTTGTCACAGTTTTACTGCTTGATGAGCAGTGTCCTGAGGGTCAGGCTTAAGTCTGTGTCACTATGCTGCTCATTACTCTTGAGCTAAATAAGGGCTGATTGGATCTAAATTGCCTAGCACATGGGCCACAGATGAGCTCAGTGAGCAGGGGATGACCTGCTATTCAGTCTGGGAGTAACCCCGGTGTGCAAATGCAGCATTAGAACACCGTGGGAGAATGAGAGGCTACCGGCTGCTGCCAGCAAAAGAAATCGAAATGTAAAAACTCTTTGATGCTGTGATGTTAGAATTTGAAATGTAGGAAGTGACAGGTTGATGGTACTTATCAGCTTTGGCTGGATTAGAGAACAGTGTCATCTTGCTTATATAATGACAGAAGAATGAAGCGAGCAGCTAACTACTGTGCAGAGCAGAGGCACTGCTGTTGCCACAGGCAGGCATTGCTGCCTCCTACTGGCAGTTTTCCTGGAAACCAGGAAAGCATAATGAAGAGAAAGCATTCCCTCTTGGTTTCCAGAAATCTGGTGTGCTTTAGTTGGGGGTCAGGGGAACTGCTAGTAGAAGAATATAAATAATGGGTGGAGGGTAGAATTAAAGTCTATGGATACAATAAATCATGACATCAGTCTGGGGAAATTGGTTGGTGAAGAGCATTCTAATGAAACAAGGGTTAATAGGTTTATAGAAGGAAGGTACTCCATATACAGGGCAGGGATCCCCCTCACGTCCATCCTGAAAATAGTGTTCTTTCAGGAGACCTCAGGTGGGTGGGTTGATCTCTCAATTATGTATTTTTATCAATAACAGCACTTTACTAACAGGTAATCTTTGGAATCTTAACAGCAGGCTACCAACCACAGTGTAGGCACAGTTTGAAATATACCTGATAAAGATACAAAGCAAAAAATCCCCTGATTATGTAGAGTATGCTGCATAAATCTGCCTCTTAGGAAGGGGTAGGATGGAAGACAAATGTTTCTCCTATAATCTAAATGGTTTAAAAAGTAAAACCATCAAAATCTCATATTAAAACTGCTTTCTTTAATTTTACTTTTTTAGTTGTGACTTTAAAAAATGTCAGTATTAGACTCATGTTCATTGTATTCTAGAGAATGGAGATTAACTCGAAAAGCTACCTGTTAATGTAGGAATATTGCTCTTGTTGTTTTGTTAGAGACACACATACCTTTCCAGTTCATTTTATGCATTTTAACATTTATTTTAACAGAAATAGATTAAATATGACCAAATTAGTGGCTTTTTAATATACATAACCATTAACAGCTTTCCATATCAATGCATTTACATTACTTTTGGTATCATAATTACATTCTGTTTTATAGATATACCATAGTTGTCAGCCAAGTACATGCAAGTACCACTAAACAGACTCAGCCCGTGTTATTTGTATATTTACGCATGTATATATACATGTAGAAATATTACAGGAAAAGAGGCCATGAATTTGAAAGGGCGTGGGGAGCATATGATGAAAGGGGAGGACATGGAAGCTTTGGAGGGATGAAAGAAAAAGCCCATTCCTGTTTGTGAAATGCTAATACTTTGTTTGTTTTTTTGTTTTTTTTACTAAATTTTGCAAAGTTATATGGTGTCTCAGCATGCTGTTTCTGCTGTGCAGTTACTACCCAACTCCACGGGTGTCTTTCATAAAGCATTGCTAATGAGGCTTTGACATTCACTGACTTGTTTGATTCTATGTGGAAGATATTTTTACATCATTTAAAATATAGAATCTTCCTTATGTGTAATTCTAAAACATTACTGGGAGCCACAATTTAATTAAAGTCAAGGTTTATACATATGCATGTGCTTACACAAATAACTATATACATCCTCCATTGTTTTATTATGTAGGAAAGCATAGAGTAAAATTAAAATACTTATTCCAGTTTGTTTTTAAGAAGAAAATGTTAGTAATAGAATTGGTAAGCTTTAGAATATGTGGTGATAAGACTATATAAAGGACAGTCAATTACTAAAATTTCCAAGAGCTAAATATTGTGATCTGCCCAACTTGGGTCCTGGGAACTGAACTTGGGTTTTCTTCAAGAACAACCGGTTTTTTACTTAACTGCTCTTGCTCTTGCTGCTGCTTCCAGCCACAGGCTTTATATGGTTTTTGATTTTTTTTTTTCTAATTAACTCTTGCAGGTGAGAATCATACTTAAGAATTATAGTGTAGAATTTTAGCAATTCTTTTGTTTTGTTTTGTTTTTGAGTCTGTCTCTGTAGTCCTCACTGTTCTGGAATATCAGAATATTAGGCTGGCCTCAAACTCACGATCTGCCTGCCTCTGGCTCCCAAGTGCTGGGATTAAAGGCATGTACCACTACTCCTGGACCCATTTTTTTTAACTGAGAAAAATATTAAAGACATCTTTCTATATACATACATGTTAAGACAGCATATTGTATAAACTTCCATTTACTTAATCCAGTGAGCATTTAAGAGCTATATATTAAATTGCCTTCAGTCTTGTGCTTGTTTTATTTTTCAAGATCCCATTTGCTTGAAAATTTTGGTTGCTTATTAACAGGATATTAAAATGGTTTTTATGAGATCATGAACTATCTAGTATCTGAAAAAGCTGCTTATGTCAATAGTTCTATTTGAATCATATAAAGGTTTTTTTAATTTATAATAAAAAAATTTTTAATAAAAATGCTGTTATTTTTAAATGTTACAAATACAGATTTGAGTATTTTTTCTGCCACTCATAATCTTAGCAAGGCATACCACTTCCCCAAGCCTCATTTTTTCTAATTTATACAATGAACATAATTACATATTAAAGAGCTGCCGTGAAGAATAAGAGAGATAATATATGGCTAATGAGTACATAATGCCTCTTGCTTTTATTGTCATTACTGTTCATCCACTGGTTTCAGAGAAGTGAAGAAAAGGCATATGACATACCAAGTGTATTTTAAAGTTTTCTACTTCAAAATTTTTAGTTACAGTCTGAATTACTTCAGTGAAGGTGGAGACCAGAGATGGGAATTTGCAGCAAGACAGGCAGGGCTGTTACACAGAGAAAAACTGTCTTGAAAAAACAAAATAAAATAAATAAAAGGAACATGAGAATGAGAGAAAAAAAACACTACTCGTATTTTAAGTAAATTAATAACACCATATCTTATTACTCAGATCTCTTAATTTTTAGTGTATAACAGGTAATTTTGCTTTTAGTTATATAATTCTGCATGAAACAGAAATTACTCTTTTTCAGTCAGCTCATTTTGATCAGGTGCTCATCAGATATCTGCTATAGAACTTTGTGTCCTATTGGCAGAACAGATATATAAAAGCAGACTACTGTTCTCAGTGCCCTGCCACCTAGGAAAGCAGGCATGTAAGTAAACGAAAGACACTGTGATTGATAGAATAATAGACAGATGCTGAAGATATCTTCTTCAGACTTCTACATCCATTACAGAATTTTCTCTGAGATTGCCCTGTACCAAATGATGGATGTGATTATGTGGCAGTAAGTCAATCGTGCTGTATCACATAGCTGGCACACATTAGAAGGGAGATACTGAAATATCTAGAAGCTAGAAGTTTGTCCTTATATAGATACAAATTCAGAAGGTTTTCTAAGTTCTTGATATGTTTTGCAGACTTTAATAAAAATTAGCTACTTTCACACATAGAATTGTTGTAAATCGTCATTGTGCATTTTGTCATGAATGCACTTTTCAGTTTCTCTGACACCCATTTTTCTTTTGTTCTGTTCTCTGACACTGTAGCGTGCCCCTTCATATGATGCAAATTCTTAGTCTTTTTGAACAGATATACTTTTATAATTTATTGTGAAAAAATGCAATCCAAAACAACACAATACTGCTTTGTGCATATTGAGTGAGGTCACCCAGACCCAGAAAGGCAAACATAATATGTATATAAAAAGTGACTTTTAGACAGAAAGCCAAGAAAAACCAGCCTACAGTCCACAACACCAGAGAACCTAGACAACAAGAAGACCCTAAGAGAGACATACATGGATCTACATAGGAAGTAGAAAAAGACAAGATTTCCTGAGTAAATTGGGAGTGTGGAGGTCACGGGAGATGGTAGAAGGGGAGAGGGGAGGATAGAAGGGGAGCTGACAAAAATGTATAACTCAATAAAAACAAATTATGTATATTGTTGAACCAAGAACTCCACTTTTTTATTTTAACTTGATTCTACTGATGCATATTTTTAGAGGGTGAGCATATCCGAGAAATGACAGATTAAACCAAGAACAAGAATTACTAGTTTCTGGAAATGGAGAATCCAGCACAAATAATAAAGGAACAGGAGATAGCCACAGCTGGGGTAACTACTGCTCCAGACTGAAATAGAGCGATGGCACAAATGGAAGGAAGACATGAAAAGTAGGGGGGAGGAAAGCTTTTTGTTACTCTAGCTAATGACTTGGTAATATTTTTCTTGATGTATATAATTTTAAGGTAAGTTTGTGAGATGTTTGAACAGTTAGCATGTCTACTGCTCTTGAAAAGTACCCAGGATTGGCGCGTATCAGGTGGCTGGCAACCATGTCTGTAACTCCAGCTCCAATACTTACTGTTTCTGTAGGCACCTACATATGCTTGCATATAAACTTACACATGAATAATATTTTTAAGCTTTGAAGGGTTTATGCATAGTTGTAAAATTATGTACATTTATTTAACAATTTCTGTATGTTTACCTTTGAGTTTTAATTGTTTAATTGATTGGTGGCTTCCTAAGGGGAGGAAGTACAATGTAATTTAATTAAATATTTCTTGATTTTTACCCCCATAACTATGTTTGCAAATCTGTGATGTATGTGAAAATGCTTTTTAAATAAGTAGTTTATGTAGTAAGTCAGAGTCATGCCTCTGAATATCTGTCTCTCTTTATTGTTCTTTTCTGAATTCTGAAATAATTGGACAATGGATTCAGTCTAATACTTGTAGTTTTCTATGTACTATAGCCCACTAATAGAAAAGGATAGGTGTTCTCCAGAATTTCTGTAGTAAATTCTACATCCTGTGTTTCTAGTGGTTCAGCAATGCCGGATGTCTGTTTCTTGTAACCATAACATCTCTGCTTTTCTCCCAAGGGAAGCTTAACCTTGTGTAGAAATTAAACCTGTTTTAATCTTCTCATCATTTTGTTTGGACTGAAAAGTATTATCTTTTGAATAATATTCTAAATTTATCATCTAGAAATAAGGTGCCAGAAACTTTTATCATTTAAATAAATATTAAACTTGGTTAGAGAAGTTGATGTATTTATTCCCATTGGAATAATGATTGATAATGATTGATTTAAATTTTCATATACACATTTTCTTTTATGACATTTAGTTTGAAAAATCACTAAAGTTAGAAAATTCTTTATGCAAGCTGGTATTTCTTTCAGCTTTTCTATTTTTAATATAAAGAATCAAAGTGAAAGAAATAGGTTAAAATTGCTGCCTGTTCATATTAGCTATGGTCTTTGATATTAAATACTTTCTTCATCTGCTCAAGTAGCTATTAATACAGTATTTACATTTATTTTAGGAAAGAGAGGCTACTGGCTTAAGGCTAAGTTAAATTTATATGAGGAAGCAAATTGAGGTAGGATATACAGCGATTCTTTGTGCCTACTTTATGCCATTGAGCCTCAGGTCATTTCTCATATTTCCCCTGTCTATCAAGGATGAGAAGCTGATAACTAGTTTTATATTGAATACTTTACTGTTTGAAGTTTTTCTTTGCCTTTGGAAGTTGGTGAGTACAATGTGATTTATACTGCCACCGTGATTGATTTCAACTCATATTTAGTTTGTCTCCTTCTACTTGTGTGTAACAGTTTCCCATTTTATACAGCTTCTATAGAATAAAAGTGCAAAAGAGAATGACATGGAAAAGTCTTCAAGACAAATAGTGTTCTAGGTATCATCGAGCATTTTTATGTTAGTCAGTACTTAGTTATTATCAGATATTCAGTACGTCCATGATATACGTAAGCAATATTGGAGAAGCTACTTTTATAGGATGTTTTCAGATAGAGACATTGATGGTGTCATAGTTCATTAGTAACCAGCTTATTTGCTTAGGCCTCTTGTGTATCAGAGACTTGAGGCATTGTGAGTTCTCATTTTCCTTTGCTTTGGGGGAAAGAGGTTTGAAGACACAATTTAAATTGTAGCTATGTAGGTTGATTGGTAGAGCGAAGACGGGTGTCTTCAGAGACACTGTTGAAGAGACACTGTTGCAGAGATACTCAGTGGTTATGAACACTTGCTTCTTTTCTGAACGACCTGAGTTTGGATCCCAGAATGATTACCTGGCAAGTCACAACCACCTGTTAGTATAGTTTCAAGAGATCTGATTGCTCTTGTGGTGTCTGGGCACCCAACATCCATGTGGCACACAAATACAGAGATACATAAAAATAAGAATAAATCATTTTTTAAAATGGGGGGGGGTTTGTTATAAACTTAATGAGAGAAAAGAAAGAACGTGGGACTTAAGGTCCTTACAACCATCTTATGCTCTTCCCACTCCACTGAAGCCTGTCTTGTCCACAAAGAACTGAGAGAGACCTATAGACAAGGGACATGTTAGGAAACCACTGTGGTAATCAAGGCTAGTCATATAAAAATTCATTTTTTAAAAACTATAAAAAGATAGTTTTGAAGTTGTAACTAGTAATAAAGGAAAAAGATGTTCTAATGATCCTGTCTAGTTGCCTATAGTCCACAATAATGTTTAAGATGTATTTTGAATAATTATGGAAATTTTTAGAAATTATAACTAATTTTTTAAGGCAGGTCTCACAGAATTTTGAACTGGAACTTGATATATAGACCAGACTGGCCTCAAACTCACAGAATTTCACCTCCCTCTGCCTCCTGAATGCTGGGATTAAAGATGGGCACAGCCACACTTGCTGTAACTATGAATCTTTATACTTAACTATTCTTCTTATGTATGCTTAACCACTGTTTTTCTGTGCTCGAGGAATCCATCATTGATTCTCTAAGCCTCATTATCCTAAGCATGTCATTCTCTTATTTTATATGTATAAATGAAGTTGTAATTTTCATTGACACATGCTCACATATTTCTCTTTTTATAATACACATTTGTTTTTATGGAGATAGTTGAATATACCTCTTAACTTTGGTACTACTTCATCAAGTTATGTGTCTGTTATTTTACAGTAAGCACAGGTTCTGTTTATTTCTTAGCAGGATTAATTAAGCCTTTGGGCAGCGCTGAATATATAGAGGTTTGACTAAAAATCAGCCTGTGACTGCAAAAACTAAGGCGGCCATGTAATTCCAAACCAAAGGGAAAGGAGATTCTCACATAAACCCTTGCCGTCTCTGTCACTTTGAGAATTCCCTTTTGAGATAGGGTGATGCCCTTTATTGATAGTTCTTTTTGTGTGACAATTCACTTTTTGCAGTTAATATCTTTCTTTTCTAAAGTAGGCACTTGTAATATGTTTTGGAGACAATTGATGTGTCTTAATTTTCATGTGTATCATTTAAACTTAGCACATGACATTTAGGCCAGAAAGTTCTGCTTTGTCTTTCATATATAAAATCCATTGTGTTACAGTACTTGGCACCAGCCGTGTTTGCCCTCTGAAGCCACTAGTGAGTGATTTGCTTCCAAAGCACACTAATCCAAAGCGAACTTGAACTGTTTCCTGTGCCCTAATTTACTTACAACTGTGGAAAGTTCAGTTATGGAAAAATGATTGGAAGTGTTTTTCCTCAAGTTTTTGGAGTATACTGCAAACCTATCTTTTTTTAACTTTTAATTTTATTTATTTATTAAAAATTTCCACCTCTTCCCCACCTCCCATTTCCCTCCCACTCCCCCCACTCCCTCTCCAGTCCAAGGAGCAGTCAGGGTTCTCTGCCCTGTGGGAAGTCCAAAGTCCTCCCCCCTCCATCCAGGTCTAGGAAGGTGAGCATCCAAACAGGTTAGGCCCCCCAAAGCCAGTACATGAAGTAGTCTCAAAACCCAGTGCCATTGTCCTTGGCTTCTCAGTCAGCCCCACCATCAGCCACATTCAGGGAGTCTGGTTTGATCACATGTTCCATCAGTCCCATTCTAACTGGCCTTGGTGATCTCCAATTAGATCAGTCCCACCGTCTCAGTGGGTGGGCACACCCCTCGCGGTCCTGACTTCTTTGCTCATGTTCTCCCTCCTTCTGCTCCTCATTTGGACCTTGGGAGCTCAGTCTAGTTCTCCAATGTGGGTCTCTGTCTCTATCTCCATCCATCGCCAGATAAAGGTTCTATGGTAATATGCAAGATATTCATCAGTGTGGCTATAGGACAAGGCCAGTTCAGGCACCCTCTCCTCTGCTGTCCAAGGAACAAGCTGGGGACATCTCCTTAGACACTTGGGAACCCTTCTAGAGTCAAGTCTCTTGCCAACCCTAAATGGCTCCCTTAATTAAGATATCTTCTTCCCTGCTCCCACATCCACCCTTCCTCCATCTCAACCATCCCATTCCCCCAAGCTCTCCCCATCCTCCCCTTCTCCCTTCTCTCTCCCTATCTCCCCTTATCCCCACCCCTCCTCCCTGCAAACCTATCTTGCCTGGAGTCTTAATGAGAAGTGTTTCCACAAACATTTCCCTTTTTACCTTTATCTTGAGGAGCTGAAATTGCATTGTTTTGTGAAATATAATTATAAAGCTATCTCTTGGCTTGGTTTTTAATTTAGCGTTAGATCATTTTCTATTTTTGAGTAACTGGTAGAGAAAAAGAGCTCCAAGGGAGTATTAGCACAATTTGACACATAATTTGTCACAGTGTTAAATCTTTTAAAGCTAAGTTTTAGTATAGTTGCTTCATCTAAAACCTAAAAGACACAGCTACTTCTTTTCCCCATCATTTCTGTACTGCACTCTATTGTCTGACACACTCTATATAATGGAGCCCTACAGGTCTCTTGATCTTATTTGTATCAGATTGAAAATTTCTATCCTTTCTGGTTTCTATATTGTCTTTGTGTTACTGACAAAATGCTTGGGGTATCCAGCCATATAGGGAGAGCTGTTTAAGTTTCTGTCCATGGCCTCCTTGTTTGGAGCCTGGAGTAAAGAAGAGGGGGATGGCAGAACAAAGCTGCTCCCTTTATTGTGGCCAGGAAGTGAACAAATGGGTTAGAGTTCCCAGATAGCTTTGGAAAGCATCCTACCAGTCACCCAACTTCTTCCAGGAAGAAGATCCCATCTCTTCTAGGATTCCTAGTAGCACCATTAGTCAGGAAGCAGGCATTCACAACTGAAGAACATTCAAGCCTAATCTCAACACACACCCTTCAGAAAACAGTCAAATGCTTGGATCTCTCTGAAAGAAATCAAACTGTGGCACTCAGCACTCTTCTTAACAAAACGTTTGTCTTCTTCTCAATTACCCTTGATAGACAAATGGGTTATTAAGACAAATTATTATAAGATAGAAATTCTATTGAATTTTAAGTCCTGCAAAATAAAAACGGAGATTGGTTTTGAAAACTGCTCTGCAACCTTTTGTTGTTAAGCATGTTCTGTAAATTGTGCGTCTTGAAAGAGTAGGAATGTGGGAAAGGAAAGCAGAAGAATTAAAAATGGTTCCAATAAAATGGTTTAATTTATGCTTCTGCAGTTAAGCAGTGCTCCTGGTTAACAGAAATACCCTTCAGCTACACAGGATTTTGGAGGGTTGGAGGGCACTCATTTGCACATAAATAGCCATTAACTGATAAATTCCCAGAGGTCTCCTGTTGCATGTTAGTGGTTCTGACCTACTTAGCTAGCTTAAATTTGTTTTACAGAATTATTATAATTCTGTGCTTAGTACTTAAACTTTGTGATTAATGCATGCCTCACAATACAATTAAAGTATAATTACACAGTTTTGCAGTTTCCTATCGTGGTGTTATTACTACAAAGATCTGGATTTTGCAAATATTAAAAGAGTTAAAGTTTGATATTTTTCACTTTTACTGTGATTATGTGATCATATTAAATGGAACTCTTACATCTGAAGAATGGAGGAAGAGAAGTTGGCTGACTAAGTGGAGGACTTGTTAGCATAGAAGGATCTATAAATACATGATTACTCTGGTGTGCTGTCTACATTGACAGGTACCATGCATTCTTGCCTATGGTTTTCAGCTGTTCCTGAGCTGAGTCCTCTTTCCGTTTTCTTACCCCATTTGTCAAAGAAGCAGGATAAATTTGAGTCTGTAGAGAAGCACTAAAGGAGGTCATGGTAATCTGAAATGGTTAAGATTTTTGTGTTTTGTAAAATGAATAGTTTGGACTACAAGGAACAGGCTAAGTCACTGCTAGCCATATCTGGACCATAGTCTGTTTGTTTTGAACTTTAGGATATTCGTAAAAAATTTTTAGCCACAATTGAAACAGGATGTGGTATTCAGAGCATAAATGTTCCCAGCTCCCTCACTGCATGTTTCGCAGTTCTTCGGAACATTGGGTTCAGCTCTCAGTTCTACTTGGTTCTGGTGACTTGCGGCCCTGTGTATCCTAGGACAGTGCTCCTTTCTTTACTGTCGAGAGGATTTGTGCTATGTCTGACACCTGGCTCTTTACTGCCTCCTAAGCATCCAGCTAGTATTCTCTTGGATTTGAAATTGGTGAGTGCATCTTAAAGGTCTATAACTTGAAATTTACATTTTTCTCTTAAAAAGGAATTCCCAGTTAAATGAAATACTAAAGCATCAGTTCTCTTGAAGGGTAGAGTAATGAAGCACTTGAATTAATCTGAAACATTTAACATTTCAGTTTTTAAGAATGCATTAAAAATGTGTCTTTTATGGAAGAATTGTAAGAAAGTTCAGTAACAACCTCTAATGGACTGCAATACCTTTTCCTATACATTTTTCTGATCATTAGTTTGGGTCAGTGCCTGTGGTGTTTGGTACTCCCCGTATCCTTAAGGAAAGGAGGTGCTGTTAGGATTTTAGCATGTTTGCTTGGTATTCAGCTATATTATAGAGAGGAATTTAGCATCATATGTTCTTTGCTTGTTAATATGCATTGAAAGCATTGAACTACATAATTTTAAACTATCTGTATTTGATATTATAGAGGCACATATTATAATATATATAACATATTATATTATTATAGAGGCACATATTATAGGTATTTTCAGATTTTCTTATTTTAAAAAAAGGAATAGTCAAACGTAGCAGCTTCTGTGTAAAGTTGATGTAGAGTTTTCTCTGAAGAGAATGTGGTTACCCTGTAATGACCAGTCTGATGAATTCAGAAATTCATTGATTGTCCCAGCTCTGGGTAGATTAGTAGAGACTTGCTTGAAGGAGTGGAATTTATGAAATGTTTGCCGCATCCGGCAGGCTGGGCTGCTGTAATACAGCTGCCTCCTCAGTGGTTTGCTTTGATCCTGTGGAATGAAAGGACAGGAGGATCAGCTCAGGTCTAAATGAGATTACAGCTGGTTCTGCTGCTTATCTGGTCTATTGCCAACTAGTGTGGCTTTGCACGTCCTAAGGGGTTTACAACAGAAACTGTTTATTGAGTATCATCGGTTTACTCAACACAAGCAGGCTAATCCTTCCCAGCCTCAGCATGCTGTAGAATTGTGCAGGAGCCAAACCAAAAGCTGGTATTGCCAGACCCTCTAGAGCCCTTTGTCTCGCTCTATATTGATTTTTACCTGAGTTAAAGACAGTGAAAAAAGTAAAACCAATAACCATTCCTATTGTGAGCAAAAGGTTAATCTTACCTAAAATCTTACAAAAAGCATCTGTTAACCCTAGAAGGGACAGCCTTCCTTTTTGCCTTTTTAGTCAAGTGGGATTTTTTTTTAGTTTCGAATTTTAAAGAATAAGATAAGAAAAACAGCTTAAGAGATCTTGCTAGGCATTGAAAGTTAAATACTTAAGTCTCTTCTAGTATTGCTATCTAACAAATGGCTTTGTGTATGTAATGTAAAGTGACTTACTTCTAAATAAAACTTTTTACTTTATATCCATTTTGCATAAAATAATTATTTTGCTGTATCATTAACCAGGCTGGAAACTTTCATTAAGGAAAACTCATCATAAATGACTAATTATTTTATTTAGTGATATTTTAGTTGATAGTATATTTCTTAAATAAATACAGGCTGATGATTTGGGTATTGTAAGGATAACCTTCGATAAATAGTTAAGTCTTATTTTACTGTTTTGTCAGATATTTAAAATTGTTTTCATGTAAGATTTTAATTGACATAGTTGGATCTTAAACAAAGATGTTTATTCTGGGTGATGCATTGTGTCTGTTGCTTTGTACTGGATTGCCATCTCTTACTCGTCAAGTTAGTTAAGTGTTGGAATGTATTTTTTTAATTACCAAACTAGGAATAATATTTACTCTGCAGAGTTTAATCAAACTAAATTAGAAAATAGTAGAAAGTAACACTGAATTAGTTAATCAGCTTAGTCAAGGTTACAGTAGTCGATCAGCAGCCCAAAGGCATTGAAGTTTATGCAATCCTAGCAGCTATTCTGACTGTAGATCAGAGTCATCCTTGTGTGTGTGTGTGTGTGTGTGTGTGTGTGTGTGTGTACATGAACATGGAAATGTGGAAGGCAAATACCAACTTTCATGAATTGTTCCTTGGAATTCACCCACTTTAACTCTTTTGAGGCAGGGTTTCATATTGGGAAACTGTTTAAGGCCAATTGGGTCAGCAAGACCCAGAATTACTCCTGTCTCCATACTCTGAGCTCTTGCATTGTAAGTGCAAGACACTATGCTGACTTTGTTTGTTTTGTTTTTGTTGGTTTACGTGGGTAATAATGGAACTCAGGGCTTCATATCTGCACAGCAAGTATTTTACTGACTGGGATATCTCCCCAGCACCCCTTCCATTGCTACCGCTACAGGTGTGTGTTCTCAGGTGGAAACAGGAGTTATCACATAAATACAGCCACAAGTAAGAAATTTATGCTATAACTTGACCATCACTACCAAAAATCTAAAATACAACACAGCGCAAAACTTTTGATCACTGACATGATGTGTGAAGTAAAAAGTTTCATATCTTAACTCATCCGACAGGCTGCAGTTAAACAGGCACCCTAAAAGTATAAAAATTACCTTCAGACCATGCATGAAAGCTATATACAGAACTAGCAAGTTTCATGTTTCAACATGGGTTGCAGTCCCCAAATACTTTGTAATTGTAAAATCCCAATCAACTCTGACCCAGACCATTATTATAATTGACTCAACTATAGTTTAAAATGCTTAGGAAGGCCAGAAAATAAACTTTTTATAGGATATATGGATAAGCTCTATTTGTGTCTCTTTCAGTTTGAATGGATACTTGACTGCTTCATAGACAGCGCAGATGGTAAATACTGATAACTCCAAGTGCTAAGTAAAAGACAAAATAGATACTTAAGAAGAGGACAGTGGTTCCTAGGTTTTCTTTCTCCTAATTGGGAAGGAACATGTATCCTCAGCTACATGTACGTTAAAAAAATGTTACTATGGAAACATTTGGAGACTTTCTAAATGTACTATGTGATGGAATCAGCTAAGACTGATACTTATCTTAAGCACATAGCTTGTCCAATATTTAAACCTAATGGGCAAGATGTGTAGCAGTTGAAAATGTAATATTTATCCAATCATTTCTGTTCTATCAAGCCAGCCTCTAAAGCAGTAGGTTGTACTCATTCAGTAATAAATTTTTAGTGCATTTGAAGATAAAAGCTATTGGTGGTGATTGCTTAAACTCCTTTTGCTCAGTCATCTGAATGGTGCAAATCAAAGCATTTTGTCAGGCTGTGAGAAGTTTCACCTAGATACTGCTTCCCCTGTACACAGGTCACCATATAAATTATGCCCACAGTTTACAGCATAGCTTACGCTAGAGTTAAATTGATGCCCAGTGGTGGAACTCGTAAAACATTTTCCTGTTAACACAAGCAAGCTGAGTTGCCCTTGTTGATGGTGGGTTTGATCTCATAAACCATCGGTTCTAACAGTGTTTTTTACTGTGTTTCAGAGGTGATGATCATAAGTTTAGCAATACAGCAGTTCTTCTAGAATGACAGAAAATTAGCTCCACTGTCTAAATTACCCAATGCTGGGAAGACTAAAAGTAGGAGTGACTGGAGCCTAATGTAAACCTGTGTTCTACAAGACAGTGAATTGCAAGAACAAACTATTAATTTGATATTTACCTTATAAAGACAACTGCTGATTTCTCCCCAAAGGATGTTTTGCATCATCCCTTGAAAATGCCTCATTGTCTTACTAGTTACGTAATTAAGCTGTGCTCAAAATAATTACCTTTCAAAATAATTACCAGCAATGCATGCAATATATTTGGTTATCTTTTGTTTCTGTGTTTACTAAAGTTACTTTCCTCCAGATAGTTTAAGCTTTATCAAAAGTGGTGGACAGCAAATTACTGTAAACAGTTTCGTCTCACAAGAGTAAATTTGGGAGGCAGTGGGGGGCGACTCTTACTGGAATTGTACATGATCTACACTTAATGCCCTATGAAATATTTTCACTTTCATCATGAAATTTAATCTTTTCTTGTGTGCAGGTAGATTAGAATTTTCTATTTTTACGTAATATTCACAGCCTGCATTCTATTGTATTCTTGTAAGAAAGAATCTTTGTGGTTCCATCTGTTTTTGCCTTGGTGTCCTCTCTTAAAGCCCTGTTATATATTCATCCACAGTGCTGATGAGTTGTTTCCATTCGTCACAAATCTTTGACTTGACACATTTTCTTTCTTTCTTTCTTTTTTTTTCCTGGTTTTCGAGACACTTTTTCCAGTGTAGCCCTGGCTGTTGTAGAACCTATAGTCTAATCTGGCCTTGAATTCAGAAATCTGCCTGCCTCTGCCTCTTCAGTGCTGGAATTAAGGTGTGAGCCATTATGCCCAGCCACCTCAATATTCCTTAGCTCAGTATATGCACGATATATAATATAAGTATATATACATATTTTACATCATGAAATTGGCTTTTTAAAATTACATATTCATGTTTTCATTGGTTCTATGCAGGTGACTCCTGCCATGCACAAATAGCACATGTCAAACTCCAAGCATGTAGAACCAGATAAAAGGTTCATTTGTTGAAGATTATAGAAAGAAATTAGTGTTATAATAAAAGTCTTTGAAGCTCTCAACTCTTAATACCAGAGCTTTATAGTCAACCTCACAGCACATTGACTTAATGGATAATCTTTTAGGAATACTTTCTCCCCATCTTTTCTTTTCTTGTAAAGAACTACAGTAGAAGTACTCGACAGCATCTCTGTAGAGGAGTGTTTGTTTAACTAAGTATCTAGGATAACCATCATTTAAAATCATAATGTTTCTTTGCTATTAAATATACATTTGTTCTGAGTCAGTCTGAGCTGCTTTCTTTTTGATGATTTGGGTTTTTTTGTTTTTGTTTTTGTTTTTTTTTTTTTGGTTTTCTGAGACAGGGTTTCCCTGTAGTTTCTAGAGCCTGTCCTGGAACTAGCTCTTGTAGACCAGGCTGGCCTTGAACTCAGAGATCCACCTGCCTCTGCCTCCCAAGTGCTGGGAATAAAGGCGTGCGCCACCACTGCCCGGCTTTGATGATTTGTTTTACACATTGATTTGTCATACCCTTCTCTGTATAGGATTGAATTTAAATACTCCTTTTAAAGTGATGTATTTTTACAATGAAGTTACAGATGGGTTTCTGGGAATAGTAGACACTCTAGTATAGAAGTGAAGACAAAGGGATAAGAGAAATTGAACTAGTAAATTAAGAGGAATTATTTACATTGTGCTTAGAAGGTAGAAGAGAAACAAGAGCTATATGCATTTATGCACATAAAAACTATATAATCTCTAGGGAATATAGATTTATATACACTAGCTGGGCATTATGTCATACCAGTGGCGTTATTGTTATTTCCATTAGTATTTGGCTATACTTTTGATTAAAAAAAAAGCAAAGCAACTTTCTTTTGGAAGCATCACTATGTTCCCTTTGACTCGTAATTGGCTGACTTTTCTAATCCAAACTACTTGTCACTGTTAGAGTTGATGATAGGGTTTTTAAATCCATTAACAATTGGCAGTGGCCAGTAATGTCTCGTATAATTTACTGGTTTTCTTGAGTCTGAGAGAAGTACTGAGGATGCAGAATGCTTTAGAGGTTTTAGAAAATTATTTATCAAAGAACACTGCTTTCTCCATTGCATTAGATACTGTAATTATCCATCCATACAGTCTGTTGACATGGACTTGGATTTGATTTAAATGAAGGGAGGAAAAAGAGACCAGGCATTTTCAATATTTATTGATATGCCCAATCCATTAAGATAAATTAAAGAGCAAATTTGACTGTTACGGGGCCATTTTAGTTGACGTGTTAGGGATCAGCCGACATTACCATTAGACCCTTTTCTTTTTAGAAATTTATTCGCACCAATTAGGAAAATTCTCAGAAATAGAATTAAGTTTAGTGTACTTGTATAATAGTTGAGTTTACTAGTATAATAGTTGACCTAAAAATATTTGAGTGTTTACATTTAATACATGTAAAAATGACTTCTGGGTTTTTATGAAACAAAGCATACTCCCTCATTCTGGCATGTCAGCTAAGATGTAGTGGAATGATCATAGCTGTCGGAGGGTAACAAAGCACACTCCTATTTATTTTTTGTAAGACAGCTTATCTGCCCAAAGTATCTTCTTGAACTCATTTTAAATTCGCAATTTGCTGATGGGGCCGGAAGGGATACTTATCTACTGTGCTTTCTTAGACGACTTCATTCAAAGCACTAATGAGCACATGACCAAAAGGAATCTAGTGCTTCATTTTCTCCAGCTGTTTCCCATACTTTCTCACTTTTTTTGTTTTTCGAGACAGTTTCTCTGTATAGCAACAGCACTAGCCATCCTGGAACTCGCATTGTATACCAGGCTGGTCTTGAACTCACAGAGATCCGCCTGCCTCTGCCTCCTGAGTGCTGGGATTAAAGGTGTGCGCCACCACTGTCCATTCACATTCTCTTTATCCTTAGAGACTACCACTATCTCAGCCTCTCACCATCCACCATTTCCTTAGCATCTGTATAGGCAGTGCATTTTTTCTCTGGCACAGAATCCTACAGGTCATCAGACTTCTTCTGAAGGCCCCCTTCTAAGTTTTAGATGTACTCTTAAACGTGTGTGTGTGTGTGTGTGTGTGTGTGTGTGTGTGTGTGTGTGTGTTTAATCAGATGCTTCACAAAGGGCAAGTGAGGTGACTCAGCACATAAGCCTGACAACCAAAATTTGATCCTAGAATCCACATAAAGGTGGAAGAGAATCATCTCCACAAGGTTGTCCTCTGACCTCCACACATGCCTTATTTCATGTTTGCCTATAGCATAACCTGCACCTACACAATAATAAGAGTTAATATTTTTTTTTAGAGAAATGATCTTACTTTTGATTGCCTTTAAACACAAGAACAAAGATCCTCATTCTTCACTGATGATCTTAATAATACATCCTAGTAGCAGAAGAACTTGAAAACTGATGTTTCATATTAAAGACTGTTGTCTTAATCCTCAGTCATTTTCTACTATTCCCTTACTTGCTATTAAGTTACACCTTTAATCCCAGCACTCAGGAGGCAGAGGCAGTTCAAGACCAGCCTGGTCTACAAGAGCTAGTTCCAGGACTGGCTCCATAGCTACAGAGAAACCCTGACTCGAAAAACAAAACAAAACAAAACAAAAAAAAAACTGAATAAAAACAGTTTAAGACATTTAGAAATAAATTGTCATGTAGTGATAATAGTTGCATGGGACTTCCTTTAGCAATTCTTCAATCATAATGTCATACTATCAAACAGTTTCTTACATTTGTAATTTCATAAAGCTTCAACTAACCTTCCATTGTGGCCTTAATTCATAACAATTGCTTGAAGCATCTTAAAGTATAATAAAAATGGAAACCTTAAAATGCAGCATAAACTTTTTCCTTTGTTCTTTGTTACAAACATAAGTTGAACTGTAACCACAAAGGTAGAAATAGATCACAATAGAGAATCAGTCAACTCAGGACCATATAGTACAGATCACCCATTATTTGCTGCTTAACTTGTGTCCTGCAAATGGTGCTGGTGCTAAAGTGCCAAGCTGCTTGTATTGCTGTGAAGTGCACTGTTCATTCCTGCATGGGATAGTATTGTGATAGACAGTTGGAATGTTTCTTTGCTTATATATAAAAAAAAATCACACATGTACATACACATCAAGCTGGGTTATTTGATGAAAATGTCATCAAGGTTAAGATCAATCCAGACAAAACCCTCTTACACAGCCAACCTAACATTGTACACAAGGATCTATATATACATTTAGACTTCCTGCTAATGCAAAGAAACCCTGACTGAGAAACTTCTATTTTTCCTAAATGTTTTAATTTTTCAGATCATAATTTTGCAGTACTTTTGCCGTAGCCTTAATGCACACACTTTGTCTAGTGGTTAGCACCTTGTAAGGTGCTTCGTAGGAGTAGATCCTGCCATGTTCCTGTGAGCTCAGCTGCTGGACAGGGTGGTTCTGGTGTTATGTTCACTCTTCCCTCTAGAACACATTTTAGGTCTTTTCACTTAAACATTGATTATAAACCAAACTAGATCTCCCTCCTGTAGTAATTAACTATCCCTCTCAACTTCTTTGTTTTGTTTTGTTTTGTTTCACCAGACTTAGCAGTGACATAAGCTCATCTGCCCTCTTCTGCATACTGCTAGATAATTACTGCTGGCCTTCTTTTCCTTCATAACGTAACTCAGTCACACACTAACCTTCATAGGTGCTCCTAGCAGCTTTCCTCATGGTCTCTCCTCGCTCTAGTCCCTTTGGCTTTACCAGATTCCTCTTTCCCAAGTGCTGTTTTATTCTATCATCCTCCATTCAGAGTCTCTCTGCAGGCAGCTGAATGAAGGACTTGGCTTTGTCTCTAACTGAATGATTTACCATAACTACTGTTTATATTTTTGATTTCAGACAGTGTTTGGCACTGGGTAACTTTTTAAAAAGCAAATGAAGAAAACATGATTGAAGCCGGGCGGTGGTGGTGCACGCCTTTAATCCCAGCACTCGGGAGGCAGAGGCAGGCGGATCTCTGTGAGTTCGAGGCCAGCCTGGTCTACAAGAGCTAGTTCCAGGACAGGCTCCAAAGCCACAGAGAAACCCTGTCTCGAAAAACCAAAAAACAAAAACAAAAACAAAAACAAAAAAAAAAAAACATGATTGAACAAAATGAGATCCATTTCTATTTACTTTATTGCCTTCTAATGCTACTACAAAAATTCTCCAGTGTAGTCAGTAGATTGGTTTTTCTTCAAATACTTTGTTGTTTTACATGTTCTTTTAAAAATACAAAGTATACTTCTGCATTTGTGGCTTATCATGTACTTTGATTTTATGCAGGATTTTCCTCATTAGCTGTAAGGACTCATGTGATCTGGAACCCACTTGTTTTTCTGTCACCCATTGTGCTTCACTGGCCCCGTGATCCGACCCTCTAGCCGTGCCAGCCTTGGCACGTTGGTCCTTGCCTCTTTCTCTCTGCAGTGTTCTTCCCCATTACCCACAACTCCCCCTGCCCCATATTCATGTTCATTTGAGTGTTTTGTTTAAGTGTCAGCTTTTCAGAGGTGTTTTCTTTTCAGCATAGTTGAATATTAGCTCGTGTCACTCCTCTGCTGTAACAGACTCTAAACTCTAGCAGGCCAGAGACTTTGTCCTGTTAGCTTTGTGAATGTCCTAAGAACACTGGAGAATGTTTTGAATCAGAGTTGAGTAGATTTTGCATGCCTTCCTCCTTTCTTCATTTTCACCTAAGTAGACCTTGCATGTCTTCTCTCTATAAATTGGTAAAGCAGGCTTGCATGTGTGTTTTGTGAGTTACTGAAACAACTCTTTGAGCAAACTATGTTTTTCATATATACATACACAATAGAGGAATAAAATGTGTCCAGGCTCCTGCTCAGAATTATGACATTGTAACTTAGTATGATCCATGGTGCAACTAGCTGCATGGCCATTTCCTTATCTGTGGTGGTAATTACACAGAATGTTCTCAGTATATGGGATAATTTCTGTTATTTTCCAGAATGAAGGATTATTTGGTACACACACACACACACACACACATACACACACAGTCTCATTCATGGTGACTCTAGGTCTTTGAGCTTTATTAACCAGCTTATTCCTGATGGTATTCTTACTGATCCTAGTATAAAGATTGAGGGAGGATAGGAACTGTCTGTGGCCTGGCAGTGTCTGCTTGAGTGGAGTGCAAACTTTGAGGACTCTGCCCACACCTACTGAGGCAGAATTTTAAAAGAAAAGAATAAATTTGGTCTGTGTATTAATTTTATTTAATGAAACAAGCACCAGAAGTAATCAGTGTGTAAAGAAAAAAAAAAAGTCTTCTACTTTGAAGGTTCTAGTCACTAATCAGATGGCCTCATTGCTTTGAGCCTGGGGTAAGAGAGCCCATCACGTACACTGGGGCAAAAGCATGTGGTGAAAGCAGTCTGCTCCCATCTTGGCTAAGAAACAAAAGACAGGGGACAAGGTCTGTTAGTCTCTTTTAAGGGTATTTTCCCATTGATAAAGTTCATTCAGGCACCCTTCTCCCTTAAAACTAGCTTCCAACATCCCCTCCCCCCGCTTATTGGGTAACCAGTCCTTACCCCATTTGGGGAGATATTGCATATTTAAAGGGCAACAGGCCCCAATATTAAAGGTGCAAAAAGATCTTCATTCAGTGAAATAAAGACATCAGTAGTTTGTGGAAAACTCAACAGATGATTCTAACATTTGTCAAGATAAGTTCTACTGAGACAGAAAGGTCCCTGTTCTGAGT
The DNA here is from genome assembly GCF_903992535.2 of Arvicola amphibius. Classification (NCBI taxonomy): domain Eukaryota; kingdom Metazoa; phylum Chordata; class Mammalia; order Rodentia; family Cricetidae; genus Arvicola; species Arvicola amphibius. Next base: position 81,331,759 of record NC_052057.2, read on the forward strand.
GTACTGGTAAATGCCACTGAACAACAAGAGCCATAATCATTCATAAGTGTGAAACTGATCAAACAGTGATCTCTAAGAATACCAAATTTTTTATTGTTTGTTTTCATCCAGCAATAGCTGTTATTTTGAGGAGAGGGTTAAGCATCCTTTCAAGTACTTGGCCACTATTGCTATATGAAATCTTAGGGCATATTACCATAGTGATGTTCTGAAGTGCCCCCCAAAGACCATGTGCTAGAACTTTGATTCTCCACCATTTACTACTGTTGGGAGTTATTGGGACCCCTATGCGGAAAGCATTCTTTAGAAGGAACTTTGGTTATTAAGACATGCCTTTTCTTCTTCGGCTACTCTTACTTCCCCTCCTCCTTTTCCTTTTGTAACCGTTCTTTTTCTCTTTGCTTCTGACCACCATGAGAACAGACCCCCTCTGCCATGTTCCTGCCATTGCATGGTGTACACCCAAACTAAAGCAACAGGGCCAAGCAGTGACGGACTATATCCACTGAATCATTGAGCCCATAGTTTACAGAAACACAGGCGTGCTTGCTTGATTCATTGTTCTTTTGTTTGGTTCCTAATTCTTTTTGTTATTGTTGTTTCCACCCTTGCAAATTAACTCCTATGGTCCTAGCAAAAATTTAAATATTGCATGCCATTTACCTTTAAGTTCCGATTAAAAGACATTTACACTCGATAGGAATATTAAATTGTAGTATGTTGCATCGCTTGTCTAGCTAGGATTGGCTCATATGCCACTTTGTAGCTACTTTTTTGATTGTGAGCCTAGCCTTTAAACAGCTGAACCATCTCTCAAGCCCATAGCTTCTTTTAATAGATTTGGGTATAAATAAACATAACAGTATAACACCTGAAGCACGTATTTGAGACAGCTATAGAACAGTAATTCTTCATTGGGATATTGAATGTATTCTGAGTGCTTAGGTCACAATCCTGGCTCTGTTGCACATGGCAGAATTGTCTGTTCTGTGCTATACTGCGCCTAGATTGCTTGTCTATAACATGAGGACAGTGACAGTAACTACAACACATGGTTAGACTGGGCTAGTGCAGAGATTATGGGTAATATAGAATGTGCTTGCTAATAACAGTTCCTTAATTTTTAATTTTTTAATTTAAACTTTATTATAAAGAACTTGCAAATAAAATTAACCAGACCCAAGGTCTATGCCCGCTTCGAGTGGCCAAGAAACAGATAAACAGCAGCAGCAACAGAAAAGGAGGAGGGTCTGGTTAATTTGAGTTTTTTTAGTAGGATTTATTTAATGCTTTCAAGAAATGAGGAAATGGCCACACTAGATGTTCTCCTGCCTCTAAATCACATTTACTAGGGTTTGAAGCAATAGAGTTATGCCTGAACTACATACTGTTTTGCCATACATTCTACAAAGTGTTTTTACTTACTGGATGGGTCGCCAGCTCTGTAGAGAAAAATGGGACTTTATATTCCCATCTAGTAGATGAAAAACTGAGTCCCAGGTTTTCCACATTATAACCTGTTCTTTTTCCTAGACAAGTGTGCACTTACATAATTTCCTCACTGAGGGGCTCCCTTACTCTCACAGCCCTGTGTTGTAGGTGACTGTAAGCATCTTAGTTGGCACTGCTTATTGGAATCTTTGCTCAAAGTGGTGCAGTTTCTGCTTTTCTCAACACCCACTCAGCCCCAGCTCCACACACATATGAACACACATGTGCAAGTATGCCAGGATTGTGTTTTTCAGCTGATTTCTTGTGTTTATCACTTGTTCCTTATAACTTGGGCCTGCTCAGCAGTCTGAACAGTACTACATCTGTGTAATATTGTTTGGAGGCGCTGTGAAAGTTTCTTTTTACCTAGAGGCATTTGAGGTTGTTTCTCTCTTCTCTGTAGCTAGAGACCACTTGTTCACTTCCCAGCTGCTCAGATGCGAATAATCATCACACAATAACTATTAATTACAACACTGTTTGGTCATTGGCTCAAGCATATTCCTGGCTAACTCTCATATCTTAAATTAACCTATTTATTTCTATTCATCTAAGTATTGCCACTAGGCTGTGGCCTACCAATAAGGTTCCTGTGGCTTCTGTCTCCTTTGGCAGCTACATGGCCTCTCCCTGACGCCACCTACTCTCTATATCTGTTTGGATTTCCTACCTGGCTTTACTATGCTAAGCCATTGGCCTAAACAGCTTTATTCATTAACCAATAAAAACAACACATATACAGAAAGACCTCCCACATCACTTCCCCACTTTCCAGTTTCTTTTTACAGTTCTTCTTAAATACAGAATTGTATTAGGCAGCTTTTAAAGTAGCTTCCAGATTTAAAACTTGGGGACTTGGGTTATATGTTATTTTTGTGTAGTGAAGCACACAGTAGTTCCATTTTACAGATGAGGAAAAGCCTCCAAGGCTTTTGCTTCTCTCTCTCTCTCTCTCTCTCTCTCTCTCTCTCTCTCTCTCTCTCTCTCTCTCTCTCTCTCTCTCTCTCTCTCTCTGTACCTAATCAGTTGACACTTGGAATAATCCCTCACAGTTATTTGGAACATTTTTTAATACTGCAAAGCTAAAAGATTCAGTTTTTGCTGTTCCTCTCTCAATATGCACTGTGGCATGTTTGTCAAGTGCAGTAAAGATCCATCAAGAGAGCCTTTCTTTAAATTTGGAAACATAATGTATACATCTATGCATATTAGGAAAGTGACCTATAGGTTGTTAGGGTCATTCTGTGCAGAGGGCTATGCAGTCAGCAGGGAAAAGCAGCAGTGCAGAGGAGAGCCACAGGTTCTGTTGCCATGCCAGTAGGGTTGAAGTGAGCTAGGGGATAAATCAGTGACCACTGGAATTGAGACAGATGAAGAAAAGAAAACATCATGGAGAATGGGGAAGGAGGAACTGAATAAACAGATCTGGAAGGCAATCCCTTAAGTAGAATGAGAAGCACCAGTTGGGACAGCAAAACAAATGTAAAGCCATAAGACATGTGAATGGTGGGTTAGAAAGAGTCTGGGTGTAATCACGGAGTTATGAATACTTCCAAGGACTTTTATGTACTTTTCCCAAAAACCCTGTTAGGTGGCTTAACAACCATAGCCACCGCTCTTGACTAAGGAGAACAGGATGGGAGTCTTTTCTTCCAAGGTCACACAGCTTCGCTAGCTTTGTTGTAGCTAGCTACACAGCAAATTCTTTTCTGGTACCAATTCTTCACTTGTAAGATTTGAGTAATAATTGTTTCTGCCTCACAGGATGAGAAATAATACTTATAAAATAGTTGACACAATATCAGGCTCATAGTAAATACTAATACGTGCTCAGTGTCGGTATTATTTCTACTATGAAAGCTGCAATTTGAGTAACTTGACATTTGGCAAATTTATTTTCTGTTACTGTATTTCATCATTTTTAATGTAAGATGGCCTTGTTGTGTATGCTTCCATTTGTGTGTATCAGAATGACTTTAAGCTGCACGAAAGCTGTCTTTACTCAAAACAAGTGTTCGGGAAATGTGTGCGTGCGTGTGTGTGTGTGTGTGTGTGTGTGTGTGTGTGTGTGTGTGTGTGTGTAGGGTTGGTAAACCTTACCTTTTATGCAGCAAATCTCTTTTCTTATTTTCCTCTGATTATTCAAAGAGGTAGAAAGTGTCTTTGAAGATACCTGTGGCATCTGGAGTTATAATAATGTTTCCGATTTTTTCTTCTGTTACAGTCGTGTCCCTAACGATGGTGTTCCCTTTACTGCCAGCACTTTGTAATGCACCATTTTTTCACTAGTCCCTTATAATTAGTTTTCCTTTCCAGAAATTTGGATTTTTAAAATACCTGAGACTACATGGGTATCTTTAACTGGTAGCTGTATGCAGATGTGTGATTCGGCCTCCATAATGACGGATGCTTGCCATTTCTTCAGAAATAGAGAAATCGTGATTGAGTCATGATTCACCCTGAGTGCAACAGACTTATGAAGTTTGAGCATTGGAGATCCAAGTAGGAGTGTTTGCAGCTCTCCCCATCTGCAATACTCAATGATGCACATTTCTCAGACACACTTAGTTTGGGGTCAGTGTCTCAGCTTTAATTAGACCCTGTCTTTTCTCTGCTTACTCTGGAAAGGGATGCACTGGCAGTGTAAGATATTTACATAATGCTTTGTGCTTAACCATTATCTACTCAGATCTCTGAATTATATTCCTGGGGTTACCAGTAGATATTCCTCCTGTGTCTTCACTTTTTACTGGAAAAGTAAAAGGTGGGGCGTATCTGTTGCCCTTTTCAATATTGCCTTAAGTACACATTATGTCTTCTCTGGTTTTAGCTAATGCAGAATTCTGCCATGGCTGTTGGCTTTTCAATGCGCAGGTTCACCCTTGTGTCTCCAGGTCTTTCCTTCCTCACTGAAGTTTCTTTAGTCCATAAAATGAGAAAGCAGCAACAATTAATGTTTAATCTTTAAAAGACCGTATGCTGTAAGTTAGCATGTAATGGAAGTGTCTGACCTTCAGGGTCAGCCCTCAGTTATATGAGCTTTGGATGTATTATTTAACTTTTCTTTTATCAGCTTCATCTTTTGTAATGAGTCATCTCATGGGCTTTGGATTTTCTTCATTTAGTTGACATGTCAAAACATAACATTTGTTCATCTTGTGGGGTAACATGTTATGGTGCTTGTATCTGCTGCGAAGTGGTCAAGTCAGCTCAAGCATATCTAGTTCTTTAGACATTCATCCTTTTTTATGGTATAATGTCAAACTTATAGTAGATTTTTAATTAATTTGTGTGTGTGTGTGTGTGTGTGTGTGTGTGTGTGTGTGTGTACACCAGTAGGGATTAATCCTTGGGTCTTGTGCACAAGCAAGCCCTCTACCACTGAGCTGTATAACCAGCCTCTATGTTTGTTATATACAATATGTAATTATTTTCTATACTCACTTTGCATAGCACAGCAGAACTTTCTGTACCTGGGTTGTTTCACTTAACATGATCTCCATTTGTCAGAATATTTTATCATTTTTGATGGAGGGAAGAAGTAGGCAGGCAAGTGGCAACACATGAATATCCATATGTGTGAAGGCTTGAGGTCATTGTTGGTTGTCTTCATTTGCTCCCCATTTTAGTTATTAAGACATGGTCTATCACAGAACATGGAGGTGGCTGACTCAACTAGTCTAGTTGACCAACAAGCCCCAAGGGATTCTCCTGCCTCACTCTTTCCAGTACCGGCATTAATGTCAAACTCCACAGCCTCTGCCTCAGCTTGTTCATTCAGGTGCCTGCCCTCGTAGAGTTCCTGGCCTGACTTCCATGATATACTACAGTGTGGAAGTACTAGCCAGATCAACCTTTTCCCCACAACTTGCTTTTGGTCATGGTGTTTTATCACAGTAATCAAAACTCTAACTGCACCACTTGGCGAGCATTTTACCAGCCAAGTTGTCTTGCAGGCTCAGAATTTCCTTCTTTTATGGCTGAGTAATACTCTCTCATGTTTATCACATTTTCTCTGTCCGTTCATCACTTGGATGGAGCATTGTTTCCATTTCTTGTGTGTAGTAAGTAGTGCTGAAGTAAATAGGAATGCAGATGTCTGATACACTGACTTCATTTCTTTGGATTCATGCTCAGGCGTGGGTTTGCTGGCTCATGCCCACTCACTTTTAATTTTTTGAGGAACCCCCATAGTGACAAAAAGCATAATAAATCCCTGCCAGTAGTGTAAAAGGGTTCCCCTTTCTCTGCATTCTCACCAGCACTAGTTTGCCTATTTTCCAATATAACGACCACCACTCTTTAAACCAGAGTGCACTTTTTTATTCAAAACAGTAGATAATAGTGGAGCAATGGTGGTGTATACCTTTAATTCCAGCACGCAGGAGGCAGTGACAGGTGGATCTCTGCATTCAAGGGCAGCCTGGTCTATAAAGTGAGATCTAGGACACCAGGGCTACATAACACTATGAAACCCTGTCTCACAACACAAAAGCAAGCAAACAAAACAAGTAGATAATTTACATCTCTACCTTTGAGATATAAGGGTACAGGGAAAAGAAAAGAGAACAAAAAATAAGTCTTTCTGTACAGACTTATATCAGCACTTTCCCCTGTTTTAAAAGTTAGTAGTAGAGAAAGATACCTTTGCAAATAGAAATTTTATTGATTTATTGATTGAGAATTTTATATATGTATGTAGTGTGTTTCAATCAAATCCACTCTGCATTTCTTCCCCTACAATTCTTCCCTTATAGAAACCATTCCTAGCGAAAATGAAGATACCTCATTATGGTTTTAATTTTTATATTATTTTTCATATGCCTGTTATCTATTTGTAGTCTTTTGAGACATGTCTGAAATATTTTAGTCATTTTTTCTTTTGTTAATCATGAGATTTTGAACTTTGTTCTGCATATTGACCCCTGTCATATGTGTAGCTTGTAAATATTTTCTCTCTGATATTGTTTTGATTGTTTCCATTTTGGCACAGAAACATTTTATCTTAATATTCGTTGTCTGTTTTTGTGTTTTCTTCCTGTGTTTTGAGGTCTTATCCAAAAGCTCCTTGGCTCTTCAGTGTCCTGAAGTATTTCTTCTAGTAGTTTGTTTCAGGTCTTTTATAAAAATCTTTAATTTACTCTGAGTTTATTTTGTACTTGGGAGGATTGGCAGACTGACCCCCTCACACACTCCGCATATTTGAGGTAGGATCTTGCTGTGTAGCTAAAATAGCTTCATACTCATGGTCCCTCTGCTTTGTCCTCCTGTGTGCAGAGATTACGATTACAGGTGTACCCCACCAATGCCAGCAGATGAAATGATTAACAATGTAGGTGAGAGAGTTTCTTACACATAGAAACTAATTAGAAATGTTATTATTTCGTAGAAAGTATGTTTTAGTGAATAAAGAAGTGACTTATATAGAAGTAGTGAATAATACAGTTTATTATCCTTTAAAGTCACTATACTTGAAAAAAGATACTAAAATCCAGGGGAAGTAGTGACTGCTTTGGTTGGGTTTTACTGTGGAAGGTATTTCTGATCTTTTCTGTGTTACCAGGAGCAGCTGAATTAGTTGCCAAAGAATGCTAGTAACGTGTGATTCATCGTATTCTAACCTACAGGACCTAAACTGGTCGGTCTCTAACCTCTAATTTAAATTGAGAACACCTCTGGAGGTTTTTACAGAGAACACATCAGATACTTAGCTAGGGCTTTTGTTGTTGTTATCTTACTTTGTTTTCAGAATAGCTTTCTATATGTTCTTTGCCAAGACATTCGTACACCTTTTTCATACCTAAAGTAAGATTACGTAGTGCCCTATGATTGTACAGAAATCTGATGTAAAGAGGCAGAAGCTCCTAATATTATGTAATTTATATTTAGAATTTTTACTCACTGGTGTATAGTTATGTGACAAGATGTGGTATAACCACTTTGTAGAATTACTTTAGGTGCATGTCCTAAATAAATTTCTTAAAGCATCAAGAAAAAGTATATTTAAATGAATTATTTTTAAAAGTATTGGTTACATTCCTTAGTTAAAAACAATTTCTGTCAACGCAAGCCTTGGGTTTTTTTTTCCTTTCTTTTTTGCATCTCATTGTTTTCTGTACAACTGAAGAGAACAAATGGCAGGATGATAATCCTCGTGGTTGCTTCAGCTCTCTAGCTATGGCAGTGATGGGAACAGACAAAGAAATAGCCTCACTCCACATTGAACACAACATTTTATTAGTTTGTGGCTTGCTTTTGCAATGCCTCTCTTCCGAGTCATCGAGAAAAAAGTCTCTGTTCTTCCTCTGCACAGGCTGCTAACCTCGGTTTTCTGCACCTGTGTTTCTGTTAGAGTCCAAAAGATGTTTAAAATTCCAGTTCAGCTAACCAAAAAGTAATTAATGATAAAGCACAATTTAAGACAGTATTGAATTATGCTTGTTAATGAACAAAATTTTTTTGTTGTTTACTCTGTGAAAATGATTTCGTAGCCTGTTGGTCCAGTAACCAAGACTGTCCCCACAGTTTTGTATGCCAGCACCAAGGACTGCTGCCTTTCTGCTTATGAAGGAAAAATGTGCAGCTTAAAATACCACACATGAGCCAATGTTCTTACCTTCCTCCCAGTATATGTGCCCTAAAAACCTCAAGAGAAAATGATTTGGTTTAAAAGTTATTTTCATGTCTAGATTCTAAGGAAAATCATTGCCATACATAAATTGCAAAATGGAAACCCTCTTAAGAAGCTGCCTATTTCTCATTTGGATCTGACATATTAAAAAGCATATAATTAATGGTTGACATTAGTAATTAACACTAACTTTATGGTGTTTAATATGTCATCATTCATACTTCAAATAACAAGAAATGCATTATGCCTTGGCATAAAGATTTTAGTTATATAAGTGCTCCTTCGGTTTTCTCATGATATAATCGTGAAACAGAGTAAAATGTGTTGAAAAGATTTTTGCTTTGATTTCTTGAATGTGAGCTATAGTTTATTTCTTTTTAGGAGAGTTCATCAGCAATTGTGTCAAGAACTACAAAGGGAGAATATGGACCTAATTGCTCAGTCTTCATTATCAGCTAAAGAGCGCCACCTTGCTGCAGTCGCCAGTGCATTGTGGAGGCATTTCTTTTCATTTCTGAAGAGTCAGAGAATGACACATTCTGTGCCTCTCTCCCAACTTGCAGATGCCGCTGCGGGTCAGCATTAATTGTTCATTGCTCATTGCTTTTTTTTGCATACTTTTGTCAGTATTTTCCTCTGTTTGGTGTCAATCTCTTGCTTTATTGCATACATTGTGACAGATCTATGATGAAATGAATGACACGTTTAAGTTGGGTACCATTGACTTATGTATCATTAAAGATTAAATGATAATTTGTTAAAAAGAAAATGTAATTTTCAGATGTAAACATCGAATGCTTATAAACTTTTCTTACACTCACAACTATTTGCAAAGTAAGGTAGCATTTGATTATATTGAGTTCAAGTAGTATACTTTGATATTTTCTGAACAATTAATCTGAATAGAAGATAATTTGTATGAAGACCAAGGGAGTTGGGGAAAATAGCCCTAAAACACCAAGAGGATAGGATCAGGATGGAATGAAATGCTTAGAATTACTGTTCTGACTTCCCCTAGATTTTATTTAGATTGTAATTTTTATTTAAAATGATTATTGGCCCAAATACATGTTCTTAGGCTTTCGGGGACTCTGAATAATATAATATACAATTAGGCAAGGTTTTAATATATGAACATATTTTCAGTTTTCTGAGAAGAGGCCATTATATATTTTTTTCAAAGAACAATCGTGTCCATAATATGTTAAAAAGCTCCTGAATAGGCAAGAGATTTGTATCGTTGCTGCATATATTTAAATAATGTTCATTTGAAAGTATTTTATGTATTTAAATGTAATGCTTTGAAAAAATAACAGTAACAAAAAATCCCGATGGTCTAAATCAGTATTTATTTTATTCTCGAATTGATGAGGAAAGATGAACTAAAAAAAGTCCATAAATAATAAAAAGTGGATAAGAAATTGAAATTTGCCAACTGTTCAGACTTTGTCCAAAGGACGTTAAGACTTGAAATATAGATAGAACGTTGTGGTAAGGTCATGGTTTCCAACTAGTGTGGTGTCTGAAGTAATACATGTTGGTATTCAGTAAGTTGAACTATATTCTGTCACCCAGAATGCTAGACCATCAATAAAAGTAGTATTGTCCTGATTTAGTTGGACTGTCCTAGGTAAATGCCTAATAAATCCAGAGTCAAAGGTGTAGATTTCAGATTAGAAGTAGACTTAGGTTGAGAGAGAGTAATTTCCTTCATTTAAGAAAAAATAACTTCTGAAGGTACTAGGGATATACCAGTGTGGGAGGTAGCACAAACAAGAAAACTGTGTTCTCACAGAGATTATGATCTAGTGAGTGGTGGGGCCAAAGATAATTTGTTGCTGTGGTTTCTGAGAGTCTTGCTTTGTAGCCCAGGCTGGTTAAACTGTGATCCCCATGACTCAGTTTCCCAAATCTGGATTACTGTTGAACAACAAACACCACCTCTAGCAAAAACAAACCAAAATGGGGAGGGGGCAAAAGGTAGGCTACAGTTTTAGATAGAGTGCTGGGGCGGGACCGACTTGAATGAGGAGGACGAGAATGGGAAAAGAACAATGTTTAGGGTGCTAGAGGGAACAGATACAGGCTTAGGTGGAGCAGGAAAGGGTGAGAGGCTGAGATGTGGATTAGTCATGGAAAGGCTGTGCTCTACCTTTTAAAGAAGTGTAAAGACTTCCATTTGTACTTCGAGATTAGAAATTTGGTATTTTTTCAAAAGAGGAAATGTAATCCTTCTGGGTGAGACAAAGGGAAGCAAAGAGGGAATTAAGGCACTTAGGAAATTATTCAAACAACCCAAACAAGCGTGGATTAAAGTTGTAGTGTAAATAGTCAGAAATGGTCAGATCAAAAAGGAAGGAAAATGACAGAATTTGCTAAGCAAATAAGGTAAGGTAATCAGAATAGTTCATGAGAGGAGTCAAGAGTAACTAGCAATTTGCTGAAATAAGATTATGAAGGAACCATTTTGTGAGAAAACTGACGATTCTTAAATTTGAGGGTGTTTTGATATAAGGTATCCATTAAAATCAACTACATTAAATAACAACTTGTCTATAATAAGCTAGGCTTCCCAGACATTTTCTGAAATGGGGGTTTGTCTTTAAACTATCCATGGATAAATAGTCCTTAAAACCAAGAGACTGGCTAAGGCCTTCATGAGTGTAGGAATCAGTGGGGAGAAAAGGTGTGTGTGGATCAGTTCACACTGTATTTCTAGGTTGAGATTTGTAGTCTAAGGAGAAGCAAAAAAGGACACTGGAAAGGAGTGCAGGTAAGATGCAATCCAAGAAAGGGTGATGATGCCCTGTGCCTTGGAAACTAGGAAGGGAAGGGCCCAAGAAAAGGTGACCTGAGAATTGATCTTTACCTTTAACAGGAGGGCCAAGTAAGTCACCAGAACCTGAAGAATTTTTTTTGGGGGGGGTGGATTCAAATGCTTCTGTACATATGGAGTCGGGTGAGTTCTTCTGTAGTTCTCTGCCTTATAAAAGAACGCTGTCGCAGGGCGGTGGTGGCGCACGCCTTTAATCTCAGCACTCAGGAGGCAGAGGCTGGTGGATCTCTGTGAGTTCGAGGCCAGCCTGGTCTACAAGAGCTAGTTCCAGGACAGGCTTTTAAAAAGCTACAGAGAAACCCTGTCTCGAAAAACCAAAAAAAGAAAAAAGAAAAAAAAAAAAAAAAGAACGCTGTCTTGCTGAAGTATAAGCCAGTTGGCTAGATAGGTCCCAGGATCTACCTGTCACCACACCCTAACACCAGGATGGTAGGCATGCAAGGCCTCGGCCCACTTTCATGTGGCTGTTCAAGATTAGAACTGAAGACCTCCTGACTACACAGCAAGTGCTCCTCCCAGTTCTGAAGAGTGCTTTTTTTCCATCAGAGCATCAGTGAACTGATTGAAGATGGCTGGAGAAATATGACTGTTAAAGGAAAACAGTGTATCAGCCATGGACTGTGTCATCAAACTTCCTAAAGAGGGAAAAGAAGATATGAAAGCACGAGAGATAGGAAAAAGCTATACAATATGAAGGATTGGAGACTTGCTGTAAGCCAAGAATTGTTAGAGTTCAGGTCCTAGAAGAGGAAAGCTGGGAAGCAAATCTATTGAAGTAAAGTCCTTAGAAATGAAATTATACAGAGGTTATAATTGATAATGCCCAATGCTTTGGGTATCAATATTTTATTTTTTATATTAGTATTTTAACTATAACAGAGAATAGATCACTGGAATACAGGGATTTCAAATAAGCAAGAGATCAAGGCAAAATTGCTATTAGGGAGATTTTTGAGCCTAGAAAACTGGGACATGCACCAAGAAGAATTTATTGCTGGTATAGTTTGACGATGTACAAAGAGATTTAAAGCTAGACATTTTGGGGGGGAAGAAATGAGAATGGTCTAGAAGTAGCGAAGTAGAACAAGAAGTAAACCTCCCCTGTCTGTCTGTGAGTTCAGTAGTAAGATTTGAGTGGAAGGATGCACAGCCACACCAGAAAGCCTCCTAGGAGTCAGTGCCTCAGAATAGTTGCTTTGCTGCCATAACTACAGACTGAGTTCACGAATTCGGGAAAACATAAAGTGATAACATAAAGAATTCTAGGTTGTGGGTTCTGAAAAAGTGGGTGTATTGAATAGAAGAGAAAGGTTGGTGTTTACAGTGAGCATTAGCACGTGTGGCAGGTGGTGAGTAAATTAACTTGGTCAAAGCAAAGGAGGTGCTGGAAATGCTTTTACCTGGGACTTTGAATTGTGGAACAGACTACTAAACCCACTGGCTTGACTTGAGGGAGCCATGCCTGTAATGCTACTAAGCTAGATGCTTTTAGACCTTTCGGAGATCACGATGGGGTTACAGATATTTGACAATGTTAATTTAACTCAAGTTACATTTCTGAAAGCTATATTTTATTTGGGGCTTTTAAATTCCTTGGAATTGAAGGTGAGGGGAAGATTAAAAAATGTCCCATCTGAACTTTCTCTCCTTTTAAATCTAGATTTTACTTTGCTCGCAGTGGACATGCCAAGCACAGCACCATCAGATCTTCAGCCTCAGCCGGTTATAGCAATAATTCAGCTTTTTGGTTGGGATGATATCATCTGGCCTCAAGTTGTAGCAAGATATTTAAGTCATCTGCTACAAAATAGGTATATACCCTTATTTCAGAAATCCTTCTTAGTCTGTCCTGATCAGTATCCTGGAAGAATTTGTCTAATGAAAACTAATCTGTACTGTATATCCTCTCATTTGGCAGACATTTTACCAGTATAATAGCAGGTAGTATAAAAATCTCAATTAAATGATTTGGTGCGTGTGTGAGAGAGAGAGAGAGAGAGAGAGAGAGAGAGAGAGAGAGAGAGAGAGAGAGAGAGGAGAGAGAGATTGTTATAAGTTTGCACTCTAATATGCCTGCCTGCTTTATTATCTTAAAATGACCTTTTTGTATTCCCTAGGGAGAAAAAATTATATAGGTATTATTGCTGGATCAATGAAACACTGGCATATTATTGCAGATTTAGACTTAACTAAAACTAAAGATTTGATCATGAACCTTGCACTCCAGTTCAATCATGTTGTTGTTGTTCTTTAATCTGCCTATATCTCCTGTCCTGTCCTGCAGAAGCTATGAGGAACAGCCTCAGTAATACCTACAGACAGATATATGAAAAAATGAGGTAAAGTTGCTGTAGAAATAGTGTTTTACAATGTGGGAACTTCATAAAAGCATCAAGATGAAGAGGGTGAAATCATCACCCAGGCCTGAGAGACCTCATGAGTAGTTCCTGTCCCAGCTGCCAGTCAGTGAATGAGTGAATGAAGAGTGATGTAGTGAGCCAGTTGTTTTCTAGGGAGACTAGTCAGAATCGTGAAACATGTTTTTTCATTGGGCTTTGACTCATAAAGTAAGAGAATTCAGCATCAGTTGGATTGTTTTTAGAACTTCTGGTATGAGAATTCTCTAATAATAATGAATGTTTGTTTATTCATTGCTCTGAGTCACTCAATTTTTGTAACATAGAAGCCCGTAGGTCCCAAAGTAAAGATCACTTTGTAAAGCTGAGCCTTTAAAAAAGTATACAATTGAATGGTTACTTCTCTTGATGACTGCACATATATAAGACTGTGTGGTGTTACTTAGAAACTTCACAGTGATGACGTTTTCCTGTCTTTTCTAACCATAATGAGTTATATGAAGCTGCAAGACCACGTTTGAGCTCCGTTGTTTTCAGGATTATTGGTGACTTGGGCATATTTTTTCCAAATGAGCTTGTGTTCTTCAGTCAAAAGCCCCAACTATAGCTTTGGTTCTTAAACCCAGAGTTGTACGTTGTGAGGATGATGGGTTCTTTTTCACACAAGTATTGGTTTCAGCTCAAATGTGTTACCTGGCCTTCTTAAGAAGTAGGTCCATTGTCTTAAACAACCTTCATGATTAGATGATGTTCTCATAAAGTTGTTACCAGCAAAGCAGACTTGTACCTTCCTTTTTCAAATTTTCTTTCCTTTCTCTTTGATCTTTAGTATTTCTCCTCTTCTCCTTGGGCATAAACTTTGGGCAGGAGGCTTCCTTTTTCTCTGAGAAGCAACTGCTCCCACTGGAGTGTTTTCTTTCCTCTGCCCTGGTGGTCTTCTTCATTTGTCTTTCCTCAACATGACACTGCTTATGGTAGGGCTTAACCCTCAGAGCTTTCTCTTTTTTGCCTTTCTTGAATGTTCATTAGCCTCTCAACTCTCTTTTCTCATTGTAATCCAAATGATAGTGATAACATTTACAATGTAATTTAATGTATTTATTTGGAGACTTGAGGTCTACCTTCGATATGCAAGGTACAGTCTTTGGAAGAGCAAAGAAGATTTTGTGTGTGTGTGTGTGTGTGTGTACATGCATGTTTTTTATCTGTCTGTCTATCTATGTCTATCTATCTATCTATCTATCTATCTATCTATCTATCTATCTATCTACCTACCTATCTATCATCTATCGTTTTTTTGAGACAGGGTTTTTCTGTGTCCTGGCTGTCCTGGAACTTGCGCTGTAAACCAGGCTGGCCTCCAAGATACAGAATCTGCCTGCTTGTGCCTCCTGTGTGCCGGTATTAAAAGTGTGTACCACCACTGCCTGGTTTGTGTATATGTATTTTTATGTATGTACACTAGTGTTTATTTTTAAAGTAGTGTTTATTAGTAATGGTTGAAGAAACTGAAACGCAAAGTTGTTTTAGAAACTTTAAGAAACTTTAGTTTTAAGAAAGTTATATAGGTAGTAAATGACCAGTTTGTGTTTCTGCATTATATACTTTTTAGAGAAAACTTCTATTCAAAATGTCTAAATTCTGATTTATGTATATTTAAAAATAGTTTTAAACTGGGCATTAGTCTTAATACTCAGGTGGCAGAGGCAGGTGGATCTCCAAATTTGAGGCCAACCTCATCTATATAGTAAGTTCTGAGACAGCCAGAGCTATATATTGAGACCCTGACTAAAAATTAATTAATTAGTTAATTAAATAAACATTGTTTTAGGGGTTGAGGAGATGGCTTAGTGGATAAGGTACTAATTGTACAAAACTAATGGCATAAGTTTGATCCCAAGTACTCAGGGAAAAAGTGACCTTCCGTAACACAAGTACTAGGATATATATAAGTAGGCAGACCATAGGAGCTTGCTGGCCACCCCAAAATGGCATGTTTCATGTGATCTGTCTCAAAATACAATATGACAAAGTAATAAAAAAGATATCCCAACAAAACCTTTGGTTTCTATGCTTGTACATATATCAAAACAAAATGAGAAGGAAAAAAATGCCTTTGCAGAATGCTTTGTTTAAGATAAATCTATGCCTATTATTTCTGTCACCAGGAGCCCCTCATAAATTAGAGTTTAGACTCAGGTATGTGTTCAGCTTAAAAGGAGGGAGGTTATGAGGGCAGTATTTTAGAATTTTGTGTTATTATCTTTGATAATGAGTACTTATAAAGTGAACAGAAGAGGATGGAAACATAATTGTCCAGTTGAGACATGTAGAAATGTAGTGTTCTTTCACAGCTTTCGTCTTGTCCTCTTCTGTTTAATTGCTACTGATAGTGCCATTTTTGTTTGTTTTTCTGTTCTTTGTATTTATTTCTGCTTATCTATTACATTATTATAATGCCTATAATTTTTACATTTTTGCTATTCCATACTTCCTAAATTTTTCTCTTGGCATAAATCTACAGATACACCACCAGTAGAAAAGGAAAATTAAAAATTATAATACGCAAAATGAAAACAAAGATGTTTAACAGATTTTTCCAAGTACATCTGCATGATGTCTGAAGTACTGTATTCATCTGAAGTCAGCAAAGCTAAGGGAGTTGCTCCAATGTGTTCATTACAAGCTCTGTTCTCGATACATTCCTTTTTCCTTTTGTTTCTACAGTACAGTATGTGAAGCACTTTCTCAGTCAAGCTGCACGTCTTTTCAGTCCTTGACTATAAGATCGTGGATCCGTTGTGTTTTGCAAATGCACGTAAAACACCTCTCTGAACCTGATATGAACTCTGAACAGTCAGTGGGTAAGTGTCATATAAGGAACGCAGGGGGTGCATAATTAAATAAACTAATATCAAATATTCAAAATATGATTAGCTATGAATATATATAAAATGTACTTTTGTAGTCTGTTTCTTTTTTATTGTTACTCTATTTTTAACTAAATATGGCAAATACCAAATGCTACAAAACTAAAGGAATTAAGTTTCCATGGCGCTAAGGACAAAACTTGCTCCTCGGGTGACACACTGCTTTTTTCCCTGAAGAAGACAATGACATATACTTATATACTGAGTACCTTTTTTATTTTTTTATTTTTTTGGGTTTTTTGAGGGACAGGGTTTCTCTATAGCTTTGGGCCTCTCCTGGAACTAGCTCTTGTAGACCAGGCTAGCTCAAACTCACAGAGCTCCGCCTGCCTCTGCCTCCCAAGTGCTAGAATTAAAGGCATGCACCACCACTGCCCAACCTGAGTACCTTAAAAAGAATACCCAGCTAGAAATATTTTACACTATTTTCATGAAATAGTTTGTTTATCTATTTTACTATTAGTCACTGAAGATGTTTGTGCATTTTAAAGTTCCCTACAGTTCTGTTTTGTGTGGCATATACCTTTTTAAAGGCTATTGTTTGTAACCTGTCATAGGTTTCACTCAGGCTGGCCAGAAAAGGTTGTACTTCTTCTCTTATATTTTGTGTAGTTGTTTGACCTAAATACCTTTCTGGATTAGGTTAACTGTAAAAAACCTAATTCAGTTTTTACCATTGTGAAAATTTTCATAACATATTTCAGAAATGAAGGTGTATTTCCAGCACATGTATATATGCACACCAGTATAAGTGCAACTTATATTTTATTGCATGTTTCTAGAATAATCATGATTATTCCCTTATTTTAATAGAAAAAGAGTACATGGAACAGCTGGCTGAAATGACGAGGTTACTATTTAAACTCTCAGAAGTAAGAAATATCTTCTCAAAGGCTCAAATTGACCATTTGTCCAGCCCAGAAGACCCCAAACAAGCACTTATTCAGTTCCTGGAGGTATTATTCATTTATTAGTGTTATCTTCCAAAAAATCTTTAAATATTAATTTTTTTCTATGAAGTGAGTTGTGTAGCTTGAGTCATATTTTATTGTAAACTTCTGAAAGAAAGGAAGTGTTGCCCTAAGATACAGACTGTTCACTCTCAACACAGCAGGAGATTCATACTTAATGAAGAATGACAACCTAAGGAAGAATACATGGAAGCTTTTTTTCAAGGCTAACTGAAATGAAGACTCTCTTGTTGATATTGGTTGGTAACAATCCAGATGCTAACTTTATTTGTTATAAATATATAGCCGGGCGGCGGTGGCGCACACCTTTAATCCCAGCACTCGGGAGGCAGAGGCAGGCGGATCTCTGTGAGTTCAAGACCAGCCTGGTCTACAAGAGCTAGTTCCAGGACAGGCTCCAAAGCTACAGAGAAACCCTGTCTCAAAAAACCAAAATAAATAAATAAATATATAGAGTCTCTGATGGTTCCAGCTGAGTATTTACTACCTTGCATTGATACTGTAAGCATTAGCACCAACTAGTTCATAATACAGTTAGAACTTGAAAATCTAATACATTTCTTTTATTTTTCTTCTTAAGTTCCTTTCAAAATTTTAGTTTTGATTAATTTTAAAGAAATGTAACATAGGATGGTGTTTATTTCATAAGCCTAGCTAGAACTATTAATGTTTGAATGATTTCTTTAGTAAATTATTCACGATAAAGGTAGATTTACTTTCAGGCATGTTGATATTAACTACATGAAAATATGATTCTATTTGTATAAAAATGATTACAACCAATAAGCTATTTCCATAATGTTAACTCAGTTAATTCCTTTGATTTCTAGTAAGTTAAAATACAATTGTGTAACAAACAAAGATGTCTGTAAATCCTAATGATAACTAATAATAACGTAATAATATGCAGATGGGAAATACAAATTTTTGTTGAATATTTTATATGGCTGTTAAGTGAGTCGGACCAACAATTTTGAATCAAAAAAAGGAGTTAGAAGGCAGACTTTCCACTAGCAGTTAGGTCTCCTCTAATTTAATCCAGCCTAAATGAATTTTTCTTTTTATCAATAAATCAATGATAGGTTTTTGTAAAATGCTGGATAGCATTATCTAGTGCTCCTTAGAGATTTGAAAAACCTAAAGTAGTCTTTGATCTAAAAGAGGTTTACTGGTCTGAGAATTTAAGATACACAAAGGTTAAAATGATGATACAATGTGTTTAAATACTTAATGCCAATCTGTCAGTAGATTTCATCAGTAGGAAAGAGAGTGTCTTGGTGTAAAGTATTTAGAATTTATCTTTTAAAGAGCATAAAGTTTTTAGTTGAGTCTGATTTGACCTTGTGAAAATTAGCAAAAGTAATATAGATTATGATACACATTTAGGAGAAATAGAAAGGAACGAATATTGCTCCTTGGGGTAGATTTCAGATTTCTTCCAGTTCTCATGTAGCCACTTTGACCTGTATTAGAAAAGGGATCAAAACTACCAAATTCAGGGGAAAGGTGCATGGGATGAAATCTGAATGGGCATTCATGCGCGCGCGCACACACACCTTCTGTGAGTCTTCCCAGTGAAGGGCATAGTTAATTCTGGAGCAACAATTTGTGCCAAAACATCAGATTTTGTTGACCAGAGAAACTCATTAGCACTCAGTGTCCGTTTCTAGTTACATATATTCCCTTTGGTGAATTCTAGACTTGGAGAATAAAGGCAGGTGTCCAATATAAAACCCATTGATTGCATGGATATTGTACAGGATTAAGGTAAGGCCATTTTTATGTGATTCAAGAGAATCGTAGTGTGAAGTCCTCCAAAAATCTAAAGCCCAAGCACCCGTTTAGGTCCATTCTTAGAAGTGGACTTTTTTTTATAAAGTACCAATGTTTCGCTTAATGTGCTTTTTCTGCATAGAAATAGCAGCATGATATGGTATATGAGAAGTTATCATCAGAGTACTAAGAAATACAGGATGCTACTAGAGAGATGGCTCATTGGATAAGATCACTTGTTGCTCTTCAGGGAACCCAGGTTTAATTCTCAACACTCTCATGGCAGCTAACAACCAGTTAACTCCAGTTCTGGGGGATTCACTGTGCTCTTTTGGCCTCTGTGGGCATATTTATATATATATGGAAATACATAGTTTTTAGTCTGGGGGAATTTAAACATAGTTATTGAGGCACTGTGGTCACTAATATTCAAGTGTGGGTCATAGACTGCTGGGAGTTACTAAACCTTCTCAAGATGTTCTTGATCTCAATATTATACTGACAAATTTGCTCAAATCCTGTGAGCGTGTTAGCATACACAAGCCCTATGACCTCGGATTATTTAGAACGTATGTTTTATGCACTCACAGAAAAGTAGAGCTCGTTCATTCAAAAAAAAAAAGTATTAATTAGGAAGTAAAATTTAAATTTTAGCAAATTTCAACCCTCAGTCTCATTCTCCAAATAAAATGCAGAGCACAAGTGAAAGACGTCAGTGTGCCAAAGCAATGCAGTGTCTAAAGAAAGCGCGAGCACTTGAGTCGCAAGCTGAATTGACTGCTTTTATCTAGAAAGAAATCTGACAAAATGTGATTATTCAGACTTGGGCATTTGGCAGACATTTCTTTTTTTCAGAAATGAAGTAAGTAAGCCTATCACTTCAAAGAAAACAACTGACAGTATCTGTTGTTAATAATGTAGTTCAGCTTTTCAAAAAAAATAGAATTTAGGAAATTTGCATGAACCTTCATGAGCTGAGAGCTTCCCAATACTTAGAGACTTCTCTAGTAAAGGGACAATGTCAATGTGTATCGGGGTTTTTTTTTTTGTGTGTGTGTGTGTGTTCGTTTGTTTGTTTTTCCAGTATAGAAATGTCATTATTGGGAAGCAATATCACTCATTAACTTTCTCAAATTTCCAAGTGCATTTTAGTAAGCATTGATAGGTAAAAGTTTTATTCAAATTTACTGAACTCGTTTTATTAATGTGGCTTTAGAGTCAATGAAAGTCTCCAATTTAGTTACTACTGTCCTTTAAGAAACATCACTTGAAAATTTTGGCATACTAGCAAAGAAAGCTTCTGAGTTATTTGAAGCATCTCCCAAGATATTTTTCTAGCTATGTGTATTTGTAAGTTTGGATTCTTCAATAATGGTGCTCCCAACTAGTCTCCTACTAGCTCCTTTTTTCTCCTTGAGAAAGTGTAGGTTCCCAATTAGTGAGTATCATGATCTAAACAATAAAAGTTTTTCAAGGCACTTACGCTTAGCATGTGTTCAATGGAACTGTGGTCAAAAATTGGTGACCTTCTGAAGAGTGAAATGTTTAAAGGACAGAAAGCTAAATAAAAAAGGTTTAATAAGATATATCTCTTCTCATTTGCCCACTTAACTGAATTTCTTAGCTTTTCTTCATTCCATGTGACTTACATCCATTTAGCCCCTCTTATTCAACTTAATCAGACCTCTTGGAGTTTATGTCACCTGCTCTAACAGTGCTCTCAGCGTCTGTGCTCTTTAATTGTTTGCTCACACCTATGTGTTTGGCCCACTATCCACAAGGAGCCAGTAAGAAGGGTCACACTGGTGCCATTTATGGTTGTCACGTAAGCCATTGAAAGCCTTTGTGAGTTCCAGAGTGGTTTAAAACTTTCTCAAGCCTTCTAACCCATCTCTATAGTTACCTCTTTTGTCTTTTACAGCTTCATATATATATATAGGCCTACTTACCCTCATCTTCCTCCGAGGTCGCTGGGTTTATTATCTCTTTCTATCTTTTCTTAATATCCCTCCTCGTGTTTCTGCTGACCCCTCGGCTGACCCATCTTTTCTCATCCGCGTTTCCCATCTCCTCCTCACAGAACACTAAGCTACCAAGTCGATGGCTCCTGAAGAATATTCTTTAAGTTGTAAACTATAAAGCACATCAATTCACATAAGAGAGCTTAGTTAAGAGTTTTTTACTTGTAGGAATTTGGTAATGCTGCTTGCAACTCTTTCCTGTAGGAATCTGGAGATTTCCAGTCATGAATTATGAGCCAGTCTGCGTAGAAAGCTTTATTTGATTACTGGCTTCTTGTATAACAGTTAGATGTTTCTCCTCACTAATGATTTTGCTGAATCAGATGTTCTGTAAATAATTACTAAGGAACTTATTTTTAAAAAAGTTCTTCCTTTGACCTTTAATTATAAAAGGCAAGACATAACTCTTCACTAAAGTTTTACTTGCTGTGAATCTTTTTTGGAAATCTAAGAATGAAGGCTGATGTATAAGATATGTATATAGTGAGGAAAAAGGAAGAAGTTAGTTTTCAAGGTTTGTATTGTATAAGACTTGGAAACTTATATCATCTTTTCCTTTATTTATAGGCTGTTGGTAAGACTTATGGGAGTCTCCAGACATTTTCTGATAAATCTGCCATGGTCACAAAGTCCTTAGAATACCTTGGTGAAGTATTAAAATACATAAAGCCTTATTTGGGAAAAAAAATTTCCAGTGCAGGGTTGCAGCTGACTTATGGAATTATGGGTATGTATTTCTGACATGTTTTTGCTAGAAACATTTCCTTAACTCGATCTATTAGGACCCAAATGGAAAAAGATACATACGACAAATCACTTAACTCTTTGTGGAGGTGTAAGATAGTATGAAATACAGTAGTTTGCTTAAGATAGTTCAAGCTGTTCCTCATTATTTGCTCAGCTCTTATTGATATTAATATTAATATTATGATATTAATATTATGGTAATAACAGAAGATATTTCCACACTAACTACTGCTGATAATTTCAGACAAATTATAATACCCAAATCCCTAAAATGAACCTTGTATTAATGTTTACCAACATCTAGGTAGAAGATGAAACACCAGAAAGCCGTCACTTCCTTTCATTGTTTGTGGTCTCCTATGTGTGGAGAAGGAGGTCCCGAGAGATACTTAGTATAATACCAATGACATTGATGCTTCAAATCTTACTCTTCACAAACTGGTTTCTTTTTCAAAAGAAATCTTCTTATGCTTGTTCTATAACGATGGGGTTCATATTTCTTTAGGAAGTTAGTAATTTGAATATCTTTGTTGACTAAACCGTGCTGCTAACCAAAAATAGGAACAGAATAAAAGGAAATGAGAAATATTTCCTTAGAAGTTTTATATAGAATTTAAGTTTTGAATTTTCTTTATTTCTCTATGGCCCAAGCCTTGTATCTATTCCCTTTAATCTTGAGGACGTATGAATAAACCTTATTTTGGGCTGTCTGAAACCTTTTATCTTTGTTGTGAAAGATAAAGGAGACTGTGAAGCTGTGGAAATGCGGATAATGTAGAAGGTACTGAAAGCAGTACTTGCATTTCAGATTATTTAATTTTAGAAAAAAGGTAGTGATTTATTACCAATTCAGCAGTAATATCTATGTGATTATTTTAGCAAGTCAAGCTTATGACTTACCAGTCTCTAAGAAAGTTGCTTGCCATTTTCAGATTTAGTTTTTCCCAAGGTAAATGGATGATTACAGAGTACATGATAGCTGTATCAAGAATCACAGAATCTCTTATGTGTGAATTTAGGGCAAATTTTTGCTTATGAAAAATTGAGGGCTTTCTTTGTTGTTTTGCACTGAGCGCGCTCTCTCTCTCTCTCTCTCTCTCTCTCTCTCTCTCTCTCTCTCTCTCTCTCTCTCTCTCTCTCTCTCCTCTCTCTCTCTGCGTACAGGTAGAGCTAGACTCTCTCCATTTGCCTAGGTCTCAAAGGGTAAGAATGGATTACATAGCTAATAAATTACTCATTTTTCCATTAGAAATTAGAACAAGTAACTTGCTGTTTACATAAAAGATTTAAAACAGAATGGAGAAAGAACAAGTATAACTCCTTAAGAGTTTGAGCCTGTGTTAGGGTTGGGATATCATAGCCATAGGAAGGGGCTGATAAATTACCATTTCCTAGCTCAGGACACCTCTTGGGGTGTGTGTGTGTTTTATAAGGCTGCTAGTGGAAGGCACTAAAACTGCGTTCCAGGTTAAAAAGAGTGTCTGAGATCCTAATAAGTGATTTCTGACAGAGAAATTGATACTTTCCTCACGTTGTTTTTCTGAGGGTGAGGGTAGATAGGAGAAACTTGATCTTGGTTTCATTTAGATTTTCCGTTCTTTGTATCTCATAGTTTTCACATTGCCTGCATCTCACCCTGTTTCTGTGCATTCTTCCCCCTTTTCCCTGGTTGATAGTCTACTGGTGACCCTTCAGCGCTCATCCCAGTAGTTCCCCCTTTTCCCTGGTTGATAGTCTACTGATGACCCTTCAGCGCTCATCCCAGTAGTTCCTACTTTTCCCTGGTTGATAGTCTACTGGTGACCCTTCAGCGCTCATCCCAGTAGTTCCCCCTTTTCCCTGGTTGATAGTCTACTGATGACCCTTCAGCGCTCATCCCAGTAGTTCCTACTTTTCCCTGGTTGATAGTCTACTGATGACCCTTCAGCGCTCATCCCAGTAGTTCCTACTTTTCCCTGGTTGATAGTCTACTGATGACCCTTCAGCGCTCATCCCAGTAGTTCCTACTTTTCCCTGGTTGATAGTCTACTGATGACCCTTCAGCGCTCATCCCAGTAGTTCCTACTTTTCCCTGGTTGATAGTCTACTGATGACCCTTCAGCGCTCATCCCAGTAGTTGCCATGCCATTGCATTTCATTTGTACTCTTTTAGTGAAGAATTAAATGAATGCCTTAATGTAAGTCTTTTCACTCGGCATATGTTTCTTCCTAATGTCTATTTTGACTTGTTGCTATAATAAAGTACATTTTTTTACATAGAGTAGCAAAAATGTTCTGAATAGGAGATAATTGTAACCAAAGCTACTTTTCTTTTTTATTAGGAATTCTTGTTAAGTCATGGGCACAAATCTTTGCCACCTCGAAAGCACAGAAGCTACTGTTTCGGATCATAGATTGTTTACTGCTGCCGCACACGGTATTACAGCAGGAGAAGGAGTTGCCTGCGCCACTGCTGGCTGCAATTCAGAAGAGTCTTCCTCTGTATCTCCAGGTATACCCAGTGTATAAACTGCCTCAAAGCATGCTTCAAAATACAGATTGGAGAAATTGTGATCTCAAAAGTACTGTTTGTGTATGGCACATCCATTGAAAATGTTTTGAATGCCTTTTGGGTTTGGCTTTGGAAACAAAGGTGAGAGAGGCAAATTTTCAAGAAGCTCGAGTTGGGAATGAAGGCAAGGAGTTCAAAAGGTTTCAGAAGCTCACTCAGTATTTTCCTTGGAGACATCAGTTCTGTCAGAGCCAGACTGGGGTGAAAAGGACAGAAAAGCAGCACAAAAAACTCAGGGCATGAAGGCAGAATGCCTAGGAGTCAGAGGGCCATTCCTGTCAGAGTAACCTAGACAAGGTCAAGAGCTTTAAGGAAAATCTAGCACACTAGGGAAATACAAATCATTCTTCTGTGGCTGGAAATTCATATAGGAAGAGACACGTGATGGAGGGTTTTATATTCCTTGCCAAAAATTTGGACTCCATCTCATGAATGCACAATGTTGGTTGTGAGCAAAGAAAGTTGTGCTTGTATTTGGGGAAATGATCTTGGTGTGGGAGTTAGATTTAAGACCTATGAGGCAGTGACTAGTTCATTGAAATACTCCTCACGTTACTAGAAGGTTTAAACTAAGCAGTGAGATTAGAGGCTGTGCAGATGTCAGAAGCGTTGATGAACTCTGATTAAAAATACATTACTAAATGTGGGAGAGAAACAGAAATGGATGCATCTTAGACAAGACAGATAGTGGCTGGAAAGTGCTGCTGGTAACTGAACTGGGAGATTGTAAAGAAACAGCCATGGTGACACATACCTGTAGTGCCAGGATTTGGGAGGCTGAGGCAGGAGTTCCTGGCCAGCCAGAAATATATATAGAAAAAGCTGGCTTTAATAGCTTTAGTTTGAAGTGATTTGGAATGTGTAAATGTGTAAATAATGATATCCCGTGGGCAGTCTGAAGTACTGGTCTCTTTCATTAGTGTGTGATACTGAAAGTTAGGCCTTTCTAAATTTGAGATTCTCTAAAGAAGGAAAGGCAGAGAGTAGTGGATTTTGATAAGTTAGCATAGTCTCCCATGGTGGATTTTTTTTAAAGCAAAGTTTAGAGATTTCTAAGAAATTTTAAACTGACTCTAATTATATGTTCATGTTGGTATGTATGTCAAAGCTGAGTGTGCCATCAAGCAGAATGACAAAGAGTAGGAACCTGGCACTCAGTTGCATGGGAGAACAAATGTATGGAATGGAGTTGAGAGTACCAGGAAAGTCTGGATGTTTGTTCTGTGTGGTCTTCTTAGAACTAGTTTACTTGTAAGTAGATGTTGCTTAAGAAATAAAGCGAGGTTTTTGTTGAATTATCCATTTGGCAGAACTGTCAGGAGACTGCATCTTTAATTTTTAAAGGTGCTCTACTGTCTTTGGATCTGTGGATTCTGTCTGCCACCAACTTCTTGCTGTGCTTTTTCCAAAAAAAAGAAGCATGCAAGACTGAGCAGGCAGGCTCTACCATTGTTCATTTTAACTATGTTCTTGCCAGTATTTCAGTGGCTCTATACTATTTTTCACTACAAATGAACTCCTAGAGTTTTTTTACTAGATAAACATCCAATTATGGCTACAATGGGGTCCTAATAAACATGCAGAAAATTGTTTCTTCTTCTGAGGGAATGGATTTAATCATTTGTAAGTATTAAATATTGTTATGAGTATCCTGCTAACTTGCATACACATGGAAGAGATTATATCAAGATACATGCAACAAGATATTATAATGAGTTCTTGTGACTTCTATTAAGTTCTTAGTTTCTTTTAGCCTCAGTTTCCTTGACTGTAAAATGGGAATATGATAGTAACTCCTTTGTTCTAAAACTTGAAATGAAATGACTCTAAAGCACTTGGCACGGTAGCACATGGAAAAACTTCTAGGGAGGCGCTTGTTCTTGGTCTGAGCATCAGCACCCTTCTCTCATTACAAGTTGTTAAAAAATGATCTTATTTCTTTGCATGGCAAATTTTCAGGGTAAATATTACGTTCTTAGCCAAAATGACTGAATGATACCTCCCCTACCCAGCTGTGCCTCTGTGGGATTAGCAGTCCACACTCTGAGGGTCAGGCTTTTACTCTTTTATCTCTTGCTTCCTGATACAATGAGCTTTGGTTTAAATCCTTTGAAAAATACTGATGTATTTTACAAATGTATTTTATAACTTAGTAATGACATGGGTATGTAATTGATGATCATGGTAGTCAAGTGTTGTGTGCAGGAAGAGGAAGAATATTCTCTTTCTCTTCCTGAATGCTTACCTTCATTTCCTTTGGTCATGCCTCTACAACATATGTTAGATTATGTTAGATTCCACTACCATATATACTATCCCAACTCAGCTCTAGAAGGGCCAGGTTTGCCTTACTTATTCATGATAAGTAAGTCCTATTTAATGGTAAGAAGGTACAAATTCTGCCATGAATACTAATGCTGGAGAACATATTAGTAAGTTCCTAAACACTATTTGAAACTTCACCTTTTGACATTTCTTTTTGCTTATTTTCCGTTCTATAGGGCATATGTATTGTGTGCTGTCAATCTCAAAATCAAAATGCCTACTTGAATCAGTTGCTGAGGAATGTCATTGAGCAGTATATTGGGCGGTTTCTCCCCACCTCACCGTGTGTTTCAGATCTTGGGCAGCATCCTGTTCTTTCGGCACTGAGAAGCCCAGCCTCTCTTCCAATGATGACGCCCCTAAGGAAGCACATTGTCCATGCCATAAGGTAATACAGTTATTACAAAGAGGTGTATGTAGAAGTTATTAATCGCATCCAAAAATCATTCATACTATCAAAGAAATATTAATATTCCTCAGCATTGTGGTAGCTTATAAAAAACTTTTTCCCAGGAAACATTAAGAATTTGTTGCATCAGGAAGAAGAATAAAGATATTTAAAAGTTTCTCTACCATCTAGTAGTGTTCCACAGCTCAGCTAGAACTCTTGCTCATTTTTGTAATAAAAGAGACGCCTCTTTTCCTAGTTTTGTTATCTTACTCCTCTAGGAATAAAACCCACATAGCACTTATATAAAGTCTTTATGTGAAAATAGATTATCATTTTATGGAATAAATGATAGGAAAGCCACTGCTGATATCGTGACAGCTGTCAATGAAGAATCCGCCAGAATATTTTTGATAGCACCTGTGTGCTTTTAGATTTTAAAAAGTATTTCGTTATATTATATTTCCTTTTAAAATTGTGTTAGTTTCACTATGTACTGTTACTTTCCTTCTATACCTCCCTAAACATACATTTTTATGAGCTGGAGAGATGGGTAGAGTGGTTAGGAGCACTGACTGCTCCTTCAAGAGGGCCCCGGTTCAGTTGCCTGCATCCACATGGCAGCTCACAACTGTCTGCAACTCCACTACCAGGGATCTGACACCATCACACAGAAACACATGCAGGCAAAACACCAGTGCATATGAAATAAAAAAACATTTAAAAAAGTTACTTTTTTAAAAAGATGCATTTGTATGGTTTTCATCACAATAGAAATTGTATTTTGTACAATATAGTATGTAACAATTAACTTTATGACAGGTAACTGAAAATATGAATGTTGATGAAGAATATGAAGTATGTTATTAACTTACTAATTATCTCAATTTTTTTGTTTTCACGTGTTTATTAGTCAGTGTTTCCGCTGTTTTGACAAAACACCTGAGAATAACAACTGAAAAGGGGAGGGGTTTATTTGGGCCCCTGGCTCTAGATCACTGCTTTTCGGTCTGTGCAGAGGAGGGACAATGACAAAACAAAGCTGCTCGCTCACTGGGACAGGGTGAGGGTACCAGGGTACCAGACACAGCCCTGAGTGCACGCCCCAAATAACCTACTTCTAACTAGAAGACCCACTTCTAATATTTCTGAGACCTTATGACAGCATTGCCAGTTAAGGACACTTCTTCAGTACATAAGCTTTTGGGAAACACTTTGTCACTTGTTGCTAGGTCCAATTTGTCACACAGAATTAATATAAATCATAATAAGCATTAATACCTAGACTATTTCTGTAGTAACAAGTACACAGTCCTTTTGTTTTTATTGATATATATGTATATATGTGATAGGTCTGCCTTTATATGTTACTTGGCCTTTTTCCTTTGCAGCTCTTAATATTCTTTCTTTATTCTGGATGTTTAGTGTTTTGATTATTATATGGCACGGGGACTTTTTTTTAATTGGTTCTATCTATTTGGCGTTTTTTAAGCTTCTTGTATCTTCATAGGCATATCTTTCTTCAAGTTAGGAAAGTTTTCTGATTTTGTTGAACATATTTTCTGTGTCTTTGAACTAGCGTTCTTTGTGTATATCTATTATTCTTAGGTTTGGTCTTTCCATGGTGTCCCATATTTTTTAGATATTTTATGTTAGGCTTTTGTGAGATTTAATATTTTCTTGGACCGATGAGCCTATTTCCTCTTTTGTATCTTCATCACTTAAGAATCTGTCCCCCATCTCTTTTTTTTTTTTAATATTTATTTATTATGTATACAATATTCTGTCTGTGTATGTGCCTGCAGACCAGAAGAGGGCACCAGACCTCATTACAGATGGTTGTGAGCCACCATGTGGTTGCTGGGAATTGAACTCAGGACCTTTGGAAGAGCAGGCAGTGCTCTTAACCGCTGAGCCATCTCTCCAGCCCCCATCTCCCATCTCTTGTATTCTGCTGTTATGCTTGCATTTGTGAGTCCTAATCATTTTCCCATATTTTTAATTCCAGAATTTCCTGTTTGTGTTTTTTTTTTTATTGTCTCTATTTTAGTTTTTAAGTCTTGAATAGTTTCTTTCATCTGTTTGATTGCTTTTTCTTCGTTTCAAGGATTTGTTGATTTCTTCCAATTTTTTGTGTGTCTTTTCCTCTACTTTGAGGGAATTTTTTATTTCCTCAAACATTTTCCTAAATTTTAAGTTATTTTCTTCTGCTTCATCTATATTGGTGTGATCAAGTCTTGCTGTTGTAGAACCACTGGCTTTTCATGGTGTTGTGTTACTCTTTGTGGTATTAAGTGTGTTATTACATTGTCTACACCATCTTCTCTGATTGGTGTAGTTGGGGCTGTGTCTCTGGTGATCAATCTTCCTGGTGCCAATGGACTCAAGGCTCTGATGGTTTCTAGTAGGGGTGCATTCAGGGCCACAGTTCCAGTCACCTTGCAGGTCACTGGGCCAGTTAAGCAGCAAACTAGTGTGAGTCCTCGTCATTTCCATTCTTCAAGTTGGTCACTTGGGTGTCTCCAACTGTGATTATGTGGGACATCTTCCACTTTGGGATATTTCAGCAAATACATATTTTAGTCATGAATTTTCTTTATTATAAACTAGAGCTTTCTTTATACTGTTGTTTAGAGAATACCTGAGATATTTAGTGTTTCATACATGTTGACATCAGGTCATAGGATCTTCTTTTGTATTAAAAATAATAAAGAGGACATGGTTTGAAAATTTGCTGCTACACAATATTTTCCAACTCCTCAGCACTGAACACCAGCAAATGTGTGGAGTTTGCTTGGCAGTTTCCAAACATAAGACTATCTTTCTTCACTCTTATTCTCAGTGACTTGCTGGTGCAATGTATGATTCCCAAGTAAGGTATTGGTGTAAACAGCTTGATAGTCCTTTAGAAATGACTGTTCTGAAGGAAACATGATTTTACTAGGAAGGAAGATAAGCATAAACCAGATCATTTTGAATTATTTAAGAGGGTCTTCATTCAACAAAAGGAATTTTTATATTTGCTAGATAAGATAACTAGTTGTTGGGGGGATAAAGTTAACTTTTACTGAGAAGCTGTTTGAAAATATTTCCCAGAATATTCTAAATATATTTTAAGTACTCTATTTTTAGAATATTCTAGGGTATGTTGTCATGATTTTTATCCTTGAAGTAATGAGAAAGGTACAATGCCATCAAACTTGGCACAGGTGTAGGACAGAGGAGGTATGTGTCATTTCTATAGAAATAATGCAGGGGTGGGGATGGTTTAATAACATTCGCTCTCCACATTTAATTCATTTTTATGCAAAAAGGTTTGTTTTTCACATATATGTGTCAGTTTTGCCTGCATGTATGAATTGTACCACGTACATACCTGGTGCCTGTAGAAACTAAAAGAATGCATCAGATCCCCTGGAACTGGAGTTTTGGATGCTTGAAAGCTGCCCTGTGGGCACAGAGCCAAATTCAGTGTCTGTGCAACAGCAGCAGGTGCTCTTACCTGCTGAGCCATCTCTCCAACCTTCATTTCTTAGGACTGTTTTTGTTTGTTTGTTTCCTTGTTTTGTTTTTTAACTAACCCTCTATATCCTTTAGCCATAACATTAGAAGATTTGGTAATAGAAATTATCTTCCCCTGTCTTCATGTAGTGATTAAAATTATCGTACTGTCTGTTAAAATTTTGATATTCTATGAGACTAGATTATTGGTATGTAGTATTAATAAGTTTCTGTGTTGAAATACCTTCATTTTGGCCTCTCTGTCTCTCTGGTGGTTGGGTGGGTGGGTGGCCCAGAGGACAGCCTCGGGTCTTTCTTTTGTTGTCGTCACCTTGTTTGTGAGATGCCCAGTGCTGCTGGGTTAGACTGCCCAGCAGCTGTGTTGGTGATCAACCCACGAGCCCTGTCTGGCTCTGTCTTTTTGACCCAATTTTTAGGTTCAGAATAGTTTTGTCTTAGTTCGGTCTGCATTTCCAGCAAGATTGTAGTAATCTGTTATTACATTTGAGATATTGCCTTGTTTAATATAAACTCCATGACAAATGGGGAGGTGAATTCAAATCATAAACCCAAATTAAGCCCCTTGGTTAGTATACCAGCTGTATACTCAGATTTCTGTTTTACTTCATATGTAATTAAGGATGAATTTTATTCTTTATATATTAGATTCCAGCTGACTAGAAGGGTGACTAAGTTTTTGTTTTCTATATTCAATAATAAGTAGAGTTGGGATCTTATGGTTCCCTCCATTCTGCACCTTTCTACTAGGTGATCTGTTTGAGTTGGGGCTTCTTTCTCAGAATCCCTGACAATTCTGTGATGATCCTTTGTCAAAGTACCAGTCACATATATTAAAATTGCCCCTTTATTGACACAACTAACTTCTCCACTAGATGATGAGGCTGTTGTTTGTTCTTTTTTCACTTAATTCTATATGCTTATCTTTACATTGCTCCTGGTGTTCAATATGTACCAAATTAATATTTATTTGGGGCATTAGTAATTCTGCACTGCACAGAACAAAACAAAACACTGCCTAAGATGGTGGTTGTAGCAAGGATGTTAAATTTGTGGGAGTCACTGTGTGTGTGGAACAAGAGTGATTATGTAGTTTCTTGAATGAGTTTATAAGCCTTAGTTGTTTTTGTGTTCCTTTATGTTTACTTCTAGATTTCAAACATATGTGTATGTCAGTTTTGATTGAATAGTATCTGGGGCTGGAAATGCACCTCAGTGGCAGGAAGCTTGCTTACCATGTCCAAGGTTCTAAGTTAATCCCAAGCACCAGTAAAATTAAAACTATCATACGGGGATGTTAAGGATTTTTTTGGCCAATTTTCATATCATCTAGATATTTTAAAGAAACTCAATACTTTGACACTTATTCATTTTTTGAATGGTGAGCAGGACTAAGTGGTTGCATGGGAAGTTGAGTCAAAAAAGGTTGTTATCCTTCCAATCTCTGTTGAATTTTGATGTTACAGTTTATCATGCTTGGAGAGAAGATATTTAATCTTAAATTAGTTCTTTAAATTTCCTAGCGAAGGAAAGATAAAGCTAGAACTGGAAGCTAATTCCTAGGATTGTTCTTTTATTTATTTAGAAACATAAGACCCCTCCTAAATTCTAAGGAAATAAATGTGAGGGGAGATTTGTTTATGCAAATTTGACATTAGAGGAAGTGTTAATTCCTGGTAAAACTGATAAGGGATATAAGACATAAGTGGGAAATGGAGAAAACAAATTAGCAGGTAGGTTTGGTTAAGTTCATTTTAAGACGAGATTGCTTAAGATTTTATAATCTGTACTAGGTTTTAGAGCACATAGCACACCAAAATGCTCTGTAAAGTTAACACAGTAAATAACATTTATTTTAAAACTATACTTTATCTAGGGAATAAATTTTTCCAGTGTCTTTAATTTGCATGGCATTTGATTCTGTTCAATTGAAACCTGAAATAGAAGAAAAATAAAATAAAATTTGCTTGTTTTCAGGAAATCCTATCTTGAGTTCAAAGGATCCTCACCCCCTCCTCGATTAGCATCCGTATTGGCCTTCATCCTCCAGCTCTTCAAGGAAACCAGCTCGGGTGTTTGTGACCTTGAGCTACTCCTTCCTGGCATCTTAAAATGTCTGGTGTTGGTCAATGAACCCCAAGGTTAGTTGGCTAAGTCTTGATCGTCAGCATTTTTTATGTATGAGTTGAACAACTATTCTTTCACATGGATTAAACTCAGAGCTGTAAAAGGTACATGGTCATTCTCCATCCCTTGGTATGAGTCATGGCTGGTGTGTGTGTGTGGGGGGGGGGGGGGGTGTTCAAATACTGGCACACTTCAGTCTTTTTAGTTTAGGTGTTCTGGGAAAGGAGTTGTATCAACCTCTCCCCTCCTTGAGGAAAATAATTTATGTATGGGGTACTTCCTTTGTCAGACTATTTAACTTTAAAAAAAAAATGTGCTGATTTACTCTGATGTCACATGATACTTGTCAAGTGTCAGGAGATGGGAGGTCAGTGTAACCTCTTCTCTTCAGTTTTCTGCTAGAATATCCAAATGTGGAGGCTCCTTTGAGCAGCCCCTTCCTTTTGGTCCCATCAGCGTCACCTTGAGTGATCACTTTGAAGTATGCTCTCTAGTCCCCACTGTAACATGCTTTTAGTAAGTTTGTGTAGACTACAGAACAGGAGTCACGGTGCTGGCTTGACTCTGGTAGGCCATTGGCCTGTTGGTCCTGGTTTTTGTGCAGAAGTGTGTGTGTGTGTGTGTGTGTGTGTGTGTGTGTGTGTGTGTCTGTCTGTCTGTCTGTCTGTTATAATGTGGACTCCGAGGAACCTGAGGGCAGTACCTAAATTGGTGGTTGAAAGCCAAATGATCATTGACATGTTCTGTTGTTCCTCAAAAATTTATGCTATTTTCGACTGCTCTCAGTCTGAGTCTGGGAAAAGTGATCTGTTACATTTCCTTATTGTACTGTGGCTTGGCAGGAGGACATACCCTGTGGTGGCTTTAAAGGACCTGGATCTTTAGAATAGAAGCATTGCGCTTGTTAAAGCTCGCCATGGAGAAGTGCAGTGAGGGCCCTGCACTTCGTCAGTCAGGGTTTCCTCACTCGGTGCAGGCAGCATGGTAGTTGTCGTGTAGCCATGGTTTTCATCCCTGTGCTTTCACCTGAATGTTATTAACAGCAGGTCTACAACTCTAGATGGAAAATCCTGAAAGGTAGAGTTAATACGGTTTAAATCATGTGCCATTCTGAGTAGCTTTATCCAGATTGAATTCCACAAGCTCTCAGAAAACACGTCTCTGAGACAGAAGTAGATAAGCTTCCTTACCTGTGGAAAAACAGGTGATAGCTGCAGGGTAGGGTTTGAGATAACAGAAGTAGTATGAAGCTGACTCTGGTTACACTTGCACAGATCTGACAATACTAAAAGTCCCTGCACTGTATGTGAGGCATCTCCTTCTGCACACTGTGTCAGTCAAGGTGGTGCTTTAAAGCAAATATGATTATTCAGTTTGAAGACATTTATAATATATATTAGTGGGCCCAAAACAGGAGTTTTATACCATTAAGAACATAAGTTTTGCCAGGCGGTGGTGGCGCCCGCCTTTAATCCCAGCACTCGGGAGGCAGAGGCAGGCGGATCTCTGAGTTCGAGGCCAGCCTGGTCTACAAGAGCTAGTTCCAGGACAGGCCCTAGAAACTACAGGGAAACCCTGTCTCGAAAAACCAAAAAAAAAAAAAAAAAAAACCATAAGTTTTTTGCATAATTGCTCAGGTCTGAGTTACTCAGCTTCACAGTACCTTAATAAATCAACTTAAAGTGCAAGAAGGTTGGCTTGCCCTCGTTTTGTAAACTTCAAAGTACATGATCATTTTACACACACACACACACACACTCACACACCGTATAGTTGGTGATGAGGCCTTGATCATGATGGGAATACCCGAAGGCAGAACCTGCTCATCTGCGGCAATGGAAACAGTGGAGGGAAGAGGTACCCACTCCTCTGTTGCACCTTGGGCTGGCCACCCAGCATTTAATATGTGAGCCTGTGGTACATTTAAGATCCAATCCGCCACAGCATTTTTGTGCTATATATACAGGCACAGTGTTTTAAGAATTTGGTTAAATAAATAATTAATACAAATATTTGGCTAATTTTAAACAAAAGAACATATTGTTTGGTCTAGTTTGCTACTTAAAGATTTGTAAGGGGTGGAAGGTATGTGCCTGTGATTTTGAAAATAAAATCAATATGCCTGCCTATAAATTCATGTCTTACAAAAGGCTCTCATGTCTGTTTTTATCTGTAAGAGTAGGATGGGAAGGGTTTTTGATTATGGATACCTTTCTGAAAGGAAAACATATCTTCATATGTATTATTTCAGCTTTGAGACTCAAAATAGATTTTCAAACTTTTTAGGTATTCTTCCGAACAAAACAAACTTAAAACTCTTTTATTTTGAAAATTTACAAAAAGCATGTACCTTCTTGAGGAAAACAATGTATTTTTCTAAATCAAGAGTGTTAAGAATGAGGATCCAGATGGTCAGCTCAGACACACTGTGTAATGCTATCATTTTCTCCTAGTTAAAAAGCTGGCCACAGAGAACCTGCAATGCATGATAAAAACCTGCCAAGTGGGGTCAGAAGGAGAACCTGCCACCCAGCTGACTTCTCTGTTTAGGTAACTGGAAAGCATGCCAACTGGCAAGAAGAGGGTTGCCAGCCATTTGACAGCCAACATGCTTTTTAAATAACTAATTATCCCAAACATAATGTGTTACTACTTGTTTACAGTGTTTCAATTATAGTATTTGGGGCAGTGGTTTTGTTACATTGTGTTGTTTTATTGAAAAATAAAAGTGCCAAGGAGAAGGGTAAGTTAACTGACTTGAAATTACTTATGTCTTCAGTAAGAAAGAATCTTGAATGTGGTTAAGAAGAAAAAGTAAGATGCATAAGTCTGGAAAACGTGTACCTGCTCCTCAGGGTGCTGTAAAAATGCCTGTCCCTGGTCTTTTTGACTTGCTTTAAACAATGAAGCTTCAGAAAGCTTAACTGGGAAACATGGACTCTATAGGGGTAGATGGTATGCTTAGCCACATTCCCTGGGCCCTTCTTGGCTCTTGTAGAGTCTCAGTCAGTCTCCCCCCCTCTCTTCCCCGACAGGGTTTCTCTGTGTAACAGTCCTGGCACTCTGTAGACCAGGCTGGCCTCAAAGGCACAGAGATCCTCCTGTCTCTGCCTCCCGAGTATTGGGATTAAAGGTGTGTGCCACCACCGCCTGGTGTGGAGTCTTTATTAGAGCAGTTTCTTTGTGCCATTTTTCTCAGGGTCTCTACCAGCTTGGTTTTATGTCCCACATCCCTACCTTGCCACCACACGACGTGTGACTTGAGGTGTGTCTCTTCCCTCTCGTCACTTGTCTGCGCTCGTCTACTGTTCCTGGTTCATTTCAGTTGTCATCACTTGATGCTAGTGAGTTCATGAAGATTTCAAAACCTTGGGAAAAGGGAAAAGTGAATCTTTGCTATATATGATTTATTAAGGTACATAGCTTTTATTGTATTGATTGAGGAGTATGGAAATTTTAGTGGTCAAATATATTTTTTTTATTTATAAAGAATGTCTACTCATAATATCTCTTGATAATTTAAAACATGTAAATATCTTATGAATATTTTCTGTCCTTATACTGTATTAACTAATACAGATGTTTGATGTGCTGAGAACTAACGAGAAAACTTGACTGTGCGAGCTGCCTTCCACACTCCTCCCATTCCAGTGTGAAGTGGAGAATATCATGGAGAGTCCCTAAAATTCATTTTTTTTTTCCTACCTGATTCTCCTTTCAATTATTTTTCTGCTAAGTGCCACCAAGCTGGCCCTGGTAATACACACCTGTAGTCCCAGCATTCTAGGTGACTGAGGAGGAGGTAATGAGTTCTAAGTCAAGCCAGACAACATGAAACTACCCTACCTCCAAAAGTTAAGAAACAAACAAGCCTTACCAATGGTCTGCGTATAGATTCTTCCTCAGTCTTGATGAAATGATCCTTGTTATGTTCAGGTTAAAAGTGATTGTGATGTATATAACTGGCCCAAGGATTTGCCTGAGGTTGACTCTTAAATGGTCTGCTCTGCTTTCAGGCAGTTCATCCAGGACTATGGTGTGCAGTACAGTTACCAGGTATACAGCATCCTGGAGATGGTGGCAGCACTGAGTGCGCACATTGTCATCCACTTGGTTCCCACCCTTACTCAGTCTCTGAAAGATTCAGAGCTGAAATGGGGCTGTGGCAGGAACATTGCACAAAGGTATGTTTGATTAATTATACTATTTTGAGTACCATACAAATCATGTTTTCTCTTTTTATTAAAATGACTTATTTTCCATTTAGAAAAATAGGATATTTTGAGCTGAAGAATGCTTCAGCGCTGTGACTGTTGTCAGCAGTGTAATCCCTTCCTGAGCAGTAGTGTAGCTGTGTGGGTCACACATCATTTCCAATTCCCGCAGGCGTGGCCACCTCGGAGGTGCACACCTCAGTGGTGCTATCTTTTCAAAGCGGTGTCCTTAGGGAAAGATGGATTTGAAAGCTTCCAGTGGCTTGTCTTGTGAAATCCATGTTGATTATAACATTAGCTAATTAGTAGACTCTGTCTTTGCAGCACAGTAATGAAAAACATACTCTTGCAACACTGTTGACGTAGTTTCTGAGCTCTTTTCATGAAAATCTTTCATGGAGTCTGTGAACTCCACCCAGTGACCACTGGGGCAGCCTTTGCTAATGTGCTACTCTGTGTGGCCATGATATTCACAAAAGGACTGGTTATAGAGAGTCAGGATCACATAGTTATTTAGACTAATGAAAGAGCTTCATGGCAGAATATTCCTTCAAGCATTTTAACTGGTGAGCGCTGTGTTAACGAACTGTAAAATTTCCTCACTGTAGACCCTGCCTCACCTTCGCTCCCTTCTTGCCCTGTTTGAGCCCGGGCCCAGGAGAAGCATGGCTTACCTGTATCTCCACCTACATAAGCCCTCTCCTTTCTGTAAACAAAATGTAAATCCCAAGTACCACAAGCACTATAGAATAGTGAAAACAGCATTTTATTTTCAAACTGCTGTTCAAGTAAGGACAAGAAGGTAAAGAAAATAGGGCATTGCTGGTGTTGTGACACTGATCTTTCTTCTGGTTGTAATGCTCCATGGTTTTGTCGGTGACACATCTCCCTGTTGTTATCATGCCATCCTTGTCCTTACGCAGTGTACCATGAGCGCATTTTGTCATAGACGGACATTCTGTTGTTTCAGATGCTTAATAAGCTCTCACTTCGTTTAACCTTCATTTTGTACAGTTAAGTCACTCTGAGGACTGGATGGATTCCAGCACCTGAGTTTACTCATTGCATACATGAAGCATTTTTTTAAAAGTGTTGTGCCACATCTGCTAGGTAGGTTGATAGACATTTATAAATACTTAAGTGGTTTGTTTTTTTTTTTTTTCTTTAACAGGGAAGCATATAGCAAACTTTTATCTCACCTAGGACAGGTGGGACAGGAGGAGAAACAGCGACTGGAAAGTGACAAAACGTGAGGCTGCTGTGCCAGCTTTCTGTCTGCGTCGTCTCTAGAGCTGCTATGTGGCACCCCAGCAGGGATTTAATTAATTATATAATGTATCACAAATAATTTCCTTTTTCTCCTGTATATATAATGTATATAAATAAGGAATTAAGGCTTATTAGTAATTGTGTAATAGCATCCTACGTGAAGAGATTTTTAATTAAATTAAAGACATTTCAAACAGAACAGATTTTCTGTGGATGAGTATTATCCAGTTCATACCAGTAACCTGTTTAGGTGCTGGTTTGTTCTGTTAACCTTCTTATCTTTTTGTGTTCATGCTCCTTTTTCTTCCTGGCCTGTTCTGGTTTGCTGTTTATGGGAAAGTGAGTATCAGGATATGGACTGTGGGGTTTCTTAGTTATAAACCAAAGTTAGCAAATAAACACTTACAGCACATGTAAGTGGCCAGTAAAGGTGTGCTCGGCTCTCTGGAGTCACTGTTATGACTGAGGACCATGCACACCGTTTGTTTAAAGTTTTAAAAGTATATCAACAGTATTCATGTGTACGTTCTGTAGATTGCTAGGGTTTTTTTCTCTCTTCATCTTCCAGAATTGTCATTAAAAGTCTTCTCAAGGGAGAGGAAATATAGAAATTAGAAAAATAATTAATATTCTGGAAGCATCTTAAAACTACTAATAAAAGAAGTCTGTTCTCTTGTTCCCCTTCCCTGTCTTGTCTGCCTGCCTTCTCATGTCCTACTCCAACAGGGCTTCCTCCCCAACCAATAAACATCTAAAGTATAGAAGTCTGAGAAGTCAGCTGTCTTGTCTCCTTCCTCTTATAACTTAGTAACTTACGAAGGCTGCACACTTCACCTGCTGGGCCTTTTCTTCCTTGTTTCCTCTGTTTAACTGTCTCACGGAGGCTGCACACCTCACCTGCTGGGCCTTGTCCTGACTCGTTTCTGTGGTGAGCATCACTAAATACAAGGAGTTCCATCCAGTCCTACAGTTAAGGACCTGCATTAGGTAAACCAGGTGCTCGCTCACCTAACCATTCTTCATGGACAAAAAAAAATTAGTAAGTAAATCTTTTTAATTTCACAGTGTTATAGAAATCCATGGATAATACCTGTAAAAGGTCTGAATTGTTTGAGTTTATAGACAGGACTACTTACTGTGTTATTTATAACAATGTATGGTGGTTTGAATGACAGTGTCTCCTAGACGCTCATGAATCTGAACACTTGGTCCTCAGTTGGGAGGTTTAGGAAATGTCCCTGGAAGTGGCTTTGGGGTTTAAAGATTTGCCCCACTTCAGGAAGGGTTCTCTCTTCCTGTTCAGAGTTCTGGATGCGATCGCACATCTTCCTGCTCTGTTGCCATGCCTCCCTTGATGGAACTATAATCCAAAGTAAACTCCTTCTGAAGCTACCCTTTGTCATGTGTAGAACAGCAACAGAAACGGGGCCAATACAGTATGCCTTGTGGGTTTTTTGTTTGTTTGAGTTCTAAATTATAAATAAGGGATTCCAGGATGTTCCCTCCCCCGCAAAAAAAGTTTGGTTTTTTTGTTGTTGTTGTTGTTTTATGCATATCTTAACTTTGATTGTTTCCTTATGGGGATTGTGTGTGTGTGTGTGTGTGTTTGTGTGTGTGTGTGTGTGTGTGTGTGTGTGTGTGTGTGTGTGTGTGTGAAAGGGGGGAGAACAGAGGCAATGAATTTGAGGAGTGGGGGGCCATGGAAGAGGTTACAAAGAAGAGATGGAAGGAGAAATGCTATAATACAGTGTTCATACAAGAAACTCTCAAACATAAATAAATAAGAGGACAAAGCTGGCTAAGAAAGGGAAAGCAGGAGTACTTGCTGCTCTTCCAAAGGATGCACATTTAGTTCCACACAGCCACCTTAGGAATCACATAATCATCTCTAGATTCAGTAAATCTGATACCCTCTTTTGGCCTCTGCAGGTACCTACAGACCACATGTAGGAAACACAAATGCAAACACACACACACACACACACACATATTTAAAATAAGTGGTTGAGACAGAGTTTTAAAAGTATACAACATCTGTGCTTGGTTGTTGGAGCACACGCCTTTAATTCTAGCACTCAGGAGGCAGAGTTAGCTGGATTTCTGTGAGTTGAAGGCCAGCCTGGTCTACAGAGCGATTTCCAGTACAGGCTCCAAAGCTACACAGAGAAATCCTGTCTTGAAAAACAAAAAGAAAAAAAGAGAAAAAATGATGTGAAATGTTCTTCTGTATAAGTGTTACTTTTATTGGTTGATGAATAAAACTGTTTGGGCCAAGGCATAACAAAGTAAAGCCAGATGGGAAATCCAAACAGAGATAATAAGAGAGTAGGCGGAGTCAAAGAGATGCAATGAAGGAGAAGGACCCGGACACTTACCGGTAAGCCACAGCCTTGTGGCAATACACAAATTAATAGAAATGAGTTAATTTCATATGTAAGAGCTAGCTAGAAATATGCCTACACTATTGGTCAAACAGTGTTGTAATTAATATAGTTTCTGTGTGATTATTTGGGTCTGCGCAGCCAGGAAACAGAAGGGCAGACTCTGCTTGCAACAACAACAAAAAGACTAAACTGTACAACATCCTTTGCAATGAGGGAATGAAAATTAAAACATCTTACCCCAGTTTGAATGGTATTTATCTGGAAAGCAAATGCTGGCTAGGATGTAAAGAATGGGGAAGACGTATTCACTAGTAGAGTATGTCTTAGGGTTTTCTGTTGC
Source organism: Arvicola amphibius (assembly GCF_903992535.2). Classification (NCBI taxonomy): domain Eukaryota; kingdom Metazoa; phylum Chordata; class Mammalia; order Rodentia; family Cricetidae; genus Arvicola; species Arvicola amphibius. The sequence continues at coordinate 81,372,633 of NC_052057.2, forward strand.
TATGAAGAGATACCATGACCACAGCAACTCTGTGAGGAAAAATTTAATTGGGGCTGCCTTACAGTTCAGAGGTTTAGTCCATTGTCATGGTGGGAAGCATGGCTACATGCAGGCAGAGGTAGCTGAGAGTTCCACATCCAGATCAGCAGGCATCAGAGAAAGGGAGCCTTTGGGCCTGGCTTGAGCATTTGAGACCTCAAAGTCCACTCCCAGTGACACACTTCTCCAACAAGGCCACATCTGACAGTGTCCTATGGGCCTGTGAGGGCCATTTTCTTTCAAACCACTACAGAGTGCAAACTGATGGAGTCCATGATGGGAATCAGTAGACCTTAAAAAACTGAAGGTAGGACTATCATAAGACACAGCTCTCCCGCCTCTGGGCATACACCCAAAGAACTCTATGTTCTACTTCAGAGATAGTTGCTCAGTCATGTTCTCTGCTGCCCTATTCACAATCCCCAATGCCCTGATTGGCTTATTGTGAACTTGACCCAAGTAAGAGTTAGTTGGGAAGAGTAAACTCAGTTGAGTAAATGTCTCCCCCAGATTGCTTGTATGCAGGTCTGTCGTGCACTCCTTTGGTAACTAATAGAGGAAGGTCCAGTCCACTGAGAACCATGCCACTTCTTAGTAGGTGGCTCAGGGTAGTAGAAGAAAGCAAGATGAGCCAGCCTGTAAGCAGTGTTCCCCCATGTCCTCTGCTTCAGTTCCCACCATGAGCTCCTGCCCTGCCCTTAATAATGGACTGCCACTACAAGCTGAAAGCAACCCTTTCCCTCCCAAGTTGTTTTGGTCATGAGGTGTACATCACAGCAGAAAAAAAAAAAATTTAGACAGCCATGAAATTGACAGTTTCAAGTTTCTTTTCTCTAGACCTGCTCACTTTCTCGGAACACTGTTCATTCTGCACGCAGGTTCATTCAGCGGGCCAGCACAGTGTATCACTCTTTTCATAAGGCTGAAAATTAATAAATTTCACTTCTGTAGAACTTAAAGCAGTCAAAAAAGGAAGAAAAATATGTATTGGGCATGTGAGCGTTCCAGTCAGATACCTATAAATCACCAGATGGGCTGGGTATAAAAGATATAAAAGCGAAGGACAACAGAGTGATGAAAACGTTTTATTAGACATTAAGATTTGGTTTTGATTTAAACTTCAATTTAATTAGCATCTAACTAGATAGGTAAGAGAAATTTGGAGGATGATCTGCAAAAATCAAAGAGTACTAAGTTCATTTGCACTAGAAAGATTTCATAATTTTAAACATCTATATATCATTTTTCTCTTAAGTAAAATCATGTGGTATATGATGTTTCAGTGATAGGACTCACATACCATGGTAATCCCATGAGATTATGGCAGATCTCCAATGTCCCTACCACCTAGGTACATTGCCATTGTAACATCACAGTGTAATATACTCAACACAAGTAGTGACACTGGGACAGGTGAGCCCACCACCCTGCCAGACACAGAATTCTATATAGCACGTATAACTATGTACAGTACATATGACTTCATGATAGATGACTTGGTGCTTTGTGTACTTATTACCCCTCTTTGTTTTAGATTGTACACCTACTATATAAAAGTACTCAGAAAAACTTATTGTAAAACAGTAAGCCTTATTAGACCAGCACCCCATATCTGGATAGCGTCCAGAGGCCACAAATGATTGACTACCACCTATCGTGCTAGTACAATGATTTTGCCTAAGGATGCATTTCTCAGAATACATCCCAGCCATTAAGTGATGGATGACTGCATTTGACTTGCTTTTCTATCTCAGCATTTTTTAAGAAAGTATTTTTATTATGTCTTGGACTGATGGATATATATTAGCTTGTAGCTTCTATCAGACTTTTCCTCAAGTTTGGTGTGTTTGGTTTAGTGGTTTGTTTTGTTTGCTTAGTGATATTGTTTTGTTGATATGGGGGCTCAGTGTATGAATTCTGGCTCACTATTCAAGCTAGCCACACTCAATCTCAAAATCCTTGCTTTATCCACCTGTTTTTGTATATGTGTGTGTGCGTACATACATTAGGTCAGAGGATAACTTGGAGAAATCGGTTCTCCCACCATGTCGGTCTGAGGAATCTGACGCAGGCCTTCAAACTTGGTGATAAACACCTCTACCATGTTCTTCCTCATTTATGAGATACTTTGTTCTTAAATAATATATGGGCTTATTTTCATTTGTTCTCAACAAATAGTTTTTCTCTCTTGTTAGGTTTTGTTCTTATTTCTGTTCTTTTTTGAGTGTCCTGCTGTTTATCCCAGACCAGCCTTAAATGTACAATCCTCCTACCTCAGCCTCCCACTGAGTGCTTGAGTGAGGGAGTGAGTGACAGGTGTCCTTCATCAGAATAATCACACAGTTTCCACAGGATCTTTGGCAGTTAGTATTTTATATAAAAATTGGTATCTTTCTACACTTTGGGGAAACCCTCAAGGAAATCTGTTCTCTCTGTGTCTTACATCTTCTTTCATGCACTGAGCAACACCAAATGCCTATCCTTCTTAGAATCAAATGTATTGCCTAGTCAAGCAAGAGTGTAAAATGTCAGTAAAAAACAGTGTGCTTTATTTAGTTAAAACAATCAGTCTAGGAGTCTAGCAAAATAGCATACTCTTTCTAAATATAAGAGTTGTGATTTCACTGGGATCTTCTGTATGGTGAGCTTACCTGATTCGGCACCACACGATTCTAATTGACTGATTTTTATTATTTTACTTATGTGTTTATTTGTGAAAGACAGGGTCAGTGTCTCTGTTTTGGGCTGGCTTCTTTGAAAATTCTTTGTAGCCAAGAGTGACCTTGAATTCGGATCCTCTGACTTCCACTTTCCAAGCAAACTGGGATTACAGCAGAGCCCTAAACTTCGGGCAGGTGAGGTGAGCACTCTACCAACCAGGCTACATCCCCGTCCTTACTTAGAACTTTGTTGTGCCGACAGTTACCCAGTTTGTTACATGTTATAGATATTATTTTATATGTAGTTTATAGGTTGTTTGCATATAATAAAGATGAAAGATAGGTATATCAATTTTAATGTGTGCATTTGACCTGCAGTGTGTCGCTGATTATCCAGTGAAAATAAAAGATGAGCCATGTTACTTAGAGAAACAGTATCTCTTGTTCCTATTGCATTTATACTTTCTGGGAAAGCAATTGAAGGCTTCCACTTCTGCGGTAGGTGAAGGGGATGCTATGTATGTACTTAGTTGTGAAGAAAACAAGAAGGTTCAAAGGGTGCCATAATTGTGATGTAGTTGGCATCTTATTTTTAAAGATTAGGGGGTTTATTGCATCTTACATTGTAGATGGAGAGTCATGTCTTTGCCAGCTTTGCCTTTCACAACAGAATTATTGTGGAAACTCAGTTTATGTTTTAAAGTAGAATCCGCAAGTGATATTTAGGTGCTTCAAAGTCTTTTGGTCTTATAGGGAAAGTAAAATCCAGTCTTTAATTCTGAGGATTGACAAGTATTAATGGATACTATGCTTGAATAGTAGATAGGTATATAACAGTATTCCAAATGGGATTTGCGTATAATATACGTCAACTATAATTCCATAGACTGGTTTCCTTATTGCAGACAATTTGGGGGAAGGGATCTAACTGTGTGATATGGATCTTTTTTTTTTCATAGTAAAGGCGTGTGATAGTTTTGATGCTCTTCTTTGATTAGAGATGTGAAGAATATGTCCATACTCAGCAAGAAGTCTGCCATGAACACAATCAAGGAGAAACTAACTGGTGGTTTATATTGACTTAAATGAATGCTTAGAAATGAATCCAGAATGTCTAAGGTTGTCATTCGGGCAAGCTTATTTTGAAGCCATTTCCTTTCATTTAGGGTATAGGACCTGGGAATATAACTATTTGCTCATTTATTTGTGTGTTTGCTTGTTTGTTTACTATAGCATTATGTATTTAATGGTTTTAGAGACATCAGTAAGTCTGAAACACTTGTTATCTATGTCTGTTTTGTAAGAATTCAGCAGGGCAGGAATGCACTTTTGAGAATGGCAGAATGTCTACGTTTATTTCTGAAGGCTCCGAGGCAGGTTTTTAAGTGCTTGCAGCGTCTGTCTGCACCAGCTGTCGCTGCTCTATCTGACTCGAGTTGTTACCTTTCCTCCTCGCCCTTTTCATCTCTTCCTGTCCAGTAACTAGATCATTTTTACTCTCAAGAACCACACGTTAGGTATCCTTACACGGTGCTTAAAGTTAGTGAAATTGCTAAGATAAAGAGATTGTTTTATCTGGGAGGATCATGAGTTAGGGGCCAGCATAGTTACATAGCCTGTTGAAGCAACCCTAAACAAACAGAAAAGGGTTATTTTTTTCCATTTATTTATGATGATTAAAAAAAAAAAGTGGTTCCAGAGTTAAAAGTTTCTGTGACAGGCACTGCTGAAATGACCGAGCAGCAGCGGGAAAGCAGCCGTTTAATAAAAATGACCTCAAGTTTTGGCAAGATTGGGAAAACAAACATGTTGAGTTTATGTTAAAATGTTATTATTAGGATGATTTATTTTGGTTGTAGATAAAGTGAACCCAAAAATCTAAACTAAAAAAAGAACTGTGCATCATTAAAATTGGTAGTAATAAAAAATGTATTTGGCAGTGGTGGGGAATCCCAGAAGTACTCAGGATTGGCATAGCCTTTAGTAACTTGGAAAAATGTCCATTAGAACTGCCCACTCTCTGTTCAGACTTATGTCACAGCCTTCTGTGGTACCATGGCTAGTACGGCTAATATTTGTTGTTTAAGATGAGGCATTTAAGAGAATTCCTTCAGGCAAGAATTTTTACAAGCTTAGGGATCTTTGGTGTTCTTAGGTATGATAGGTACAGTGTCTTTCTGATATTCTCAGACTTGTTTATCCCACAGGATGTGGTTCAGTTAACAAGGTTCTAAAAGACTGTAAAACACCTTAGAATTTGAGTAACTTTTCTTCTTAGGCAAAGTTCCGAGCATTTGCCTGATTCTCACAGCATTCTTTTCAGTTAACGTGGAGATGAGCAGTTACCATCTTTTGAGGCTGTAAAGTTCCCACAGTAAGCAGGGCTGGAAATCTACCTTTTCCAAGTCAGCTGCTCCTATCACCTTGAGTAACACATGGTACTTAGCGCTTATGACATGGCCCTGCTAACCTCTCCTGAGCAGAGCTGCAGAATCTGACGCTTTGAAAAATGACTGATGTTTAAGCAGTCAAGGGCAGAAGAAGTACAAAAGATTAGGAGACAACCAATACCGCACGTGAAAGGTGCCTTACTAACAGTGTCACGTGACCCTGGATGGCGCTGATAAGAACAGGGTAAGAGGAATGTCTTAAAGATCCACGAAACGTAATGTGCCCATAGGACAGCATTATGGTGCACCACAACAAAAATTATACATCTGTGTATTAACATACATGGAAAAGAAGTGACAATATGTTTTAGAAAATTGCTCTTTTTTTTTTCTTTTTTGCTAGTGTTTAGACAATTTTAGACCTGTAAAACAAGACAGGGAAGCATGGAGCACTGAGGATGTTCGTGGCCGGTATCCAGATGTCAAGCTCTCCTTCAGGCCCCTGATGCTGTCTAACGGTGCTGGCTTCTCAGACTGTGCCGATTCTGTGATGAGGCACCTGCAGGGTCTGAAGGTTAGGGCACGTGAAATACGGAGCTGGAAGGAAGCATGCTGCTATGCCATTCGAAGCAAAGGGAAGTGTAGGTCCATAGAACACCTCTTCTTTGCCTTCTCTGCTTACATCCAGTACCTGCACAAAAGGGAGGGATATATGACTCAAGGCTGCCTATGCATAGAAGAGACCACCCGAGGCATTACTATTTTCCCACTGTGTACATTGATTACTTTTCCGCTGCTGTGATAAGATATGATGACCAAAGGCAATCCTCAACCAATATGCCACCCAGGATTGCCAATCCTGACCAATCTTACGGAGGTATTTTCTCACTGGGTTTCTTCTTCTAAGATGGCATTAGCGTATGTCAAGCTGACAGGAAAAATAAAAAGCAAAACAGAACAAGTGGCCCCTTTTCAACTTGACATATGAACATATTATTATTCAGCTGTAATACTTTCTCATTCATCCACAAGATCTCATCGTAATACCAATATCTCAATATAAAACACATTCCATCTGCAAAAGACCGAAAGGAAATAAAAGTGTTTGCACAGTGCAAAAAAAAAAAACAAAAACAAAAACACATTCCATACTTAGAGTCCTGTGGTCTTTAAAAATTCAAACACTATAAAAGTTCATTCTCTAGTTAACAAGGAGAGTTTATGGGTGGACACGGGGTCTCCCTGGGAAGAGGACATAGAGGAGATTTTGTGAGCCTGCTGAGGGCAGGTTAGGAAGGGAACAGGAGCGATCGGATTGGCTGGGGTGTGGAGGGGAGAGTGCTGAGGAGACTACTGGAGGAGGAGCATTTCGGGGTCAGGCTGAAGCCTGGTGCAGGAGTCTACGGGGAGGACCCCAGCTTTGACTCCTAGCAACAGTGGATAAGTAGCCTGCATTTGCTCTCTCCTGTGACCAGACTAGTGCCTGGCCCCATTATCAGGGAAGTGTCCTCCAACCACTGATGGAAGGAGAAGCAGAGACCCACAGCCAAACATTAGAGTTCAGGAATCCTGTGGAGGAGGAAGGGAAAGGCGTGTAAGAGTCAGAGGGGTCAAGGACGCCATGGAAAGGCTCACACAATCAACTAACCTGGGCTCATAGGGGCTTGCAGAGACTGAACCGCTCTCTGCAGATATGTTACAGTTGTGTAGCTTGGTCCACTTGTGGGATTCCTAGCAGTGGGAACATGGGCTGTCTCGGAATCTTTTACTGGCTTTTGGACCCCTACTCCCCATATTGGCCACCTTGCCCAGCTTTAATACAGGGTAGGTACTCAGTCTTATTGCAACTTGATAGGCCATGTTATACGGATACTCACAGGAGACCTGCCCTTTCCTGGGTGGAGATGGAAGAGGAAGGGATTGGGGGTAGGGGAGTGGGAAATGGGGGAGAGGGACTGGAAATGGAGGGTGGCAGGGGAGGTTGTGGCCAGGGTGTAAAATTAAATAAATGAATAAAAAATAGTTCAGTCTATTAAAACAAAACAAAATAAAAACAAACAAAAATCAACAGAAAAAAACACCTAAAATCTCACAGTTCAAAGACTCTTTAAAATATCCAAAGCTTCTAAACTGGGCTCCTGTAAAATAAAGCCACAAGTTGACTGCTTTCTTACTCCAAGAGGGGAGAACCAGAGCACAGTCACATCCAAATCACAAATCAGCAGTGTATACAGCTTACTGTCTGACATCTAAGACTCAAAATCTTCTGGGCTGGGTCTCTGTTTCTCCACCACTGATAGCTGTGAGACACACAGCTTGTCTCAGTCTCAGGCTGGATCCACCCGACAGCTGCTACTGTCCTTTGTAGTCATCCCAGGTCTCACCTTCTGTCCCTTACCCCTACAGTCCTGGGGTTTCTGCTGTGGCTGAAGTTGTACCTTCACCGATGTCCTGTCCTCTTCTCACACAGGCAAAACTTCAGCTCTCAACGACCCCTTCATGCCTTTAAAACCAGTACCACCTGAGAAACGTCTATACATTACCAGGCTCAGCTGCCAGTGTGACATGGAGCCTTCCCGCTCCCCTCTCTGGAGCACAGCTTCTCAGATTTCACCTTGGTGGTGCTGATGTTGGTCTCCCCTCTAATCAGCACCAATTCCTCAGCTCCAGCTAACCAGGATCAATTGTCCCCCAAAGCAAAGATTCACTTTCCTAGTTCTGGTCTTTTGGTAATCTTTATACCCAACTGACCAGACTCATGGATTCTTAGTTTAAAACATCTAATGACGTGATAGGGTCCTTTAGGGACTCTCAAACTTCCCTCGGAAACGTCACAAGTCAGACCTCCGTCATCGACGCTGCTCTCAGGTTTATCTTCTTAGCCCCCACAACAGATCTTGACGCTCTGAATAGTCAATGCCTTTTCCAGCCCAAAGTTCAAATACCATATTTCTCCTGAAAATACATGGTCAGGTCTGTCAAAACAATATCCCCTGCACCTGGTACCGATGTCTGTCTTAGGGTTTCTATTGTTGTGACAAAACAGCATTGCCCAAAGCAATCTGGGGGAAAAGGGGTTGGTTTCAGCTCACAACTCTTAGCCCGCACTCCATCACGGAGAGAGATTAGGCCAGGACCTGGAGGCAGGAAATAAAGCAGAAGTCATGGAGGGATGCTGCTTGCTGGCTTGCCTGCTCCTATGCTCAGCCCACTTTCTTTTTTGTTCCAGGACCACTAGCCCATGGGTAGCACCACTCAGAATGGCCTGGGTCCTCCAACATTAATCACTAATTAAGAAAATGCCCAACAGGCTTCTTTACAGGCCAGTCTTAGGGAGGCCTTTTCTCAATGAAGGCTCCCTTTTCTCAGATAACTCTAGCTTGTATCATTGACGAAATAAGAATTCTCACACCTCTTATATCTCAACGCTTCCCCTTACCCCACCCTGCAATATCAACTTAGCTCTGTGTCTCAGACAGTTGAGCATATGAAAATATGAATTCTTATCCTTTTTGCTTCAATGCCCTTGTTGGTTTCAACTGCACATCGTAAAGGAGCCCCTCACTTACTCTCTCTCCTTGAAGGCTTGGATGTTTTTCTGCCATCTATATAGACATAGCTGGCATGCCCTCCTCTGGTCTGTTGTCAACAGCTCTTTTTATTATTATTATTTACTTTATTCTTTTTTTTTTTTAATTTTTCCCCCGAGACAGTGTTCCTTTGTAGCTTTAGAGCCTGCCCTGGAACTAGCTCTGGTAGACCAGCCTGGCCTCGAACTCACAGAGCTCTGCCTCCCGAGTGCTGGGATTAAAGGCGTGCATCACCACTGGCTTCCAACAGTTTTTTTTTTATGCGTTTCAGATCGCCTAGATGAAAATAGCCACCTGTTGCCAGGAGTTTCCTTCAGGGTCAAAGCCTTCCATCCTGGAGGGAAACTTCTTAAGGCATAGGATGTGAAAGGCAAGTAAAACAGGATATGTGAGGACAGGATGTTTACATGGAGGTGAAACAATAGGATGTTCTGAGAGATGAAACACTTCCATCCTGAAGGGAAGCTCCTTAAAACAGGAAGTCAACAACTCCAAATGGCTCCAGGAAGTCCCTGAAACTGACCTGATTCACTAGTCCTCTCCTTCCCCAAAAGTACAGAAAAAATAAAGACAGCTAAGAGTCCCTCTGGGTCAAGACAAGATTCACAGAAGCTCACACAAGCAGAGCAGTGTAGGGAGAGACTCAGGCGCAGCAGCCTGGAAGAAAGAGACAGAGACCAGTTAAACTGCCTGGAAGAGCTGCAGACCTTCAGGGGCACTAGGAAAAGATACTACCCAAGCTGTTGACGTGCCTGAAGGCTGGGAAGTGAGCTCCCGGTTCCCAGCCTTTGGAAGCTGTTATCCATGCTGGGTGATGCAGTTGTCTGAGTTGTTTCTGCTCCTCTAAGTAATTCCTCACCCGCATTCCTGTAAGTAACCCCAGTAAGACTCATTGGCTCACCAAGTGTGACTTTGGTTTGTCCTTAGCTCCCTACGGGGGTAAGTAGATGTTTGCTTACATCTCCTCGGGAAGAGCATCACACAACAATTATAATCGTATTAACCCAAATAGGCTTATTGGTAGGTGTTCTCTAAAACTGCTTCGTTCTGAGCTTCCTTATTGCCAAGAAAGGAGGGGCCTCTTCCTCCAGGAAGAATGAGCCACTTCTATATGAACCAGTCTAGAGTGGTCTGAGATGCAACCAAACTGTCTTCCCCTACTCCCCTGAGCCTGAGCATCTATCTGAACTCTGCTGACATTCCAGCTCTAGGGAATGCTGGCAGCCCTGGCTAGCTCCTTCCTCTTCCTGTTAGTCCTTAGGCCCCGCCTCCTTAGTTTCCTAGCCTATTTTGTATCCAAGTAACTGAACTCCTTTATCAAGGACACCCCCAGAAGACACGCCAACAGCATCCTCCAAAGTGTCTGATATCAAAGACTGCTTCAAGGGTGTATCTCTGCTCAGTGAGGCCCTTGTATAGCGCCAAGTCACAATAGCAACTGGGCTTCCCTTTCTGCCTGTCTCGGCAATGTTAGTAACTACAGCCATGTGGTTCTCTGAAGCGCTACCATTTGGATTAAACAATGACAATCCATGAAGTAAAATAATTGGTTTAGATTCTAGTGCTCCCTGACTGATGGATCCCCAGAAATAGCTGGCTACCCCATAAGCTAAGTCTAGGAAGGTCATCCAAAGGAAGTTCTTTACATTTATTACCTGCCAGAATAGAACTCAATAAATTTAATAAGTGGCCTGAGTCTCAGTAGTTTACCCTGAAGCAATACCTGGTAGCAGAAAGAACCACAAGCTGAGACAATCCGACCACCGCCCAGGAGCAAACCATTCATTCAAAGGAAATGCCTAACATTCCAACCGCTATAGATAGATCACGTACACACCTCACCAGGACACCCCTAGATGAATGTCAGCCAATCAGGTCTTGAAGCTCAGAGACCCCTCACCCCCATCTTTACTACTAAAAACCTAATTCTAATTGAGTTTGGGGCTCTCCCGTTATTCCAATACCTTGGACTTGCAGAGAGACTGAGTTTGCAAACTTGATTAAAATAAAGGCTCTTTGCTTTTACATGTGGGACTCAGTTTCCTGGTTGGCTTTGAGGGGACTTGGCGGATTTGGTCGTAACAGCCTCATACCCATTAAGCCACTTCCCTAACAATGGCCAACCACCAGCTGAGCAGGAAAACATTTCAGTCCTCTTCTGTCCCCTTCTTGCCCTAAAACTCGCCCAGCCCGGAAGTGGATTGCTGGCTCCTCTCCTTTCTCTAGCGCTCCCTCTGCAGGCCTTCTGAATAACGTCTGTGCTGTTCTTGATTAATCACTCAGTCCCTTTGTGGTTCCTTCTTGCCAAATACTCATCAAAACCATACAAGGTTAAGTACTGACTTCAGTTTGCAGAGAAGAAAACAACAAGTTTAAATGGCTTTCTCAGGGTGAGCTGGCTGTGAATGGCAGCTCCAGACAGTATTTTAATCCAAGGATGTAGCAGAGAAAAGCAAGAATTTAGTGCCTTCCTGCAAATGAATACATTTATAGAAGTCAAAATAACAGTGAGGTAATCACCCCAAGAGCTTCTGTGTGGTTCCCTGGGCCAACAGCGACTGCATATGTTAAGCAGATGTAATGTATTTAATCTGGGAAGGAAAAAAGAAAGCTTTTGGCAGATTTTCTCCAAAACACTCCCCTGTACTGGCAGATAGAAGACATGTGGGAAACGGCAGTGCCAGACTGGCAGCATATCCTGAAGTCAAAAGAAAGTGATCGGCAAGAGAACAGCAGCAGAGCGATCCCGAAACAGACGAATCACCTGCACCCTCCCGGCTGCCCGTATGTACTAGTCGCCCCAGGCACACCAGATTAGAGTCAGGCCCCATGCCAGACATCCACCTCCATGCCCATGAAATTAATAAGAGCGCCTTCGCGTTTGTTTTCTGCAGGATCCGTATCCGGCAATTGTATTACTAGTGGTTCTCAACCTAAATATTCAGACAAATATTAACATAAGAACGTCTCCGTTTTCCTCGGTCTGCCCGGCCCTCACAGTAAGTGGAGTGGCATATGCTAACTTGGTAGTGGTTGAAATGGCTCCTCATGTATGTCACCCCCGGGGGCTGACCCCACAAATGACTGTTAAATGAACCTGGATTGGAGGCCAGAGCAGCGGTCTGCGAGACAAGAGTATTGGCTGGTATTTTTAAAGAAAAAAAATTAGTTCTGGGTATTATTGAGAGTCTTTCTAAACTATTTAACTATGATCTTCATTAATCATCCCTGCTATTAGACTACTGGTTTCTAAATTAATCTTGGATTATGAGCTATTGTGGTTTGTGACAAAAATTTAAACTTTGATAGTTTTAGCTTATATGCTTCTCACCAACACTCTATAATTTCCAACATGTTCTATAGTTAGGGGCTTAAACTGTTTAACCAACATTTCCTCGTGGCCAGCACTGCGGTCTTCCACTCTCTTGCTTCTCTATGGTTATTCTTCCAGCAGGTACTCATCATGCGAGGGGAGTGGCCTGCTTTTAAATACTTAGCTGGGCTCTCCTCTCCATCCACTGATACATTACCGTGAGTACAGGAAAAAAAAAAGTAGATCGGCAGTCAGCAGCACAACAGAAATATGTGAGCCCTAGTTAACATGGAAAGATACCCAGCAAGTAGCTGTCGATAGCTGGAATGCAAGACACATGATGTAGAAGGATGTTGTTGGGGCTAGAGGGTCGGCTCAGAGTTTAGAGTGGACACACTCTCTCAGAAGATCAGAGTTCAGTTCCCAGTACCCATGTTGAGAAACTCCTAAGTATTTCTAACTCCAGATTGAGGTGGATCCAATGCCTCTAACTTCAGTGAACACATGCACTCACATGCTCAGAGGCACAGATACATACATACATACATACATACATACATACATACATACACATAATTTTAAAAAAAAGTCTTTACTATGACCCAGAAATACCACTTTTGGGTATAAACACAAAGGATGCTCAATTGTACAAGGACATGTGCTCGGCTATGCTTATAGCAGCTTTGTTTGTCATAGCCAGAACCTGGAAACAACCTAAATGCCCCTTGACCAAAGAATGGATAAGGGAAATGTGGTATATTTACATAATAGAGTATTACATAGCAGAGAAAAATAATGACATCTTGAAATTTGCAGGCCAATGGATGGATCTAGAAAAAATCATATTGAGTGACATAACCCAGGCCGAGAAAGACAATTATCACATGTACTCACTCATAAGTGGCTTTTAGACATAAAGCAAAGAAAACCAGCCTACAAATCACAATCCCAGAGAACCTAGAAAACAATGAGGACACTAAGAGAGACATACATAGGAAGTAGAAAAGGAAAAGATCTCCTGAGTAAACTGAGAGCATAGGAACCATGGGAAAGGGTTGAAGGGGGAGGGGAGTGGAAAGGAGGGGAGCAGAGAAAAATATATAGCTCAATAAAATCAATAAAAAAATAAGTCTTTAAACTGCTGTTATACGTGATGATTTTGTTTACAAACCTCTCTCTAAGTGATATGCTGATATGGATACATCTATATCAGCTGTAAAGGCTCTTGTAAATGCTTATTGTGCTGGAGACATAGCTCAGGGAATAATGGGCTTGTCCGGCAAATATGAAGATACAAGTTCAGATCCCCAGAACCCATGTAAAATTCAGACCTGCTGTGGTGGCCATCTGTAATTCCAGCACTTGGGAAGCAAAGACAGGCTCTACCCACAAGCTGGTGTGTTAGCTACAATAGTCTAATTGGAGTGCCAAGTTCAGTGACAGATCCTGTCTCATTAAATAAAGTCTAATACAACAGAGGAAGACACTTGCAAGCAGCTACTGGTCTCCTTACACCACACATGCAAGTGTACCCATACGCAAATATGCCTATACACATGTGGACATGTGTACTTATATACAATCACACGACACAGACATACAGCAATGGAAAGAATAAAAGCAGGACCAGCAAGATGGTCTAGTGGTATACATGCTCCCTGTTGACCCCGATGACCTGAACCCACATGGTAAAGAAGAATCAACTCTGCAGGTTGTTCTCTGACCTCCACATGTATACCACGGCTGGCAGGTGAATGTGCCTCCAACATACATACATACATACATACATACATACAAACAAACAAACATAAAAAGTATTAAAGAAAGAGAAAACTTTTTCCTCAGGTTTTTCTAATACTTTGTAGAACCAGTATGTTAGCCACAGGGATAGATAGAGTTGCCAAGAAGCTTGATTCTGTTCATCGGTATGCCTACTGAAATGCAGAATTACCGTATTATTTTTAGAAAAATGCACTAATCTATTTCATTATGTGATCTTCAAGGTAAAATTTATTCCATTAACACAAGCACTTATTAAAAAACTTTTTAAAAAATCTGTTTAGTATTACCTTAATACTTGAGGAAACTTTTGAAGGTTGTGTGTGTCCTCAGTGGTTTAAGATATACTTGCACATCTTCATTTTGTAAATAAAAAGTTTGCACAGCAATAACCAGACATTGCTAACAATGAATCAGCAGGCAAGGGATGGAGAGATGGTTGTTGTTGATGGCAAGAGCACTTGCTGCTCTGGCAGAAGACCCAGGTTTGAGTCCCAGGGGATCTGATGCCCTCTTCTGGTCCCTATTGGAACTGCATGCATGTTCTGCCCTCACATACAAGCAGGCAAAACATTCATGCACACCAATAAATAACCAGCTTGTTCCTTGGGCAGCAAAGGAAAGGGTGCCTGAACTGGCCTTGTCCTATAGCCACACTGATGATTATCTTGCATATTACCATAGAACCTTTATCTGGTGATGGATGGAGATAGAGACAGAGACCCACGTTGGAGCACTGGACTGAGCTCCCAAGGTCCTAATAAGGAGCAGAAGGAGGGAGAACATGAGCAAGGAAGTCAGGACCGCGAGGGGTGCGTTCACCCACTGAGACGGTGGGGCAGATCTAATGGGAGATCACCAAGGCCAGTTGGAATGGGACTGATGGAGCTTGTGATCAAACCGGACTCTTAGAATGTGGCTGATGTTGGAGGCTGACTGAGAAGCCAAGGACAATGGCACTGGGCTTTGATTCTACTGCATGGATGGGCTCTGGGAGCCTTGTCAGTTTGGATGCTCACCTTCCTGGACCTGGGGGGAGTTGGGAGGACCTTGGACTTCCCATAGTGTAGGGAACGCTGACTGCTCTTTGGCCTGGAGAGGGAAGAAGTGGGGGTGTGGGTGGATGGGAGGGAAATGGGAGGAGGGGAGGAGATGGAAATTTTTAATAAAAAAAAAGTTTTGAAAAAAGTTTAGTGTACAAGGTTAGTGAACCACTTAAAAGGAAAAATTATTTGGCGATGAGACAAATTCTATCACTATTAAGTGGTTTTGTTTGTTTTGCTTTTAAAATGTTCTGTCTTACACATTAACTTTCTGAAACAGACTTGAAAAAAAATGACCACATTCTGCTCTCCTAAAACTGACATGTTGGAAGAGTTTCTTATTTTTTTCTTGGAGTTTTAATTTATTTCTTATTCTAAAGGTAATCGAACTTTAATGTTAGTTAAAATATACTCATAAGCACATCTTGAGTTTTGCAACTTAATAAAAATTCAAACTAACCATGGTAAAATTCATCTAGGGAAGTTTTAGCCACTTGCAACACAGCATTCTGGCACCATGAAATACTCCCGCCCAACCCAATGTCGTCTCAGTTCTGAAAAGTGGGAAAGAAAACCCCAAGGACTGAAAAGTGCTAAAAACATCCTCGGGTGAAAACAAGGCACTCCTCGGGAGAAAGTGCTGCTTGTTTGTTATTATAGCCAGGTGCTTTCTGTTCTCACATTTTTCTACTATATTATTGTTTCCTAGGCATTACCTTGCTCACATCTTTATTATTTTTTATTTTGGGTTTATTTTTAAATTTATTTTCTAACTTGCTAAGCTACATTTGCCCCACATTTTGCAATACTGCTTTTATTTTTACAACATTCTAAGGTTCTTTGTCTCGTTATGAATTTCAACTCAGTTACATGGCAATGTGTTTGATTGTTCCAGCTATGGAGAGGTTTAATTTTGCATTTTGTTAAGTTCAAATTTATCTGCACTGTGTTAGCAATCCATAAGACAATGTTTTAGATCCCCCCCCCCCGACAACGTTATGTAAAGCATGACTGAGTTTTGTGCACATTCCCTGTGTGCTAAGACAAACGAATTCTAGCTATTCACTGTAAAACTCAGGTCTGTTCAACCCAAGATGGAAATCGTCTTTTTCATATGTACTTGATCTCTGTGAATAACAGAAATATGTAAGGCTCAGGAAAACCTGTGGTGAGACAAACCAAAAGGAGAGGAGATAAATGACGGCATGAAAATAAAGGAGGAGCATAGCTAACGTAATCCAGCAAGCAGACGTCAGCAGACAACACGGGGCAGTTCCTTAACAAGCACATACTGTAACCTTATGAGATGCATGGGAATAGTCCTTATGAGCGATGACCAGAAAAGAAACAGTTGGAATTGCCAAGTGTGGTGGTGCACACCTTTACTCCCAGCACTCTGGTGGCAGACAGGCAGATCTTTAGAGCTTGAGGCCACCGTGATCTACATAATGCATTTTAAGCACGCCAGGGCTGTGTAGTGAGGTTGTATCCTGTCTCAGAATAATACTAATAGTAATAATAATGATGACGATGATGCTAGAATCATCCTGCAACCATTAAAAATAGTTTTCAAAAGTCTTTTCACAAAGAATTGGGTTAAAAAAAATATGAGCTGTCGCAAGGATATGTTAAATAAGTCAGGGCTAAGGCGGGTCAAGATTCTGCTAGAGAACTTGTGAAAAGAAAATGGATAGGAATTACAAAGAGCACTTGGAGCTACATATAACAACAAAGTACGTGTTTCTGCTTGGAGAGACCCAGCTGGCATCCTGCCCGGGCAAGTTTGCCTGGTTCACTTGTGAAATGCAAGGGCTATTCTTTAGGGCAGAAGCTGTCCTAGCAGACTACCCATAAGCCACTGCTCCTAGGAACCTCTGCCAGGAAGGGAGAAGGTCTCTGCAGGCAACAATTATGAAAATGAAGAAAATGAAACGTACAAAATGCATGACAATAGGGTATCTTTAAAACAGAGTATGGAGTGACCATTGCCAAAGTTTCTTTTCTTTTAAGTATTAAAAAAGGGGATAAGCTATCCAAAGTTCTCCATTTCTGGTATATTTTATAGCTATTTTAAAGTTTGTCCCCATCTTAATTTTTTTAAAGCTCTCAATCATTTAGCAGGCATCATTTCCAGAATATAGGATACAGGCTGCAGCAGCTACACAGAGAACCTTAAGCCTCTTTCTGCACATTAAGTCTCTCCTTCCGCAGCTGAATTGCAAAACATAACCTCGCTGAACCACTTGCACGAACTTCAAAAGGATCTCCAGCCACTCACCTGGATACAAGCCAGAGGCTCATTTGTCCAAATTGAATATCCACCAACTAAATATATTCTCCCATTATGGACAGCAACTCCAGATTCATTCTGGCCTAAAGTAAAGAGAATTGAATAAAAAGAAAAAAAATTCCATTTCTTACATGTTTTAATTAACCCTTTTGCCACTGAGGGATACAGTTTCCCCCTGTGGCGTATTTGTATACTCCACAGGAATTTTGCGGCAATTCATCACTGTCTCCAGAACTAAAATGAATTAGCCACTACTTCTCAAAGAGTGTCCTCTGTCTAGTTAGGACCAGGCCAAAATATCTATTACCGGCACCTTACTCAATGGAGCACTACAGATAAGAGTAGCCAGCTATGTAGGATCAATAATTCCATATTATTGTGTGTGCCATTCGTCTGTGGTGGTGGAAATCGGGGATATTTGAGATATGTAAAACATCCATTGTGCTCCATATAGTACTTGTGCCAACAAATAGAGACAAGTGCTTAACTTTAAAAAGTAACAATTGTAACCCTAAGGCATAACAGAGGCATGGCCGCATCCCCCACGCCTCAAATGAAGACAAATGGCAGATAAAACAGAAAAAATTGCCACCCTTTTTCCTTTACATAGTCAACAGTTTTAAGATTATATTAAAGCTCCCAAGCTGAGACCAGTCTACACAATCCCTAGATACTGACACGCCAAAATGATGGAAGGATTCCCCTCCCATTTCAAAAAAGAAGACAGAATAACTCACTAGCACACACTCTCCCCTGCAGGCAAGCAGATAGGGAAAGTCTCTTTTTATTGATGAGCTGGCACAGGATTGACTGGAGTAATAAATAAGTTGGAGGCAGAATTACAGATCCAGGGATCTAGGATCTAAGATGCCACTCTGCCTGAGAGATCAGAACTTGCAATAGGCCTACAAATCATTTCCCAAAGAGGATCTTGATACAAAGCAGCCAAAATCCCTGGTTGGGCTCCCTGTGTGGCCTCCCAGCAGCATCTGCAAGTGACTGGATGCCCACTCTGCATCTTAAATGTCTTCAAGAGCTAGGCTAACCCACCAGTTACAGACTGTGATTTTCCTGACGTCACGCAGCCCTGCCAGGATCCTGCCATTGCTGGATGTTGACTATAGGAGCTGATAAGAAAGACAACGTTTTCAGCTCCATCTTGGACTTTGGGGTAATTTCATTCTTACTGATTCAGCCCATCCCTTTCTGTGAGGAATCCACATCTCTGCTCTGCAGAGATGCACAAGTAGGGCATCTCTGTGTAGCCAATAAGGCTCTAATACACACAGCGGCTCTCAAGTCTGCTTTCTAGGCTGCACACAGACACACTATACAGCCATGACAAACAATGAAGACCACCATTTTCCTGACCTCCCAAGAGATGAAAGAGGACTAGGCAGTGAGAAGTGGAAATTCTTGGAGCTGGGGCTATGTGGCTCAGTTGGTAGAGTGCTTGCCTAGCATGCATGAAATATTGGGTTCAAATCCCAGCACTCTATACAAATGGACATGTTAGGAAACTAATGTAGCCTCAGTCAAAAGGAGGATGGAGGGAGGGGAACAGAAACTCTGTGAAGCTGTTCAGATGTACATGAGACCCTGACTTTAAAAAAAGGGGAAATAATTATTAACTCTTGGTATCTTTTCCCTCCTACATGTATCAAAGTCTGACATGAGTATCAATTGATGAAAAGTGAGTTGATATGCTTGTCTTCGTCATTTGAGAAGATTCACAAAGGCAAAATAGAAACTAGATTCCCAGCCACCTGAAGGAGCCCAGACTCTAGCTATAAATCATGCTTGCCTTCCTGGGTAAAAAAAAAAACAATCTGTATGACTCACTGTTCACATAATATTTAGAGATGGACTCTAGATGTCCAAGAAACAAGTTTGGGGATGTTTCTGGATCTCTATTCTATTATTTGGTTTTGTTTTTATTTTTAGTCATTTAAAAATATTATTTTATTGTATTTTTATGTTGTGTTTTGTCTGTGTGTTTATCTGTGGACTTACTACATGTGCTCCTGGTACCCTTTGGAGGCCACAAAAGGGCTTAAGATCCCCTGAGACTGGAATTACAGACAGTTGTGAGCTGCTACCAGGGTGCTGTGTATCAAACCTGGGTCCTAAAGAAGAACAACTATTACTCTTAATGATGGTCATCTCTCCAGCCCCTATGCCTGTTTCTAAATTGCTTAACCCAAAATACTTGCCTGTCAACAAGTTGAAATTACAGCGTGTCCACTGGTCAGTGTCAATGTTATAAGAATCTATATGGCGCACGAGAATCCGGTCATTATTATAGTCTAGGTCATTGCCTCCAAGAACATAGAGTTTCCTCTGGACGGCGGCCATGGAGTGGTAGACCCTTCTCTGGAGCATGGGGCTACGGCTTATCCACTTATTCTGAAACAAAACAGAACAGAACAAACAAGAAAAAAAACCATTCAGGGGCATTGGGTTAAAAAGACTCACAAACAGCAAAGGCCGTGTGCCTCACGAGCAGTAAGAACTCATGCCAAATGATCTTACTTGCATATTATTTATCTGTTGAAAGGTGTGGTTTTCACACATGTCAACAAAAAAAGAATTACATGGTCCTAGCTTGTGGCTTCCATTTTAAAAAGAAAATTTGGTAGCTTTGCATTTTATAGGGCATTTTGCATTTTACAATGCCATTTTAAATTTCATGATGCTTAGCTTAGAGAAATCACTTCGGTTTAAGCACATGACTGGGTACAGTGTGGAAGATAATGTAACAAGCCAAAAACAGTCTAGAGCGAGACTATGTAAGACGTAATACACATGCAGACCCACCCTCACCCCCGGCCCCCTACTCCCGAGCTCATGTCTTCATCTATGCAATGGGGATAATAAAGCCTGCATGATATCCACCTATGATTTAGAAAATGTCTCACATGTAATAAATGTAAACGTGCTCACTGTTTTAAAAACTCAGAGTTTGAGAACGTGTGGTGCATGCCTTGAATTCCAGCACTCAGAAGGCAGAGGCAGGGAGAGCTCTGTTGAATTCAAAGTCAACCTGGTCTACATACTGAATTTTATGCCAGGCAAAGCTACATATTGAGATCATGTCTCAATAAAAGGGGCAAGGGTATATACACATTGAGTAACCAAGGTCCCAGATAAGTTAGGCTGAAGGAAATTTTCCCATTCTCTCCAAAAGTAACCTGAGATCAGAGGACAAGCTAAAATTTGGTTCAGTAACAACGTTTCCTTTGTATCTGAATCCAATCACACTTTAACACTCTGATTTATGTTCGTCATCAAATAGGATAGCTAGGTCTAGACATATTTATCTATATTGGTAGAAGGCCAAGCTTTATATGACAATGTTAAGAAATGGAAAAATCTTTAATATTTGGCTCTAGATCACCCTCAATAATAAGAATGCTAAGTTCAGTCCATCTTAACCTAAGATCCCTATTTAAAATGCAATAGCAATTTTAAAATTATCTGAGAATCAACCGTGACTTTAAATTAAATCGCAATTAACCAATTGACAGACAAGTAAACTGAGTGATAGATTAATAAACAAACCAACCACTTCCTTCCTCATAGACATTCAGCATATAGAAAAGAACCTCATTTCCTTTTGCCAAGACAAAATTGGACTGGAACCAGAAAACTCATATGATGTTTTGCATGCACAGAATTTCACCAGTTCACAAAGCTGCAAGGAAATAAGCAGACTACAACACAAACATGCGTGTATAAACATTGGCATATATACTATAGGCACTTAGCACTATAGGCACACACAATGTGTCACGTATTCACTACAGGCACACACACTGTGGCGTGTATCCCTTATAGGCAAACACACCATGGCATCTATGTACTATAGGTACACATTGTGCAACCCTATTCACTACAGACACACATATAGTGGCATTTATTTGTTATAGGCATATGTTTGCTCATTTCTAATTTCTCAGAGTAAACTGCAGGAAAAAAAAAAGACATTGTTTAGTTTGAGAAGCTTATCCTGTTTGGCCCCTCTGAACACAGAATCTCTGCAATCAAATACGGTCTTTAATAAATAGTCAAAGCCAGATTTCAGGCATTTTGCTAAGAAATATCTTTAATGCATTATGCTTGAGTGAATTTTAAATTTCTGACGATGCTTATCTTGGGTGCTCTCTCTGCGATAACCTATTACAGTATTAGGAATCAGTGTTTGCATTAGCAGTCCAGTCCCCTGCCACAAGACTGTAGATGCCATCTGGTTTGCAAAGCCTGCCTACATCCCCTGATTATATCTTTAGCTTCCTTCACTGCAGTGCCTGCCAGGTGAGCCGCCACCCGCTGCAAAGGCAAAGAAGAGGAGAGGCCTGGTGGGGTCATTCCTAATAAGCTAGCGTGTGAATACTAAT
Source organism: Arvicola amphibius (assembly GCF_903992535.2). Taxonomy (NCBI): domain Eukaryota; kingdom Metazoa; phylum Chordata; class Mammalia; order Rodentia; family Cricetidae; genus Arvicola; species Arvicola amphibius. Next base: position 81,394,134 of record NC_052057.2, read on the forward strand.
CAGTGGTGGGGAACCAGAGGTCACCCAGCCTGCCTGTTGGCAGGTAGCGATGTGCTCTGTGGCAGATGGCAGGCATTATCGACTCTCCACAAAGGCCTAGAAGAGAAATAAGCACCAGGGCTGAATGATAGAGTTATTGAGATTCCGAGCAAGATGCAGGCAGATGTGATGTTTGCCAGTACCCACCGTAAACAATATGCCAGCAGAATTTTTAAAAAAGAGCATGTGTGTACAAACATGAAACAGAACTCATTTAAGCAGTGTTAAGGCTGTCTTCGTCCTTAACCATGTGTTCACCAAACTCAGGCTTCTGCAATTAGTGCTCCCTCATGAGACAGCTGACTCACAAACGTGCAGTCTCTGCAATCTACAACTTTTAATAATATCAGGAGAGACACTTGTAAAAAAGAGAAAATCCCTCCTCAGTAAAGTCATTGTTAAAAATACTGCAAAAATACCAGGAACACTATGCATAAGCTTGTGGTACCTAACCAGATGCAGCCTGCCAAAGTCAACCTGTTGTTTCATATCCAGATATCGCTAGCTGATGGATATTAAACCTCCATATCACACCATTTCGGAATAATGTCACGATAAAAAAATTTAGATATCTAAGTAATGGAAATGGCAAAACATTATATTTTGCCTGTTCGAAGACGTTTTTTAGAAGGAAAAGAGAATAAAAACATGTCTCATTTTAGGAGAAAGGGGGAACAAAGTGTGCACCAAAACTGCATAAAAAGGGCCGATCTGTTAGAGGCACACCATTCTCAGTCTCCTTCAGTTACTTCCAATTTGCCTTTGTCCTAGATAGTATTCTAGAACACAGTTGGCTATGGTAAGTCAAATGACATTATTTGATTTGAGAATAACAAGGTCCTCGTGATGTTTCCTGCCTCAAATGTCATCTCTTCCAGAAGGACATAGCTACAGTCAAAGTCCTCTCTACAGAATGCAAAGCTCTGTGTCATTACATATAGCATGAAGTTACAGGAGCTGAACTTCTGCAGTAATAATGAGGAACCAGAGGCATTCCCCTAGATTTGTTCTTTTCCCCATGTAGCTTAAGGTGCATTTGTGTGGCATTCTAATGAATATCTCCTGCAGAAACCTTTCATAGGATGCATCTTAAGGCAATGACTTCTTACCAAGTGCTTACCTGGTTGGGTTCATACACCATCAGTCTGTTTTGATACTGTGCCGTGTTAGTTACTCCACCTGTAATGCAGTAGCACGTGTTAGAACTTTCCAAAATAAGTACGAGCTACAAATAACGGACAATTAGCTACAGCTGAGTATCTTTGTATGCTATCAAAGAGAACCCATGACATAATTAGGAAATTTATTGTAGGGGTGGGGGATGGGAGGAGAGAGTGTGGGGAGAGATGACTGGAATTGGGGTGCAAGGGGGACCATTGTGGAAACCTAGTGCAGTGGAAACTCCCTGGAATCTATGAGGGTGAACCTAGTAAGGAATCCTAGTAATGGGGATACAGAGCCTGAAACAGCCATCTTCTGTAACCAGGCAAGACTTTCAGTGGCGTGACTGTGACATCCACTCAGCCCTAAAACCTTCCACCCACAAGCTGTCCTGCCTGCAAGATGTGCTGGGGTAATGGTGGTTCAGAGCTTGTGGGAGTGGTCTAACCTGAGGCCCATTGCCACATGAGGGAGCCCACGCCCAACACTGCCGGGATGGCCAGAAACCAGGAGCTGGTTAGCCAAAACACATGGAATAGAATAAACACAACTAGCCACACGGAAAAAAGTCAATGAAATGATTCCTAATGATGTCCTGCTATACTCAGAGACCAGAGCCTAGTCCAGTCATCAGAGAGGCTTCATCCAGCTGCAGATAGGAGCAGATGCAGACACCCACAGCTAAACATTAGGCGGTCAGCTTGGGAAAGCCCGCTAAAGAGGGAGGAGGAAGGACTGGAGGAGCCGGAGTTGCTGAGAGCACTATAAGAACACAGCCGGCAGAATCCACTCATCAGTGCTCCTAGGGGCTCACACAAACCGGATTGGCAGGAGCCTGCATGGGTCTGCATCATGTCCTCTGCATATATGTTATGTTGGTGTAACTGGGCATTCTTGTGGAGCTCAGTGGAAGCAGGGGTGTCTCTGACTCTTTTGCCTGTTTTGGGAATCCTTTTCCTCCTAATGGGTTGGCTCATCCAGCCTTGGTTTGAGGGTTTGTGCCAAATCTTACTGTAATGTGTTAGGCTACGCTGTGTTTGGGTGATGTCTCTGGAAGGCCTGCTCTCTTCTGAAGGGAAACAGAGGAGTGGATCTGGGGCAGGGTAGAGAGTCGGGGAGGGGACTGGGAGAAGTGGAGGGAAGGGAAAGTGCAGTTGGGACATACTGCGTGAGAGATGAATACATAAAAGAAAGAAACATATTGTAGAAGAAGCAGATTCCCCTTCCAGAAACATTTTAGTACCAGTCTGCTCGAGAGTGAGCGATGATGAGTAGACCCCAAGTACAGCAAGCTGCTCTGCATGGCCAGATGAAGGGGCAAAGGTGTGGGGTGAATACAGCACACACAGACTAAATTTCTCTCTGTATAAGTTATTCTAGGGGCAGAGTTACATAAACTGTCCCTGTCCTTACCCAAGTTGGCAATGTCCGAGTTCTAAGCTCTGTGCATTAGCGAGGTGATGGCTTTCTATTTCTTTGGAAGGATCACATAAAGCAAAAGGCATTATCTATCAAAAGATATTAGGCCCAGTACTATGTAGTAGAAAACAATAATATCAATGAATTGCCACATTTAAAAATAAAAACAGAGATTATATTTAATAATACACTTTCTATTGGCTAAAAATATTATCTTAATATAAAATCCATATAAAATTTACTAAGGGCTTTTTTTTCCATACAAGATCTTCAAAATCTGCTGACTGAGGCTTCTGTCCCACTCAGTTCCGCAGCCTTTCAGTCCCAAAGAAACACACAGGTCTACATTAATTATAAACTAGTTGGCCTATTAGCTCAGGCTTCTTATTAACTAATTCTTACACCTTACATTAACCCATTATTTTTTATCTATGTTAGCCATGGTACCATTTTAGTGAGGCATTCTCATCTTGCTTCCTCTGTGTCTGGGTGATGACCACAAACTGAGCTTTCCTCTTCCCAGAATTCCCCTGTTCTCTTTGTCCAGTCTCTAATTCCTGCCTGGTTGCCCCGCCTATACTTCCTCCCTAGCTACTGGCCAAGCAGCATTTTATTAAACCAGTGCAAGAAACAAATCTTTAAAGGGTAAAACCATTGTCCCACAGCAAAAATCGAGGGTGCATCTGATACAGCACAATAGCTCCTTTCCAAACACTGGACAGGACAAGTGGAGCAGATGGCTAATGGCTACCAAATGGGACAGCACACTTTGAACTTCCCCAGCGCAATGACTTCAGTCAACTTTGTAAAATGTCCTTTTTTACAGTGCTCATATTTAAGAGACCAGACTATCTGCTTAACTAGGAACCATGAAAGTCAATACTTTAACTGTTTTTCCTACCTGTCCCCACATAGGTTGAGGATACTTAGTCTAAAATTCTAAAGCCTAAAAGCCTCCAAACTTTTTGAATGCAGACATGATGACACAGTGGGAAACCTCATGTCCCGCCTCCAGTAAGATGCCACAGCAAGAAAACTAGAAATTTGTATGAAATTATCTTCAGATTCTGTATATAAGGTTACATGAATTTTATGTTTAGAAATGGTTGCCGTCCCTAAGACATCTGATCATAGGTACACAACTAAGCGAAAATCTGGAAATCTGAATGATCCAACACATCTAATCCCAAGCACTTGAAAAGGGGGATACTCAGCTCTTACATGTGTGGGACCCCAAAGTGATTCTATTCCATCTTGACTTAAGGTCAGAGAGTTCAAGCTTGTTCTTGCTCCACAAGGCCAATTAACGGGATGTTTGGCAAAAGGCATGGGTACTAGGTGTTTTGAGAATTAAGGAGGTGATTATACTTGTTCATTCCTTCAACCATGGTAAAGAAGTCTTTTGGCCTTCCATTTTTGCTTTGGGTATAAAAACGGTATGAGAAATAAATTTGAGGCTGCTGCAGTATTCGTTGAGAGCCCTCCTGATTCTGTCTTCTGTCTTTTGTCTCTTTCTTTCCTAATCCTCACTTCCCTATTCAGGTATTGTTCGATAAGTTTCCCAGCATGGTGCTTTTTTTCACGGTTATGCTGTACAATGAGCTATGTAAAATCAAGACATTTTTAATTTTAATTTAATTTTTACTATTAGGTGGAAAAATCTCTACGGAACAGCACATAAATAAAAAAGTGAGGTATTTTAAAGCCATGTTATAATGGGAATATGAGGAGTCCAAACCTGTCTTTATAAATATGACCCATAAGTAGTTTCAGATACTACTGTAAAAGGGTATTCTTAATATGAATCAGAAAGACCCAATTCTTAAATATAAATTCACAGTTGGAACAGCTGGAAAAGATGTTCCCACAGGGTTTTGCTAATGTGGAAGACACAGATAGCTGTAAGACTGTAAGATAGCACAAGACTTTAGCATTCTCTTAACTTAGGCTGCTTTCTGATGCTAGGACCCGACTTTGCTTTTTTAAAAAAATCACTTAGATTAGGTATAGTTGTAATAACTTTCTCTGTCTCTTTGAGATGTCAATTATTTTAAGACACTTGCCACTTTTAAGAAACAAGAAGATCTTTTTTGAGGACCTAGATCTCTTTGAAATATCATTGAGGAAAATGATGTCCTTGTCCTCAGTTCTTAGTAGAGGAAAGGAGTTTGGTTTTGTTAGGTGCCAACTAGCAAATTCAAATGGCCTCATTACAGGGGAAAGCTGTGCATGGAGGAACAAATGGATGTGCTTACTACATCCACTGAGCAGCCTTCCTTTGCTCCAAAGTCCTTCCTTTGCATGCTCTCCTTCTGAAGAAAACCCGTGTTTCCAAACCCTCAGCTCTGCCTTCTTTGATGGTCTATGTCACCCAGCTATTTGTTTCTTTGTTCTGGTAGTCCAAATGTTCTGAGTAGGTTTCCTACTCAGAAGTAAATGAACCAGAATCCAGAGGATTACTACATAACTCTAAATGACTTAGAGCAGTCAATTAATGCCAATACTACTAGATACATAGAGATGGTCACTGGTCCAGGTCAATAATTTCCCAAAGCCCTAATAAAAAACCTGAATCTTTATGAAATTAACGATGGCTAGTGTTAACTGGAAAGTTTCTTTTTAGTTTTTTAATGCTGTAGCCTTCAATCACATTTTTATGAGATTTTTTTTAAAAAAAAAAAAACAATCCAAATTCCCACTCCCTCCCCTCCTCCCATTTTGTCCACACATTCTCCCACCCCACCCCCTTCTAATCCTAAAAGAGGGTGAGGCACTTTGCTCTGTGGAAGGTCCAAGGCCCTCCCTACTACATCTAAGCTGAGCAAGGTATCCATCCAAAGAGAATAGGATTCCAAAAAGCCAGTACCTGCAGTAGAGATAAATCTCAGTGCCACTGACAGTGGCCCCTCAGTCTGCCCCAGCCATAGAACTGTCAACCACATTCATAGGGACTAGTTTGGTCCTTCCCAGCCCAGCTGGAGTTGGTGAACTCCCATTAGCTCAGGTAAACTGTTTCAGGGGACCTTCATGGTCTTGACCTTTTTGCTCATATTCCAATTCCTTCTACTCTTCAACTGGACTTTGAGAGCTCAGTTCAGTACTCCAATGTGGGACTCTGCCTCTGTTTCTATCTATTGTTGAACGAAGGTTCTATGGTAATATTTAAGATAATCATCAGTCTGACTCAGGGCAAGGCCAGTTCGGGCACCCTCTCTTCTATGGCATAGGGTCTTAACTGGGGTCATCCTTGTGAATTCTTGGGAATTTTTCTGGAGCCAAGTTTCATACTAACTCTATAATGGCTCCCTCAATCAAAATATCTCTTTCCTTGCTCTCATATCTGTCCTTCCACCATTTTGACTATCCCATTCCTTCAAGTTCTCCTCAACCCTTCTCTTCTCTCCTCTTCTTCACCTTCTCCCCTTCCTTTTACCCCCTGCCCCATGCTCCCAATTTTGTCAAGTGATCTTGTCTGTTTCCAATTTCCAGGTGGGTCTATGTTTTTCTTTGGGTTCACCTTATTACTTAGCTTCTCTAGGATCGTGAACTATAGGCTCAATGTCCTTTGTTTATAGCTAGTATCCACTTATGAGTGAGTATATACTATATTCATTTGGTCTCGGGTGCCAGATTCAATCACCTTTTAAAGTATATATTAATTATAGAAAGTAAGGCACCACTTTTACAATCAACAAAAGCCTCGTCTACAGAGAACAGAGAGGGAGGAGATTCCTGTTCTTTAAGAAAGCTTTCTCTGTATTTATTGAATGTCTTATTTCTATAATAGAGTCAAATGAAAAGAAACGACATTTAAGAAACATGACATCGCAATCCCAACATAGAGTCAAGTTGTACACCAAAACAAATAGAGAGCTGCATTTCCTTTTTCTCCTGATCTTTGCTTCCTATCTGATTAAAATGGAATGTGGAAGAATTCTTTTTTGGCATAACCACATAAGAATAAATGAATCTATTGAGACCACACATGTGTTCAAGGTCAGAATGATTGCCAGTGCTTGTGATCAGGGTCATACCTATCAGATTAATATCCAGGTCACCTTTGATCACATCTCTAACTGAAATCAAGCAAGTAACCACACTCCCAGTTCTTAATATGAAACATCTCTACTTGTTTTAGAAATATATGGGTCAGAACTAAGACCCACCGCAATAACCTACCCACTGTATGACAATATTGAACGTCTTTGTTGCACTATGTATATCTGAATCTGCCCATCATAGACTAAATATACAATCAGTGAATTACAGTGTGGCTACCGCACCCCTTCAGCTACATGGGGTACACAACTGATCACCATGCTCTTCAGAATTATTGTTCAGAATCGTTATTTTTTCACTTCCACGGATGCATCCATAATGTGATTTTTATTAATCTGCACTCAATAATTAGATTCCTTAGCATTACACAGAACTTTTCCCTCGTGTGGTGCTGCTGAGAATGAGATATTGGATCACCAGTTGGGAATAAAGATGGAGGTGCCAGCTAGTTACCTGCATGATTACCTTTAGAATGGGAAGACTCGGGAGGTGCCTGACGAACTAGGGCCGCAACTTTCACCAAGTCGGGCTTGCAAAGGGGGACTGGGGAATTGCCTCCGTTGCTTTTCATTTTGAAGTAATTTACAAATGAGCATATAAACAAATTCATTTCTTCCGCAGTACAAAAAAAAATAAATTTTACAGAAAGCATCCAAGTTTTCAGCCCACATTTATTCCGGAGAGCTCCGCTATTACATTCCCTTCACACGGCACTCTTCACTTTAGATTAATCTGCTAAAATGAGATGCTAAGGATTTGCATACAGATTTGACTATACAAAAATAGATATGAAATTAATAACAGTCTCTATATGTTTTAATTTCTCCTGCTCTGGAGTACCCTTGCCTGCAGCCGTTTTCCTGGCTTTGAAAGTCATCAAGCTGATTTGTCTGCTCTGGGTTATGATGCCACATGCTGCTGCACTGTCCCCTGCAATCAAAGCTCTCGCGAAGATAGATTCCATGCCTTCTTCTATCGAGTATATTTTATAGATTGGCAGTTTGATCTCTCTCCCCCACCCCAGGAGGGATAATCTGCATCTTAACAGCTTTCCATAGGTACAGCTGTCATTAAATATGCCATCTCATATCAGTATCCATTTTTTAAAACCAAGTTTTCTCTAACTTTGAAGTGTCATAGTCAAAGTTAAGACTTCTCAGCCAAAATTGAAAATGAGCAACCTTGCCTTATACTTTTGAACTGTCCCTTAAAGATATACTGCAGGTTCCCCAAAGTCAAATAAGTCTTTAAAAGCTGCCAGGAGGAATGAGAAGTTACTACCAGGCGACCACGGGCGAGAAGCACATTCTATCATCACGACAAGGGGAAAGCATTTTTCTTACGCTTCCCTGTACAGCTCTCCACAAAACTTGTGTCAAATGGATGAATGCATACCAGAGAGGATGACAAGTGACTGCCACACAGCCTTTGTCTCTGCTACCAAGAAATGCTAAACACTCACACAGTGTGCAGGGCAACAATAGCTCGATCCTGACAGCCCCTACAAAGCAGTGGGTTAGGAAAGCTCTTCTCGTGCTTCGGTTAGGGTAGGTCCTAGTCTGATGCTATTTTTTTTCTTTCTCTAATTGCATTTACTTATTGGTTGATTGGAAGGCATGCATTGTGCTAGGGTGTGCACACGGAGGACAGAGGAGAATTGGCTGAAGTAGGTTCTCTCCTTCCACCACGTGAGGGCTAAGGGACCAAATTTCAGATTAGGTGTGGTCAGGCGCCTTCCTTTACCAACTGAGTCATCTCACAGGCTCTGCTTTTAGTTTCCAAAGCCAAGAAATACGTCTTCGATGAGTAGATGGTCCCATGCTTAAATCCTAGGAGAAGAGGCCTGTGGTTCCTAACATAGACAGTGCTAAGGCACAACAGACAGCAAGAGACAAAGAGCTGGACCCTCTCTGAACACATGTGTTCAAGGTCAGAATGACTGTTGCATAAACTGGACACAGAGAACCCACAGAGAGGACTGCTGAACTTGCCTAAATGTGAGATGATTCTTTGGGGTTCCTGACTCATGAAAGAGTCTGTGAGACATTCTGCAGGACACAGTAGATACTGACTGAACTGCCTTTGAAATTTCCTGCTTCATGGAAATGTCTCTGGATACTATGGGCCTGAAGGCTGAAGATGGATGCCCCAACAGTACAAAGGAACTTTGGGTGACTGTCCAGGCAGCGAGATGTCTCTGTCATTTCTAGAGTTTTGTAAGTTGCTTAGTTCTTATTTACTTAGGTAATATTATATCCTTCTGGAGTCTTTGATGGAGTTGAAGAATGGATAGATAGTTAAAGTTTTCCTTTGTTATGATAAAAGATAAAATGGATATAATATTGTAACTAATTCTTACTTGATAACTATTTTGTTATATGTAATTTTACTATGTTAAAGTTAAAGCCTTTCTTTTATTGCTTAAACAGAAAAAGGGGAAATGATGTGGGAGAGTCTTCTGTTTGAGTTGATTTCATTGGCTAATAAAGAAACTGCCTGGCCCATTTGATAGACCGCCCCTTAGGTGGGTGGAGTAGACAGAACAGGAAGAGGAAGTGAGGTAGAAGGATCAGTAAGATGCCACGCCTCTCCTAAGTTAGGCAGACCACCGTGCCTCTCCTCAGAGAGAGAAGCCAGACGCAATGAAGCTCCAGCCCAAGATGGATGTACGCTAGAAACTTCCCGGTAAGGCACCACTTTGTGGTGCTACACAGATTATTAGATATGGGTTAATCAAGATATGAGTAAGAGGCAGAAAATAATGGGCCAGGCAGTATTTAAAAGAATACAATTTGTGTGTTGTTATTTCGGGTGCAAAGCTAGCCCTGCCGGAGCCGGGTGGGATGAGAAACAGGCCTGCCCGCAGCACCTCACTACACCTCTCCATGCTCCAAAGAGGGACAATCCTGCCTGCAAATTGAGGATTGAGGGAAAGTTGTCTGAGTTTTCTGACGCCGTCTTGCATGCTCACAGTGCCACCCTCACATTAGCCTGGGGAAGAGGAGCAAGATCAGGAAAAATTTCTAATCTTTGGGGAGCCATGTACTACAGCCAATCTCAGGCTCCCCATAAGCAAAATGAAGATCCTGATCTCCCTCAGAGGCTGAGATAACTAGCTCTCAGGGCACAAAAACTGTTCAGGAGGGGACATTTGCTCCAACTCCATAGTCACTGTGTCACAATTTCTTGCCATTTCCATGTGAGGGACATTGAAATAGTGAATGCATTTTGCATTCTGAATGCAATTTCCTATAGCATCATTTGTTTTCCTTTGTATGAATATATATATATATATATATACATGTTAAATGCATGCTTTGTATGAATATATATATATATATATATATATATATATGTATGTTAAATGCATGCTTGTATGTGAAGGTACGCTTGCACAAGTGTGTGGAAGCCGGTGTGTCATTCCTCAGGGAAAACCCACTTTATTGTTATCTATTTGTTCGTTTAATTGGTTTTTTTTCAAGACAGGGTCTCTCTGTGTAACAGATCTGGTTGTCCTGGAACTGGCTCTGTAGACCAGGCTGGCCTTGAACTCACAGAGATCCACCTGCCTCTGCCTCCCAAGTGCTGAATCCTGGGATTAAAGGTGTGTGCCACCACTGCCTGGAGATTTTTTTTTTGTATCATGTTCTCTCAATGACTTGGAGCACACCAAATAGGCGAGAGTCTGGCTAGCAACACCAAGGCTCTGCCCATCTTCACCTCCCCAGTGCTGGGATGATGAGAGCCTGCCCCGAGGCCTGGCTTGCTTTTCCTTGGATTCCGAGGAATCAGGTCCTCCCAAGCATTTTACACGCTGAGCTATCTCCCCAGGCCCCAGAGTTCTTTTCTTTTCTTTTCTTTTCTTTTCTTTTTTTTTTTTTAAAGAAGTAGAATAACTGCCTACTTCACTTGGCCTTTTTTCTTCTTTTTTCTTCAATTTCCTCTTGTTTAAACATATTCCAATTTCACACTCATAGTTTAATTACCCCGAAAATGGCGACATCAAGTATGAGCTCATCTTAATCAGTTTCATAGAACTGAACTCACTATTATCCCTTGAGAAAAGTGGCACAATTGGAATAGATACAAATAAGTTCGATTTTTTTTTTTTAATTTTGAGACAGGATTTCATTTTCTAGCCCAAGCTAAACTGGAACATACTATGTAGCTGAGGTTGGCCTTGAACTCATAGCAGTCCTCCCAGATCATCCTCCTCTGTGCAAATGTTGGGATTACAGGCATGAGTCTCCATACCCAACAAGAACAATATACATTTCTATTATCTATTTTTATAAGCCACAAAATGTCTATATTTTATGATGCTTCTAATGCTGTATAAAGAGTTATAACCAGATATATTTATACTATATTGGCATGTTGAATAACACATTTAACCATGTACTAAATCAAAGCTAATATCTATCCTTATGGATTCTGTCCCACTTAAGAAGCTCACACAAATGGATGTGTAGCTAATGCACTAAAACGTGTAAGAGGGACAGTCTCAAACTTACAAAGTATTTATAAAAGATTGCTAATGATGCTTCTATCATCTAGTGCGAACAAGAACAAATTTACAATCTAGAAATAGGTAAACTACCAACCATGTGTTGTTTTGAATAAGTGGAATCTACCAAAATGCTATGTCAAGTAGGGGAACCCGCCATTTAAAATCTCATTAAAAATTCACTGTAACTTCCACTGATCAGTCTTTTGAAAGTCAGAATCCCACCTCCAGAGAATCTGCACATTGTGAGCAGGGTTGCAGTCTCAAGTCACAACCTCCATGAGGCAGTCTCTGGCTTTGCTGGGTTCTTACTGGATCTTTAATTGTCCTCTCTTCAGCCACTTGCTCTGATTTAGCTCTAAGCATCTTATATCTCTCATGCTTATAGAGCAGCCCCACTCAGCTTTCTTCACTACTACTGTCTCTGTGGTAGAGACACAAGAAATCATCAAACCAAAAGCTGCTCTTACCAGAAGAAAAACCTGTGGAGTTTTCAACGTAAAAGAATCCTTTTAGGTAATGAACAATAACAAATATCAGCCTTTCAGGGCATCCTCATTTTTCTCTGTATCATTTACTTTTAGGGATATGTCATGGAGAAGTTCTATTTATAATTTAAGTGTGTGCAGCCAAACAGTAGGCAGACCTCAGAAAATCCTGTGAGAGAGGGAGAGGAAGGATTATGGGAGTCAGAGCGACCAAGGACACCATGAAGCCTGGGGAAGACACAGAGTCAACTGTCCTAGGTTCAGGGGGACTCATAGAGACTGAGCCACCAGTCAGAGAACTTGCATGGGACTGATCTGGGCCCTCGGCACATGTGTTGCAGTCGGGTGCCTTGGTCTTCTAGTGGAACTCCTGGCAGAGGGAGTGCTGTCTCTGTCTCTGTTGCCTGCTCTTGAAACCCTTCCCTGCTGCTGGGTTGCCTTGTTTAGCCTTAATAGGAGAGGAGGGGCCCTAGTCTTGCTTCCACTTGATATCCCATGGCTGGCTGATATACATGGAAGGCCTGCACTTTTTTGAAAGGAAGAGAGAGGGAGTGGATGGGGGATGGCTGGGAAGACAGAGGGAGGAAGAGGAAACTGCAATTGGACTGGGAAAAATGATGAATTGATTGGCTGATAAAAAAGAATAATTAGCGTGTGTTTCTCAGACCTGCTCTAAAAACGGTAAAATAGTGACGGTTGTATGGGCAGTGGTTCTCAACCTTCCCAGTGCTGCGCCCCTTTAATAGAGTTCTTCATGTAGTGGTGACCCCCCAACCATAACATTATTTCCTTACTACTTTGTAACTGTAATTTTGCTACTGTTATGAATCATATTGTAAATATCTGATATACAAAAAATATAATAGGAGACCTCCACTGGGGCTGTGACCCACAGGTTGAGAACCACGTGTTCAGAGGCCCAACCTCATTTTTAAAACCAGAAATAGAATTCAAATCCTCTCAAATACTAGCTCTCTGACCAGGGGACTACTGGAACACTTTATGCTTCATTTTCTGAACAGCAATATAAAGATAAACAAAATATTCTTCAGGACTTCATTATGTGAGATGGGGGAAAAGTGTTCACTGGTTTTCAGGATGTAGGAGATCTAAATGTTCGGTTTGTTTTCATTTCTTTCAGATGGCTGGGAGTTTAAGGTTTGAGTAGAAGTAAGAGAGGAAATATAGCGACTGGGGCCGCCTGGGTCCTAGATTCTAAGACAACAGAGATTTAATTCTTGTTGGCTATCCCAGCTGACTAGGAACCTTCAAGCTGAAGCACACCTTATGAGGGCCCAGCCTATGTCGCTCCCTGTGAGACAGGTGCCTCCTGGAACCCAGGGCAACAAGTGTGCCCCAGCTTGATCAACTGGGGTGCTGGCTGCTAAACTCCTTTCTGATGGAGCCCCTGAGTTATTCCTAGCCTGGAAACCATTTATCATCAGTAAATGTAAAGACATGCCTTTTCCAGTTCTCTGTTTCCATTACCAGAACAGGACAAAAAGCTTTCCAATTTGATATAGGTTTTGAAAACTTCATTAAAACAAAACAACAAAACCACTGTCTGTTCCCTGTTTTTCTCTCAGCACATTTCCAGGGCCCTATCCTCAGGCCCTCCACCTAGGACTCGATAAGGCACAATTTCAACAAAAGTCCTCATCAAAATCTCATTTGAATCTATCAGTAAGGAAACTCCTAGTGTCTGGTCCTCAGCAGTGGTACCCAGAACCACACCTATCATATCTCTGAACTGATACATGGACCCATAGCTATCATCTCCCTCCACTGGTACCCAGAAACTACACCCATCATTTCCCTTCTTTGGGCTCAGCGCTAGAGCATCTCTTTCTTCTTCTCTGTCCCAGTCCTTCCTGCCCATCAGGACTCTACATCTGTTGTCAGTACCCAGGATTCTCATTCCTGGTGCTGGGGAATTGCTCTGAGACTTTCCCAACCAAATAGAAGTCTCTCTTTCCTACATCTTTCTTAACTAACACGTTTACTTAATGCCCTCACATCCCTTTTTAAAAAGAAAAGTCCCTCTGTCGATCTGGCTTTTCTTTTTTTAACTATTCTTTTTTTTCTAAGATAAATTTCTTTTTGCTTTCCTTTTTATCCTTCTAAACTCCTTTTTCCTTCTCAAATTGAAAAACTATTTATAAACAAAGGAAAAACGTTTCTATCACAAGGACTGAATTATATGTGCTCCCCAAAACCATACGATCTCTTGCCATAGGTAGGAGGATAGGGACTGAATTATGTATGCCCCACAAAGTGTATGATCTCTTGCCATAGATAGGACTGGGGAAGCCAGACAATAACACTGTCTGATGAGCTCTGACTCAGGGATGAAATTTCAATGATACAGTGTCCGTGGGAATTACAGGAAAGCAGCCAGTATAGCTTGTACCTGCAGTTTCTACCTCCTTACTTTCTCGTCGCACCTTGACTATAGCACTCTGCTTCTCTCTGTCTTCCATTCATCTGAAATACCTTCCATTGACAGGTTTGTAATGGGAAAAAGTAGGGCAAATATTTTGGACTGGTACTTCTGTGATACAACACAAGTTTCACTCACTGTGGGCTCCTGTTTGGGCCCTGGTTGCTTCAAAATCCCCCCCCCCCCTTACTGACTCTGGGTACCTCAATACTTTCAGAGGGCCTACCCAGCGTCCTCATTACTTGTGTGTCCTAACATGGTACCCTTGGGCCCTTTCCAGACCATGTCTTGCCCGCTGCCCATCTGTCGCCTCACAATATCCATCATTCAGGCTGTGATCTTGCATTTGCACCGAAAAGTGGAAGACAGAGTCCTCTGTCTAAGTCAGAGGGAGGGGCCTTAAAGAATGGAGGCAAGTTAAAGCCAGTGAAGGAGAGGAGGAAAGAGGTCTCCCAGCAGCAGAAAGCTGAGAAGTGTCCTGTGCTTGGAGAACTGAGATGCCCCATCTCCCGATCACAGTCCTAACAATCTCAACTGACTGGATCTGTCAGCGATGTGGACCCATGGTTTTTGCATTACAGATTCAATGTGGCTTCAAAACATTTGACAAAAACTGTGCAGGTACCAAACATATACAAATTTCCATGCTAATGTTGTCTAAACAATATAATCAACTATTTTCTTAGCATCTGCACTGTGGTATGTGGGACAATGTGCACAGGCTTTATGCAAATATTATGCCATATTCAATAAGGAACTTGATCATATGAGGGATTCCCACTCCCCATTTTTTCTTTTTTTTTTTTTTTTTTTTTTTTTTTTTTTTTTTTTGGTTTTTCGAGACAGGGTTTCTCTGCAGCTTTTTTGGAGCCTGTCCTGGAACTAGCTCTTGTAGACCAGGCTGGCCTCGAACTCACAGAGATCCGCCTGCCTCTGCCTCCCGAGTGCTGGGATTAAAGGCGTGCGCCACCACCGCCCGGCTTTCTTTTATTTTTGAGATTATAATATAATTACATAATCTCTCCCCTCTCTTCCCTGAAACCCTGTATCTCCCATCTGAGGACATTTCTATTGGCAGTCTCTCTCTCTCTCTCTCTCTCTCTCTCTCTCTCTCTCTCTCTCTCTCTCTCTCTCTCTCTCTCTCTCTCTGTGTGTGTGTGTGTGTGTGTGTGTGTTCTTGAGCCAATCCCCCGTGGTTACTGAAGGACAACAGCACAAGCAAAGCAGGAAGCTGGGTGTGTCCACTACAGCAGTTCCTAAGAGACAAGGGGGTTACTGAAGTGATCCCATGATGACGTTCAAGATGACAGTCAGGGAGGAGGAATAAAAGACAGAAAGAAGCAGGAGCTGGGGCCGCTGGGACCAAGAGGCTACTTCGCATGCCTCTTTGAACATTAGTTTCTGCTGTTGACATTATTTCTGTACCCTGGAAATACTCAAAGCACCACATCATCACAGGCTGCACCTGCCTGTTGCTCTAGCTTGAGGCCACAATAGGAGGTAGAGAAGCCAGGAGCCCTGCTTCACATTTCGTGATTGGTGAGTGAGGGAGTTTCACACCTGGGAGTCACTGTACTCCTCTGTCTAAATGTTTCACACCCCAACTGCCTGTTCTTAATTGCTAATATTTTAAATGCAAACAAAATAATATCTCTTGCAGCTAGAGAAACACCAAAGCTATGGCATTTTAACATTATTTAAAATTACCTTATTCTAATCTTAGTAGATAATACAAAACCCCAAATTCTTTCAGTAGACTTGAACGAATTAAAATGATTTAAAATGGAACAACAGAAGCTTCATATAAAACCAACTAAGATGAAAGCAAGCACAGTTGTTAGGAAATTAAAGAAATGTCAACAAAGCTTCTTTGGTTGCTATATTTAAAAACAAACAAACAAAAGAAAAGCAAAGACAAAAAAATTGATTGTCAGCTCCTAGAGGGCAGGAGGTAAATTTACTGAAAGAATCATATTTACCTGTGGCACTGCCCCACAATTTTTAGGATACAGCATTTACTAAGAGAATCAAGAAGGCATGGCATGATGCTCTTGAGTAATTGCAGTACCATTTGTCTTGTTGTCTAGTGTTAAAGCACTCATTTCATGGTTAGAATCTCACTATCTTGCTGCCATCTGATAACAAAAAACAGACAAGTTCTGCGCGATGGGCTCAGATCCATTTTCCCTCACACACCCAAAAGAAGTTTTTTGGTAGTTCCCATGCTAGCCTGTACAACAGAGGACATGTATTTTAAAACACAGCAACAAGAAATTTAATGCTTATTTCACATCAGAACTGTGGATTTCAAATCGAAATGGGATAAAGCATTTGCGGTCTGGGTCACAGTGTCAAATGCGACAGAAGCCTTTAAAATTTGACTGTCCCTAACATCTTAAATTAAATGCTAATGGGCATATCCATCCAACCTAGCTTTTTTGAATTCCCTTCTTGTTATACAGCCAAACCATGGACAGTTTTCGAAATGCCTTCTAAGGGCATTTTGATGGATATCGTACGGGAGGGGAACAGAGAGGGAGTGGGCATGCTACAAGTACCAAGTCTCTGAAGACACATTCAGTCTGTGCTCTAGGGAACAGAACTAAGCCTTTAAGGTCAACGCTCTATAATCCATACCACCCCTACCTTAGACAGAACTTGCAAAGTACAGGGAGGATGCCAGTGACTCAACCCTCTATTCTTCAGAAATACTCAATTACTTGGTCAACATTAAGCTATAGCTTCAAACATCTTCATCTGTTCCAAGAAACCAAGCTAACATTTGCAAATCGGAGTCAGGACGATGAACTATTCCTGTCTTCCTTTAAAGGGGCCCATGAGTAAACCCGCCAGCCCTTCCGATTCATGGCTAAATTCACAATTGATTTATTACCAGCGAGGCCCGAGGAAAGAGGCAGATGAGTGAAGGCATTAGGAATGTCACTGGCGATTTCCTCTTCTTCCCAATTCAAGGCCTCGTGCTCTACACAGGAAAGTGAGCTTCTCTTCTCAAGTGCACAGTAGGGAGAAACAAGCCTGAGAAAGTTCTGATTGTTTTCATTAAATATGGTTAACACCGGCAGCGTTCATTAGCACGAGGAACAAAGAAAATGTATCTCCTTCCACAGTAAGGGTGAAGCAAAATGAGATGGCAGTAAGGAAAATGGTAAGGTGATAGATTTACTAAATGGAATGGGAAGCACATAGACCTTTATCAAAAGGGAAGCCCACTTGATCCCAGGATGGTAGGTCTGGCCGGGGTTTTGAACTTCTGCTCCCCTAAGGCTCACCGATAGGGGCAAGGAGTAGTCATGGCTTTATGATTAGGTGAAGGAAAACCAAGGATATTTTAAAAGCTAGTTTTGTAGTGCCACATATGACATACTTATTAAAATATTTATGTGAAAGTCATACACAATTTAGAGAGCACATTACAAAATTTAAGAATATGCTTCATTAACAACACGTGAAACCAAATGAGTCAATGGAAGACATGCAAATTGGGACAAAATACAAACTGCACTGATTTCATAAATCCAACATTAATCTGTGTCCAGGGAAGTCAGGACCTGATCCTGTTACTAGCAAAGACTAAGTTGCAGCCATTTTGAAGTTTCTTCAACAAATATTTAAAGGAAAAGAAAGAAGTCACTAATAAGTAAGAATTTTATTTAAATGTATCTACATATACACTAATTTCTAATGCTTTTACTTTGCATAAAGGACCAGTAAACACTGGGGTCCTATTTACTCTCTTTGCATGTTCTTAGTCCATATTTCATGCATTAGTTCATAAACTACTTAAACTCCAATATAAGAGGTTACATCAATGAAAATAACTGAGGCCCCAGCCTGAAAAGCTCAGACTCTGTCTCCTGGGTTATTGAGGATAGTAGAAGGAAAAATGAGCAGAGTCAAAGCTAATTTAATCTAGAGACAATTTTACCCAAATGGATGTTTAAAAACTGGAAATGGCAGCTGGGGAAATCTGAGACACCATCAATTCCTAACATGGTTGCCTTTTCTAAGTCAGAACACCAGGGCTGCCCTTCAATATTTAACCTAAGAATCTTTCTATTATTGTCGTATGTCCTTGGTGATACAGAAACCCAGTTTCTATTTGGCTTACAAAATGGGTCTCTTCCAACTGAGAGACAAGGCCACTTCTCCCCCTGAGAATAGGAAACACGGTCGACACTGGGAGTCTGATGATAACACAGGCCTCATAGACTTCTGTAAAAACAACATGGCTGCCAGGACTGGGCTGAAGAAAGCCGCGGTGAGGGTGGATGAAAAGGCTGAGCGATGAGAGACTGGTGGCTGAAGCTGTGCTTTGGTACACTCTGTCCACTCTACTAGTATCGCTACTTTTCCTAGAAGCATCAGAGAAAAGACTGAACTTAAATAGACCTTAAACTGCCTTCAAATGGTCGGCAAGAATGGGAGAGTAAACGGGAATGAACGTCACCACCGATAAGCAGTCATAGATAAGCCATCAACTTAATCCCTTCCTGCAATACACAGCATAGCTAATCCCTGGATGAGAGTCTTTTGTTATAATCATCAAAACGGATTTGCTAAAACGTTATTTTTCCTGCTTCCAACGAAATGGCTCCCAGCTGAGCAGCCAAGCGTGTAAGGCAAAGCAAAGGTCTTGGGTTAAACATTAGTTGTGCAGTTCACCCCACAGATACTCAGGAGCTGACAATGTGACCAATAGGAAGCCTGGTAGAGAAACAGGTGTGAAAATTAGGTTCAATAATTTTCATCCTGAATCTTTACAATACTCATCCCTCTGAAAAATGACAAAAAGGCCAGTTACTTCCAATTACATTGTTCTCCATAGAGCAGGTGTTCGATAAATGGTGGTTAGTTAGCTAAAATGGCATTCTTAGCTCAGTTGTTCCATTACTTAGGACCCCTCCCCAGAAGATGACTTTTAAATTTAAGCCACAGCAAAAGTGCTTTCCAATCAATGCAACATAGGAGACGCGCTCTACCTGATATCCAAAGAAGACCATCAGCCACATATCCCGCGTGACACGAAAGGGATCGGTCAAAGGACTGCACGAAAGTCCATTTGTTCTTCTTGGGGCAGTATCGTTCCACTGTTGGCAGAACCTGGCGCAGTTCATTTCTGCCCCCGACCGCATAGAGGTATTCATCCATGGCACCCAGCACAAAATGCTCCCGGCAGTTTTTCATGGGTGCTATCTCTGCCCAGGAATTACTGCGAGGGTCATAGCGGCAGGCAGTCCTCACGGCACAGGTCCGGCCACTGGCATGCTCCACTTCCCCTCCGGCTACAAACAGGAAATCCCCCATGACCGCCACACAGTGATGGCTCCTTCCCACTGGCATAGGAGCCAGCTCACTCCAGTTGGCAATGGCGGCTATGAGAGCGTTCTCCTGATCCACGGGATTGAAGTACCGAAGCTCCTTGACTTTACAGACCTCACGCTTTTTCCCACCAATGATGTAGAGAGTGTCTGACTGGAACCGCGGTTTGGTCCTGCGGGTCTGCCACACAGGCTGGGCGTAGATGCTTTGGTGGTATTCCAAGGCCTCATTGACGAGGGCAGTTGCTGTCTCACTTGCCTGGACCAGGGGGTGGGATAGGGCAACCGTGTGGAGGGTATCCACATCCATTAGTCCAAAGCGGATGTACTGCAGGAGCTCGTCCAAGTGCTGGTAATGGCAATTGTGTTCGAGCCACCTCACGGCTAGCTGAAACAGAAGGAAGTGGAATGAGAGAAAGACACAAGATAAGGCGGGGTGGATGGCAGCAACCCCACATGGCAAGGCTCTGCTGTTCTTTCACACAGCAACTAAAACTTCTACATAGCATAACACTGGACTATGTTCGTGCCTAGGCAGGATTCCTTTTCTTTTCTTTTCTTTTCTTTCTTTTCTTTTTTTTTTTTTTGGACCAGTAGAGACACTGAAGAATCAAGGCAGCAGTTTTGGAGGGGGGGGGAGGATGAAGGGAGGGAAGGAGAGAGAGAGGAGGGAGAGAGGGAGGAAGGGAGGGAGGGAGAGAGAGAGAGAGAGAGAGAGAGAGAGAGAGAGAGAGAGAGAGAGAGAGTTAAGCAGCATTCTCAGGGCTTATGACATCTTTTAGGATGAACAGTAATTGCTTTTCAAAGAACAAAAATACTATGAAACAGCCTGTCCCTTCATCTGCACTGCAGACACCTAACCACCAGGAAAACCCATGGTGGGTAGTGCCATCATAGCTCAGCTAATGTATGTCAACCACAGATGAAGGGACTCTGTCAATATGAGCAATGTGAGAAGTCACGTCATCCCCTGAGACCACAGGATCATCTTGAGAGAAAATCAATATGCCCCTAGAAGAATAATTTAGAAGAAAGAAAAAGGCTACCTCCGCCACTTCGGTAGATACAGCCATCAGGAGGAAACAAGAATAGACAGAGTAACAATGCACCCTATACAATTCTCCCCTCACTCTTGCTTTTCACCACGAAGACCATTGTCCTTTGCAATGTAAGATGCCTGTGGTTGCTTTAGAATCATTTCCACAAACAGGAGACAGAAGAATTTATCTTTATATTACAGAAACAATAGCAGAATGCAAACTTAACTAACGTGACTTGATACTTGAGTGTGTTAAGCCGACTCACGCACTAACATAAGCTAGTACACTGAGGACATCCCATTGACACAGCTGACATTGGTGATTCCTAGCAGTATCCATATGAAACCTAGTCTCCTAGAAAGTACTGGCATGGAACTCAAGGAATTGGAAGGGGAAAGGGGCGGATTTGAATACTAGATTTTACTGCTTATTTGCTCTTTCATGGAATTGCGGTTTGGGTCCTCCCTGTGTAGGTGATGTTGAATCTACAGAAGGACAGAGGAGGAGGTGTGCCATCCTCAGACCATTACTCCTGGTGAAATGAACTGGGTTTGAACTGGTATAAAGAATCGTCTCAAAGTCTCTGCAGCACGCAAGGATTCCAGGCTGCCGGGGTTTCGCCATCTACTTGACAAATGGCTCCGAAAGGCGAAGTGCATTGTGGGCTTGTCCTCTCACCAGGAAAGAGTAAGTGGAGGCGGAGACGCTACGTCTGCTATGTAGTGAATCCCTCTCTTAATTAATAACTGTGCAATTAAATGAAATGAAAAAAGAACCCCACTGGGTATCAGTGAGGCAGAGACCACTGAGGGAAAATAAATAACACTCTATAGAGTTTTTTTTTTAAAATAGACAAGTGCATTTTTATTTAAATAAGGCATCAACCTGAGGAAGGAAAAATATCCTTGTATGGTAACCGGCAGTAATCAAAGGGGCAAGAGAAACACATCCTTTGTCTTCCCCCAGTCTCTGCTAGTGTGGAGAGCATTCTCATATGTGGCATCTCGTCCTCTCCAGCTCCGTTTTAGAAGTCTTGGGAAATGGGGCCTCCAATTATCTCCATAGAGAGGTAACTCAGTAACTCAGAAATAAATGGCTTTTTGTTTGCTGCTCACGAGCTCTCGAAAGTTCTCAGAAATAAAGTCACCCCACTAAAAACTGTCAGAAACCAAGTATGTTTTGTGACACACACACAACCTTTGCTTCTGCTCCTCATGTGAGCAGCTGCAGCTGATCGGGTTTTGCTGTGAACCGGTTTCTCGGCATCCATCTGCTTCTGCAGGCCCCGTGTGAAAACTACAGGAAACAGCACCGGGCGAACACTAGATAATGCTCATGCCGCCAAAGCCTCGTTGTCAGCACGCACCTGCCTACTTAATTAGTTCTTTCTCTCTCCATCAATCAGTTCTTCCTAATCCACAATCAGTCTTCCATGTCACCTCTAAACACACAGTTTATCATTCTCTTTCTAGGACATGAGCCTCAGCTCTGCCTAGTTTTTAGGAACTCTCAATTCAAACCGACAATGAACCAGTGGTCACTGCCTTTCCCTTCCCATGCCATGTTCTGAAACTTTCCATTCCCCCAACACTATATATGAATACTATACAGTTGTCTGTGCAACTATATTAGTTTGGTTTTGAGATGATTTTGATTTCTGGATATCATTTTTACGCTTCTATAACTTATTGACATTTTCAGAACATAGACGCCTGCTATACATGAGTTTATCTAGAACAAAAGGAAGTGTAATATACAATATATTGCAAATATAATACAAAATGTAATATACAATATACTGTTCTGCTGTCAGCTTCAAACCACACTTTCACATGAGTTACCAAATTTTCCGGTTCAAATGCAGAGTCTGTCTCACTAGATAAGAGGGCTGGGATCAGGCAGTGGTGGCGCACGCCTTTAGTCCCAGCACTTGGGAGGCAGGGGCAGGTGGATCTCTGTGAGTTCGAGGCCAGGCTGGTCTATGAAAGTGAGTTCCAGGACAGTCAGGATTGTTACACAAAGAAACCTTGGAAACACTACCCCTCTCCCCAAAGAGTGGTGGAATCAGTTCTAATAAACCTTAGAGCTACACAGGCCAACGCTACTGTACCTGTCTAGATGTGCATAGCCCAATGCCACTATACCTGTTGCATTCTTTTCACTCTAATCAAATGTCTGTCAGAAGCAAGTTAAGAGAAGAAAGAATTTCTTTGGCTCACAGTCTTAGAAGATTATTGCCCATGAAGACTAAGTAATCACAGCAGGATAGAGTGGCCTCTATGGTGACAGAAGCATGAGATCATGAGGTTGTGAGGCATAATGTGGTTACCAGTCAGAAAGCTGAAACCAAGACCGGAAGTGGTAGTCTATAGTCTTCAAAAATCCACTCCCTGTAGCACGAATAAAAAAAAAAAAAAAAAAAAAAACAAAAAAAAAAACCTAGAGGCAGGTATTAGGGTTCAACCTAAAAACCAGAAAGGCAAAGCAGCCAAGCCACATAAGAGAAGTCTTACCTCTACCAAAACTGGGCGAATGCAGATTGAGCAGACTAAGCTGGCCCAGCAGACTAAGCAGCCTAAACCTCTTTCTCCTCCCAGTTTATATTCCCTCTAGTGCTGGGATTAAAGGTTTGAGGCATCACCACTTGAATTTGTTTCTGTATTGATCCTGTGTAGCTCAGGGTGGCCCCGAACTCACAGAGATCCATCCGTGTCTGTCTCCCAAATATTGGGATTAAAGGTGTGTGCCACCACCACCTGACCTCTAGCTTTGCCCTTATGATATTTAGACAAGCTTTATTTATTAAAACACATAAACTAGCACTGTAACTCCCAGGGAACTACCTCTGCCAGCAGGTCCACTGCTCACCATTCCACAGCCTCCGAAATCAGTGTCATTAGGTGGTGATGAAGTGTTCAGACATGAGTCTGCAGAGGATACTCCCGTGTACTTCTACCTACCTTAGTTTAAACAACTCCATCAGGAACTGTCCCTTCCTAGGCCACAAGGAGCTTCATTCAAGCTAAGGAGTTAACTTGAGGGGTTAACTCAGATAATCTGTCTCAGCCTTGGATCTTTCATACGGACAGTGGCTGATCCATGGTGCTATGAATATTTGCTTCAAGGGCAGAATTCTATTTTCTTAGCCCATTTCTGCCAGTTTTTTAGTTATCATCACTACTCTATTCCTTTATATTTATTTAATTTTTTTTAAGTTTTTTTTTTTTCAAGACAGGGTGAAGTTGCCCTGGTACTTGCTTTATAGCCCAGGCTGCCCTCAAACTCACAGAGATCTGGCCAGCCTCTGCCTCCTGAGTGTTGGGATTAAAGGTGTGTGCTACCACTGCCCAGCACATTATTTAATTTATCTACTAGAGGCTTGTGTTGATGTTTTATTATCTCTCCAATTTTGAAAGCTCTCAATTGGGAGCATGGGGATTTAGGGAGAGGGTTGAAGGGGAGAAGAGAGGCATGGAGGGGAGCAGAAAAAATGTAGAGCTCAATAAAAATAAAAATATATATAAATTTTTAATTTTTTATTTTTATTTACTCAGGAATAAATTTTTCTAATTTTCTACTTTTCTACTTCCCATGTAGATTAGAACTTTGTATGTCTCTCTTAGGGTCCTCATTGTTGTCTAGGTTCTCTGGGATTGTGATTTGTAGGCTGGTTTCCTTTGCTTTATGTTTAAAAACCACCTATGAGTGAGTACATGTGATAATTGTCTTTCTGGGTCTGGGTTACTGATGTGGGAGGGTCTTCTGTTTGAGTGGATTTCATTGGTTAATAAAGAAACTGCCTGGCACATTTGATAGGCCGGCTCTTAGGTGGGTGGAGAAGACAGAACAGAATGCTGGGAAGTTAGTCAGACAGCCGTGCCTCTCCTCAGGGATACAGACGCGATGAAGCTCCAGCCCAAGATGGACATACGCTAGGATCTTCCCGGTAAGGCACCACTTTGTGGTGCTACACAGATTATTAGATATGGGTTAATCAAGATGTGAGTAAGAGGCTGAAACTAATGGGCCAGGCAGTGTTTAAAACAATACAATTTGTGTGTTGTTATTTTGGGTGTAAAGCTAGCCATGCGGGAGCAGGGCAGGACAAAAAGCAGGCCTGCCCACAGCTCCTTACTACAGGTTACCTCATTCAAAATGATGTTTTCTAGCTCCATCCATTTGCCTGCACAATTTAAGATGTTATTATTGTTTCTGCTATGTAGTACTCCATTGTGTAAATGTACCACATTTTCCTTATCTGTTCTTTGGTCAAGGGGCATTTAGGTTATTTCCAGGTTATGGGCTATGACAAACAATGCTGCTATGAACATAGTTGAGCCCATGCCCTTGTGGCACAACTAAGCATCCATTGGATATATACCCGCCTACAGATTGGGAAAAGATCTTCACTAACCCCACATGAGACAGAGGTCTGATCTCCAAAATATACAAAGAACTCAAGAAATTGGTCATCAAAATAACAAATAATCCAATAAAAATAAAAAGTGGAGTAAAGATCTAAACAGAGAACTCTCAACAGAGGAATCTAAAATGGCTGAAAGATACTTAAGGAAATGTTCAACATCCTTAGTCATCAGAGAAATGCAAATCAAAACAACTCTAAGATTCTATCTTGCACTTTTTTTTTCTTTTTTTCCTTTTTTTTTTCTCATGGTTTATTTTTTTTATATTTAAAAATTTCCATCTCCTTCCCTCCTATCTTGCACTTTTAAGAATGGCCAAGATCAGAAATACACACACACACACACACACACACACACACACACACACACACACGTATATATATGTATATATACATTAATGCCAAGTTATTCCTTGTAAAGTCAACTGGGATCAAAGGCCTATGGAAATGGAGTTCTTTTCCTTTGTTTTCCTCTGCCTCTCTCTGCTGAGTGCTACTTTAGGAAGGAGAATATAGGACATATATACACACACAATGCTAAATTCAATAGTACATAAATCTAAACTTTATATGTTTGTTTTCAATTAACATATGCAGCATGTTCACTATACTTCAGAAGTATATCACATGAACAAATGTCATATCTCTAGCATCAAGATATGCTCCTGTTGGACACACTCAGAAGCTGCTATGTTGAAACCTGAAATTCTTGGTCCAATTTTAAAAAGAGTAGCTGATTTGAAGCCTAACTGTACTTACATATGTGAAAGCGTATGTGTACTATAACATTTGAAACCAAAGAAATAAAAAATTCTTAGCATTAGAAGTTTAGAAAATTTATTAATTATAAAGTCATCCCCAACTCCATCTTGCACAGAAATATCTTTACATGTGACAGGTGTGTGGGACACAAGGTCTCAAAATGAAGGTTCTTGGGAGGGGTGTTCATGAGGCCCTGTCCCTCCCTAAGTTGCTAATGGCAGTTAATGGCTCCCGCGGAAGGAGAAGGCATTTTTTGCCGGGGGTGCAGCCACTGGTAAGCGCCCATGTTCTTGTAAATGACTCCTCATCCACACTTGTACAAGGAACCCTAATTAAATAAATCGGACCACACGCAAGGCATGAAGAAATGAAACTAGAAGAAAGACCAGTTAGAGGAGGAGCAAGATTAATGGAGTAGAAAGGTGATAAGATGGAGTAATTGGGCGAATATAATCAGGAAATATCATTTATAGGTGAAAATATAAGGGAACTTCTAGTATATAATTAATGCATGCTTAAAAATTTTTTAAGACATGAAAAAGCAGGTTTTCATGAGATGAATGATCAAATCTTAACACTAAAAAAGATAAAAATGATATCACAGCATTTAAGAATGACAGCTATTTGGTCTTGATTCACACGTACTCTTTCCCCAAGAAAGGTATCCTCATCAAAGTACTCAGCCAGCACCTGGTAAGCAGTGACTGTTACTCTTGTTTCCAGCCTTTATTCTACCCTGGCCTGAACGTGGCTGTGAACCAGCCTTGCTGAGGATGCCCTGAGCCTTCTTTTCCAGAGGCCATGCTGTGAAGGCACATGTGACTCTGTTCTTTCCATTCAGACAGGCCAGGGCACTGGGCTCTCCTGGGATCCCAAGAGGTACCCTAAACCACACTGTGCCACCTCAGAAGGCGAGGAGGAAGAACACAAGACCAAACCAAGCTGCTGACATTTGTGAAGCTCCCAAAGAGAAGCATATGTTAAAGAGCAGATCTGGGTGCTGAGTGGGAAGCCAGGACAGCACATACTGAACGACCATGTGTAGACAATATCAAGCACACTCTCTTCTAATCGTGACCACAAAAGAGAGGTCAGTGATTGTTACTATCTTAAGGCACATTATTTTAGATACCATTTTAATGGGTATTTATTTCTGGAAAACATAAATCCTTAGTGTGATAAAATTTTAGTATCAATATAGTTTATTTAGGTTAAAAATGTAGAGAGTTTCTACAATGACAGTAAGCAGGTGTCTAGATTTTTCCACGCTCTATTATTGCACAGAAACCCCCTCCTTAATGTGAGTCATGTAAGATCCACATGGTGACATATTAAATCAGAATAATGACTGTCACAGAGAACACTTACATTAATAAATAAACACACCAAACCTCGAGTCACATTCTTTTCTTTAGGACCAAATGAAAAACTTCAACTAAAAAAAGACAGCATTCCCACAAAACCCCAAAGCACTGGAAACTGGGGATGCCAGATCAGTGTGTTTCCTCTATTAGAACAATGACAATGTCACCATGGAGGAGTATTAAAAATTACAACAGTGCTCACTCGAGTGCTATAATTAAAACTGTGTCAACATTTTGCTTGTAAAACAGATTTTTCAAGGAAGGTTGCACATTAACCATTATAGCTGACTGCAGACACATGTCACATAGGCGATTTTCTCTCTAAGAAACATATTTCAATGGAATCAGATCTTACGAGGCCCCAGGACCATGTGCTGCTGTAGGAAGGAAAACTCTGGCAGATTTAAAACAAAGATTCAGCTTAGCAGATGGGGATGATAACATACTCTTTCATTGTTCATTTAAAATTTTATGAAGTTGGGACATTGATAAATGCTTTTATTTTTCACTTTTTGCATAAAGTATGTGCTCTAATAACCATCTTTATATACACATCAAGGCTCCACAAGCAAGATCCCTTGATATGAAACATGAGTCTTACCTATGGAGGAAGATACAGACAGAGGCTACAAGGGCTGTGATGGAAAACACTCCAGGCTTTCCCTACAGTCCACATATCCAAAGTCTACACAGCTAGGAGTACAAACCACAAGTAATGCAAGTTGCTCTTTGGTTTAGTCCATAACACAATAGTATGTTTTAAAAAGTTCTTTGCATACAAAAACAAAGAAAATTCAAATGAGAAAAAAAGCAACGTTTAATATTTATTGTTATACAACTGGCTACCATTTTGAGCTGATTTTTTTTTGAAAAGACTGTTGTCAAAAACATCATAAACTTGTGCTTGGCTGTAATTGTGTGAACTTAAATCTGGCTCCTTTATTCGATTCCTGCAATCTCCACATCTGTTTTTGTGGTGACATTGTGCCGTTTTTATTAGTGTGGTTCCATAGTAAAACATGAGATTGGGAATGGTGATGCTTCCAGCATTATTCCTCTTGCTCATGGTTGCCTTGGGCATCTAAGGTCTTTTTTATGTCTATATGAATGGTATCTTTGTATTCCTGTAAAACACAGCATGGGGATTTTGGTTGGGAGTGCACTGAATCTTACCAACTTGTTTTTGGTAGCATTGTCATGGAGGAAAAACTCCATATTCAACAAATTCTGCTGGAAAACTGGACATGCATATATATCCATATATATAATGAGAAATTTATATCTCAGCTAACACAAACATCAGCTCCAAATAGATCAAAGACCTCAACTTATAACCCGAAACTGCTACAGGAGAAGGTAGGGGAAATGATGTAGGAGGGTCTTCTATCTATCTGTTGCTTTCATTGGTTAATTAATACAGAAAAGTGCTTGGCCTGATAGGTCAGAACATAGGTAGGTGGGGAAAACAGAACAGAATTGTGGGAGGAAGAAAGCAGAGACAGGCAGATGCCATGAAGCTCCGGCCAGAGATGGACGCAGGTTAGAATCTTCCTGGTAAGCCACGACATTGTGGTGATACACAGATTACTAGATATGAGTTAATTAAGATGTGAGAATTAGCCAATAAGAGGCTGGAAATAATGGGCTAGGCAGTGTTTAAATGAATACAGTTTTCCGTGTAATTATTTCGGGTAAAGCTAGCCGGGTTGTGGGAAGCAGCCTGCCGCTCCTTTTACAACACTACTAGCTCAAGAGATGCTGGAAACTAAAATAACAGTCAATTGTCTGAGCTGACTACTTATCTTCTTTTTGTTGTTTTGTGGATAAATGATATAATGATATAACCATTAATCTTCCCTTCAGTTTTTTTAAAACTCATCCATTCCTTGGCTTCTTGAGAGTTCACTGTGTGTTGAGAATGTACTCAATGAGAAAGATTCTGAGCAGCACACACACACATGGATTCTTTCTTGCCATTCAATTCCAAGTCTACCAGCACCATATCAAGTCAAGTATCCCGAGTCTCTGCACAATGTACTTATGCAACTGGAATGATGGTAGAAAACCTTAAAGACCTGGAAGCTAGAGTGTTTGAAGACAGAGATCCAGCCGCAGCTATGGACCATCCTTCTATGCTGCCATCTCATTGGTGTTTTAATGCTCCTGGAAAATTTATATATGTTATGACTAACAAAACTGTTTAATTTGTAAATATGCCATAGAGCATCCTGAGAGCATCAAGCCTTTAATCACTCTTTGTAGCTTGGTTTATGAATAATGATTCAGCAGAAGATTCACTGGGCACTCGTATAAAAATGAAACAAATTTATGACCTGGCAAAGCTGAATCAAGCATGGGCAGCATGTATATGGCGGTTCTGTTGAACTTGTCCATAGTGGTTAAGAGCACTGCCTGCTCTTCCAAAGGTTCTGAGTGCAATTTTCAGCAACCACATGGTGACTCACAAACATCTGTAATGAGATCTGGTGCCCACCTGAGGAAGAGACCTGGTCAGTTGTCCTCATCCACTTAGACCATGAAACCCAACATGGGCACTTATACTCCCCAACTAAAATCTGTAATAGCATGGCCAAATGAACCTCACAGGCTCAAGCATCCAACAAAAGTCAAGGACACAGAAATAGTCAGCTCCCTCAAGGAGTGATACAAGGGTGAGATGGTGCACAGGAAGTGTCTAAGCTGCATGATACTGTACACTGTGAGGAGCCAGCATCCACCCTTAAGGGGCTGGGTTGTAGAGCAGGCACCATAACGTTCGATAGACCAAGGGAAGGGGAGACATGACCTGAGCTGCCAATGTATTATAAAGGCCACCCAGTGACTGCCTTCACGCCTCAAGTTCCAGACTCACTGCTGATGCTTAAATAGCATTATTTCACAGCTATTCCCTAACTTATCCCCTGTACACTATAAATACCTGGGGGAAGAGGAAGCCTTCTTTCCCACATTGTAACACTTCTGTTATGCAAAAAGGTACAGTTTTCACTATAATTATCATAGTCTTTTTTTAAACAAGAATAGAATTTCAGAGATTTGATTCTATGAATAGTTGGTCATATAGAAGGGCTTAAAGGTACTGAATGGATCCTTAAAGCAAGTGAGTATCAAAGAAGCCACAAATTAGGACTCAAGTGTGAATTTAGAATTGTGAGAATTTTACTTCTGAGAAAATGGCTTCATTTAGATGGAGACGGCCTGAAAATGGCTTCATCTCGAGTGCTCATGTGAGGAAGATGGTGTGTGAAGAAATGAGAGGACCGTTAGCTTGATGCTTTCTGAAGACGTGTGATGGAAAGGGGACTATAGTGGCTGAAGGAGTGAGTAAGAGAGAGTGGCTCTTCCAAGTGCTCATCTGTAGGTTATGTGAGACAGGGCTATATTTAACTCCAGGGTCAACTCATAGGTGTTTGCCAAATGAGAGAACATGGAGTCACCCTAAGACATCAAAGACCTATGCCTTCTCCCCAGAGTCAAGATGAAGAGTTCTAAATGGGGGGTGGGATGGAAGGAATAAAGAGGAAAAAGAAACACGACCCAGTACCTGAACCCAGTCTTGGAGCAGAATGATTGTCAAGCACAAAATAGGCAATGAGGTGTGGAATTCTGGCTAGGATCTTTGGAGAAGGACATCTGTAAATAGTAGGCAGTCTCAGTGGG